>NC_090940.1:39295705-39920705 GCF_040938575.1 Ambystoma mexicanum
ACCTCATGATGAACCTAGGACAAGGGTACAACCAACATCAGCAAATTGGTCTCACTTGGCAAAATGCTACAAACGAACAAGTTACTTACCAACTGTAACGTTCTTTCGATTGGATGTTCCTCCCACGTATTCCTCATCTTAGATATATCCTTACCTTTAGGTTTCGCCTCGGAAAATCTTTTCTCTCTCCAGCAGAGGGCGCTCCATTCGAGGCCGCAGCGTCGATGTCCCTCAGTGGCATCCGTCGAACATCGACGTCATCCACTGTATAAGAGCCTCGAGCGCGCCGGTTGGCTTCAGTTCTGTTTTTTCGTATATTATAGTCCATGGATTTTGATTAGTTAACGGCATGCCTCTTTTGACCCAAGCCTTAAAAGAGTTGAGTGTAATTCACGTAAACTGTACTGTGGGGTTAGGTTGGGAGGGTCGATGAGGAATACGTGGGAGGAACATCCATTCGAAAGAAAGTTACCGTTGGTAAGTAACTTGTTCTTCGAATGGATTGTGTCCTCCCACGTACTCCTCATCTTAGACTCGCAAAGCAGTTTTGTATTGGAGGTGGGAGTACAGTATCTTTTTTAATTGTGTATAGAATGGAGTACAGATTTAGCAAACAGACCTCCTTGAGAAGAAGTAGAGTCCAGTGCATAATGTTTTATAAAGGTGTGCATGGATGACCATGTGGCTGCTGCACAATTATCTTGTACAGGGACACCCCTCTTTAGTGCTGTTGAAGTTGCCATGCCCCTGGTTGAATGAGCTCTCAGTCCATCAGGTGGTTCTTTTGCAGCCAATCTGTAACATTCTGTTATGGCTAAAATTTTCCATCTTGATAATGTTTGTTTAGTTACCGGAAGGCCCAGTTTGCGTCCAGTGTATCCCACGAAAAGTTGATCACTCTGACAAATGTTTGCCAATCTTGAGATGTAAAAACTAAGAGCTCTCCTGGGATCTAGTCTATGAAACCGCTCCTCTTCCTTGCTTGCATGAGGCGGAGGGTAAAAAGTAGGTAAAGTTATTTTCTGTGACAGATGAAAATCCGAAACAATTTTTGGCAAAAAAGGTTTAACCCTAAGAACTACTTAGTCCTTCTAAAAGATGGTGTGAGGAGGACCGCTCGAAAGCGCCTGCAACTCACTTACCCTGCGGACTGATGTCAATGCTACAAGGAGTATTGTTTTCAAAGTAAGGAGCCTTAGTGGACAAGAATGTTAAGGCTCAAATGGAATACATGTGAGAAATTTTAGAACCAAGTTTAGATCCCACACTGGAACCTGGAAAGGTATTGGGGGGGGACCTTATTTAAACCGTTTAGGAATTGAATTATCAAGGGTATTTTAAAGTAAGATTCTTCTTCAGAAGAGCGCTTAAAGATGGATAGCGCTGCTAAGTATCCCTTTATCGTCCCAACCTGGAGCCCCAGATTGGCTAAATGTAACAGAAAAGATAAAATTGTGGGTATATTACATTGAAATGGGTCCACATTCTTTTCTCTGCACCAGTTACTGAACTTGTTCCAACGACACCGATACAGAGATTTGGTTGCTGGCCTTCTGGCCGAAAGCAAAATCTCCATCACGTCATCCGGGAGATCCCAATCCTTGTATCTCAGCCTTTCAGAAGCCATGCGTGAAGGTTGAGTGGGTTGACCTCCGGATGGAGAACATGACCTTCCTGTCGCGAGTGAAGATCCGCTCTTCTTGGAAGACGTATTTGAGGGCCGATGGATATGTCGAGGGTCTGGTATCAAGTTCTCCTGGCCCAATCTGGGGCAATTAGGATCATGGTTTTCCCGAGCTTTCTCAACCTCCCGATTACTTGAGGGATCACAGGGATTGGAGGAAACTCATACAGAAGTGGAAACTCCCATTCCACCACGAACGCGTCTCCTAGAGCTCCTCTCGGGGGAAATTACCTTGAGCAGTACAGTTCGCACTTCCGATTGGCCCCGGTTGCGAACAGATCCACTTGAGGGGTTCCCCAAAGGGCGCAGATCTTTTGATGACTTCCTGAGCTATCTCCCACTCGTGAGAGACTGTGCTCTGCCTGCTCAGAGCGTCCGCTGTTGTGTTTTGCTCTCCGGCTAGATGACTTGCTGATGGCGAGATCCCTTCTTGTATTGCCCAGAACCAGAGTTGCATCGCCTCTCTGCACAGCGGTAGTGACCCCACTCCTCCTCTCTTGTTGAGGTAGTACATGGCCACTGTGTTGTCCGTCATTATCAGAACATTCTTTCCCCGTTCAGCGGGCAGGAAGGCCTTCAGCGCTAGTCTGATTGCCCTCCACTCCAAAAGATTGATGTGTAGTTTGGACTCCGATGGAGACCAGCGTCCGCTGATTGTCAGATCGTTGATATGGGCTCCCCACCCTGTAAGTGAGGTGCCCGTCACTACTGTTATCTCCGGCCATGGCTGCCAAAAAGATTCTCCTCTGAGGATATGATGTCTTCAAGCCCACCATTGTAGATCCTGTGCTACTTGGGCTGGGACCTGCAGCAGATCTGAGAATTGGGACCATTGAGTTCTGAGAGCCCATTGAAGAGATCTCATTCTCAATCTGGCTTCTGGTGCCAGAAAAATGCAGGATGCCATCAGACGAGCAACCTGAGAAAATCGAAGGCCGGAAGATGCTGGGCATTCTGGAATTTAGCTACCATCTTCAGAATGTGGTGAGCTCTCTCTTCGGGAGGCGAGGCTTTGCCCGAGCAGGTATCCAGGACTGCTCCTATAAACTGGAGTTTCGAAAAGATTGTGTCCTCCGACGTATTCCTCATCTTAGATATATCCTTCCAGCTCTGCTGGCCTCGGAAAATTTTTTCTCCAGAGGGCGCTGCGCGTCGACGTCCCTCGAGTCGATGACCCTCGACAGCCGCCGTATCGACGCTCGACGTCATCCTGCCTATAAAGGCCGCGCGCAGCGTCCGTTGCTCAGTTCCGTTTTTCCGCGCTACTCGGTGCCTCGGAATACCGTTGCTCAGTTCTTAGTAATATTTACTTCAAGTTATTCGAATCGTACTCGATGGCTTCCTCGTCGGAACCGACAACCCCTCGATCCGGCTTCAAAAAATGTCGAGATTGTGGGAAAAAGATGTCGTTGACCGATCCTCACAGAAATTGTCTGTGGTGCTTGGGAGCCGAACACCATTGTTCGGAGTGCGAGGACTGTATGTCCATGACAGCTAAGGCCCTGAAGGAGCGTAGGGGGAAGCTGGAGAAAGGTAAGACTTTTAAAGCTTCTTCTTCTTCGACGAAGTCGAGACATTCGTCTCCTCGTCACCACTCACGCTCCAGGTCTCGGAGTGGGTCTCATCACTCCTCGAGATCGAAACACTCGAAGAGGAGACGTCGAAGATCCCCTTCTCCGTCTTCCTCTTCCTCTGTTTCGCCAAAAAGAATCCCTTGCCCCACGAAACATAGTTCCCGGGCTGATTGGGAGGAATTCAGAAAAAACATGAGCGTCTTCGAGAAAGCGGCCTCGACCCCCTCGAAGACTGCCGAGAGCGATGCTCTGGTCGAAAGACCCGAAGGTCAAAAACGCCGCGAGTCGCAGTACCCGGCGAAAGAAACCTCTCGAGTGCGTCTCGAACCCTCGAGTAGGACCATGACCTCCAAACCTTCCTCGAAGGTTCCGTCGACGAAGGTTCCGTCGACGTCGAGGTCTTCGACGCCGTTGTCGAAGGGACCTTCGACATACAGGTCTGTCGACTCGACGCCGGCCTCGACACCGAGAAAAGTCACGATGACCACACATCCAGTGACGATTCCCAGGCCCTCGACGTCGATGGCGTCGATATTGTCGAGTAAAATTCCAATTCTGTCGAGGTCCTCGAGGCCTCCACCTCTGTTTTCGACGCCACGCTCGAAGCCTTCGGCGTCGGCGTCGACGACATCGACGTTTTCGAGGCCAATAATGACAAGTTCAGCACCCTCTGCCTTGGAAATGGGATTTACTCCCTTTATTAATTCAGAACAATTGAGAACTATATCCTCAATTTTAGAAGAGGGTGATCTGTCAGAACAAGATGAGTTACAGGGACCTGTAACCCCAGTTAGAGAGGAATTTTCCTCTGAAGAGCGCAGATTAAAGGATCTTCATGATTCTTTACATGAGGCAAGTGGCTTAGACACTTCCCCTGAGGTGGATTTTGCTAAACCAGACCCGGGGGAGCATGCTGAAACCCCCTACAGAGCCTTAATGGCCAGAATTACAGAGTTCATGGGGTGGTCTACACCTTCACAATCTTTCCAGCAAGATGACCTCACGGATATTCTTGACAAAGGCCCACAAGAGGATCCAGTGGTGCCCTTTCATAAAGCTCTTCAGAGAAAGATCATGACAAACTGGGAAACCCCAGATGTAATACCAGCAGTAAATAAAAAACTGTCTGCAAAGTACAGAGTATCTTCCACAGACCCAGAGTTCTTGTCTAAACATCCATCCCCAGAAAGTCTGGTGGTACAAGCAGCATCCTCTACCGACGTCAAGACGGCTTATCCTACTGTCCCACAGGACAGGGACGATAAAAAATATGATGCTATGGCTAAGAAAGTCTTTTCAGCATGTAGCATGGCGTTAAAGTCTGTGAATGCTACTTGCACCCTTGCTAGGTTCAGCCATACACTTTGGGAGTGTGCTTCTACAGCGGCTGACTGCATCCCGGAGGGAGAAGAAAGGGATGCGTTCCTGAATATTATACAGGACGGTAAAGACGCTATGTGCGAATCCCTCCAGACGGGCATTGATTCGGCTGACAGTATCAGCAGAGCAATGGTAGCAAGTACATCAATCAGGCGGTTCGCTTGGTTGAGAAAGTCGGGTTTTGCCCCAGATGTGCAAGCCAGGCTCTTGAACATGCCATTTGATGGCTCTTCTTTGTTCGGGAAAAAGGCGGATGACAGTTTAGAGAAACTGGAAACTTCAAAAGCAGCAGCAAAATCCTATAGGAGCTGCAATCCGTCAGACTCCTTTTCGTCCCACAGGAACCTCTGCGAGGGGCAAGTCCTTTCGCTTCTACTCCTCATTCGGAAGAGGTAGAGGACGACCGGCTCAAAGGGGTCAAAGAAGAACTACCCGAGGTGGACGGGGTAGATATTCTAAAGCCGCAGCAACAGCAGGTGCCTCTTTACCATCGGCATCTGCATCAGCCGCCCCAAAACCACTCTGAGGACTTCCCTCACAGGACACCTGTAGGAGGCAGGTTGACTCAATCTGGCGGAATGGCAGGCTATCACGTCAGATGCTTGGGCATTGGAAACAGTTGCCCAAGGTTACTGCCTACCTTTCCTACGTATACCTCAGAGTCATCCACCGGGGATCAGCTCTCAGAAAGCTCCAGATCCGCTCCTCTTGCAGGAAATTATAGACCTGCTAGAGAAAGGTGCCATAGAACCGGTACCTGTAGCGGAGAGGAACAAGGGCTGGTACTCCCCTTACTTTCTCATTCCAAAGAAAGACGGAGGACTGAGACCCATCTTGGACTTGCGAGAATTGAACAAATTCCTCAGGAAAGACAAATTCAAGATGGTCACTCTTTCTCAGATCCTCCAGGCCCTTCAGTTTCAGGACTGGTTGGTATCTCTGGACCTTCAGGACGCTTATTTCCATGTGCCTATCCATCTCAAACACAGGAAATACCTGAGGTTCGCAATTGGCAACTCTCACTATCAATTTCGAGTACTGCCTTTTGGGCTGACCTCCGCCCCGAGGGTCTTCACCAAGTTAATGTCGGTAGTGGCGGCAAGTCTAAGGAGGGAAGGGATTCACGTCTACCCCTACCTGGACGATTGGCTGATCAGGGCTGTTTCTCCGGAGCAAGCTCAGATCCAGCTAAATCACGTATGCTACTTCCTTCACAAGCTGGGCTTCTCCCTCAATTTAAAGAAGTCTCAAATGATACCATCGCAGAGACTCCAGTTCATAAGAGCGATCCTGGATACTTCCCTGGGAAAAGCCTCGCCACCAGAGGTGAGGGCTCAAGATATTCTACAAATGGTTACCAAGTTCCAACTTGCCCAACGTCTCCCAGCTTTCGACTTTTTGAGGTTGCTAGGCCTCATGGCATCCTGCATTTTCCTTGTGCCAGAGGCTCGCCTGAGAATGAGATCCCACCAGTGGGCACTGAGGACTCAGTGGTCACAATTCTCAGGGAGAATGACAGATCTTCTTCAGGTTCCCGGCAGGGTGGCTCGAGACCTTCAGTGGTGGGCCTGTCAGGAGAACATTCTGAAAGGAGAACAGTTTTGGCAACCCTGGCCGGAGATAACAGTAGTCACGGATGCCTCACTCACGGGGTGGGGAGCCCACGCCAACGACTTGACCATCAGCGGTCGTTGGTCTCCATCGGAGTCCAGACTACACATCAACCTGTTAGAGCTGAGAGCCATCAAACTTGCGTTGAAGGCTTTCCTGCCAGTTGTACAAGGGAAGAACGTCCTGATAATGACGGACAACACGGTGGCCATGCATTACCTCAACAAAAGAGGAGGCGTAGGATCACTACCCCTGTGCAGAGAGGCGATGCAGCTCTGGTTTTGGGCAATCCAAGAAGGAATCTCTCTATCGGCAGTTCACCTAGCCGGAGAGAAGAACTTGACAGCGGACGCTCTGAGCAGGCAGAACACAGTCTCTCACGAGTGGGAGCTAGCTCAGGAAGTCCTTCAAGAGATCTTCGCCCTTTGGGGAACCCCTCAGGTAGATCTGTTCGCCACCAGCCTAAACAGGAAATGCGACCTGTTCTGCTCAAGGGAATTTCCTCCGAGAGGAGCTCTGGGAGACGCGTTCATAGTGGACTGGGAGTTTCCGCTTCTGTACGCGTTCCCACCGGTCCCTGTCATTCCTCAAATGATCAGGAGGTTGAGAAGATTCCGGCGAACCATGATCCTAATTGCCCCGGATTGGGCCAGGAGAACGTGGTATCCGGACCTTCTAGACTTGTCCATCTGCCCTCCATTTTGACTTCCTCTCAGAGAGAACCTTCTCTCACAGAAGGGAGGTCAGGTTCTCCATCCAGACATCAAAACCCTCAACCTTCACGCTTGGCTTCTGAACGGCTGAGGTACAAGGATTGGGACCTCCCTGATGATGTTATGGAGGTGTTGCTTTCGGCAAGGAGACCAGCAACAAAGTCTTTATACCGCTGCCGTTGGAACAGATTTTGCAGCTGGTGTAGAGAACAGAATATCGACCCATTTTCATGTGGTACACCAATGGTTTTGTCCTTCCTACTATATTTGGCAAATTCAGGCCTTCAAGTTGGCACCATTAAGGGCTATCTCGCAGCGCTATCTATCTTTAAGCGTACTGCGGAGGAACCATCCTATTTCAAATTACCCTTGGTAATACAGTTTCTAAAGGGGTTAACCAATGTTTATCCCCCAAGACCATTCCAAGTTCCCCTATGGGATTTAAACTTAGTATTAACTTTCCTGATGGGGACACCTTTCGAACCTCTCCATTCTTGTTCGTTAAGATTCCTTACCCTTAAGACTGTTTTATTAATAGCACTTACATCTGCTAGAAGGGTGAGCGAATTACAAGCTCTTTCTTGTAAACCCCCTCATACAATCTTTCACAAAGACAAAGTTGTCCTGCAAGTGAAGACTAATTTCCTCCCAAAAGTAGTCTCTGAATTCCATATCTCTCAGAAGATTATCCTACCATCTTTCTATCTTCCTCCTCACCCGGGGAAAGAGGAAGAGAGGTTACACAGACTAGACCCTAGGAGGGTTTTAAGTTTTTACATTAGTAGACTAGCCAGGATAAGACAGGCAGACCAGCTGTTTGTAGGCTACGCAGGTCACAAGCTGGGGTTACCAATAACTAAGCAGACTATTTCCAGATGGATCATTCTAGCCATTCTGGAATGTTATAAATTGGCAGGGAAAGAGCCCCCTCAAAACCTTAGGGCTCATTCGACCAGAGGTATTGCAGCTTCATCGGCCCTCAAAAGAGGCGTGCCGATTAAAGACATATGTGCGGCCGCTACATGGTCGTCTGTCCATACCTTTACACGTTTTTACAATCTGGATTCCTCCTCTAGTCAAGAGACTAGGTTTGGAAGGGCTGTACTGCATTCTATTCACCAATAGAAGACAGCGTGAAGTCAGTACTCCCTCCTCCGAATATAGAATACTGCTATGGGAGCCTATCTAAGATGAGGAATACATCGGAGGACACAATCCCTTCGAAGAACAAGTTACTTCTTACCTTGTAACATTCTTTCGACGGGATGTTCCTCCGACGTATTCCTCATCGACCCTCCCATCCATCCCCGCAGTTTTACTTCCCTTGTTGTTGCAGCTTACACTCCTTCAGGGTGATTAGTCTAGTCCAAACAGTAATACTGTGGGCTACAAAACAGAACTGAGCAACGGACGCTGCGCGCGGCCTTTATAGGCAGGATGACGTCGAGCGTCGATACGGCGGCTGTCGAGGGTCATCGACTCGAGGGACGTCGACGCGCAGCGCCCTCTGGAGAAAAAATTTTCCGAGGCCAGCAGAGCTGGAAGGATATATCTAAGATGAGGAATACGTCGGAGGAACATCCCGTCGAAAGAACGTTACAAGGTAAGAAGTAACTTGTTCTTTTGTGATGGTATCATGTTTGACTTTTTTAAATTCAGAGAAAAACCTAGTTTGTGAAGGAAGTGACAAGTCTTGGACAGATGATCCAGGGCTTACTCTGGAGAACATGCTCTGATCATCCAATCGTCCAGATAGGGGTAGCCATGGACCCCCCCTCTCCTGAGACTTGCTGTCACCACCGCCATCAACTTGGTGAAAACCCTCTGGGCGGAGGTTAACTCGAATGGCAGAACTCGAAACTGATAGTGAGAATTGCCAATCGCAAACCTCAGATATTTTCTGTGCTTGAGATGGATTGGCACATGAAATTAAGCATCCTGAAGGTCTAATGATACCAACCAATCCTGGATTTGGAGAGCCTGAAAGAGCTGAGAAAGTGTGACCATCTTGAATGTGTCCTTCCTTAGGAACTTGTTCAAGTTTCTCAAATCCAAGATGGGTCTCAGTCCTCCGTCCTTCTTTGGAATAAGAAAGTATGGGGAATACCAACCCTTGTTCCTCTCCGCTACAGGTACATGTTCTATTGCACCTTTCTGTAGCAGGGATAAAACTTCCTGCAACAGGAGCAGATCCAGATGTTTGGCAGAGTTGTATTCCGGGGGGTGATTCTGAGGTTTCTTTAGAAAAGGAAGGCAGTAACCTTGGGGTACTGTTTCCAGTGCCCAAGCATCTGAAGAAATGCCCTGCCATTCTTCTAGATGCTGTGAGATCCTGCCTCCCACTGGGGTCTTGTGGGTCAAAACCTCAGTGGTTTTGCGGCTGATGGTACAGATGCCGTTGCTGGGGCTGATCTAGCACATTTTCCTCGCCCCCGAGGAAATTTTCTTTGGTTGGCCTGCCCTCTTCCTCTTCCAATTGAGGAATAATAGCGAAAAGGACGACCCCTCAAGGAAGATGAGGCTGTGTAGGGGCGTTGTTGAGGTTGTCTTATGGCGGCACTGAGAGATTTTGCCGCCGCTTTGGAGGTCTGTAGCTTCTCCAAACTTTCATCTGCCTTGCTACCGAACAATGTCGAGCCATCAAAGGGCATATTAAGAAGCCTGGATTGTACATCAGGAGCAAACCCAGACTTTGTTAGCCACGCAAATCTCTACGTAGCACTTTGCTAGTCGCCATGGACCTGCTGATACTGTCAGCTGTGTCCAACCCCGATTGAAGCCATTCTCCCGAAGCCTCCTTTCCATCCCTTATAATAGCTAGAAAGCCATCACGTTCTTCACCTTCTGGGATGTGTTCAGCTGCCGCTCACATGCAGTCCCACAGGGAATATGTGAACCTTGCCAAGTTACATTAGTAGACTTCAAAGCCACACTGCCAGATGTCTAGATTTTCCTAGACCATGCATCCACATTTTTATCGTCCGTATCTGGAGGGATTGTAGGGTATGCCGCATTCTTTGTGGACGTGGCTGCCTGTACTACCAAGCTTTCCGGAGTTGAGTGTTTGCTGCGGTATTCCGGATCAGATGTGCAAGGTCTATATTTTGCCACAAACTTTCTATTTACTGCCCCTATGGCTTCAGGACGTTCCCATGCAGAACTAACCGTTCATTGTAAGGCAATATGAAATGGTAGAATGGGGTCTTGTTGGGGTGTTCCAGATAATATATCAGTCATGTCATCATCTTGACAGACTGGTGAACTCCTACCCCACCCCATAAATTCTGTAACTCTGCTCATGAGTTTTTTATAACTCATATCAACCTGTTCTGATGGGTCTGGTTTGTCAAATTCATACTCTGGAGAAGTATCCAGGCCACTTGCTGTTTGTAAACATTCTTGCAGATCTTGAATTCTTGATTGAGGGTTAATTAACTCCTCTGGGACAGATCTTGTGCCAAAATGTAACACCAGCAGAGGTTACTTCCTCCTCTTCTGATGAATCTCCCTCATAGATGGATGACATGGTCCGAAAAAATCATGTCGACTCTCAGGATGAAAAACCTTTTCAGGCAGTACAGGTCTTTCCCTTATTAAAGGTTTGGGCGTTGACGAAAGCGTCGATGGCGCCAAAGTTTTAAGCACCTCCTTCCACATCGTTGAAGGAACTTTCGACGACCTCGATGTAATCGTGGAGGGAGCCGTGGAAACAGTCGAAGGAGCTTTTGTGGTTTTCGAGCGTGAACTCGACGTAGCTTTCTTCGAAGGAGTTGTCGACTCGAGTACCTTCGAAGTCTTCGATGTCGACTTCGATGGCGTATGATCTTTCAATGCCATTTTTTTCCCTCTGCCTTCGATTTATGTGCTGAAGGATCTGTTTTACGAGGTGATTGAGAAGAATCTCTCGATGACTCTCAACGTCTTTTTATCAGCTTTCCTTGTTTTGGACCTTACTCTTTCACTTTTCTTGTGAGCAGGAGCATGGTCTTCTTTAGCTTTTTTTGAGGGGGTCTGGGCCGCGTTCTCAAAGTTTTTGCATGGAAACTCGAAAAGCTTCCCATTTTCTCGGAGAGTCATGTTTAGATGGACATGTGATGTCGTCTCTTCTTAGCCTTTTTAGAAGAAGACTTCCTCCATCTACTCCTCGAATGATTTTTTTTAATGATAAGACTTCGAAGACTCATCCGAGTCTCTCTTTTTTTAAAGTGGACTTCGATAAACCCTTCCCCATTGCCAGTTTACCTCTACGCTCTTTTAGGGCTTTGTGGGTCATCGACTAACACTAACCACAGTCTTCCGTACAGTGGTCGGGACCGAGCCAGCATAGACAATTCTTATGCGGATCTGTCAGGGACATCTTTCCACATTTTAGGCATTTTTTAAAGCCTGTCTTCGGTGTGGAAGGGTTCGAAGACCACGATATAGCTTTTTTTCACACAAAATACTGAAGCGCCCTTTAACTCGATCCGAAGCGAAGCTAACGGAAAAACGGTACTGAAGCCAACAGACGCGCTCGAGGCTCTTATCCAGTGGATGACGTCGATGTTCGACAGATACCGCCAAGGGACATCGACGCCGCGGCCTCGAATGGAGCGCCCTCTGCTGGAGAGAGAAAGGAATTTCCGAGGTGAAACCTAAAGGTAAAGATATAACTAGGATGAGGAATACGTGGGAGGACACAATCCATTCAAAAGAAGGGCTATAGTTATTCCTCCATCCATCCCTCCCTTCTATAATTCAAATCTTCATTATCACTCACACATAGTGTATTTTGCCGCACTCTCTCTCTGCAGCCATAACTTGACACGAGTGCGAGCGGCTAGAGCAAAATCAGTTGATACTCTCTCCTTCGCGTTTTCCCTCACAATTGCTCCATTGTGCCTGCAAATTTTCACCATGGCGGTCATTTTACTTTCTGGCAGAAGCAAGATCGGTGGTCTATGACAGTATGTCGGACCCCTGCGGACCACACTCAGCTTTACACTCCGCTACACGCTGATGTCTAGATTATGAAGATGATGGTGAAAATCCCCTTTCATGCCGAAAGTGAAGAAACACTGCCACACAGTACAGCGTGCCCGCTTCTCACAGGGAACGCTGCTCGGCATAGGAGGCAGACCGCTTCAGTGTTGTACGCGGTAGCCGTCGCTCAAGTCCTGATGCTTCGGGGGACCAGTGTCTCGTTCCACTTGGAGTGAACCGCTTCGGCAGCCACGCATAAGACTTGCTCTAGCCCGAGTCTCTGGGACACTGCTTCTGACTTCTTCCTGAGCAAGCCACTTTGGCGGTACATGCAGAGGCCTCTGCACTCACACCTCTGTTCTGAGAGCTGGTTAACTGGTACACGGCCACCTCCACTGTTCACGCAGGGAATGTACTTGCACTGTCGGGTGCATATAGAGCAAGCGGGAAGTTGAATCCTTTGTCTGTTGACACATGCGCATCAGTTCGCTCGGGGTGGCCTTGCGAGGCTCCCCAAGCTTGAGGTAAGTACCCCTCATGCTTGTTATGAATGAACTAACGTATGTTCTGTTGATTTGTACCGCACACTGCTACCACCCAGGGGCAGGTGCTTGCATGTATCTGTAAGAAAGTGGGGTGGGGGGTTAGTGGGGATAGTGTGAGCGGATTGATTCAGAACCAGAAGAAACTGGCGTATGTGAGTTTTGGCATGTGGTAGTTTTTTTGAGAGGCCTCATCCATTGTAACCATATGGGTAAGATTCCTTGCCTCGGGTATGTGGTAGTGTTTTGTGTTGGTGTTAGTGTGTTGTGTGGGTTATGATGGGTTGGTTGTGTGCACTGGTTGGATAGTGTCCATGAGGGATCCCGGGTCACAGGTGATTATAATTGTAAGATCATCAGGCATCTTGGTGTGTAGGTGCATTATTGGAGTTTTATGGACTATGGGTGATTCACGCTAGGTGTGGTCATAGATCTGATGTAGTGGCGTCAGTTATGTAGGAGGATCAGGAAAGGAAAAGTGGGTTAGTAAAGACGGTAAGTTAGTTGGAGGCTGTCACAACACATTGGATGCTACTTGACGGTATCTAGCCAGGCTCTCGTTTGCGGTTCTTTTGGCCCATCTCGTCTCCTCTCTAGTTGTTGGTCTGTGGTGTTGTTGCCAGTGTCCCTTAAAGGTTATCATTTTCTGCTGAATAGGCAGGTTTTGAGCGGTTTCTGGAATATGATGTGGTTTTATGTGGTACTAATTACTTTGGGCATTTTGTTCCAGATGTTGGCAATTAGACGTGAGAACGCTGTTCCATCAAATTTCCTTTTTTCATAGTGTTTGTGCCTCTTTGTAGGGTGCTGGATCTTTCCTTGGGCGATACCGGCTAATCTTGTCTTGGAGGAATTCCGCTCCTTGGCTGTGCAAGACTTTGTGGGCTCTGCAGAGTGCTTTGAATTTGATGCGCTTTTTAACTGGAAACCAGTGTAAGCTTTTCAGTGCTGGAGTGATGCAGTCTCTTCAGTTAAGTCTTAATAGGATCATGGCTGTTGTATTGTGTACCCTTTGGAGTTTCTTTTTTTTTTTTTTAATAAATGTTTTGTTTGACTTATCAAACTTTTCATTTTTTCTTTTTCCTTATTCTCTTCTTGCCACTAGATTTCGATCTGCCTATTATTTTTTTTACACTTCTTTGTTGATTTCGTTCCAGAACTTGATCACTGTAATGATCAACCACTGATTGTTTCCTTGGAGCAGCGTTGCCCAACGCTCTTCTGTTGTCATTTGTTGGTCTGAGATTTTAAAAAAGTCTCTAAATAAGTCACGTTTATTTTTTAGCTCTGGGCACACCATGATTAGATGGAATAATGTTTCTTGCTGCATAGGGTCTTTACAGTAGCGACAGGTTGCTGAATTACTACGTGTTCGATCTATTAATGACAAGTATTCGCGTGTTGGTAGTGTGTTCAAACGAAAGCGCAAAAATAGGTCACGAATTTTCACATCAAGGGAATTGGAGTAAATACGAAGGCATCTCGTTAATAGCTCTTACTTCCATGTCAGCATTTAGATGTCTTTTAAATTTTTTCTGGTCTTCCATTGTTCTTATCCAGTCATTTTTCTGAATTTTTCGTTTAGCGTATTGTGGTCTGTTTCTCAGCATTTCTTCGCTAATTTCTTCTTGTTGCATTTTTTCTTTGATTTCGCTTGTCCACTTTGTTAAGGCTGCAACTTGAGATGGATGTTTTTTATCTTTCAAGATTTCGAGTGTTGGGATTATTTCCTCCGAGATGATTTTTCTGTATAGGTCCATTTGTTTCCACAGTACAATGGATTGAATAGATTGGAGGGCGAGTTCATATCGAATTCTAGAGATTGGAAAAGATTTTGGTAGAGCAAGGGTTTTTCGCCAGAATATAGCTTCGTATCTTGACCATTTGAATAGATGCTGATGTATCAGAGATTCGCTCGCATAAGTCAAAATCGGAATGACTTTCTGTTTATACAATAGAGTTGTAGGTTTTACCGTATAGGTACCATATTTGCAGTGAAAGAAGCGGCCTTGTCTTGACAATGATATTGTTTTTTCTTCGATGTTTTCTTGCCATTCTTTTTCGTTCTTAGATGGGTTGATCATTACACCTAAGTATTTTATGGATTTGGTTGACGCAATGTTTTTATGTTCCAGGTAGAATTTCGGCGTCCATTGCTTCTTAGAGTTTTCAGTTATGAGTTTCATCATTTTGGTTTTATCTGTGTTAATTTGTAGATCGTTTTCCTTCATGAAGGTTTGCGTTTTGTCCAATGTTATTTGGAGACCTTTTGCGGTTTTGTCCATGATAATAATATCATCAGCGAAAATTAAGGTTTGAATTAATTCACTATTTATCTTCGGTGGATTCGCTGTAGTGTGTTTAATTTTTCGTTCAAACTCATGAGTGTAAAGATTATAGAGGCAAGCCGCCAAGGGGCAACCTTGTTTTAACCCATTCCATGTGAGAATTGGGGCTGTTGCTTTTCCGTCATTTGAAAGTCGAACTCTAATTGACGTGTTCGAATATAGCTGTTGTATTGGGTGGAGAATGGTCGATGGACAGCCCCAAGCAGCCAATTTGGACCAGAGAAGTTGTCGATTAACAGAATCAAAGGCCATTTTCAAATCTATGAAGATTGCGTATACCTGCTGTACTTTTGTGAATGCTTCATATTTTATCATATTCAGCAAGAGAAGGTTGACGTTGGTACTTATTTTTGTGACAAAGCCAGTCTGTCTTTTTGCTTGTTTACCATTGTGAATAGCCCAAACAGATAGTTTTTTCTCGAGATAGCCTGCAAAGAGTTTACCCAACGGGTCCAATAAGGCTATTGGTCTGTAATTGGCTGGGTTTTTTCTATCTCCAGCCTTATAGATTGGTATTAAAGTAGCTACTGACCATGTACGAGGAATCTCTTTCGTCTTTTCTATCAGATATAAGAGATGTACGAAAAGTTTGGTCCAGTGTTCTGGATTTGCTTTGAGGTTGCTGTTTGCTAGCCCATCCGGTCCCGGGGCTCTAGATGAATTCAGACTCCTCATGGTGGTGGTAATATCATCTATGTCCCATTTTAGTGACCAGGGGTCGGTATCTTCTTGAAGAACTGATGTTGGTTCGAATACCGGTTTCTTATATAGGTTTTGGAAGTGTTTAACCCATATATGTGGTTCCACTTCTTGAATCAAGGTTTGATTTTTCGATGTTATATTCATCAAGGACCACAATTGTCGCGTATTTTTTCCATTTAATGCTTTCAAAAGTGCTTCTGCATCATGTTGTTTCGTTATCATTTTGTGCGATTTCATTATGTTGGTGAATTTTTGTTTTTCCTTTTTTATTTCACTTTGATAGTCTCCTTTATTTTTCTTTATTTGTCGAAGTCGTTTGTAATGTTTCTTTTTTTCGAGAAAGATTTGTAAATTGAAATAGTGAGTGTGCGTCTGTTTGACTCTTTGTTGATTTCTCGATGTAGATTGTTGATACTTCTCTAAGATCCAGCCATAATTTAATTTAGCTTGGTCCTCCAGAGGTGTGTCTTCGAATAGAGTAGGTAAGTCTCGTGTTTGATGATCTTTGATTCGGAGCCGGTTCAACCCGTTGTTTATTTCTAGTTCAGGAAGCTTCAAACCTTGATCACTTGAAGGTTCGGCTCGCCAGGAAATAATAATTTGACGATGGTCACTATTTGGATTCGTGGAAGTTGTGATATTTCGAATACCTTCTGTTGTGAAGATATAATCAATTATTGTGTTGGAGTTCTCCCGTGACCAGGTCGGCAATGGAATGCCTTTATCGTTCGTGGGTTGGACACTTAGGTATATGTTGCGTAGTGTTATTTCCTTAATCCATTTTCTCGCTCTAGATGACATTTCATTAAGTGCCAATTTGGTTCCTCCTTTGTCAAAAAGATGGAAGTTGAAATCTCCTGCCAAGATGATTTCGTTTGTACTATTACTGATGTTCAATAAGTCGATTTCATCACATATAGAATCGATGAATTTATTGTCAGACATAGCTGTAGGGTTCCAATATATGTTAAAAATTGATAAGCATGTGTCTTTTGCAGGGCAGGATGGATTAGATTTCTGTATTGACGGAATGCTGATGGATAGGAGTTGTGCCCACGGATGGATTATTTTAGTTTCCATTATTCGCCATGTAGGTTGAATTTTTGATAATATGAGCATTCCTGATGCTGGTCTCCCTTGTTGTGAACCTATGGCCGGATTCATGAATGAACTATAGCCATCACACACTACTTCCTCTTTCAACCAGGTTTCTTGGAGACATATGATATCGACTTGTTCAAGTATAGGTGTCTCATTTTCAAAAAGATGTCTATGTCCCCTTGTGTTCCACGAACATAGGATTGTATGGGGTTTCAATGGGGCTTTTCGTTGTTATAGATACGTTTTCTTTGTTCTCCAATTCACGTCTAAGTTAGAGATGTTTCTTAAACTTTCTCGTGACATTTTATTTTTGTCATTTGATCTTAGACTTTTGTCATTAATTTTTTTCCCACCTTCTTGAATAATTTTTTGCTCACTTCGGTTCTTGGTTATATTTTTAGTAAAGATTTCTAGTGTTCTTATATTTTTTTCCGCCATCAAACGAGATACCATGATTTCTTCTGTTTGAAATCCCAAGGTCAATAAGTGATGTTTGTTGTTGAGGACACATTGCATTGTGTCGTAGTTGGAGAAATCGACATGGGCTTCTTCCATATATTTTTTATTTGGAAATATGATTAACTCAATATCTTCCGTTTTTATGTGGGACAATTGTGGGATTGCCTTAAACAATCGTAAAGTATTAGATCTATTTAAGATGACAGGATCTTCATTGCTCAATTTCTTCGGATATATAGCTAGTCGATATGCACACGAAATGTTTGACGGATTTCTAAAAATTCGTCTGAATAGTTTAGGGGTTACATGAATTGTTTTGTTGCCACTGGATTCAATTGCTCTTTCTGATTTGTTAACTGGCCACATTTCTTCAGTGGAAACTGCTGAATATGCCAGAGAGATGTTAGTTTGGGTGTAGTCAAGAAGTGAATCTTCATATTCATCTATTACAATGTGGGATTCATCTTGAGAGTTTATGGAAATGGAGTTATAGTCACTTACATCGTTTTGTGTAGAGGTGTCTGTCAGGTTAATAGGATTTGGAGCTTTGATTCGTGTTTCCTGAATGATTACTTCTTTAGGTATGGCTTGTGGTTCAAGTGTGCTCTGGTTGCCTTGTGCCGTAGGATTTAGAGCTCTAACTTTTTCTAGAGTTCGGGGTGGTTTGTTGATTGATTACATCTAAAAGTATATCTAGTGGTTCCGGCGTTAGCTGATTGCCTTGTGATGTAAGATTTAGAGCTCTATCTACTTTTCCATCGATTAGAATCGGTTGTGGAAGAATAGGCTGGTTATTAACCAGAGAGTTTCTATTGGTCTTTGTCCTTTCGTTATTCGTTTTCTGAGCATTTAGTACCTTTCGCAGAAATGCACGTGACCCATTTTTTGTATTTTTTTTGTGCTTTGGTTTAATAGCTGTTTCCTGCCCCACTAATCCTCGTTTTGACAAATCGAAAATATCAAATGGGGTACAAGCGGGTGGTTCCGTGATCTCTTGCCCTGCAGAAACCAAGGCTTGTGGAATTGGATAGAGTTGATGATCGTATTGGGTCGTTTGGTCTATTTTCCTCATATTTGAATTAGATTGATTTTCCGTCTGAGTTTGTTTGGATATACATTGTAGGTTCATTGTTACTTGTGCAGATTTTTTTACTTTGTCATCCACCATTTTTTTGGTGATAGTTGAAAAAGTGTCCATTAGGCTTAATTTGTCAGCTCTATCGGCTCTCGCCACTTCCGCTAGTCTATTTTGCCATGTTCTTGATGATTCAGCTTCATATTTTAGTTTTTCTTGAATGGAGCTTATTAGGGATTCAAACTGTGTTTGCTTGGTCAAGAGCATTGCTAGCAATGTCGCTTGGTCTTTGATGGAATCAACCATTGCTTCTTCGATTTTTAAAAACGGTATCATAGCTGTTGATAACACTGCTACCAAAGTATTTTGTAGATCTAACAACGTCGTAGGCAGTCTTCGTTGGTATTCGGGAGAATTACTAATATTCCCAGGGTTCACACAGATGGAAGAATTTGTTTCATCCAGGATGGTTTCCATAGGTTCCTTCACCGGCGAAGCGGTTCTTAACAAACCTATTGGGGTAGATGACTCGATTTTTCCGATTTGGTTTGGTGTAAACAGGCCGCCACAAACCTCAAGTTTGTTTCCTTGTAAATCTATAATTGTGTCGATTTCTGTGATGTCCAATGAGAGACGTACACTTCGTGCCATGAGTGGATTTGTGGGATCATCATTTGTCATAGCAGTTGGGAGATGTGTTGCTTGCCATTGCTGTTTGGCTGCCCTCGCACGCTCTTGAAGAGGCGTTTGATGGGAATTTTCGAGTCGCGAATTATATCCTAGCATCTCTGGATGTGTAAGCGACTTAGGAGGGTCACGTATAGAACATGCGTGATCAAGATGAGACAAGGAAGCTGGGGCAGAACATAATATTTTTGTGTCTAGTTTATCATGAGCAAGAGTGTGGGTTACAAAGTCGACATTGATCAAGCAATCCTGATCTACAGATTTTGCTTTGATGATGATGTGTGTGTTTGGTGATTTTAAATTAGTCGTTATGGTTCCATCAGGATCTCGGTTGTTGGTCGTTTTTTGTATAGGCACTATCGATACCTCTCGTTTGCCCTGGAGCCTTGTACGGGGTTTAGTGGGTTCCATAGAGTTCCGCCTCCTATCGCCGATCCAGCCGCAAACAGCCTCGCCCTTTTCTCCACCTCGGGCTTCTTTGGAGTTTCTTGCATTCCTAGGTAGAGGCTGTTTGCGCAGTCCATTCTTGTGAGTATCAGGGATACGATTGTGAGGGTTCTGTAGGGGAGTAATCCTCTGAGCAGTCGTAGGAGGAAGCATTTTTTGGCGATTGCGTTGACTTGCAGTTCCAGTGATGGTTCATCGTCCATGAGTATTCTTACGTTATTTACTACATATGCTGGCCTGTTTGCGCTTTACAAATAAACTAAATACAAATACATCGGTAGTCACCAGTTGCGTTCCCATGCCGATCGGCCTGTCCAGTTGGGGGTTCCCTCCGTCGAATCCTGCGGGTTAGAGCATTATTTCCATTTTTGCTGGGTTCATTTGAGGTGGTTCGTTGTCATCCAGTTGTAGATGTCTGTGAGGCAGTTGTTGAGCTGTTACTTTTTTTTTTTTTTAAATATGTTTGTTTTCTTAAAAACATATCATCCCCGAACTCCCTTCCCACCCCCCGGAAGAGTAGGATCACATGTCGTTGTAATTTCAAAAAGTTATGTACCAAAAATGTCTGAGATTTTGATATTGTGCGGGCACGATTGCTCCATATAGTCCGACCTTAAATACTCCAACACCGCTCCCCATTCCTTCGTAAAGGAGTTCTTCTGGGCCTGGAGATGGTGTGTAATCTTTTCCATTGTCATTTGTGACCACACTTTTTGTAGCCAGGTAAACACTAAAGGCTGGGTCTGTTTTTTCCAGTTTTGGGCGATTGTGGCCCATGCAGTAATAAGTAAGCCCATGAAGCTTCTCCATTGTGCTATATGGAGTCTTTTGGCATGAGGGTCCTTTAGTCCACACAACCAGACCCTTTACCCCATTTGTGCTGCATCTGGAAATATTTTTATCATCTCCGTTTGGACTTCCCTCCAGAAACCCTTCACACCCTGACAGTCCCACCAGATATGCTTCCATGTGCCCCTTTCCGAGCATCCTCTCCAGCAGTTATCCGACATTTCCGGATACATTGATTTGATCAGTTCTGGAGTGTAGTGCCACTGTGTAATGATTTTGAGCCACATTTCCCTTGTTTGGACGGCTCGGGTAAGTTTCGGGATACCGACCCACAAAGCTTCCCATTATTGTCTTGGAATATCTTCCCCCAGCGTGCCCTCCCATGTTTACAAATATGACCATTTAATTTCTTCTTCTGGCGCATTAATGAATTGGTATAATGTTGACACCAGTTTTCTGTCGCCTGGGTTGGATATTATATATCTTTCAAATGGTGTTAAATCTCTCGTGGCTGCCTGAAAAATCTCCGGAGTGGTGAGCCAGTGCTTTATTTGTTTATATTTATATCTGTCCGCATCCGTCAGTTTCCACATTTGTTTGAACTCCGCAAGTGTCCTTATTTCTTTGTCCTGGATCATTTCTCCAATTTTTCTGCACCCAGCCTCCTCCCATTTTTCAAATCCCCCCTGGTTCGCATCCCGGAGGGAATAGTGGGTTCCGACAGATTGGTGTAAAGGGGCCCAGTGGGGTGGTCATGATTCCCTTCCTGGTTTGAGCGTCCCATGCCTCGATGGTCGTTTTCAAGACCTCACTAATTCGAAGATTCGGATGTCTGTGCTGTTTGTGTTTCCACAACAGGTCCTGCAAAGGGGTCCTAGCCACTGCCCTGTCTTGTGTTGCCCAGGTAGTGCTTTGGTCCTCTGCCAGCCATTCCCTCATGATCCAGAGTTGTGCCGCTTGGTGATATTTTTGAAAGTGTGGGAGTGCTAGACCTCCTGCCTTGATTGGTGCCGTGAGGATGGCCCTTGCAACCCTGGGGGGGGGGGGGTTTCTGTTCCATACGAATAGCGATATGGCCTTGGACAATGCTTTGAAGAATGAGTTCGAGACTGTCACGGGAAGGGCGTGAAAATAATAGAGCACCCTGGGGAGAATGTTAATTTTAACCGACTGGACTCTGCCCCACCAAGAGACCCTAAGTGGGGACCATCTGTCTAGGTCCTTCTTTACACCTTCCAGCAGATTAGGAAAATTGTTTAAATAGAACAGGTCCACCAGGCTCATGAGTGTCACCCCTAGGTACTTAATGCCTCCTTCTGTTATTTTTCAGAAGGAGCCTTCCCGCCACCTTGCCCAAGGACCCCCTATCGCCCGCCAAGAGCAACATTTCGGATTCTTTTCTGTTTATTTTTAGACCTGACAGCCCCCCGAATACATCCAGTTCTTTTAGGGTCTGTGCTAAGGAGTTCTCGGGATCTTCCAAAGCCAGCAGCATATCGTCTGCATATGCAATGACTTTGTGTTGTCTGCCCGCCATCTCTATCCCCCTTATTCCTACTGTTTCCCTTATTTTGATTAGGAGGGGTTCTAAGAATATAGCATAGAGGGGGGAGAGGGGACACCCCTGTTTCGTGCCTCTTGATATCTCGACCTTATCCGTTACTTCCCCGTTTATTGCGATTCTTATCGACGGGGATTTGTAGTTGGCTTTTACCATATTGATAAATTGGTCCCCGAACCTCATGTGTTTCAGCGTTCGAAAGAGGAATGACCATTCCACCCGGTCGAAGGCCTTTTCGGCGTCTAGGGAAAGCAATACTGCCGGAGTGTGGGTAAAGCCTATTTTTTCTACTAAGTGGATAATCCTTCTTAAGTTATCATGTGTTTGTCTGCCAGGAATAAAGCCTGATTGATCGGGGTTGATTAGGGATGGGAGGAGGGGTGATAGCCTGGCAGCGAGTATTTTGGTGTACATTTTTGCATCCAAATTAATCAGGGCAATGGGGCGATATGAGCCTGGGAGGGTTGGGTCTTTACCTGTTTTGTGGAAAACTAGGACTTTCACCTCGTTCATGGATGGGGTTAAATTACCGCTGTCCTTGAATGTATTGAACAGCCTAGTTAGTCTTGGGACTAGAATGTCCGCATACTTTTTGTAGAAGGGGGCCGTGAAGCCATCTGGCCCTTGGTGCCTTATTGTTCGGGAGGCCCTTTATTGCCCTGTGGACATCTTCTTCTGTAATCCTGGCATCCAGGTGCTTTTTTTCTTCTTCCGTTATTGCTTGAATAGGGAGAGAACGCAGAAACCTATCCTGTTTGGGTGCTCCGTCGTCTAAAGCGAAAGGGGGAGCGCCACAGACCGCATCACAACCCCTCAGGCAGGATCCGAACCTGCTACAAATGTGGTCCACAGAAGCAACTACGACCTCAAAGGACAGGCCGGGAGAAGAACCCGTACCAGATATCGCCTCCCCTAACCAGAGCTCACTGCAGCCGACAAAGGACGAAATGCGGGCCTGGTTTGTGGAGCTCCAGGACAAGTTCATGTCCACGGTCCAGGAACAGTTCACCTCATTGAGGAGTGACATGAAGCAGGCGGTCCAAGAGCTAAGGGTTGAGGTGGCCCAGCTGGAGGAACGGACGGACATCCTAGAAAGAATTGTACAAAATGTGGAGGAGGAAGCGAAACAGTGCAGTGAAACACAGGAACACCTGGTCAGGCTGACTCACAACCTCGAAATTCATTGTGAGGATCTCGAAAACCGCTCCCGCAGGTCCAATATCAGCATAAAATACATGCTGGAGTCGGTGCTGGATAAAGACCTGAAGAGTGCGGTGCAAGAAGTCTTTTGGGACATATTAGAGGAACAAGACGCAGAGATTATTGGGATTGACAGAATCCACAGGGTTGGCCCGAAAAGATCGGGGGCGCCAGGAGAGAGGCCAAGGGACATGCTGGCTGCCCTATCATCGTATCCGCAAAAAGAACAGATACTAAGGAAGGCAAGGCAATTAGACCACATAAGGATGAATGGGGTGGAAATCCAACTATACGAAGACCTGGCCTCGGCGACTTTTCTTAAAAAGAAGGGAGATGGCCCCCTTAGTGAAAGAACTTGTGGGGAAAGAAATCAGATACAAGTGGACGTTCCCTTTTGGCCTTCTGTTTCAGTGGGAGGGTAAACAGAGAAGAGTAACAACTTGTGAGGAAGGTCTCCAAACAATGGGCCTGCAAGTGGAGGAGGGTGTGGTAGGTGGGGACAGGCCCCGGGGAGAACCGCACAAGAGGCCTCGGGGATGGGAGGTGGTAAGGCACATGAAAAAAAAAACTGGAGGAGGAAAAGCTAGACACACCACGGATGAGAAGTAGATATCTTCAAAAGGAACAAAGAGGGGAAGATGTTCAGAACGGAGAAGGCGGTTGTGGACGGACTCAAATGTATCACGGAATATCATATATGGGGCTGCCGGGCAGAGGTTCCGGAGGGTTCACTACCTGGGTCTGTGAGTGATGTGGGGTTTAGGACTCCCCGCACAGTTAGTCCTGAGTCATGAGAGGGCAAGGAGCGACGGGCGAAACGCCCTAGCAACCTTAGGTACCTGGGCCCTCCTCGGGATCAAAGTTGAGTTTCAGTTACTAGTTGAGGGTAAGTTGAACGGGTTGGGGGGGAGGGTGTGCCTCGGTGAGAGGGGTGGGATCACAAATAGCAGGTTGGCAGATAGCAGTAACAGAGTAGATGAGATGACGAAGTTTAGAATCTTCTCACTAAATGTAAAGGGGCTGAATTTGCCGGTGAAGAGGAAAAAAGTGCAGGGACTGGTTAGAAGGGAGAAGGCGGATATTCTGCTCCACCAGGAGACACATGTTAAGGCACAAGATAAAAAGAAGATATTTCTGAAACGGTACAAGATATGGGCGCAGGCGAATGCGGGGGAAAAAAGAGCAGGGGCGATGATTGCGGTGAGGGGGGCTTTGGGGCAATCCTCATAGACACACAGGTGGACATGGAAGGGAGGTATGCATTTGCTAACCTCACGTTAGATGGTCTTAGGCTTACTCTGGCGTCCATATA
Organism: Ambystoma mexicanum; assembly: GCF_040938575.1. Classification (NCBI taxonomy): domain Eukaryota; kingdom Metazoa; phylum Chordata; class Amphibia; order Caudata; family Ambystomatidae; genus Ambystoma; species Ambystoma mexicanum. The sequence continues at coordinate 39,319,853 of NC_090940.1, forward strand.
CGCGCCAAACATGGGACAGGATGGCTTTCTGAGAGACACCCGGGGAAACTAGAGGGATTTGCGAAGGGGGAGATAATACTGGGAGGAGACCTAGCCTGGCAACCGAAGCTGGATAGGAGCACGGATGGGGGGGGGGGGGGGGGAGTCCTGCTCAGGGAGCCCCGTCCAAACAATTGAAAAAAAAGATGGAAGACTTGGCACTACATGATGTCTGGAGAGAGAAAAAAAGGGCCATGCCAGTGGGTTCACGTTTTATTCATATGTTCATAACACAATGTCAAGGATTGATTACTTTTGGGTTTCGGTGGGCCTCCTGGGGAAGATCAGAGGTATTGACTTCGGCGCTATTACAATTTCTGACCATGCTCCACTGTGCCTGGACTTCCATATCCCAGGCAGAGGAAGGGGTCTATGGAGATGGAGAATGCCTCTAGACATCCTGGGGACAGAGCCCTGGGCGGGACCGTGGGGGAAAAAAATGAGTGAATACTTTGATCTGAACGACAATGGAGAGGTACCTCTGGCGTCTGTTTGGGAAGCATTTAAGGCGGTAACACGAGGGCATATAATAGCCCTAAAAGCCACTAAAGATAAGCAGACCTATGAGTGGGAAAGGACATCGGAAAGAAAAATAGCGGACATTCATGAGGAAATGTTAGGTCACCCCAATAGAAGCCTCAAGAAGGCGCTGAGGCATGTGCGTGGCCAATTAGATATGCTCCGAAACCACAAAGCAGAGAAATCCCTTCTGTACTTAAGGCAACGCTACTACATCAAGGGCAATAAGGCGGACAGATACCTTGCAAGACAACTCAAAGGGAAACAAAATGCATTGGCGATTCTGAAAGTGGTGGATGCCAAAGGGGAGACTCATACATGCAACAAGGGCATAAGAGAGACCTTCAAAGCCTTCTACCAAGACCTTTACACGTTGAGGCTGTTACTTTGATCCTGTGTTCTGTTTGTTTTCACAATCAGTTGTCTCGTCTGCGTAGTTGTGGGCGGTAAGTCCGTGGGTAAGAATGATTTTCATCAGTGGGCGCATGTAGATGTTGAAAAGTGGAGGGAAGAGGCTGGATCCCTGTGGTACTCTGCAGGATATATTTTTGGTGTTTGAGGTGAACAGTGGTAGGTAGGTTCTTTCGGTTTGATTTGTTAGGAATGAGGTAAGCCACTTTAGTGCAGATTCCTGTATGCACATACTTCTACGTCCCGTCCCCTTTGCTCCATACTTATGGGACATTCCTCCGTCCTGTGGGACGGGACCGGAGCACTTTGAAAAAGCATCACATTTTTCCAAAAATGTGTCCTTCCTCTCTTTTTACAAGGGGTACCGCACGCGGCCGTAACCCCGCCCTCCTTAGCTCCGCCCAGCGCATCGCCCTTCAGTCCTTTTCTCCGCTCGTTCGGGACTGGACGCACTTGCATCTTCGGAATATTTTTTACTTCCAGGTCCTCCTCTCCTGCTCCGGCTAGCGGTCGCGAGTCTATCTGTCGTTTCAGTTAGATTTTCCTACTTGTTCTTCTTGTCAACGATGCTTCGCTAGGGGGACCCCCATCCTCTATGTTTAGAGTGTTTGGGTCCGGACCAGCGGTGGGACTCGTGCTTTTACTGCGACTCCCTTTCGGTCCGGGGGCTTCTATGTCGTTTGGCGCAGTGGGAGGAGGTGTTCCAGCGCGCTCCCCCATTGCATTTTCTTACTTTCATTGAAGAAAAGAAGAAACGCCTGGTGAGTTCTTTACTTTTTAGACCACCCCGACCAGGGGAATCCTTCCCGGGGTCTTCCCGGTCCGGGAGGAGCATCAAGAGCTCTGTTACCGGGGTTTGCCCTGAAGTGCCTTCTGGGCCTAAAAAGTGTACCGGAGTTTCCTTCATGGGTCTCCGTAAGGGGCCTATTGACAACTGATTGCTATCCGAGACCCTTCCTGTGGGGGCTATTTGTGGGCCCAGCTCGGCTGTGGCGGCGGGTACCAGAGCTTGCTTCGAGGTCTCTCTGGTTGGAGCTTCCCGTAAAAACACCAGGGTACGCCCTGAGGTCTCTGTTGGGGCTGTTGGTAACGAACAGAAGTTTGAGGCCCGTGGTAGGGCTTTAGATACCAGGCTCGGGTCAGAGACCCCTCGTTTGGTGGCTAGGGTGACCAACAGTTCTGAGAGGCCTGTTAAGGTTTTGTCAGTGAGGTGTGTTCCTCATCGGTCCCTTTCAAGCGTGATACCAGACCTGTTGAGGGGGCACTGAGTGAGGCCTTGGACTGTAATTCCTAAGTTACCAGAAATACCGAGGTCCTTCCGTTGAAGGCTTCTCTAGCTGATAGCATGTCTCAAAAACATTCTAGGCCTCGCAGCACCGGTTCAGCCAAGGATCCTTATATCAAGGCTAAAATGAAGACCCCTGACCCACTTGTAGAGACCCCATGTCTCACTTCAACACGTGTCGCAGTTCCCCTCAGGTGCGGACAAAATGGCGGCCGCTCCCGCCAAGACTACGGTGGCCATTTTGGATACCTCCCTTACAACTACGCCATTGGGCCTAGGTGTGGGGAGTGGATTGTCAGGTGAACATAGTTTTCCTTGTGCACATCCTTTTCGTCCAGTTTATGACTGGAACGCTTGGATGCCCCTACCGCACAATGTCTCGCTTCCTCAGACATCAGTGCCCCCGATTTATGTGGACACCAGTGGGGAAGGGCCCTTTTGGCAACCCCCTCCCTTGTGTCCCTGGAATTACTCCACTCATGAGACCTCCTCTAGTTGTGCCTAAATCGTCATCGGAGGACGTTCTTTTTTTTAAAATGTTTTACATTTTTTTATTTTGGCAAGTTTCAAAGACTAATGCATTCCGAACCCATGAAGGAGTATTTTCAAGGCTTGTTTAGGGAGATATGCCCGCCTGCGCCGACGGTTCCAGCTGCGGCACCGGTGATTCTGCCTGCGTCGCCTTTACCGGCTGGACCTCCTCCGACTCTTCCTCCCTTGCCTCCGTTGTCCCCATTGGACAAGTCGCCAGTGGTCCCTGATGCAACTCAGCCTGATCCGGATCTGCTGTACGACGCACAAGAGGATCAGGACAGCGATGACCAGCCCCGCTCTGTCAGAGCTTTTCACGACTGGGTGCTGGACATGTGTTTACTAGATGTTCCAGTACCAGAGGCACCCGCTCCGCATGAGGGGGTGCTTTCGGGGGTGTTCACCTAATCTCCTTTGGAGTGAACCAGCTTGTTCTTGCAGAAGGACGTTTTAGCAGAGGTCTGTAAAGTTTGGGAAAAACCACACTCTGGACTGTTAGTCAATAAGAAGATTGATGCGCGTTATAGGCTCCATTCTTCGGAAGAGGTGGCTTTAGCGTTGTCCGCCTCCCTCCTCCATGGTAGTGGCTGCGGCCACTTTGCAGACTAGACCTGCGGCATAGTCTTCTGCGACGGCTGGTCAGGTTCTGGCTAAAGAGGACAAGCTTCTTGACTCTTTGGGACAGAGGATTTTCGCTAATTCAGCTCTGCAGTTACGTCAAGAAAATGCAGAACTGGTGCTAGCGGGGGCGAATATGAAAATGTGGAAAGGTCCGTCAGAATTTGAGGAATACATCCCCGCTGAAAAGCTAGAGGATTTCAGAGGGGGTTTGTCAGATGCTAGGGTCCTGGCGCAGGACATGCTGGAGGCCGCGCCGCATCATGTCAACACCTCGGCCCGCGGCCTCGGGCTCAGCGTGGACACCTTGTCAGGCTTGGCTGCACGCCGCCAAGTTCTCTAAGGAGGTGCAGGATAAGGTTTTGGACCTGCCTTTTGATGGCAAGGAACTTTTTCATTCCACAACGGACGTGGAACTGACCAAAACTAAGGATAGCACATAGACCACCGAGTCCTTGTCGGTCCTGGTGAAACCGCCTTTCAGGGCACAGACAACGACCTCTCAGCCTTCCTCTGGTTTCAGGGGGTTTCTGGACCGAAGTCTTGCAGGGTTGATGCCCCATCGGGAAATTGCAGCCAAAGGCAGCAACGGAGCAGGTTTTTCTCCCGTTCCTCAGCCTCCTCTTCAGGTGACGCTGCCACCGAAAAACCTGCTAAATGAAGTTTCACTGCGCTCGCACGAGACCCCGGTGGGAGGACGCATTGTGTCTCATTGGGAGGCGTAGCAGACCACCACCGAGGACCGGTGGGTCTTGTCAGTCGCTCGGGCGGGCTTACGCTTACCCCTTACCCCCACCCTTCAATCCTCCCTTCCAGCAGTCAGAGTCGCTCTCCCTCAGAGCCGAGATTCAGAAGTTGCTGGATCTCAGGGCGGTGGAACCCGTTCCCCTGGGGGAGCGAGGGGAGGGCTTCTATTCCCGGCTGTTTATGGTGCCCAAACCCAACCAGGCTGGCCTGCGCACCATCCTAGACCTTTCCCAGTTCAATCTCTCTCTACCCCAACAGAAATTCAAGATGATCACGCCTTGTCAGATAAAGTCTTCTTTGCAAAAGGGCGATTGGCTCAGTGTGGTGGACCTCCAGGATGTGTATATGCATATACTGATCTGGAATCCGTATCGGAGATACGTACGGTTTTCTGTGGGAGAGGAGCACTTCCAGTTCCAAGTGCTCCCTTTTGGCATCAGCTCGGCACAGCGTGTCTTTACAAAGATGTCGGTTATTGCAGCTTATCTTCGGCTTCAGGGTATCCACGTTTATCCGTATTTGGACAATTGGCTGCTGCGCAGTCCTTGTCCTTTTGAAGGCCTCGAGCAATCTTCAGTTTCTCCTCCAGCTCCTGTTCCACCTTGGGCTGTCGGTGAACTGGCAGAAATCCTCCATGACGGTCTCTAAGGACCTGATTTTCCTGGGTTTTCGACTGCAGGGTATACCTGACTGGGGACAGAATGGCGGATCTGGTAGCCACGTGTCAGGTATTTGCGCAGTCGGGGAGCATGTCGGCCTGGTGGTTCCAGAGGCTTCTGGGCCTCATGGCCTTGTGTGTTTTGTCTCTTCCTCTTGCTCGGCTCAAGATGAGGCGGATACAGATGGCTCTTCGGAGCTCCTGGCGTCAAGCTGTGGACCCGAACTCCAAAAAGGTTTTTGATTCCAGCTTTCATGAGTGGACCTGTTGTGGTGGTTGTCTCTCGGCAATCTGTCAGTGGGCGCGGCTTTTCAGGACCCTGTTCCACTGATGAGTCACAATGGACTCTTCCCTTCTGGGGTGAGACGGGACGTTGGATCTTCAAGTTTCGGATCTCTGGTCTCCGCAAGACAAGCTCCTCCATATAATTCACCTGGAGCTCTTGGCGATCTTCGTGGCGCTCAAGGCGTTCATGCCGGTCATTGTCAACCAAGTGGTCCGTGTCCGCACGGACAATGTGGTATCCATGTTTTACATCAACAAGCAGGGTGGTACCAAGTCCCCATCTCTTGTGGATCTTGCCATTCAGATTTGGGTATGGGCGGTGCAGTATGGCATCTGGCTGGTGGCCGTACACATTCCGAGTCAGCTGAATGTTACTGCGGACGCTCTCAGCCAACGAGCAATGGTCAGCTACGAGTGGGAGTTGAAGGTGGAGATTCTCTTACAAATCTTCCAATGTTTGGGCATTCTAGACGTGGACCTCTTTACAATAACGGACAACAGAAAACTTCCTCTGTATGCCTCTAGAAACAGACTGGGAGCCTCCTCTCTGGGGGATGTTCTCGAGATTCCCTGGCACAATATGAGGGCATATGCTTTTCCACCCCTGCCTCTCATTCATCGGACAATTTGCAAACTGAGGAACACAGTGAACTGTTCTCTTCTGCTCATAGCTCCGTGGTGGCCGGCCAGGTTCTGGTTTTCAGAGCTTCAGCATCTGTCGGTGTGTGCGCCGGTCAGGCTTCTGTTGGTTCCCGACCTGCTTCACCAGAGAGATTGGCAGCTATGGCACCCCTCCCCACAATCGTTCAGCTTGGCAGCATGGTGCCTGAGTTCAGATCTCTAGAACATCTCAACCTGTCTGCTGATAACGTGCGCATTATTCAGGCAGCCAGGAATCCCTCGACGAGATCTCAGTACAGGTGCAAGTGGCTTTGGTTATGCCACTGGTGCTTAGCTAAACAATTGGATCCCATAGTGGCTTTAATCGACAGTGTTGTCTTTCGTCTCATCTAGTGGAGGTGGGCCTTCATGTCCTCTCATGCAGGACCTATCTTTCGGCTGTTGCCGCTTACTTATCCATGGACCAGTGCTCCTTTTCACTATCACATCCTGTGATTAAAAGGTACTTTGCTGGTTTAATGCGTCTTTACCCTCCTGTTCGCAAACCGCATCCAACGTGGGATCTGAACGTGGTCCCTACAGCATTGTGCCATAAGCTTTTCGAACCAAGGGCTATGGTAGATCTTGAGCACCTTTAGTGGAAAGTGTCTTTTTATTGGTCGCCGTGACTTGGGCAAGACGTGTTGGTGAGCTCCAGGCTTTGTCTGTGGAGCATCCCTTCTTGGTTTTCCACAAGGATAACGTTGTCCTGAGGACGAATCCTTCTTTCCTACCGAAAGTGGTCTTCGATTTTCATCTAAATCAGTCAATCTCCTTGCCTGTTTTCTTCCCAAACCCAGCTTCGGAAGCCGAAAAGGTTTTGCTGATGGGCGATGCACTGGATGGAGCTAAGGAGGGCGGGGTTACGGCCGTGTGTGATACCCTGCGTAAAAAGAGAGGAAGGACACATTTTTGGAAAAATGTGATACTTTTTCAAAGTGCTTCGGTCCCGTCCCACAGGATGGAGGAATGTCCCATAAGTATGAAGGAAAGAGTAAGGTAGTCACTACGGTGAGTAACTTTATTATTCCATCAATCTTTTTGTTAGTGTTGCCTGGTTGATTGTGTCACAAGCTGCTGATATGTCCAATAGTATTATGGCTGATTGGGCATAGTCGTCTGTGTTTATGTTCAGGTTGTCCCATCGGTAGAAGTGCTGATTCTGTCCCTGTCATTGGTCTGAAGCCAACTTGGGATCGGTCGAGTATTCAGTTTGTTTCGATGTGGTTAAGAAGGATTTTGCACATATGGTTCTCCAGAATCTTTGCTGGGTAGGGCCGATTGGATATCGGTCTGTAGTTGCCTGGGTCTTCTGTGCTTTCTGGTTCCTTTTTATATCAGTGGTTTAATGTATGCTGATTTGAAGAGGACGGTACTATTCCTCTTTTGAGTGGTAGATTTATTAGGTTCCGGAAGTGTGTCGCCGGTGGTCTGTGGTTGAGAATTCCTTTGAATATGTCCTGGGGTCCCTTCGGGATCCTGCAAGATTGGTGTCCTTGGATCATTGTGGCGAAGGTTTCTTCTGTGATAGGTTCTATGCAGGTAAGTTTTGCTGTAAACTGTTTCGCCCAGCGTCTATGGTCCGGTAATTGTGGTAGTAATTTCCTGGACTAGGTTGACCGTTTCCTGGATTGTCTGTTTTTGCTCTCAGGTGGTTGGTGATGTCACAAAGTGCTTGTGTCGGGGTGATGGAATATTTGCTGGAAGTTATTTTTTTTTTTCTTCTGTGAATTGTTTTCTGATTTCTAATCTTGTGGCGTAGTACTTTTTTTGCTTTGAGGAATGCCGATTATGTAGAGTTGTCTTAAAAATGTTATTGTCTAGTCTGTATTATTCTCTCCAGTTTCCATTTTGCGTTTTTTTTTTTCTTCATTTATTCTGTAAACTATTTTGCTGCCAGTTGTGTTGAATGTTTTAGCTGGTGCTAATTGGTCAAGTGTTTTGGTGATCCACTTGTTGAGTGTGTCTTCTGCTGTTGTGGTTGTTTCAATGGGTTCTCTTTCGCTTGGGACGGTTGAGTCTAGAAGGTTAGTTATGTTCAGGTTCTTCCGAGTTTATTTTCTTGCTGGTGCGGAGACCGGTCTTCCCGGCTGGTAGGCGGGTTTGTGATGTGATGTAGATTGGTATTAAGTAGTGGTCGCTCCATAACATTGATGTAGGTGGCGTGGATGCGCCCAGTTCTTCCCTGCAGAAAATAATTGTCTGATAACCAGGTTTGTGTGAGGAAGTCTGTGCCTCCTTCACTTAGGAGGTCATGGATTTCTATTGAGTGTTCTGCCATGGATCTAACTTTGAGAAGGCTGCAGTGTAGTTTGTTTTTCCTTTCGGGCTGTTTGTATTGTTTGTTGTGATGTTGGTTAGGTTTCCGTTGCTGGTGTTTTTCCCCTGGTTGAACCTGTCGACCTAGTGGTTCTTTGTTGATCAGTCTCTTCGTTGAGTAGACCAATGAGGTTTATGGCTGGATTGGTTGGTTTCGGTTAGTTCTGGGTGGTAAATTGTGTAGGTACCTGTCCGTTTTTCCAGTCTGTGGTGATGTAGGGTGTGTAGAGGGTGATGATTCCAACTTGTTCCTGTTTCTGGTTGGGGTATTGTCCATGGTGAAGACCGCGTTGGGATGATTTATTGGTTGTAGTATGTCCTGGTGGGGTCTGTATTTGTGATGCTTGTTGGCTGTCGGTTCGTTGTTGTTGATCCGTTTTTGCTTTCCACGCTGTCTTATGTGGAGAGGTAGCGAGCAATGTGTCTTTGCTCTGTTATTTGTTTGTCTCCTCCGGCTGTCTGGGATGTTTAATGTCCAATTTCATGGAGTTGTGGGATCATGCTGGTCGGTGCCATCCCGAGCGGTTTGGATTTTCTTATTGTTTCTGTTGTCTGTTCTGGCTTCTTTGTCTTTCTTGTGGTGCGTTATGATGTTCGAGTTGTGGGTTGTATTCCTTTGACTGGGCGTCTTGTTTGGATTAGTGTTTCTTGGTCTTTCGTGTTTAGTCTGCTGTTTGTGGTTGCTTGTTTTTGGGGAGGTTGTGGATAGTTGACACCTCGGTTGAAGGACCTTCGTGGTTCGGTTTGTTTATTGCTCCTTCCTTTTTGGTATTATTTATCTTGTCGGTCCTTTTGGTTAAGGCTGATTATTGAACTGGGGGTGGTCAGTTCTTTCGTTTTAGTTATCACATTTGATTGTGTGGTTTCTAGCACTGTGGAGAAAAACAGAATTTTTAGCATTGCATGATACAGAGACTGCTTTTATGATGTTCCATGTTCAAGTCATGTTATATTCATGCTTGTTGCTTCTAGTATTGTGGCTGTATTGAGCCATTCATGCAACCATCCTTGTGCTCAGTGTAGTTTCAGTAGGCATGTGGATGTAGTGGCTACAGGTGAAGCAGGCCCCGCTAAGTGACAGGGTTTAAAGTACGTTGCTTTCCCTTCAGCCCCTTCCCTATCCAATCAAGTACCCTAACCCAGATTCCCCAACTCCCCCATTTCAATCCCCAACTTCTCCCTATCCCCCCACCCCCATTGGCTGCCTCGGTGGGACCTGTTGAGTATAAATCAGCAACCTGTGCCAGCCAAGGTGGGAGGGGTTGTACTCCATGTGGCTTCCGTGCTTAGAATGGAGTTGTATATCATCGTCGGGACTTGACATGGGGTGAGACATGGCATCCCCCATTTTCTCTTGAAATTAACCTTCCCCTACCCAACTCCCTCACGGCCTGTTAAGCATCCACCCCTTCTCGCATAATGAGCAGAGAAATCCCTCTATCCAATTCTCTCTACCACTTATCATTTGAGACTGTTGAAAAGGACTTCCTTTCCCAGAAGGGCCGAGATACTAGGACGAGGAAGAGGAATTGAGCAGTGCAGAGCACAGGGCACAACAACTGCCGCAAGCGATCTAGTGGTTATGCCTCTACACCAGTGCATGTGAACTTTAAAAGCCATTTGGAGCCAAGAATGGTTGTCGACTGCAGCTGGCGAGGGAGTGAGGTCTCTGTGAGGCTGAAACCAAAAGGCGAGTTCCAGAGTGACAGAGCCAGGAGGCAGGCTAAAGAAGAGGGCAGAAGCTGCTGCGAAGCAAAGGCACGTCACAGGAACGCCAGTAGCCAGTGAGCGACTCCTGGGCGTTCCAAGGTGATAGCAAACCCTTTGCCCTTTGCTTACCAGCACCCGCAGCAGAGCCGATGTGAAGAAGAGAAGCCGCGAGAGCGGGAATCCCAGAAGAAGCGGTTGGGAGAGAAAAGCTAATGAGACTTTTCCTTGTCTGACCGCAGAGGCTCACAACCATGCCAATGAATACTGATAAGTCTGCCTAGAGACAGTGGGTACGCAGGGCATTTCAGCTGCCATACAGAATGAAAGTGAATAACGCGGAAGAAACCAAAAGGAAAGGATAAAGTAACTGAATATAAGAAGGGGCTTTAAATTGTAAACAAAACCCTTACAACCATCAAAATATATTTTGGGCAAATTCCAATAGAACTCGAAGCGGATAATACATCTGCAGGACATAGTGAAGAACAAAGTGTAGAAGCAACTTTGGAAAAGGGCAGAGAGCCTGTGTAATTACTAGTGTATTGAAATCTTAAGTCCTGGCAGAAGACAACACCAGGCAATCACAAGTGTATGAAAAGTAGAAGTCCTGGCAGGGGGGTGTACCAGGCAAGTAACAAATGTGTGAGAGCAAGAAGCCTTAATAGGAGAATATATCATTCTGCTAAATTGGTGTACAATAAAAAGGCCCTGAAAAAGATCAGCGCCAGACAGTCACACTTGTGTGATAATCAGATGCCTTGGCAGTAGACTAACCAGGTATTCACAAGTGTGTGAGAATCAGATGCCCTGGCAGGAATGTGTCCCAGGCAGTCCCAAAGAGTGTGAAAACAAGAAGAGCGAGATTCAATTAGAGACGTATTGTAAAATCCGAGAAGCTTGTGCATTTACTTTTGTAAGAGGCATAGAGACTTGTTTTATGTGAAACTTCAAAGGCCAAAGAATAATTGGCGGGAAGGGAACCACCCTCTGGTGCAGAGACTACTTATCCTCAAAGACCCTTTGTGTTGGAATCATTTATTCTTATTTTCCAAACCTCCTAAAGGTTAAAAATATTTCCCATTTTGGGTTGAGTTTTAATATGAGGGTCAGAATAGAACTTGACACGGGACTGTATTGTTTTGGACATTCGAACACAGATGGATCCTTAGTTTCTGGTTTAGGTAAGGAAATTCCTCTTAGAGCAGGGTCAGAGAGGCATTTTCGCAACCCCTTTTTCTTTTAAATAAAGATTTTTAACCAAAAACATGGTAAACTTTTATCTGAGTTTCATTCCTGGAGGAGAGCGAGGCATTTTCCCAATCACTTTTTATTTGTCGATAAGTCTTTAGCCAAAACCATATCTAACTTTAATATAAATGGTATACACACAATTCAAAAGATGCAGAACCTTGAGCTGAGGAGATGGAATCTTACGCAGAGACGAGCCTCTGACGGGATGACATCCTAGAGCAGAGGAGCCATGCTACACCATGGAGCCAGCGGTAGCGTGGAGGGCGAGTTTGATCGCAAGGGATACGCCAGAAGGCTGGTATCTTTAGAGGCAACGAAGCCGAAGCAGAGTACAGGACTGGGATGATGGAAGCACCGTCTCGCCTGGTGGCGTGCCCACACCGAAGCTGGTGGGCTTTGGGGCAAGTTAGCCGAGACCCAGACTGTAGTGGAGAGATCAGATCACCGACCTTCGAATAAGAAGCAACAACTGCCGAGCTGGGCAGAGAGAGAGAGAGAAGCAAATGCTCCAGAGGAAATAATGGCAGGGATGGGGGCGCAAGGTTGTGTCGCTGAGTGCCAACGAAGACGAGAGGGTTACGCGAGGCTGGAAAACCTGAATGCTGGACACTGGCAGGTGCCCAATCGAGACCTAGCAGAATTAAACATATTGGAGGGCCAGAGCGTTATTGCGAGCACTGACTTGAGCTTGACAGTATGGTTTGGTGGGGTTTTGGAAGTGAGAGAATGCCACCTAATAGGAACCAGGCTACCTGATAAACAGGCTGTGCATCCAAAACGAGGAACCCAAGGGGGAACCCTTGTGGGGAAGAAAACCATTGTATACTGGAGAAGACTGGATCCTTCAATACAGCAGAAAGGCTCCTGCCTCTCCCCCACCCTCTGCAACATCTTCACATGACCCCTCTTCCTCATCCTCGACGCTATGGCCATTTCCTACACCAACTACGCCGACGACACCCAGATCCTCCTCACCCTCACTGGTAACTATGACACTGACTCCTTGACCCTCAACAACCTCTACAACACCATCCAAGCATGGATGGCAGACAATGGACTATGCCTCAACTCCGACAAGACTGAACTCCTCCTGGTAGGTTCCCCCGACACGCTAAAAAAATCTAGATTCCCAATTCAGTCACTTCACCATTGACATGATTAAAATACGGGTCTCGGATTCTGTCAAAACTCTTGGAGTCTACCTGGATTCCAGCCTATCCATGGACAGACAAGTCAACGAAATAGCCTCTGCAGCTGCATATCATGCTAAACTAATCGACGCAGTCAGGGCCTTTCTCTCCAAAGAGAACTGCACTAACAGCCAGAGCCATCACTGGCTCTAGGCTAGACTATTGCAATGTACTCTTTCTAGGAACCTCCAATAAAAACCTATAGAGACTACAAGTCATACAAAACAATGCTCTCCGGGTAGCCCAAGGCATTGCTAAAAGAGAACACATTTCTGAGGCCAGGAAAATAGCCCACTGGCTCCCAATAAAGGAAAGGATTGTCTTTAAAGCTCTGACACTGACCCACAAATGCATTCACCTCACTGCGCCTGCCTACTTCTCAAAAAGAATCCGCCCCGTCTCCACTACCAGGCCAACTAGATCACTGTATACCAACATGCTCTCTGGGCCACTTGTAAAAAGAGCCAGAGCGGGCGTATCCAGCTTCCCTTATCTCACACCCACTCACTGGAATGCCCTACCTTCCACAATCTGAGGTGAGGCCTCCCTCATTGCCTTCCGCAAAGCTATGAAAACCATCCTCTTCACATAAGGTCCTTCACATCAGCATGAACACTTAACATATGACCCACTGCATAAACTAATATAATGGCCAAGTGCAATATCTGTAACAGTATTATGTTTTGTAGCATTCATAATGTGTCAGACTGCTAACATGCCTGTACCTGTGTAACTAAGCTCTTGCAAGTAACAGCGCCTCAATGCCCCTGGGCTGCTTGCGCGCTATATAAATATAAATGAAAAGAAAGGCAAGATCCCAGGGCAAATGGAGACGCCGTAGGTGAGGAACAGACCAGGAGTGGCTGGGAACCAGGTGACCGGAGGAAGAAGGGCCCAGGACAGAAGAGGAACGCCAAGGCAGATAGAGGAACGAGGAGCAAGCAGGAATGAACGACCAGGAAGTGTCTGGGTTCGACGGAGCGTAGCTATGCAAATGATCTACCCTGTTAGCAGCTTAACTCTCCTGCGGTGTCTGACGCTTCCGATCCCCGAATGCGTCCGGCAAGGCAGCCACCGTCTTGGTGGGGTCTGACTTTTTCGCAGTGGAGCATGACGGTCAGCCGTGGCGTCATCTTGAAGGAGGCAAATGCGGCCTCCGATGTAGTGTCCCCGCCCGCATTGCCATAGGGACCAAGGACACATCCTTGTTTGTGACAGAGGGCTTAGGGCATCCTTAGAAAAGTGTCATTGATGTACAAGACTGTGGAAGCCAAAAGGATTACCAGAGTCAGAAAAACCCAAACATTGGATATGGGCTGACGGCCACAAGAGACTATGTTGAGTTAAACACATTAGAGGGCTTCAGGGAGTCATATAAATTAATCTACTAGTGATCAAAACTGGAAACGGAGAACCTGGAGGGTTACCTTTTTCAGACCCAAAGCAAGAAAAATATCAAAGACGAGGGCTAAAGTGGTGGAATCGCACTAAGAAAATCCTTTTTCCCTTTAAAGAACGGAAACTATTGGATGTATGTGAAGATGTAAGACTTGTGATTGAGAACCTGAAAAGATGAACTGTTTTGGGGAAAAATTGATTAACTTTGACCATTTGATGAACATTATTGTGGCCGAACCCAAGCAGTCTGGCCAGGTGAAGCCCACGTGGAAAGGCTACTGCTCTGGTCTATTTTTTGTTGTTGCGTTTTTCTTAAGTGGTACTGCTGATGGCAAGTAGGTTTTGGAAGTAGGACTATTTTGTGTTGGACATTTGATGAGCACCATTAGTTTAGTTTACTAGGTAGGGAATTAACCTTGTAGCAATATGGTTCGATGGACATTTTCTTAGTATTTAAATAAAATCTCCTTGAACATGCAAAGTCCTAGTCAGACTCCTCCTTTGCCACAGGTTCCTTTTTAGATGAGCTTCGCTGAGGCCTTGTGAAGGAGCGTGTGGCAAGGTTCTGCAAGTGATGCATCTAAGATGTGGGTCATTTGAGATGTTCTTCTATTTCTGTATTCACACAGTTCCTGTAAATTGGTGTCAGTGATGCCGGAAAGCTGCGTCCTTACTATTTTAGAGGAACCTGCGTCATGTAGGGAAGAGAGCCAGTCGCATGATGACACCAAAGGCCCTTCCTATACATGCATGGGTTTGTCCTGCTTGTAAAACATTGTTGCCCGTTGCTTATCCCTGACGCAGGGAATGCTCATCTTATAAAATAATTATCAAAATCACAAAGGACATTTTATGGCTTTTCTGGAAAAAGGTCAAAGTGTATTTGGCGTTATTCAGTGTGAATCGCACATAAATAGTGATCATACATTCTTTGTGCTTTAGGAAATCCGGCTATACTTCTCCTGGAGAAACAATTAAACAATGAATTTTGGAGCCTGATGCTAAATCAGATTGAATAGAAGTTATTTCACCTTATTAAGGACTATTTAAGCTCTGAAATATTATCTGTAGGTTTCTGACTGTGGTTTCTATGAAATGGCTTCACTAGATGTAACTTTGGTTCTAAAGGTTGTTTTATAGCCAGAGAATCTTGTCATAAGTGTTTAATCTTCATTTTGTTTATTAAATGTTATTGAATAACTTAATTGAGGCCAACTGCCTTTGTGAATGTGACACTGCTTCCGTGAAGCTAAAGCAGGGTTAGCAATGAAGTATATTGTTACAGTGGCCCTTGATGGAAACATGCTGCATGGCCCTTGAACTGCTGGTGTCCGCTCGAGTTGAGCCACACAAGAATATGAAGAATATGAGAAGGGCGCCTGATGTCTGAGCAGGCTCTGGCACGGACCATAGATTCCTCACGCAGTGGGTTTTAGTCTTTTTTTTTTTCTTTTTTTTTTGTGTCATTGGTTGGCATCCTGGTTTTTGAAGTGTCGCTAGTTTGGCACTTCATGAAAATAAGGAAGTGCTTGGAACCAAGGTCCCAGAACTGCTGGTAGTGGTTGAATGGCTGACTTTTCTTGTGCCGGGTTGCCTTTTTGATCTTTATTAAAAGGCCAATGTTGTTGTTGCTATGACCATGGCTTTCTCCTTACTCTCACGTCTCATCCCCTTTCCTCGATACTATAAGGGCGTCCCTTCCAAGGGACTGGAGACAGAAGCTTTCACCAGAAAAAAACCTTCTTCCCATTTAAATTTAGAGGTATGTGTGGTGCGGCCCAGGGAGCATGCAGTGCCCTGACTCAGCCCTCTGGAGCAACACCTCAGTCCCCTTTTTTGCGTTGACGGCAACGGGCTGAATTCACCAGCGCTCTTGGGTTTGGCTTCGGCCATGTAATTCCACGCGCGGATACTTATTCTTTGTCTTTTTTGTCTTATCTATCATTCAGGTACTCAGTCCTCATGCGTCAAGCTCCTCCCCGGCGCATGTCGACTTCTACAGGGTTCGGCATGTGTCCATCCTGCAACAGGCTCTTCCCAACTTCAGACCCCCATGCCCTCTGCCTATGTTGCCTTGGCCCAGACCACGGTTGGCAATCATGTTCAGCGTGTGACTAGCTGTCTTCGAAGGTGCTGAAGAACAGACTAGCCATGTGGCGGGAGCTCTTCTAGAGGTCGCCTCCAGAGGATCTCAAGAACTCAAGAACTTTGTGAAGCGTCGAACCAGGCCCAAGGTAGGGGTGATTATTTTCCAGCGCAACCCGCAAGGGAGACGCCTTCCCTGGGACTCTCCCGCATGGGGTGGACTGGCCAGTTCCTTCTAACGGCACGTGCACCGAGGCTGCTACAGCTACCAGCCTTGGGGTCAAGGGATCCTCCGATCCTCCCGGGCGCTGTGTTGAGGGAATGGGAGGTTCTTGTACCGGGTCTACACCCGAGGGGCACCGCCCTTTTACCGGCACCATGGCTGAGGGGCTACGCCCTAATACCCGCAATACGTCCGAAGGGCCACCTAAACGCAGCTCTAGCGACCCCCGGGTCGAGGGTGTTGCGCCTACTGGGCCGAGGCCAGAGGAGCAGGGTAGGCCTTGTGATCCACACGCAAGAGTCTTGGATGAGACCAGGCCCAGCGAGCCGAGCACCACGTCGCAGGCATGTGGCAGGCAGCTCGACAAAATGGCTGCCGCGCCAGAAAGAGGCACCCGTCCCACACCATTCCAGGAATTCGGCGAAGAACGAGTGTCAAGTGTAACGCTCACCTGATTCTCGCAGAGGCGCCGGTCTTGACTGGGCGACTACCGTATCTTCAAAGGTGATGTGTAGCACCCGGTTGGCTCTTTGGGCTGGACCTCTGTGCACTGTATGCCTGACGTGTAGAGTAAGATGTCTGCAGATAGAAAATATGGGGTTAATGAACTGGGGTTATTGGGGTGTCCTTATCTCTTTCCTCTTCTCCTCTCCTGTAGACCCCCAAAGGTTAACGCTCTCACCTTAGGTAAGTGAATGCCAAGCTCTCCATCTGCCTCGGGGCAGGGTGCTGTAGCCAGTTTCTTCACTGGATAGGTAGCACAGGCCTCTTGACTTCAGAGGACTGCTGTCCGTCGTTTACTGCACGAACGGTAAGTTTCGAGTCATTCAAATGTCTTTTTAAAGTCTTTAGTAATGATGTCTCTTGTTTTGCAGGGTTCCGGCGATGGCGGATGACGGGCTGAAGTGAGTTGAAGATGGAGCCCGTGTGATGAATAGAAGCGCCTGGAAGCACGTGAGTAAGCGCTTGTTGCCTGTTTCACGATGCGCTCTAACTGTCTTTTTATTTTGCAGGTACGAGTTCGGAGCGGCTGCAGGGTGCCGGAATACCCACTGGATTAGATGTGGAAAGGAGTAATGGCACGTGAGTTTTAAAGTTCCCCAATGTCTTTAAACGCACCTTGTTTTGTCTTTCAGATGCGGATGCAGCGCCGAAGGCCTCCGGAGCGTGCGAAGAGTTGGTAAGCTTTTGTCTTTCAGATGCCGGAATGCAGTATGAAGACCTCCGGAGCGCACGAAGAGTAGGTAAGCCTTTGCCTTTTAGATGCCGGAATGCTAACCTGTTCTTTCTTGTCTTTATACGTGTTGCTGAAGACTGGATTCAGGATGGTAAGCCTTTTTCCTTAGGCCCAGGACTGGATGCAGAAGACACGATGAGCGTCCTGCTGCAGAGGGTGCAGAATAACGCAAAGCAAGATTCATCCACCGGGTGTGGTTTAAATAGCCTCCTGTAGTGCTTAGGTGTCTCCTTCCACAGCCACGCCTAAGTAAGAAAAGAGTTCCTGGTAAGAAAAGAGTTCCTGCCTTCCAGAAGAGTTCCAGTGTTCTAAATCTAGGGAGTGGCTCCAGCCCCACCCAACAGGAAAAGTAGTTCCAAACAGAAGAGGATCAGAGGCTCAACTGGCAGGCAAGTAAGCAGCATGGTCTGCTGCAGGTAAGTCCACCCAAGCATTATGAGCCCGGCGCTTCCAGCGCTGGGACTGGGCATATTTATGAGCCTGGTGCCACTGGCGCCAGGACTGGGTCCAAAAGGTCCCAATTGGGACTGGTTGGCACTCGGAACCTGGGTTATGGATCTGCTTTCAAGGGAGTTGGGAAAACCCTGACCTTTTGGAAGCAGAGATCATGACATCAAGGTGGGACTGGCCTCAACCAGGTACGTGGCCTACGGTCTACCCCTCATTTGCACAGGGCAGCTTTCCTTTGCATCCATATGGACAGGGTATGCAGCGGCTCCAGCTACCCTGTCGGTACCCCTTGCCACCTCTTTGGCCATGAGGAGGTGCTCTTCAAGAAGTTCCTCGGCCTCATGAGGTCTCCTCAGATGGGGGTTATCATTAGACGCCATATCGGGGAAGTCATTCCCGCCATGCTAGCGGCACCACAGACGCCTCCATCGGGCCCCCAGGTCCCGGTGCAGCCACCTCCTCTGTCTCCACAGCCAACTCCATAACCTCCGCCTCCTCCTCACCCTCCGGCTACGGTCCCTGTAACCCAGCCTCCGGCGCTATCTACTCCTCCTCCTACACAGGATCCTCGAGATCCGCAGGATACGGACGTGGAGGAGGATCCGGACACGCCATCCTCAGCCAGGGCCTTCCACAAACGTCTTGCTGGCCTGGCGGAGTACCTGGGCCTCCCCCAACCACAGGTCGAACAGCCGGCAGAGGGGGCTCTGGCTGAAGTCCTCACGCAACGCCCCTCTGCCAACACAGGGATTCCACTGCAATCTGATGTAGTCTCCCTGGCCAAGAAGGGTTGGCTGAAGCCCCACTCTGTCCAGCCGGTCAATCGACGCCTGGACGCCAAGTACAGGCAGATGGAGGGTGATACACTCTTGCTCTCGATCCATCCTCAGCCACACTCCTCTGTGATTGCTGCGGCATCTCTATACTGCAAGCCTCAGTCGTCCTCAGCCGCCTCTCTGCGGCGCTGCTAGGCAAGGAGGAGAAGATCTTGGAGGCATACGGCAAGAATGTATACCCCAACGCGCCCTTGCACCCCAGTCAGGCCAACGCAGATGCCATGCTGGCTGCCGCCAACCAAAGGTTATAGCGGGAAATTGCAGACTTCCTCCCGGAACTCCCCACCCAGTGCCAATCGCGCTTTAAGGTGGGGCTAGTTGAAGCCAAGTTTGTGGCGCATGACCTCATGGAATCCACAGTGGCTCATATCGATACCTCAGGCCGTGCCATCTGCATTGCCACGGACATGAGGAGAACAGCCTGGCTCCGGGCAACAAAATTCATCCCGGATGTCCATGAGCGCATTCTAGATCTACCGTTTGAGGGGGGGGTGATCTCTTCCACTTCTCTACAGATAAAGAGCTGGACAAAAAGAACAGCTCACAAACGGCAAAGTCTCTATCTATTCTTACAAAGACCACACCCAAATCGTACACCCAAATTCAGCAGCGCTCGGAAAAGGGTCGTACATATGGAGGGTTCCGTGGCTTCCAGGATTGCAGATCCAGGCAGCCGGACCACTCGATGTCTCTGAAATGGCGTTAATAAAAAGGGGTGGGGGGGTAAGGGCTTTTTCCAGTCCCCCTCCTCCGCGTCAGCCTCTGAGGGAAAGAAGGCATGACATGCCCCTTCGGATCCATGTGTCTCAGGTGGGGTGCAGGCTTGCTCTCCATGCACAATTCTGGTGTCAGAATTTCACGGACCCCTGGATCCTCTCCGTAGTATCCACGGGGTACCGCCTTCCTATCCCAGCTTCCCTGCTCCCCTCCCACAGGTTGGGACAGCAACTCTTCTGGCAGAGATGCGGTCGCTCGTAAAGAGCCGGGCAGTGGAGGAAGTGCCAGCCTCCCAGCAAGGCTTTGGCTTCTACTCCAGGATTTTCGCCATTCAGAAGAACCAGGCGGGCCTGAGAGTTGTGCTGGACCTTTCCACCCTCAACATCTCCTACCCCTGCAAAAATTCAAGATGATTATGCCAGCTTTTATAGCGGAGACATTGGACAAGGGAGATTGGATGTGCTCCCTGGACCTGAAGGACGTGTACCTACTCGTCCTGATTTGGCAGCCCCATCTTTGTTTTCTCCGGTTCAGGATCATGGGCTTCCATTTTCGATACAAAGTCCTTCCATTTGTCCTCAACTCAGCCCCCAGGGTCTTTACCAGACTCTTGAACGCTGTGGCGACCCTCGTCCGAGCGCATGGCCTCCACATCTACCTATGCCTCGACGACTGGCTCGTCGGCGCTACATCTCCGTAAGCGGTTCGCCACTCTTCCCATGCCCTTATGAACACACTGCACGATCTGGGCTTTTCACTCAACCTCAAGAAGTCACAGCTGCTCCCTACGCAGACCAAGGGCTTCCGCAAGTCGGACGCCCTGTTTGTCACTTTCAGAGGCTCGAGGCCAGGCTATCGGGCCTCTAAGGCTTCCATATCCCGCTGGATGGTCTGTGCCATCAAGGAAGTGTACGAGGATCAGCACAAGCCACTTCTGGCCAACATGCATGCCCATGCAGTCGGGGCCAAGGCAACGGCCATCGCATTCCAGCGCCATGTCACTTGGCAAGTCATAAGCAGGGCGGCCATTTGGGCCTGTCCCTCTGCTTTCTTTAAGTATTACTGTTTGGCTGACGGCTCTAGATCTGATGCGGCCTTCGGACAGGCGGTTCTCAGGAACCTGTTTGCTTAAGGAGGGTCTCCTCTCCACCCTGGGGCTACTTTCAGTTGTAATCGCACATACAGTATGGAGGAAAGGGGATGGGACGTAAGAGGAATTATAAGTTACTCACATTAGTGACTAATGTACTCTTTGTCCATAGTCCCCTTTCCTCCATACGTCCCACCAACCTCCCCCCTAATAATACTGTTGTCATTGGGCAATATTAAATTGATTGTCGACGCATCAATGGGGAATGAGGTGTGGTTCTGGAGGGCGGAGTCAGGGCTGCGCCTGCTCCCTGGGACGCACCCCACGCGCCTCTAAATTTAAAGGGGAAGGTGTTTTTCTTCTGGTGAAAAAGGTTCCGTCTCCTACTGTATGGCGGAAAGGGGACTATGGACTAAGAGTATGTTAGTCACTACAGTGAGGAACTTATGATGTTTTATGAAAGGAGCGGGGCTGACCAGGAATCTAACCCCCATCCTACCACTGGACCTCTCATCCCCCAGGTTCAGGTGTGACTTTTAGGCTTGGTCACCGCACCTAGATGCCCCCACAGTCAAGCAGGGGACTGTCACAAGGGTTTATTTGGTAGCTATGTGATGCTCAGAGAGGGAATGTGAAACTGTTTGGGCACCTACACTTTGAACTGAATCCATATGTACGTGCATCTATCTGGAGCGTCCTCAGTTTGCAGGTGGCAACTGAAGTAAGACCCTGAATGGCAGAATAAGAATGCCAGATGAGAGACGTGTTTCCACAGGATTTAAAGAGGGCTGGGTATTAAA
Source organism: Ambystoma mexicanum (assembly GCF_040938575.1). Taxonomy (NCBI): domain Eukaryota; kingdom Metazoa; phylum Chordata; class Amphibia; order Caudata; family Ambystomatidae; genus Ambystoma; species Ambystoma mexicanum. Next base: position 39,340,912 of record NC_090940.1, read on the forward strand.
CTTTTGTAGGGAAGCCAACCAAGTTTAATGATACTGGAGTTAAGGAGGCAGGGTGCTACACGCTGCATAGCTGTCATACACGGATCCATGCGAGAAGGGGGTTTTCGGAGCGAAGTGGAAAATACCTTGTGTGAAACTGCAAAATTGTGCTCTATGAAGGAAGACCTTATAAAAAAGAATGATTGCTAGTATGCTTAGGCATGCATTCTAGCACTGTTCTCGCCCAAACACCTTAATTCAGTGCCACCACTCGTGCATGAGGCCAGTGCACACAAATGTCCTCTTCGCATAGTTCTTTCTCGATTTACTCTGCAGTGTGCAGTTTGAATAGCTGGTGATGGAAATGAGGCGCAACAGGGTATTGCATCAATGACCACATTTCCTGGATGGTAGGGGTGTCTGTTATATTAGGCTGTGCCCGGGTGTCTGGCTCAGTTAGGCTGCACCATTCTACTCCTTTCTAGAGACAATTCCTGGCATTGGGTGCTTAGTGTCCTGGTAACACTAATTGCACAGTGATTAATCGAGAGTAACGCCATGTTCCAGGCATTGCACCTGTTGGAGAGGCGTGTTTTAACCTGCACTCTGCTGAGACCTCAGATGCTGATCTAGTTATGAATAATGAAAATGACTCTGGGATGTGAGCCTGCCCCTCCTTATAAACCCATCTGGTGTTTGTAATCTGAGACCCTGGGTCATTACTCACCCGATACACCACCTGCATTCCGCCCTCCTGCCTATTTGTAGCTGATTGGCCCTGAAATTCTTCTTTCAACTTGAAAGGCCCACTTGGTCACCTCGCAAGGCCCACGTGGTCACTTTATTGGTGTCGATGTATAGGGTTAAAAGTGGCTATGCTCACTCTATACAAAGACCTCCATCAGCAGTTCTTCACTTACATAGCCCACACACTGTGGAATGCTCATGGTAGCAAAGGCGACTGGGCTGCCGGTGCGCACAATATACTTCTCTTGCACTCTAGGCCTTATTGCTTCATGAATCTTGAAGTGGCTGCGTGTCTAAATAGATGAGCCTATAGGCATACACATTGGCTGCCTCCTTTAAGTACTTGGAGTGCCTCCTAAGAGGCACAAAACCTCCTAATGCACATGCAAGATGAATCACTGTAGCCTTTGTTGACTCGAACAATGTGATCTTTTGTTCATCGCGTTCATATTTCACTTTTGATGGCTATTGCCCTAAATGTTCCTTATACCTTACAGTTTAAAATGCACGATAAGTAATCATATTATCCTATTCTGTTAAGACAGCTGCTTATAGTCACAAACAGGAGGGGGCGATTGACAAAGGGCCTGAGATCTTCATAGCAGTATACAAACTAAGACTTTTATTTTGTCACAACGCAGTGGGGTTAGAGTACGGAAATCAATAAGATAATACTCCTTGAAAAGAGTGTGCAGAAACGGGATCAACAAAAATAAAGTGCAGCGAGTGTTCATAAAGTCTGAAGCTAATCTCCTGCTTTGAACCCGGACCCCAAGTTTACTTCAATCACTCACAATTGGGCTGAACCCTCCCGAGTTAGGTTTAAAGTGGCAGAAAGTTCTAGAGGTGGATAGGTATCCAGCATCTCTTTTGGCAGCTACTGGTGTATGGTGGACATCCTGTGCAATGATTGTCTTTTTTCTGATTATTCTGATTTCCCTGTCTGTCCTGGGTTTATTTTCAGGTGTTCATCATAGCCCCAATGGGGATGTCTTCAGATGTCGCCCTCCACTGGCTTGATTATTTTTAGAACCACAGTTTGTCTTTGTGTCTGCGGATCCTTCTCCCTGCATTTCCTGTGTATATTGCAAGGTTGTTTCCTTTGGCCTCTGGTTCTCGGTAGACCATAGACCCTAAACGCCTGCTTTGGTTGGTGGTTGTCTCTAGTTCACTCTCCCTAGCTGGCTTCGTTTTGACATGGTGAGTCTTTGGTGGGCTTTCTAATCCCGCCACCCTCTGGTCTACTGCTCAAGACTCTATTTGTCTGTCTTCTCTCTCTCGCTCCTAAAATGCTGACTTCTGTTTTTCATGGTCGTCTGTTCCTTCACCATGTTAGACCATTGGTGCCCTTTCTTCAACTTCCTCCGCCTCTATCCTAAAGCTCTAACCTTTTCCTCAAACATCCTTCCTCCTCTCCAGTCCTTTCCGATTTCCACATCTAACTTACCCTTTTTGCATCTTTTCTCCACTCTTCGGCTTACTTTCACTGGATCCTGGTCTCCAAACCTGGACACTCTGAGCTTGGATGGGCACCTCTTTCATTAATGTAATCTTTGACCAGTTGTACCAAATAGACATTTCGAAGGGATTGTGTCCTCCGACGTATTCCTTATCTTTGATAATTCGTCTCCAGCTTGCTGGCCTCTGAATTTCTTTTTTTTTCTCAGTAGAGGGCGCTGCGCATTAACGTCCGTCGAGTTGGTGTCCATCGACAGTGTAACGCTTACCTTAGACTCCTCAGGGACACCACGTGATATTCTGAACTTCTCAGGGATGCGCAGTTATCTTTTGTTCACTACCCCAACTGGACTCTCTTTCTATACCACAAAAACAAATTACCACACGAAATGAATGAAAAGAGTTCTAATCTAGTGATAATATTAAAAGGTTCAAATTCTTAAAACTGTGTAGTTCCGTTACCTTAGTTGGTGATTTGGTTAGCTCTCCATCCTGTTTCTGTGCAGGGGTGCATGTTCTGAAGAAGGGTCAAAACTAGGGAAGATAGACTGCCCAATATGAATTTTCGGTCCTAAATAAATGCCTATGGTGAGGTGGAAAGAGATTAACCTATTTTCAACAACACAACCGTGACTGAAGAGGAAGGGTTGTTCTCTGGAAATCCTAAAAATATCTCAAAGGTGCTACTCCTAAAATATACCCAGTCAGGAATGGTATTGCAACAAACTACTTACAAGAAAAAAACCTTACTGTGTCTAAACTCGAATGTGCACAACCCCCTAGCTCCGTAAGGCTAATACGATACAGTGGTTAAACATACACTCACCCTATAAGAACAATGTACACAGCGCACTAGCCTTTTAGGAACCGTTAAATCGGTATAAAGAAAAAAAAATGGGTAACGAATACTTGCTGTGGAAGGAGACCGAACAGGAATGAGTGCCTCGAAATCTCCTCACAAACCAAACACCAAAAGGAAATGCGTCTCCGCCAGCTCACACACTGACGAACGCAAACTCCACACAGAGTTCACAGAATTGTTGCCGCGGAATGGAACAGGAAAACAATGACCATGGCACTACAGAGAGGGTATCTATGGATTACAAGGGAAACTGAGGAATTCCTGTCAGAGGGATGAACCGCGGTAAGCGTCCGCTGACACAGCTGAAGACGCGAAGCGCCGTTGAACAAGGGGGGAGGGGCTTAAGTACTCCAGAGTGACAGAAAACTAGACCGCTTGCCCAATCTAGTGTTTGTAACATCAGGCGGCCATGTTGGTTGATGAGGAAGAGCCCCACCCTACCTATTCCTTGACCAGGACTTGTAAGCGGCCACCCAGGAAATTTTGGAAATTCTTTTGAGAGGGAACCCCGTAGTCATGACAGACAGCCACCGTATCGGCGCCGACGTCACCATGCCCATAAATAGCCACGCGTAGCGTCCGTTGCTCAGTTCCATTTTTCCGCGCTTCGTGGTGCCTCGGAATATCGTTGCTCATTTCTTCAGTCAAATATACTTCATTATTCCTTGAGAATACCGACTCGTACTCAATGGCTTCCTCATCCGAACCGACGACTCCACGGTCCGGCTTCAAAACAAAAAATGTCGAGACTGTGGAAAGAAAATGTCATTGACGGATCCTCACAGGATCTGTTTGTGGTTCTTGGGAGTCGAGCACCATTGTTCGGAGTGCGAGGACTGCATTTCCATGACGGCGAAAGCCTTGAAGGAGCGTAAGGGGACACTCGAGATAGGTAAGGCAGTTAAAACATCTTCTAAAGTTTCCTCGGCGGAGTCGAGACACTCGTCTCCTCACCATCACAAAAGACATTCTCGTTCTAGGTCTCGAAGCAGTTCCCATCACTCTTCGAGATCTAAGCAGTCAAAAAAGAGACGTCGAAGATCCCCTTCCTCGTCGTCGTCTTCTTCCGTTTCCCCGAAAAGGGTCTCCTGCCCCACAAAACATAGCTCTCAGACTGAGTGGGAAGAATTCAGGAAAAAGATGCTTAGCGTCTTCGAGAAAGCGGCCTCGACCCCCGCGAAGACTGCTGAGGGTGATACCCTGGGTGAAAGACCCGAAAAATCAAAACGCTGTGAGTCGCAGCACCTGGCGAAAGAAGCTACTCGAGAGCGCCAGGAACTCTCGAGTAAAGGCAAGGTCGCGTCTTCGATGCCATTATCGAAGGGTTCTTCGACGCACAGGTCAGTCGATTCGACGCCGAGAAAGGACAAATCCACGGCCACCTCACCGCTAGTGGCCATACCCATAGCCTCGATCACGAGAATGTCATCGACAACCTCGAGTAGAATTCCGATACTCTAGAGTTCCTCGAGGCCTCTACCAACTTTCTCGACGCTGTTTTCGATGGCTTCAAAGCCTTTAACGTCCCCGTCGACGACGTCGACGTTTTCTCAGCCAATTATGATGAATTTGGCCCCTTCTGCTCTGGAAATGGGATTTATACCATTTCCAAGATCTGATCATTCCAGAGCCTTATCTATTTATGAAGAAGGGGAGAATTCGGATCAGGAAAGACCTTCTGAGTTGCAGGACCTCTGAGGAAGGTAGGTTAAAAGACCTCCAAGAATGCTTACATGAAGCAAGTGGGTTGGACACTTCTCCAGAAGTGGAATTTGCCAAACCAGACCCAGGGGAACATGCTGAAACCCCTTATAGAACCTTGATGGCAAGGATAATAGAGTTTATGGGGTGGTCTACACCCTCACCTGCTTTTCACCAAGACGACCTCACAGACATTTTGGTTAAAGGTCCACAGGAGGATCCTGTAGTACCATTTCATGCGGCATTACAAAGGAAAATATTGGCATTGGGAAACCCCTGAGGTTATCCCGGCGGTTAACAAAAAATTATCAGCCAAATATAGAGTGTCTACTGCTGACCCTGAATATTTATCCAGACACCCAACTCCGGAGAGTCTGGTTGTCCAGGCAGCAACTTCATCAGGTAGTAAATCGGCATACCCTACTGTTCCACAGGACAGGGATGACAAGAGATATGACTCTATGACCAAAAAAGTCTTTTCTGCATGTAGCTTGGCGTTGAAATCCATCAACGCTACTTGTAAGCTCGCAAGGTTCAGCCACACACTTTGGGAGGGTGCTTCATCAGCGGCTGACTGCCTCCCGGAGGGAGAAGAAAGGGAAGCGTTTCTAAACATCATTAAGGATGGTAAAGACGCAATGTGCAAATCCCTTCAAACTGGCATCGATTCTGCTGACCGCATCAACAGGGCCATGGCGGCAAGTACAACAACCCAGAGATTTGCTTGGTTGCGAAAGTCTGGGTTTGCTCCAGATGTGCAAAGCAGACTCTTGAATATGTCCTTTGACGGCTCTTCTTTGTTTGGTAAGAAGGCAGATGACAGTTTAGAAAAGCTACAAACATCAAAGGCGGCAGCAAAATCCTTGGGAGCTGCAATCCGTCAGACACCATATCGCCCCTCAGGAACCTCTGGGAGAGGTAAGTCCTTTTGCTTCTATTCCGCATTCGGAAGAGGCAGAGGACAGCCGGTTCAAAACGGTCAGAAAAGATTCACCCGAGGTGGACGGGTTAAAAATACAAAAGCTGCAGCAGCAGCAGCAGGTGCCTCTTTACCCTCGGCATCTGCATCAGCCGCCTCCAAACCGCTCTGAGGACTCTCCTCACAAGACACCAGTAGGGGGCAGGTTAACTCAACATCTGACGGAATGGCAGGCTATTACATCAGATGCTTGGGCATTGGAGACAGTTGCCCAAGGTTACTGCCTTCCCTTTCTACGCATCCCTCAGTCATCCACCGGGGAACAGCTCTCTGAAAGTTCCAGATCCGCTCCTCTTGCAGGAAATTGTAGACCTGCTAGAGAAAGGTGCCATAGAACCGGTACCTGTAGCGGAGAGGAACAAGGGCTGGCACTCCGCCCCCCCCCCCTACTTTCTCATACCTAAGAAAGACAGAGGACTGAGACCTATCTTGGACTTACGAGAATTGAACAAGTTCCTCAGGAAGGACAAGTTCAAGATGGTAACTCTCTGATATCCTTCAGGCCCTCCAGCTCCAGGACTGGCTGGTATCTCTGGACCTCCAGGATGCTTATTTCCATGTGCCAATCCATCTCAAACACAGGAAATACCTGAGGTTCGCAATTGGCGGCTCTCATGATCAATTTCGAGTTCTGCCATTTGGGCTGACCTCCGCCCGAGGGTCTTCACCAAATTAATGTTGGTAGTGGCTGCAAGTCTACGGAGGGGAGGGATTCACGTCTACCCCTAGCTGGACGATTGTCTGATCCGGGCTGTATCTTCGGAACAAGCTCAGATCCAGATAGATTATGTCTGCCACTTCCTTCACAAACTGGGCTTCTCCCTCAATTTAAAGAAGTCACAGATGATACCATCACAGAGACTCCAGTTCATCGGAGCGGTCCTGGACACTTCTCTGGGAAAAGCCTCACCACCAGAGGTGAGGGCTCAAGATATTCTGCAGATGGTCACCAAGTTTCAAAATACCCAACATCTCCCAGCCTTCGAATTTTTGAGGTTGCTAGGCCTCATGGCATCCTGCATCTTCCTTGTGCCAGAGGCTCGCTTGAGAATGAGATCTCTCCAGTGGGCACTAAGAACCCAGTGGTCCCAGTTCTCAGGAAAAATGACAGATCTCCTTCGGATTCCGGACAAGGTAGCCCGAGATCTTCAATGGTGGGCTTATCGAGAGAACATTTTGAAAGGAGAACTGTTTTGGCAACTATTGCCGGAGATAACAGTAGTCACGGACGCCTCACTCACGGGGTGGGGAGCCCATGCCAACGACTTGACCATCAGCGGTCGTTGGTCTCCATCGGAGTCCAGACTACACATCAACCTATTGGAGCTGAGAGCGATCAGTCTAGCGCTGAAAGCTTTCCTGCCATCAGTACAGGGAAAAAATGTCCTGATAATGACGGACAACACAGTGGCCATGCACTACCTCAACAAAAGAGGAGGCGTGGGATCACTGCCACTGTGCAGAGAAGCAATGCAGCTCTGGTTTTGGGCAATTCAAGAAGGAATCTCTCTATCAAGAGTTCACCTAGCCGGAGAGAAGAACTTGACGGCGGACGCTCTGAGCAGGCAGGGCACAGACTCCCACGAGTGGGGAACTAGCTCAGGAAGTCCTTCAGGAGATCTTCGCCCTTTGGGGAACCCCTCAAGTGGATCTGTTCGCCACCAGTACCAATCGGAAGTGCGATCTGTTTTGTTCAAGGGAATTTTCCCCCCGAGAGGAGCTCTAGGGGACGCGTTCGTAGTGGACTGGGAGTTTCCACTCATGTACGCGTTTCCACCAGTCCCTGTCATTCCTCAAATGATCAGGAGGTTGAGAATATTCTGGAGGACCATGATCCTAATTGCCCAAGACTGGGCCAGGAGAACGTGGTATCTGGACCTTCTGGACATGTCCATCTGCCCTCCAATTCCCTTTCCACTCAAGGAGAATCTTCTCTCACAGAAGGGAGGTCAGGTTCTCCATCCAGACATCAGAACCCTCAACCTTCACGCTTGGCTTCTGAAAGGTTGAGATACAAGGATTGGGACCTCCCTTATGATGTCATGGCGGTGTTGCTTTCGGCCAGAAGACCAGCAACAAAGTCTTTATATCGCTGCCGTTGGAACAAATTTTGCAGCTGGTGTAGAGAAGAGAATATCGACCCCTTTTCATGTGGTACACCTATGGTGTTATCCTTTCTACTCTATTTGGCAAATTCAGGCCTTCAAGTTGGCACTATCAAGGGCTATCTCGCAGCGCTATCGATCTTCAAGCGCACTGCAGAGGAGCCATCGTATTTCAAATTACCCTTAGTAATACAATTTTGAGGGGATTGGGTCCTCCGACGTATTCCATATCTATGACGGGTAATGTCCACAGCTATGCTGTTTCGGAAAATCTTTGGCGTCTGCGTCCTGCGTCGATGACGTCGATGCGCCGTCCCCGAGGCCCTCCTCCGACGGCCGACGTCACCTGATGTGATAAGTAGGACGCACGACACCCATAGCCTCAGTTCCGTTTTTTCCACGAACGTGTTCGCTTCGTGAATCTCGGTACGCCTCGACTCTTTGGAGTTTGCTGTTTTTCAATTCTCGGTTTGTTGAACCTGTTCGTTTTTTTGTGAAGACCTGTTCGTGGCGATGTCTACTTCGTCTTCAACCCCACGGCCGGGCTTCAAGATATGCGGGGACTGTGGGTCCAAGATGTCGGTCACAGACTCGCACGACATCTGCCTCTGGTGCCTCGGGGAGGCCCACGATACGGACTGTGTCGACTGCCAGTCGCTCACGGCAAAGGCCTTGCGGGAACGCAAGAAGAAGCTGTCGGGAGGCCAAGGTGTCTAAGCCCCGGAAGTCGAGGTCTGCGGGGCTTTCGACGGATGACTCGAGCGGCGACTCTCCATCTCATCGTCGGAAGTGTAGTGGGTCTCCTTCCAGGAGTCGGTCTCGCCACTCCTCCGCCTCTTAGAGGCATTCCCTGAAGCGCTGGCATCGGTCACCTTCCCCGTCCTCTTCCGAGGACTCCGCCCGTCGGCCGGTCGCTTATCCCCTCCATGCAAGCGACACGGGAGGAATAGGCTTCCTTCGGGAAGCAGATGCTAGCGATTCTTGAATCGCAGGGCACCGGTCCGTCTGCGCCTCCAAGTGGGGTCGGTCGGCACCGGTCGAGAGACACTGCTCGTACGCCTTCGGGCTTGGGTGGTTGGCACGGCTCGCGGGAGAGGTCCCGCTCGGACAAGGGTAGCCCTTCTCGCCATGCCTGTTTCAGATCCCGGTCCACGACGCGCTCGAGGCTGCGTGATCCTGTGCTGTCTTCGAAGAAGACGTCGACGCCTGTGGCGCCGAGGTCGTCGACGGTTTCTCTCGAGGCTCTGCCTCCGAGGGGTTCGTCTGCGCCTAGGTCGTCGAGACACGCTCGGAGCTCCGGCTTTGAGGCCTGTGTCGACGCCGTCGATGCTGGCGGCGCTGCAGCCGACGTCGACACCGATTCGCTCGACGCCTTTTCTGTCGACGCCAGCAAAGACTCGTTCGGTGCCCTCGACGCCTTTCGAGGCGGTGGTGTCGGAGGGGCCCCGTGGCACGGGGTTAGCCCCTAGAAAGGCTCTGGCTAAGGTCAGGCACTGCTTTGGTCCCCAGAGGTCTTCCTCTCCCCGCCTCGAGTACATTTCAGAGGGTGATGAAGGCTCTGATGACGGCTTGGTTCCGGTTACGGTACCAGATGAGCTTATCTCGGGCCATAGCCAGTTTGATGACCTGAGGCAGTCACTGCATGATGCCAGTGGACTGGACACCTCTCCGGAGGTGGAGTTTTGTAGGCCAGAGCCTGGCACTCATGCCGATTCTTCATATCGGCGCCTTATGTCTCGGGTCACCGAGTACTTGGGTTGGTCACCTCCCCCAGGGGAGTTCGTTCAGGATGATCTCACGGACATCCTTGATCTTGGTCCCCCCCACTGACCCGGTTTTGCCGTTTCATATGGCTTTGCAGTAAAGGGTGGCGCGGCGGCTTGGACTGCTCCGGAGAGTCTCCCGGCAGTGGCCAGGTCTTTGTCGCGAAAATACCGTCCAGCCAGTAGCGACCCCTGCTACTTGTCCAGGCACCCCACTCCGGAGAGTTTGGTGGTGCAGGCAGCTACGGCCCCGGCAAAGCAGGCGTCGTATCCTACCATCCCTCCGGATAGGGACGACAAACGTTTTGACGGCTGGGCGAAGAAAGTGTTTTCTTCAGGGGGTATGGCGCTTCAGGCGGTCAACTCCATATGTGCCTTGTCTCGTTTCACACACACTTTGTGGAACTGTGTTGCATTAGTGGCTGAACATATTCCCGAAGGGGATGAACGGGATGGTTTCCTTGCTATGGTTAAGGATGGCAAGGATGCCATGTGTGAGGACGTTCAGTCGGGTTTGGACATGGCAGATTGTGTCAGCTGGTCCATGGCGGCGAGCACCGTAATGCGCAGGTTTGCGTGGTTGCGGAAGTCTGGGTTCGCTCCTGATGTGCAGTCCCGGCTCCTCAACATTCCCTTTGACGGTGAACATCTTTTTGGCAGCAAGGCTGACGAGAGCCTTGAGAGGTTGCAGACCTCCAAAGCTGCAGCAAAGTCGTTGGGCGCTGCAGTTTGCCAACCTCCGCCTGGAGGGGAGGTTCCTTTCGCTATTACTCGTCCTTCAGTAAAGCGAGGGGAGCTAGCAGTCAGAGGCCATCGTAAGAGTGCCAGAGGTGGAAACAAAGGTACTCGAGGTGCCAAGGCCGCTTGGGCAGTTGCCTCTTTGCCCTCAGGCAATGCCGCAGCCGCTACCACTCAGTCATGAGGCCAGGTCCCATGGTTCGCCGGTTGGGGGAAAGCTGGCGCAGCATCTTGTAGACTGGCAAGCCATTACTTCGGATGTGTGGGTTCTGGAGATCATAACCCATGGCTACTGTCTTCCTTTTCGGCAGAGGCCTCACGACAATCCACCAGGGAACCTCTCTTTGAAGAGTCCGGAACCGCTCCTTGCGCAGGAAATTCAAGCCATGCTGGAGAAAGGCGCCATAGAACTGGTGCCTGTAGCAGAGAGGAACAAGGGATGGTATTCCCCTTATTTTTTTATTTCGAAGAAAGACGGGGGATTGAGACCCATCATGGACTTGTGCGGTTTGAACAAACTCCTCAGGAAGGACAAGTTCAAGATGGTTGCTCTTTCTCAAGTCCTCCAAGCCCTTCAACTTCAGGACTGGTTGGTGTCTCTCGACCTCAAAGTTGCCTACTTCCATGTGCCGATTCATCCCAGGCACAAGAAGTACCTGAGGTTCGCGGTTGGCGACTCGCACTTTCAGTTTCGGGTCCTGCCGTTTGGATTGACCTCCGCCCGAGGGTTTTCACCAAGCTCATGGTGGTGGTGGCAGCGCATCTCAGGAAAGGGGGGATTCACGTCTACCCCTACCTGGACGATTGGTTGATCAGGGGGAGCTCTCCCGAGCAAGTCCTGGATCATCTGTCCGTCACCTGCCACTCCCTTCACAGGCTGGGCTTATCCCTCAATTTAAAAAAGTCCCATTTGACACCAACGCAGCGGCACCAGTACATCGGAGCAGTGCTCGACACATCCCTGAGGCAGTATTTTCCTCCCCAGGTGAGGGCTCTTCACATTCAGCAGATGGTGAACAAGTTTCAATTTGCCCAGGATCTCCCAGCGTCCGAGTTCTTGAGACTGCTCAGTATCATGGCATCCTGCATTCTTCTGGTGCCAGAGGCTCGTCTGCGGACGAGATCTTTGCAGTGGGCACTCAAGCTCCAGTGGTCTCAGTCCTCCGGCAGGCTGTCGGACCCTGTTCAGGTGCCGCCCTCTGTCGCCCAGGACCTTCTGTGGTGGACCGTCGAAGGCAATCTGATGAAGGGGGGCCCCTTTTTGGCTGCCCTGGCCGGAGGTGACGATCGTGACGGACACATCCCTCACGGGATGGGGAGCTCATGCCAACGAGTTGACAGTCAGCGGTCGTTGGTCTCCGTCGGAGTCCAGACTCCATATCAATCGGTTGGAGCTGAGGGCCGTCAGGCTAGCCCTGAAGGCTTTTCTGCCGACTGCGTGGAAAGAGTGTCCTGATTCTAACGGACAACACGGTGGCCATGCACTACCTCAACAAAAAGGGGGGGGCAGGGTCACTTCCGCTGTGCAGGGAGGCGATGCAGCTCGAGTTCTGGGCCATCCAGCAGGAAGTTTCGATCTCGGCTGTTCATCTGGCCGGAGACGACAACGAGACGGCGGACGCTCTGAGCAGGCAGAGCATGATCTCTCACGAGTAGGAGCTGGCTCAGGAGATTCTCCTGGAGATCTTCGCCCTTTGGGGGACCCCTCATGTGGATCTCTTCGCCTTCAGTGTCAACCGGAAGTGCGAAAGGTTTTGCTTGCGGGAATTTCCTCTAAAAGGAGCCTTGGGAGACGCGTTCGTGGTGGAGTGGTCATTCCCACTGCTGTACGCATTTCCTCCAGTCCCCGTCATCCCGCAAGTACTGCGGAGGTTCGGTTCCCGGATGATCCTCATTGCTCCGGCGTGGGCCCGGAGGATGTGGTACCCGGACCTTCTCGACTTGTCCATCTGCCCTCCACGTCGTCTTCCCTACCGAGACGATCTGCTCTCACGGGAGGGGGGTCAGGTTCTCCATCCAGAGGTCAGATCTCTCAACCTTCACGCTTGGCTTCTGAAAGGTTGAGGTATAAGGATTGGGACCTCCCTGAAGACGTGATGGAGGTGTTGCTTTCGGCCAGGCGGCCGGCAACAAAGTTTCTGTACCGTTGCCGTTGTAGAAAGTTCTGCGACTGGTGCAGAGTTAAGAATGTGGATCCTTTTGAATGTGACATTCCCATGGTTCTGTCTTTTTTGCTTTCTTTGGCCCACAGGGGCTTGCAAGTGGGGACCATTAAAGGTTACCTGGCGGCGCTGTCCATATTTAATCGCTCGTCTGAAGAGTGTTCCTATTTTAAGTTTCCTTTAATTTCGCAGTTATTGAAAGGGCTCTCTAATGTGTTCCCTCCGTCACCTTTTCTGGTGCCCGGTTGGGATTTGAACCTTGTTCTTAAGTACCTTTATGGGTGCTCCGTGTGAGCCTTTACATTCTTGCCCTTTGAGGCCGTTAACTCTGAAAACTGTGTTTTTGGTTGCAGTTACTTCCGCTCGCAGAGTGAGTGAGTTACAGGCACTTTCAGTTAAGCCACCCTTCACTGTATTTCATAAGGACAGGGTTGTCCTTAGAGTTCGTCCTTCTTTTCTTCCGAAGGTGGTTTCGGAATTTCATTTGAGCCAGAAGGTTGTTCTTCCGGCTTTCTGTCCTTCTCCACATCCTGGTAAGGAAGGGGAGAGGCTCCATAGGCTTAATCCTAGGAGAGCGTTGAGCTTTTATATTTCGCGCATGTCCCGGGTCAGAGTGGACGATCAACTTTTCATTGGTTACGCTGGAAAGCGTTTGGGACAAGCTGTGACGAAACAGACTGTCTCGTTGGATTATTTTAGCTATCTCCGAGTGTTACCGCTTGGCGGGTAAGGATCCTCCGGCTGGCTTGCTGGCCCATTCTACCAGGGGAGTGGCTGCGTCTACTGCCCTGCAGATGGGAGTTCCTATTCGTCACATATGTGATGCAGCCACCTGGGCGTCAGTACATACTTTTGTACGTCACTACTCCCTCGATTCCATCAGAGGGCAGGATCTGGCCTTTGGCAAGGCAGTCTTCTATTCCGCAATTTGATTGGGTATGCTAAATTTGTGTTCTAAATTCTTTCCCACCTCCATGCTTGGTACTGCTTTGGGAGTCTGTCATAGATATGGAATACGTCGGAGGACCCAATCCCCTCAAAGAACAAGTTATTTTCTTAACTGGTAACATTCTTTCGAAGGGATGGTCCGACGACGTATTCCATATCGCTCCCTCCCTGCCTTCTCGCTGCAGAATTTCTTTTGCGATTGCAGCTTGGGTTCCGCAAGGCCTTGTGTGTCTGACTGGCAGAAAACTGGTGGCACACGTTCTGGGGAAAAAACTATAACTGAGGCTATGGGCGTCGTGCGTCCTACTTTTCACATCAGGTGACGTCGGCCGTCAGAGGAGGGCCTTGGGGACGGCGCATCGACGTCATTGACGCAGACGCCAAAGATTTTCCGAAGCAGCACAACTGTGGACATTACCTGTCATAGATATGGAATACGTCGTCGGACCATCCCATCGAAAGAACGTTACCAGGTAAGAAAGTAACTTGTTCTTCGAAAGGGATTAACTAATGTCTATCCTGCAAGACCATTCCAAGTTCCCTTATGGGACTTAAATTTAGTCTTAAATTTCTTGGTGGGTACTCCTTTCGAACCACTCCACTCTTGTTCGCTAAGATTTCTCACCCTTAAAAATGTCTTCTTAGTGGCACTAACATCTGCTAGAAGGGTGAGCGAATTACAAGCTCTATCTTGTAAACCCCCTCATGCAATTTTTCATAAAGACAAAGTTGTCCTACAGGTGAAGCCTAACTTCCTCCCAAAGGTGGTTTCTGACTTGCACATCACTCAGAAAATTACCTTACCTTCATTCTATCCTCCTCCCCATCCGGGGAAAGAGGAAGAAAGGCTACATAGGCTGGACCCAAGGCGGGCTTTAAGCTTTTACATCAGCAGACTTGCTAGGATTAGGCAAGCAGACCAACTGTTCGTAGGTTACTCAGGGCACAAATTGGGACTACCGATAACAAAACAGACCATTTCCAGATGGATTATTTTGGCCATTCTGGAATTTTACAAACTAGCAGGGAAAGTGCCTCCTCAAAATCTTAGGGCTCATTCAACCAGGGGAATCGCAGCCTCTTCGGCCCTCCAAAGAGGGGTTCGAGGCATATGTGCGGCTGCCACATGGTCATCCGCACATACCTTCACAAGATTTTACAACCTGGATTTCTCTTCTAGTCAAGAGACTAGGTTTGGCAAAGCCGTATTACATTCTGTTCATTCCTAAAGGGAAACATGGCGTTTTTACTCCCACCTCCAATTACACACCACTGCTATGGGAGTCTATCAAAGATAAGGAATACGTCGGAGGACACAATCCCTTCGAAGAACAAGTTACTTCTTACCTGGTAACGTTCTTTCGATGGGATGTTCCTCCGACGTATTCCTTATCGCCCCTCCCATCCATCCCTGCAGTAATACTTCCCTTGTGGTTGCAGTTTACGCTCCTTCAAGGTCAATAACCAATTCATGCAGGACTTATCTTATGCTACAAAACAGAACTGTAGCAAAACAAAAGAGTTGATGGCTGGAAGGTTTAGAATAAATCTTGACCTCTGGCATTGCTCTGGGCAACCCTCCAGACCATCGTTCTTCGCCTGCCAAGCCATTACAAAAGGGGAAAAACCATATGCAAATCAGGCTTGGTCCCACCCCCAAAGGGGTAGTCCAGCCCGAACTGCTAGGTCACATCCCTTTTGCACGAGACCACAAGCATCCCCAGACATGTTTCAGCCTTGTTGGGCGTCATCAGTGAGGAGTAGCTTGGGTCTCTAGGCCCAGCAGGCAAGGGACCCATGTCTGGGCATACCCTTCCCACTCGGGGTGACAATAGCAAAACAAAAGAGTTGATGGCTGGAAGGTTTAGAATAAATCTTGACCTCTGGCATTGCTCTGGGCAACCCTCCAGACCATCGTTCTTCCCCTGCCAAGCCAAACTGAGCAACGGACGCTGCGCGTGGCTCTTCATGGTCATGGTGACGTCGGCGCTGATACGGTGGATGTCGAGGGACACCAACTCGACGGACGTCGATGCGCAGCGCCCTCTACTGAGAAAAAAACTAACATTTCTGAGGCCAGCAAGCTGGAGACGAATTATCCCATCGAAAGAACGTTACCAGGTAAGAAGCAACTTGTTCATTTTGGGGATGCTTGTGCGCTCCCATTAGCGTTGACGTATTAACCGGTGTGTGCAGTAAGCTTCGCCCATGCTGGCCCTCCACTTTGGAGACTTGTTAGGAAAACCAGAGCTCCACAGGATGTATGGCATCATTCTGGAATCGGGCTGCCGTATCAGCGTGGCTGCTTTATTTATTTTTGTGTCTCTGCTGCTGTTCTTGCACCTTCCACTCCTGTTGCTGTCTCGTCCTCTCTGCTGACGTTAGGGTTTCGCTGCTCTGCCTATATCCGTTCTTTCTTAACAAGATTTTGATTGAAGCCTGTCCTACACTGCCGCTGCTGTAAACCTTTTATGTCCTTCGTCCCCTTGCCTCCATACTTCTGGGTGTCCCTCCACTAGGGCTAGGACTAGAGCCATTTGCACCACAATATTCTATCCACTTTAAATGTATGCCACCTACCTTCTTGGTAATCCGACCACGAAGCGTGTGTCAGTTGAGGCTTTTGCCTCCACTTTCTCTCCTCCTCCTCTCTAACACTCTGGATGTCCTTGCCCCTGTCATGAGGATCCGCTTGAAGCCTTAATCCAAGTTTAACTCTTGGTACGATTCCAACATCGCCGCCCTTAAACACAAATTTTAAGCAGATCCACAAGTCTCAGAAGGCATACTTTACTTATCCTAATCATGTTTCTGATGCGTTTCTGCTTCGAATCACATGCGCCCACCCTTCCTCCCCTCTTGGGCTAAAGGTACATAGACATCAAACGTCTTACACTTGCTCTTTTGTACTCACACATACACTTCATGCACCCTCATGTCAGAAACAAAACAATCTGAGGGACTTTGCCTGAAGGACCATGGGTAGAACAGATGTCACACTAGGGATAGTATTTCAGACACGCCCAGTTGACATCCCTTTTCGTCTTCTGAAAAAAGGTCATTTAATACTTTGCACATGCCACTAAATGATGGCCTATTCAAAGCATGCAAATCGAAGGAGAAACGAGTATCAGAAATAAGATTACGGTAAGTAATGCAAGGAAAAAAAACTTTAGTTGTAAGGACGTTAATGTGCGACCTTAACGCAAAACCCCCTGAAATACAGCTAAAGCCACCATAACTGTGCACCCCGTGTTGTGCAGCTTATGACAACAATATCATCACTGGTGACAACTATGGGCATAATCTATGGCATCGCTAACATCATATATATGACGTCAATGATTATTTAAATAATGACATCAGACATAAGGTCAATCTAGTGATTTACACATGTTTAGACCACCCTTGCGTTTCTACATATGTGATATTAGCATTTTAGAATAGTTCATAACAATGAGTACATGGTTTACAACCGTAATCTGCTACACATGAATCATATTGCTACTTGTGAAGCTTTCCTTTGTAGCACTTTGGTCATAGATGATATCTCAATTATAAATATATTCAATTTTACAAATGTTTACTTTCTTTTAATATCAATAAAGTTAAAAAAAAGACACTGCTTAGAATGTTCCTGTTAGTGCCAAATATATGTAAGACATGTTCACTATAATATACAGTTCAACATTTTTTTTTGTAGAAATACACATGTTGAACCCTCATTATTCACTAAATGTTTAAATAAACATAAGGGTGCAGCAGTAAGACTTTGATATGGAGGGGCCATAGTGGTTGGCACAAACTTTATTATGTTATAATTATATTAGAAAAATGAAAAGAAAAGCCTAACTTTAAGAGGGGGTTGCCTTGCCTCAACCAAAATAACTAATGTCGCTGTCAGGATGTCAAAAGCAAAATTTCTCAATGTCAGAATCGTAGCTCTGTCCCTTGCACTTTTAAGTTAAACTAAATAAAAAGGCGGTCTTCCTGGCCCAAAAGACTTTTCTGGGTTTTGCAGTTCCTTTAAGTGGTGGGTGGGGGGGTAAGTCTCTTTCCACAGCTTGCCATAGGCTTCTGATGAAGTTCGTCAACTGCTGGGGGAGTCTCCTTTCCCCAGCCTTCCCCAGCCGCCTTCAGGCTTGCAACACACTTCAACAATTGGTACTGAAATCTATCTGTTTCCCAATTAGCCCTACTCAGGCTTCTTCTCGGTCTCTGGAGTTTGAAGGCAAGGCCCACTAAACGCACACACCAGAGTACTTACAGCCCGCGAGGGAAATGGGCCAAGAGATAGCTTTGCAAGGATAACATTTACTCATACAAAATACAAATATCAGCAAAGAACGGTGATGCTCGAGAGCGCTCTGATCTTACATAAAAAACATGGGGTTATAAGCACAAAAAGCGTCATTGCTATGAGACATTCTGATGCTCCTGATTGGAGGCACCCTACACATGGGCTTGCTTCATAGGGGATGCCATTCACTAATTGGCTAGTTCTTCTCCGTCGATCTGTCTCAACATGGGTCAGCTGGGCTGATCCTCACAGTGAAGGTCAGGGCAGACACAAACTACATTGTTTCCTAGCTAACCTAAACAACTAAGACGGACTATTCATTCATTATGGCAGGCACCTGGGCGGCACAGGAAAGTGGCTGCTAAGGAGAGGGGAAGATGAGATAGTCATGCTGACCCATATATTCAGATCATTGATTTACCCTTCTCTGCATCTCATGTTGCTTTAACATGTGTTGCTGCCAGAAACAAATAGTCATGTGTGCTTTGGATATGTGGGTGGTGGGCACTTTATGGAGGTTAGGACCAGGGGGGTCCGGTGCTTATCAGAGAGCCTGGGGAGTGGCGGTCAGGTTGGTGAAGTGCGGCCAGCACCGGGCTGGCTGGGTGGGGGTCGGAGGCTCGATGGCAGTTAAGTGTAGATGAATAGACTCATCCCGGGACCTGGTATGGTCTCAAGCTCTGTCGGGTGCATTCCAGAAGGCGATACTGATTATTCACAACACTGCAGGGACAAGAGGGAAATGGACTTCCGTGGGAACAAGGCTCAAGCCGAGCCAGCATGCTATGTAGAGATTGGGCTCTGAACGTGGAACGCAAGCTGCATGGGTCTGTGGCCTCTCTCGTTTAGGGCCTATTAAAAAATGATTTTGCAGGGTGTGGGCATTTCTAGTGTTAGCATTCACTTATATGCGCTACAAGGTTTCGATATCGTGCCCGGGAGCATTGGCTGTCTCCCTCCCCCTCTTGTACGTTAGATTGCTTCGTATGGGTTTCGCCTTATATGGAAGCGCCTACGTGGGTGTCCATCCCAACAGTCCCCCCTTTGTTACTTCTACAGCAACAAATTCACCCCCCCATATTTTCGTTCATTTGCCCGTCTTTCGGGCTTCATCCCATGCGGGTCTCCCTTTTATGGGCATCCATGCTCTACAAACATGTTTTAGGCTCTCCCCACTCTGCTCGTATTGTTCGGGTGTGCAGGTCATATATATACATCCCCATCCCCTGCTAACTTATAAATAATTTTTGAGCTCTGGTGGGGGTGAAATAATAGTGTGATATAGTGTCCACCTCATCACTGTGTCCCTGATAGAGGGCAACCATACGATATTTAGGGTCATTGTTTCCTTGTGTTTGGATTTCTACTTCCCGAGTACCACGAGGGGATTTATCATTTTTCCCAATTGTCACCATCATCATTTCACTATTGGGTACTGCTTTCGCACAACAACGGAGACCCAATTGGTATGAACGTGCAACATGAACTCCCGATCTTTTGCAGACCCCCCACCCTCCATGGCTGTTTGGAGCTCGAGGACGTCGCGGTTTTGCATTGTCATTAGTCTGAGGGCTTAGTTCCACCTTGATATGATATGGCGTTTGTAACATCCCTATACACAAGTGTTTTAAAGTGCGACGAGGCAAGGGAGGGGAACAGAGGGAAGACTGAGACAACAATCTTACTAGGCCAGGTGACCTTGGGATCGTGCAGGTAAGGGGAAAGGGGGAAAAGAGGGAGGGGGCAATGGAAGTGCAGTAAATAGGATGACAGTAATAAAACAAATAAGAACAATAGTAAGTGCAGCCAGCTGGTGACAGGTGCAAGGGTAAGTGTAGACATTAGGTGTCAAGTGCTTGTAGGGGGCTGTAGGGGTACAAAAAACAGCCCCAAGTGTAAGGGTTGTCAGAGGGGCAGTGCCGGTGTGCAACTGGCAGGGAGAGGAACTGGGCCTGAGAACAGAAGGTAGCCACGTGACAAGTTCAGTTTCAGCTAGGAGTTCAGCAGGGGAGAGAAAGCAGAAGCAAAGAGGAAGGTCTGAGGTGCTTCTGGAACTGGAAATGGTTCTCAATTTTCAGAGAGGCAGGGAGGCTGTTCCAGAGGGAGGCTGCAGCCGAAGGAGATCTACCACCAACTCGTTGCTTGGTGGAGTGACTGACTCTGAGGGAGTTGGAGGCGGATGAGTGAAGAGCTCGAGAAGGAAGATATTTAGGAAGAGAAAGTTGAAGGGATTGAGGCCCCAGAAGGCCTTGTCGACGATGCAGTGTGTTTTGAACTTAATCCTCGCAGCCACTGGGCGTCAGTGTAAAGATTTCAGTCCTGGAGAGATATGGTCCCTGGGCTTGATACCAAGGACAAGTCTTGCAGTCCTGTTTTGGATGAGTTGCAGAGGGCGGAAAGTAGAGGCAGGCAGATTTATAAAGTGGCTGTTGCAGTAGTCCAGCGTAGGGAGAACCAGAGCTCTGGAGACCGTGAGAAAGGAAGGAAAGGAAGTGTATCTCTGAGCTGGTAGTGTGACTTCTTAAAGACATCAGACATGTGAGGAGAGTGTAGAGTCAAAGATGACCCCAAGGTTTTTAGCCTCACAGGTGGGAGCAGGAAGAGGGCCAAAAGAGGCCGGCCAGAGAGTGACGGGGAAAGGAGGGAGCGGTTGTGCCGATGAGGAGAATCCATCTTACTGGCATAAAGGCAGAGATCATTGACGGCACACCATTCCTGGATAGCAGACAGTCTGAGATGAGAAAATTAGCTGAGTGTCATCTGCATAGCACGGAAAGTTAGGGCAAAGAGTGGCAATGCAGTGTGCAAGAAGTGCCAGGTATTGGTTGAACAGGCAGGGAGAGAGGTTAGGCCCCTGGGGAACACAACAGGTAGGGATGGAGGAGAGGAAGGACCCAAGTTGGACCTGGGAGTGTCGATCGGAAAGGAAAGTAGTCAACCAGGTTATCACAGGTAATAGCCCAAAATGTCGCCCTCACAATTGTGACGGCGGAAATGCCTGACTTTCCTTTATTTTTTAAACCTCCCTTTACACCACATATATATGGGGATATGGGATATTCTAGTAATATGGGGGGCTGTGGGGATCTTCTCCCACATCTGTGTTGTATAGGGGGTTTAATTAAAATATAAGTAGTCATTCTTTCGGCCGTCGCAATTGTGTGTGGTCGCAGTGATCACATAGATCCGTTACCATGGAGACGGTTGAGCATGATGGCATGGTTGACTGTCAAAAGCAGAGGCGAGATAGAGTAAGATGAGGACACAGGGGTTGTTGGAATCAAGGTTGGAGAACAGGTCTTCACAGGTGTTCAGGAGAGCAGTTTCCGTGCTTCTGGCAGTTGTGAAGCCAGATTGATGGTCATGAAGACAATCAACAGATTCAGTGTGAAGAATAAGCTGGGAGATGGCCAGCTTTTCCAGGAGTTTGCCCAGGAAATGAGTAATGGAGCCATTAGTCTGAGGGCTCTTGGTTCTACCTTGATGGCGTTGAACCCTTCTTCAGTGTCATTTGACATCTGGATCAGTTCCCATCAAACTATTTGGAGCCATTTAGCGTTGGCTCGAGTCTGGATGCTGGGCACAAGGGATGCGTAAAATGTCGCTGTGCAATTGGACAGTCTTTATTCGTGGGGTATTTGTGGAAGTCAGTCTGATTCTTGAGACAAATAGTTAGAGGATTGCTTCTTTCTTGGCAAGCGGACATGGCGTTCCTTTTCTGGTGAAATGTGGAAATCTGGAGGCAAAATGGTGGGTGCTGTTGCTGTGGTTTCTGGGTACTCCTTGATCTTCATATGGGAAGGGTCCGCCATTAGGTGTCCTTCGGGTACTACAAGCAGGGCCGAATGCAACGTTGCAAGCTAACAATAGCCCCTCCATGATGATGGGAGGTGCAAGTATGCTTTATGGCCACATACCCAGTAGCGCGGCAGTAACTTTTCGGTGATCTGGAATAAGCAGGGTTCAGTTACATTGTTTGATCCTATTGAGACGGTTCAGTTTGCTGTAAAAACAAAGTTCATAATTTTGCTTCCTGGTGCACCTTAACCGGTTTTTCAATCGCTGTGACCCATGTCAGTTTTGCAACATGATCTGTCCATATTTTTGCACATGCTTGCTCAACAAGGGCTAGTGTTTCTCTTGAGTAACTGACAAGTCCTTCTGCTTTGCACATAAACGTTGCTTCTTGCCGCTTATTGTCCATATATTTGCACTTCAGCGAGTTACGCGTCAGAGATGTACACTGATGTTCTCACCAAGATCTTCCAGCAATGGGGTTCTCCAGCGGTGGACCTCTTTGCAACCTCCACGAACCTTAAGCTTCCACTTTATGCTTCCAGGGATGGGCTTGGAGTGTATTCCTTGGGGGACGCTCTCAAGATCCCTTGGAACAACATGAAGGCTTACTCCTTTCCTCCTTTGCTGCTGATTCATTGGTTGTTCTGGAAAGTCAAAATTGCCTCGAACTGCATACACTTCATAGCTCCTTGGTGGTCAGCCAGGTGGCATTTTTCAGAACTGCAGCACCTGTCGGTGTGCTCCCTGATCAGGTTGCCACAGATTCCTGACCTACTTTACCAGAGCGATTACCAGTTTTTACCCCTCCCCACAATCCTTCAGCTCGGCGGCCTGGTGCCTGAGTTCCGATCATTAGCGCAGTTCAACCTCTCCGAGGACAAAATGCGTATAATTCAAGTGGCACGTAAGCCCTCCAAGAGAGCTCACTACAGGAGCAAGTGGCTCCGATTTTGTCATTGGTGTCCAGCTAAACCGCTTGATCCCAGACCTGCTTCTATTGACTGTGTCTTGTCTTTTGTATCTGACCTTGTAGCCTCTGGAATGCATGTCTTAACCTGCAGGACATATTTATCGGCTATTGCGGCTTGTCTGTCCAAACAGTTGCTCTTTTTCACTGGCTAACCCAGTCATCAAGAGACATTTTGCAGGTTTTATTCCTCTTTTTCCGCCGGTTCGGGCCCCTCATCCCAAATGGAATCGGAGTGTGGTCCTCCCCGCCTTATGTCATAAACCTTTTGAACCTACGGCCACCACCAAGCTGAAGTTCCTTTCTTGGAAGGTGAACTTTTTTGATTGCGGTAACATCTGCAAGACGAATAAGTGAGCGTCCAGCTCTCAGTCGAACATCTGTTCCTAACATTCCACAAGGATAAGGTTGTGCTTCGCACTCACCCTTTCCTTTCTAAGGTGGTTTCTGAATTCCATTTAAACCAGTCAATATCTTTACTGGTTTTCTTCCCGAACCCGGTCTGCGATGCCGAGAGGGTTTTACACAACTTGGACATCAGATGTGCTCTGAAGTTTTTCCTCGACAGAACGAGCAAACTTAGTTCTTCACAACTCTTTGTTACGTTTGGTGACCCAAAAGGGAAACTAGCCTCGAAAGCCTCCATGTCTCGTTGGATAGCTTCATGTATTTCCGAGGCCTATGAAACTCAAGGCCTTCAGCCCCCTAAGGGCATTCATGTACATCTGGTCTGTGGCAAAGCGGCTGCTGTTGCCTTCCAAAAAGACGTCCCTTGGGAGTCCATAGCCAAGGCTGCTACGTTGGCTTCCGCTTTGGCGTTCTGCAGACATTAATGTCTTGACATGAGCTCCAGGGCTGATGCCCAATTCTGCCAAGCAGTTCTTAAGAATTTGTTCCAATAAGGGATATTTCAATCCACCTGTATTTCCTTTGGTCAGTTCTTGGGAATCTCCCACAAGTATGGAGGAAAGGGGGCGGGATGTAGGAGTATGACGAAGGGGATGGGACGTAGGAGTTACTCAACGTAGTGACTACCTTACTCCTAGTCCATAGTCCCCTTTCCTCCAAATGCCCGCCTACCGTCCCCTCTACTAAGTATCCTCTGTTGCTAAATGGTCCTGGACCTTGCGATAGAAAAGGACTGAAGGGCGATGCGTGGAGTGGAGCTCCCGAAGGCGTGGCTGCTGTCACTTGCAATGGCCCAGCGTAAAAATAAAAGGACAAAAAAGGAAATTCTTGGATGCTTTAAAAGTGCTCTGGTCCTGTTCCGATGGACCAAATGTCCCACAAGTATGGAAGAAAGTGGAGTATGGACTAGAAGAGTAATTTAGTCATTCTGTCATCTTTTACCTTTTTCTTACCAATCAGTCCTTGTAAAAAATAATGGGCAAAATTCCATTTATAATTTTGCCCTACATGCCACCGAAAATTCCTGTGGAAGGACACGCACTGAGTGTGCAATTACTGTCTCCTGAGGGATAACCCTGAAAAAGCTAGCAAATCCTATAAACATTTTCGACTGCAAAATTTAAAGGATCGGCGCACCAAACGCTGGCCCGCTCACACCATGCAGGCAGAGCCCGCAATCAACGAGACAGTAGACTCCAGCAAGGGCAGTATCTAAGTCATGAGTGACGCAAAAGGCAAGTAGGGTTCGTTGGAACCCCGTGTGCGGGCTCCCGACTCCAGGAAGCAGGCCGGCTGCTCTGTGATGGAAGAGACACCCGGTGGCCAGAGCGCACACAAGCACAAAGACACTTAAAACATACCCTACAGACGACTTTAGACAGTCCAGTCAAACGTCAAAGCCCATGTGGTGTCCACAGAGAGAGCCTCAGGTTCTTCACTGTCCTCTGGGCCATTGTGTATGCTTTTGTCTCAGGACAGGCCTCAGAAACCAAAGGTCGGTTCGGACACCGCACACAAAAAGGCCCTCCTTTCGTGCTCTGAATAACAGGTGGCGAAAGGCGTTTTGGCGACCCCACAAGAAAATGCTGAAAATGCAGGTGTTCATTAAGAAACACATCTGTGCTTCCCTGCTAAAAGCTAGGTCGCAGAAAAAGTCTCAAATTTCGACGCCCTTGCCCTCGAAAAGCACACAGACTGCAATTTCCCCCTCTGTAGACTCTCAAGGGCCATACACCACAAAGATCAAACTCCCTCCCAGACCACCCCTATCATGTCGGGCTTGCCATCTTCATAGGACTATACACCTGAACAATTCAATAAAATGTTGAGGATATCAGGTTTTGTGGACTTTAGGGACAGACACCCAGACCAACTGTCTTCCCTTTATTCACAACCTACTGTATAAAATGTCTGTAACTGCAAAGTAATGTAACCTAAGCTGAAAACTTTCTTGATGTCTATTGCACCCTGATACCCTCGGGTCTGGTGCGCACTACAAATATTAAAACAAACTTATAGATGCTTCACAGCCAGGGGCCTCAGCACAGCAGCCCCCTGCCAAAAAGTCTCGTCTTGAGGCACAGCCTAGCACCTCTGCTCTAGGCACCCTGGCCTCGACCTACCAAGACCCCTCTAAGGACTGGTACTATGATGACCCTTAAGGGTCACAAGACCCAGGGTCTCAAGGGGACCTTTATAGTCGAGACCAATTTCATGAGTATACTTATGTAATCCAGTTGCCAGACCACCAGGACCAGCCGGTTGCAGATTCGCCTGTTCATAACCAACTACAATACAATGAACTGCTACTAAAGGCAGCACAACACTTTGATATCGACACTTGGGAAGCGCAGGTCGACAGACTTCTTGGAAGACATTCTTGGGGGGTCGGGGAGGGGGGAGCTCTGCCACCCAGTTTATTCTGCTCCTGCAGTCTATACAAAGACGAATCCAGCCAGCCCTACTGTGCCTAGTCTCACAAGGGCAGTCAACCCCAGAATAGAAAAACTATTCAGACCGGCACCCACTAGCCCCCCTTTATATTAGGGGTCAGCTTAAACCAGATAGTTTAGTGGTCATAACCACCAGAAAGAGGGCAGGCACTCACCTGGCGTCGGCAGAGGCCCCGCCAGACAAGGAAAGCAATACACAAAGTATACCTTCGGGAGAAAGGTCGCCTCCTCTGCAGCATACCAGATCAGAATTGCCAACACTACTACACTTTTAGCTAGTTACGGCTGCCACACATGGGATGACCTGGAATGCCAAATTGAATCTGCCCCAGAACCCCTAAAGGCTCAATTGTTCAAAACTATTTCAGAAGGCAAGCAGATATAAAACTGCATCCTGAAAAATAACATTGATGCGGTAGATAATGCAGGATGTGTTTTAGCAGCCACGCCTGGCTCAGACAAAATGGGTTTAAGTTAGAAACTCAGGCAACCCTCTTAAACATGCCGGTGGAGCCTAATGTGTTATTCGGGAAGGCCGTTGAAGACGCCCCTAAGAGTGCTAAGGAGGAATATGACTCTCTCAAATCCCTTTGCCAGTTGATGAACAAGCTCTATGTTCAACGGGGCTCATCAAACTCTAAAATGTTTCGCCGCCGGGATGCTCAACGTTCCTCAGGCTACACTCATGGCGGACAGTCGTCATCTTGGGGCCAATCGCAAGGTCAAGGTTCCTCTTCCAATTTTCAAAGAAGAAAATCGGCAGAGGAAGCGGCAGAACCTCACCTGGGAGAGGCTCCACCCCTCCCAAACAATGACTCACTGATTCAGGTCCCCTCCCATGCCATTCCAGTAGGAGGCAGAATTTCGCACGTCACCCACGCATGGGAGTGGAGAACGTTGGACAAGTGGGTGTTGTTGAGTTGTTACAAAGACCGCCCTATCACCCACCAAGGAACAGAAACATTTCGACAGAAGAAAAACGCATACTGTTAGAAGACGTAAAGACACTGCTGGAGGAAGACTCCATAGAGATCGTCCCAGCAAACCCAGTAAAACAGGGTATTCATTCAACGTACTTCCTTGTGCCAAAGAAAGTACTTTCATGCGCCCTGTATTAGATATGTGCCCTGCAAACAAATGTCAAACCCCAAATGTTTTGCATGACCATGCTCTAAAAGGCAATCCCACTCCTGAAACGGGGAGGACTACATGGCAACAATGCATATGAAAGATGCATACTTGAATATTTCAATGCTCCCCGCACACAGAAAATATCTGCGTTTTAAAATAGCAGGAGTTCATTACCAGTTCAAAGTACTCCCCTTCGGCAACACCTCGGCACAAAGAGTAGTCACATAGCTACTTGCAGTAGTGGCAGCACACTAGCACAGAAGGTCCATCCCAATATACCCATACCTGGACGACTGGCTAATCACTGGGGAATCAACTCAAATTTGCAAACAAAATATGCAAAAAACAATAAACCTTCTCTTCAATTTGGGCTTCATCAACAAAAAGAAATCAAGCCTAGTCCTCTGCCAAATAAAAAACATTTCTAGGGGCTATTCTAAAGACAAAGGGGGAGCTGGCTTTCCCCTCAAACGAGACAGTACAAACATGCTGTTGCAAGTACCTCACTACAAAGGTAGTCACCAGATAACTATACGCAAAGCAATGCGCTTGTACAGGGTGATGGCCTCATGCATTCACTTGGTTCCATGCGCACGCCTGCGTCCAATGCAGGAATGGTTAGCAAAGCAATGGTCTCAGGCAAGCGGTCAGTGGGACGATCTAGTGTTGTTTCGCTAACCTTGGTACTGGCTCTTTGCTGGTGGTCCAGGGACAACTTACTAAAAGGAAAACCCTTTCGCGTTCCACCAGCACAAGTGATCCTGACTACAGATGTCTCATTTGCCGGATAGGGGGCTCACTGCTTCCACCACAAAGGCCATGGCCAGTGGACATGCGCCACAGCACATAAACATATCGACTTCCTGAATATTTTGTCAGTCATCAATGCTCTTCAGGCCTTTCAGCAACATCTTACAGGTCAAATGGTGAAGGTCCTCACGGACAGCCCACTGCTATGTTCTACCTGAACAAGCAAGGAGGCACACACTCGGTCTGTCCAAGCTATCCCAAAAAATATGGAAGTGAGCACTCCAGTAGAACATGCTCCTAACATCTGAACCTGTTTCAGGGGAACTCAATTCTCTCATAATGGGGTCACCCCGTTAGACTTGTTCGCCACAAGCCTAAATGCACAATGCCCAGATTTTGCGTCCATGTTTCCCCGAACCAGGGTCCAAGTGGAACTCCCTGTGGGTGGACTGGTCAGGAAAATTTGCTTACACCCCCCCAACTCCCATCCAGACTACACCTCTGAGCAAAATAGTGCACAAAATGCACCAGGAACAAGTAACTCTAATCCTGGTTGCTCCGATGTGGGCAAGATAACCTTGGTTTCCACACCTGCTTAGACTGGCGAGGTGCGACCCAATCGAGCTCCCGTGCAACATGCTAACACAACACAAGGAAGCATCCCTCCACCCTCGTTCTCAATCTGCGAACTTGCCAACTTGGCGCTTGAAGTCATAGAATTTGGGCACTTGAATCTTCCACAAAGGTGTATGGATATCCTAAAGGAGGCACGGAAACCCCACACCAGTCACTTCTTTTTCAATAAATTGAAGAGATTTGTGATATGGTACAGGCCAGAAAGCCTAAACTCAACAGAATGTTCCCCAGCTAACATTCTACACTACATGGTTTACCTACTAGACTTCGGCTTAGTGTTTCATTCCATCAAAGTGCATCTGGCGGCCCCGTCAGCCTTCACCACTTCACAGAACAAGGTGTCCTGGTGGAACATTCCTGTCATTACTGCATTCATGGAAGGGGTAAAGAGGCTATACCTCCCAATTTTCAACATTCCCTGGTTTGTGCTCTCCAAGCTCAGGGGTCCACCCTTTGTACCTATGCACAATGCCAGCCTAAAACATCTAACCTACAAGACTGCATTTGCAGGAGTCATCAACTCTATAAGACAAGTCGGTGAGCTACATGCTTTGTCTGTACTAGATCCTTTCTTCATAATACACAAGGACAAAGTTGTCCTCAGAACACATCCTAGGTTCTCACCTAAATTTGTTTCAAAGTTCCATGTAAATCAATCCATAGAACTCCCTACCTTCTTTCAAAACCCATCTAACTCAGCAGAAAGAAGCCGCCATACACTTGATGAATGGAAGGTGGGCTTGTACTATGTGAATAAACCTAAACCTCTAAGGAAAACAGACCAAATCTTTGTTTCCATAGCACCTGGAAGGGAATGCGATCACATATCAAAGAAAGCCATCTCCAGATGGATAGTCAAGTGCATACAGCTCTATTTCCTATCCAAGAAAATCTTACCTTTCATCCCCAGTGCTCGCTCTACCAGAGGTACAGGAGCTACCTTAGCTTTCAATTCAAACGTTGTTCTAGACGCCATATGCAAAGCTGCTAGATGGAGTTCCATCCATATGTTCACACAGCATTATTGCATTGACACACACTAAAGCAGATTAACAGGTGGGACAAGCGGGCCTAAAACATCTTTGCCCCTGTATCTTCACTTCCCACCTCCTCCAGAATACTGCTTGCTAATCTATGCATTGGCACGTGATCTAAGCAGATCCACAAGCTGCAGAAGGATACATTCTTCAGCATGGGGTCTGGCATGGATTCACATGCTCATGAATATTCCCCGTCGTCAGGCCGGGAATCCTCGGTATAGAAAAAAAATCAGTATCAGTTTCGTTTCTGTCTTTCTTAGTAGTAACCAATCACTGGTCTCTGGGTCATACTGCCCCCAGCCAATGACTGCCCTCTCCCTAAGCCCCGCCCCTGGCAGCCATCCTCAGATTTTTACCGCACGTTCAAGTGTTGGGAGTCCTCGTGCTGTAGCTCTCGAGCTTTTGCTGCGTTTTCGCGCTTTTTCAGGAGATTTTTCTCATTTTTCGGTTAAATAGAGCCTCAAGCTCCACCATTTCTACATCCGATCAACGGGGATCCGTTTCGGAGTTTTCTACGCCCCTCAAGGGTGAAGTTTTCGTCGAGTTACGCTTTTGGAGGATTCCAGAAGTTCCGAGGCCTACCCGGACATGGCCCAAGAGAAAGGAAGCTTGACGCTCGGGAAGCTGTTCAGGACCTGCCCTGGATGCCAGCTTCAGAATGTTAAAAAGGAGGACAAGCATTCGTTATGCCTCTACTGTCTCCATGAGGACAAGACGCACACGGAGAAGGACTGTGCGTTTTGTGGGAACATGTCGGAGCGGAACATGAAGGATCGCCACCTCCGTCTCGCCAACTGGTTGGAAGGGAAGAGGCCGTCAGGCGTGAAGAAGAAAAAGAAGTCTGAGCGGTCTTCTAAATCCTGTGAGGGCGCCCCGGCGACGGGGGCCCAACAAAAGGCTAAGCACCGCGAGTCTGCGGGCACCGGGAGCGCCAAACGGTCGGGCTCCTTGGCTGCCAGGCAGGGCGCATCCTCCCTGGCGCCATCAACCACGAGCCAACCCTCTGGTTCGGGTAAGAGGAAGTCCGAGAACCCGGCGAAGCTTCTGGAGAGGCCCCGGTTGATCTCGAAGATTCCGGCAGAGGGGGAGTGAGGATCAGACTCTCCCCCCGAGGTGAAGGCCCCAGGTGTCCCGAAGGTGACGATGGCCTTAATTCACCCTGCTAAGACCTCGAATGAGTATGTCGCCGTGGCTCTGGCTCAGCCTGTGGAGGCTACACCAGTGGAGGCGCCCTCAGGACCCAGAGTCTCCCTGCCACTGCTGAGGGAGTTGTCTTTCAGGCCCATTGAGAAGACCCCCACTAAGTCCTCGTTGGAAAAGGTGGGGGAGGGGCTGGTGGCCATCGTGGATACGGACACGACCTCTGAAGAAGAGCTCATTGAAGTCGTGGAAGAGGCCCAGCCCATCAGGAGGGATCCCGACGAGGGCGACGACGAGAGGGATGGTGTCGCCGACGAGGCTCCTCAAGAGCCCTCGCGCCCGTTGTTTCCGGCGCCGCAGGACATTTCGGCCATTTTGTCAGCGATTCAGTCCTTATGCTCGGAGATAAGGACAAGGTTGCCCCTTCCCCCGACAGAGGTAGCTGAGCCAGATCCGACGGGGGAACCGGAGCCAGGACCTTCAGAAAGCCCACCGCATAAGAGGACGGCGCATCCTATGCCACCTCTCCCACCTCTGCGGCCTGCTCTGCCTTCCCCCCTGTCTACTACCCACGGGGATGATACAGGCACGGACACGGCTACGACAGGTACAGATGACGATGCAGGCGACGACGGGACGTGTCCCCCGTCGCCCCCTGCTCGGGCGTCCCCGCCCGACGAAATTGGATCTTTTCATGCCATGATTTCCAGGGCATCCAAGCTTTTCCAGCTGTGCCCAGAAGAGAAGAAGGGTTCCTTTACCAACGGTGCGAGGCTAAAAGGAAGACGGTCCTCGCCGTACCGCTTCTTAATGACATCTGGGATGAGGGGCTCGCCCTCCTCAAGAACCCTGCCAAGGCGCCGGCAAAGAGGGACCGGTACGAGAAGAAGTACCGGGTCCCCGACGCTGCCCCCTTGTGCCTTCGGGCACAGCCTACCCCGGATTTGGTCGTCTCGGCGGCGGCAAAGAAGAAAGCTGGGGGGGCATCGGCCTCGACATCAACTTCTCCGCCGGACGGCGAGGGCAGGAAGTTGGACACGATGGGACGACGGATCATCTCATCCGCAGCGACGACTATTAAGGCGGCCAACGCCCTGGCTATCGTAGCCCGCTACAACAGGGAGTTGTGGTTCAAAATCGCCCCTCTGTTAGACTTCCTTCCGGACGCCAAATGGGCTGAGGCCCTTGAAATCCTACAGGAGGGTGAGATCGCTTCGGACCACGCCATCACGGTGGCAACGGACATCGCCGACACCGGTTTCCGTCAGTTGGGCAACGGCGTTTGCTTGAGACGACGAGGATGGCTCAAGGCCACCCATTTCCGCCAGGACGTACAAACCAAGGTTTTAGAAATGCCCTTCGATGGGAACAACCTCTTTGGGAAGGCGGTTGATGAGTCCCTTCAGGCCATCAAGACAGACACAGAGACTGCCCGGGCACTGGGAGTGCTTCAACGACGGCGGCCGTCTTTTCAGGAGCTCCGGAGGCAGACAAGGTGCTGCCTCCAAGGGATCCGGTGGTACATGGAGGAGCCACTGCCAAGCGGCAAGATCTTCGTCCCAGGAAGCCTACAGGGGACGCGGCAAGTCAGGTGGTGCCCGTCGTCGTCGGCAGGGAGGTCAAGGAGGCAAGGCGCCCTCCAAACAAGATTGAACCGACCGTGGGGTCGGGCCCCCGCCGAAACACCCCGGTGGGAGGCCGGCTGGCGAGGTTCGTCAGCGTGTGGGAGTCCATCTCCACCGACAGTTGGGTGCTTGACGCCCTGGCCCAAGGGCACGCTCTCGAGTTTCAGAAGAAGTGCCCTCGCTTTCCACCCGTGGCCAGGAAGGGAAATCACGTCTGTTAGGCTCACCTGGTGTCCACGGGGGCGTCGATCTGAACTGGGCTGTTACCTCTTCCAGCGACACACGGGGCGCCAAAATGATGGACTGGACCGGACCACCCAGCTTAGCTTGTTTTGCCCGTATGAATATTCTTCTGTAATGGAGAAAAGGGAATTAGCCACCTGCGGGGACTGGGCGCCAACCCCACCTTCCCCCACTCCTGCGATCTCTTCCCACAAATTACTTCCGAACTCTTGCTATGTTCTCACCTGATAGTTTGAAAAAATCAGAAAGATGAGCTCTCCATCCTGCCTCGAGCGCAGGGGCGCGTAGATGACCAGTTACTTCACTGGTGTGGGATGTTGGAGAGTTGCAGAACGGTATTGACTCGTAAGGAAATAGTTTGAAAAAGAGTTCAAAAACGTCTGGCTTTCACTCTGTCCAAATTCCATAGGTTGCCTTAATAGTTCTTGAGAAGAGTTCCAAGTGGCAACCAGTAAGATGCAGGTAAGTGTTTATGGATTCTGTTCAGTTCGATAATGAGGACCTGGTCTAACCTGTGACCCTTTCCTTTTGCATGCGCTGAATCGGTGGAGGTTCCGGTGATTGCGGCCTCAGGCAGTAACCAGGTAAGTCTGTAGCGGAATTCGGTTTTCCCCTACTTGCGCTTTTGTGTTGCTTTTGTTTCCCCTTTGGGGCCGGGGTACGGCGGAGAAGCTGTGGAGGACGCGCCGACCCGAGATGAGGCAAGTACCCCCTGTGGTATCAGGTAAGTCCTGGGGATTGCCTTTATTGTCTGGGAATGCTCCCTTGCTCACCTTATTGTCTTTATTTCCACAGGTGTTGGAGAGCGGCCGCTGGATGCTGAAAAGCGCGATGGAATGCGGATGATTGCTTCAGGTGAGTTCCCGCGCGGCGCTGCAGGATGCAAAGCGGCGCGCGTCTGATGATTTCTTCCTTCTAGGTCAGAGCCAAGAAGATTCAGGATTCAGGTAAGGATTGCAGGTAAAAACTCCGGTTCTAACCTTCCCTCTGCTTTCTTTCAGGTTTTCAGGAGCTCCGGCATCCAAGCGGGCGTGGCTGAAGACTGGAAGCTGCTGCAGGCACGGTGAGCGTTACGCTGCAGGTGCAGAATAACGCGAAGCATGGATTGCTGTCAGGGCGTGATTTAAATAGCCTTGGAAGTAGTTCCAGGTAAGTATCCTTCCGCGGCCCCACCCGAGTAAAAAAAATAGTTCCTAGGGAAAAATAGTCCCTCCTAGGCCTCATTTGACTTCTGGTCATTGGCAGCATGGTCTGCCTCAGGTAAGTTAGCAGCATGGTCTGCTTCAGGTAAGTCCTTGACCATGAGCCTGGCGCCATAGGTCTGCACTCAAATAGCCCCTAATTGGGGTTCATGGGCTTGCATTAAATGGCATGATGCCTGCTTCCGGGGTAGCTGGGCCAAACCTGGTTTCCCGGGGGCAGGCATCGTGACACGTCCCTCAACTACTGTTGGAAGTAAGGGCGATGCTCAAGAAGGGTGCCATCGACCTCGTCCCAAAGAAGCTTTGGGGCTCCGGAGTTTACTCAAGGTACTCCCTCGTAAAAAAGACAGGAGGATGGCGCGCCATCCTGGACCTACGACGACTGAACAAGTACATCAAGGCGCAGAAGTTCCGTATGGTCACCCTCCAGCACGTGCTGGGACAGCTAGAGGAGGGCGATTTCCTGTCGTCGTTGGACTTGGAGGAGGCGTGCTTCCACATCCCCATTCTAAAGAGACACCGAAAGTTCCTCAGGTTCGTGGTCCAAGGGCGGCACTACCAGTTCAAGGCCCTCCTGTTCGGATTGAAGTCGGCACCCAGGGTGTTCACCAAGTGCCTCGCACCGGTGGAGGCGCAGCTGCGCCTACAGGGGATCCACATCTACCCCTACCTGGACGACTGGCTCATCCGGGCAAGGACGACGGAGCTTGGCGTGTAGCACACTGCGAAGACCGTCCAACTGCTCACGGACCTAGGATTCTCGATCAACTTTCCAAAATCCCACCTGGTTCCGTCGCAAGTCGCCCTGTTTCTGGGAGCCAAGCTCGACACAGTGGCGCGGCTGATCTCGCCGTTGGAGGAAAGGACCAGGACCATTCTGGGCAAGGTGCAGCGTCTGCTGGCCACGGACTTGGCCAGGGTAAGATCTATCAAGTCCCTCCTCGGGATGATGTCCTCCTGCATTTATCTGGTGCGCCTTTGCAGGCTTCGGATGCGCCCCTTACAAGAGTTCCTCGACGCCAGCTGGGTCCAGTCGACAGGCAGCTTCGAAGACAGGATCCCTCAACGAGACGTTCCGTCAGGCGATCCGGTGGTGGGGTACCCGCTCCCATCTGTCGGCGGGCATGGACTTTCAGATCCCAGCTCACCAGGTGTCGGTGATGACGGACGCCTCCCTGGAAGGTTGGGGAGCGCACTCCGGAGATCTTCACGCGAGAGGCCTTTGGCTCCTGGAGAAGTCACTCCACATCAACATTTTGGAGCTCCGCGCAGTGTTCTGGGCCCTCAGGTCCTTTCTTCCGTCCCTCAAGGGCAAGGTGGTGAGGATCTTCACCGACAACACCACCACGATGTTCTACATCCGGAAGCAGGGCGGAACCAGGTCCCCGGCCCTATCCAAGGAAGCCAAGGATCTGTGGCATTGGGCCGTCGACCAACGGATGTTTCTGGTGCCTCTTCATCTGGCAGGAATAAAAAACACGATCGCCGACTCACTCAGCAGGGAGCTGCACTCGTGCCACGAGTGGGAACTACACCAGGATCAAGTGGATCGACTCTTCCAACGATGGGGCGAACCCCAAATCGATCTCTTTGCGATGAATTCCAAGTGCCGGAGGTTCGCCAGCAGGTTCCCCCAGCCGAGGAGCATGGGCGATGCTTTCTCGTTCCCCTGGGACGGCCTATTTCTTTATGCATTCCCTCCGCTGCCGTTGCTGCTCCGGCTCATCAACCAGCTCAAGAGGTCCCGGTGCAGGATGATCCTCGTCGCACCGGCGTGGCCGAGACAGATCTGGTTCCCGGACCTTCTGGACTTGTCAACGTCCACACCAGTCAAGCTGCCGACGGATGCAGACCTTCTCTCCAGAGAAGGAGGTGCCATTCTTCACAACAACCCGGAGTCACTGAACTTGCAGGCCTGGCTCCTGCAGCACGAGTTTGGAGGGTACGACATCCCAGCCGACTGCAGAGAGGTTCTTGCAAAGGCCAGGGCGTCCTCAACTCTCATGTGCTATGGACATAAATGGAAAAGGTTCTCTGTCTGGTGCCGTGCACAGAAGATAACCCTCTGCGGATTACGGCCCCTCAAGTACTGCCGTACCTACTGTCGCTGGCCCAAGCTGGACTGGCTCACGCCTCCATCAAAATACATCTGGCTGCAATCTCCCGATATACCAGGACTACGGGACGGGCGTCCTTGTGGTCTCATCGCCTGGTGAAAGAATTCATGAAGGGACTATTCTGATAATTCCCGCCGTTGAAGGCTCCTGCCCCGGCGTGGGAGCTTAATGTGGTGCTGACCAGGCTCATGGGGGGCCCATTCGAGCCTATGCATTCGGCGCTTCTGAAGTTTCTGTCATGGAAGACAGCTTTCCTCGTGGCCATCACCTCCACACGACGAGTGGGAGAGATCCAGGCCCTATCTTGCAAGCCTCCATACTTGATTTTTCATGACACGAGGGTGGTGCTGAGGACGCACCCCTCCTTTATGCCCAAGGTGCCGTCGGACTTCCACCTCAACGAGCCCCTTGGTGTTGCCAGTTTTCTTCCCGTCGCCTTTGTCGCCTGCCGAGAGGACTTTGCACTCGCTGGATGTAGCTAGAGCGCTGAAGTTCTACGTGGACCGCACAAAGAGTTTTCGGAAGACGTCACAG
Source organism: Ambystoma mexicanum (assembly GCF_040938575.1). NCBI lineage: Eukaryota > Metazoa > Chordata > Amphibia > Caudata > Ambystomatidae > Ambystoma > Ambystoma mexicanum. The sequence goes on from NC_090940.1 coordinate 39,376,698, forward strand.
CTGTTTGTGAACTTTGGACCTGTCAATCAAGGGAAGGCTCTTTCGAAGACTTCCATTTCCAGATGGCTCTCCGGCTGCATCATGCACTCACCGGTTGGCAAACCGACCGCTGCCCGGCAGTCCGAGAGCCCATTCGACCAGAGTGATCGCTGCTACCACAGCGTTCCTGTCTGGTGTGCCCCTGCTAGACATCTGCAGGGCTGCGACGTGGAGGTTGACGCACACCTTCACAAGATTCTACTGCGTCGATAGGGACTCCAGGGAGGAGTCCAGGGTCGGCCAAGCAGTTCTGCGCAACCTGCTCGCCTAAGGTGAGCCTGGCGAGGAGGTAAGAGATGCTTAATGTTGAGTTGTTGTATTGCTTAATGTTGAGCCTGTTGCCACCTCCCGTGGTTGTGCATGTGTGTACTGCTAGTCTCTTATTCATGAGCATGTGAATCCATGCCAGACCCCATGCTGGAGAAGGAACAAGTTACTTACCTGTAACTGTTGTTCTCCAGCATGGATTCACATGCGAACCCTCCCGCCTACCCCTCTGCGGCTCTTCACTTGGTCATACTGCCACTTTACGTGCTACCAAATCTGAGGATGGCTGCCAGGGGCCAGGCTTATGGAGTGGGCAGTCATTGGCTGGGGGCAGTATGACCCAGAGACCAGTGATTGGTTACTACTAAGAAAGAAAGATCAGAAACGAAACTGATACTGATTTTTTTCTATACCGAGGATTCCCGGCCTGACGACGGGGAATATTCATGAGCATGTGAATCCATGCCAGACCCATGCTAGAGAACAACAGTTACAGGTAAGTAACTTGTTCCTTACTCAAAGTAATCGTATTTCTGGTGCTTGTATCCTCATCGATTCACATGCTCCCACCCTTCCTGGAGTAGAAGGCGCATAGATGTTTTCTGGGCTATCACTGTCTGCTTTCTTACATCTGTACTCGCACTACACTATATGCAACCTCATGTCAGAAACAATCTGAAGGACCTTGATGCGTGAAGGTCCATGGGTACAGTACACGTCACACTAGGGATAGTATTACTAACACGTCGACGTCTGTTTTCGAGTTTCGAAAACAAATCTTGTAATGCTCCACGATTTCCACTAGATGTCGGACTATGCTGCGCATTGGAATCTAAGCAGATACAAGAACCAGAAATAAGATTGTTGAGTAATTATCCCATATATGTTTATATGATCTCTTTACTATGTATGTCATTTTATGTATATTTATTAGGATACCTTTTGTATGAATTAAAAACGATAACTGTGTATGCATCGCCTGGCCCGATACTCATTGGCAAAAGGAGGAATTGAGTTCCAATGAAAATATTATGTGGTAGCAATGCAGTAGATTTATGTGGGTCTATGAAGCGATTGTGTTGCGTATAGTATTTTTACCCGATCTTCATAGCAATTTTGGGGACCATGGTGTAGTGCAGTGTAATCTAAATGGTTGGCATTACCCTACAGAAAGAATTGCTTGCGAACGCTTCCAAAAATTCTGACAAATGCTTCACACTCTACTGCAACAAGAAAATTGTGGCTAGGTATGGAAAGACCTTTTTAGACCAGTTGTGCCCATCTTCCCACATTCAACCTCACTTGTAGGTATTGTTAAGGGTATCCCAATTTACAGGGGTATGCCTGTTTATAAGGGTACCCCTAAACACGCTCACACCAGAGTAAAGTACACCCCTCCTAGGGAAGTAAGGCCAAAAGTCTATCTTGCAAGGATAACAAATCTATTCTTTACAGAAATGAGGATAGGAGGAAAGAACTCTGCTGCCTGAACGGTCTCTTCTGTCCCTCAACGGTTCCTTTCTCCTGCCAAACTGGTGCCAGGCAGGAGCTTTTTTACTCTCGACTTGGTCACTGGATACGGGCTGTGGCTCCATCCCAAACTGTCCTTCCATACAAGGGATGCTCCAGTCTTCCTTGCTTCATGGTCGGCGATTTGTGTTTGACATGCTACTTTACATATTGCTAGCATATGCAAGAATATACTGTAGCTTTATTTTTTCCTTCATTCTGCTACCTATGAACTTTTATATATAAAAACATTTTCCCGTCATTCTCTCCATACTTCACTCATTCTACTCCTATTTTTATCTGGTCTTATAATCTTTTAAATTTGGTTTTCCATAATTCTGCATTGAGCATGTATGGGCTTTTGGCAGACCGCAAACAGCTGGTCAGTGTGCTCGTGCTAGCAGGAACACCACAGCTATGTCTGTAGTCTTTTTAGCGCCGACCATATTCCTTTTGGCAGAGAGTGCTTTGAGAAAAACTAAATAGAATTTAACATTTATATATGTATTCAGATAATAGTTATTTGCACCTTATATTTAAATAACTGCCTTCTTTTAATGTCCGCCCATGTCTATGTCTGCAATTTATATTTGCATGAAAAAAGCATTCGAACGGATTGTGTCCTCCGACGTATTCCTGATCTTTGATAATATGTTTCCAGCTTGCTGGCCTCGGAAATGTTTTCTGTAGAGGGCGCTGACCGTCGACGTCCGCCGAGATGTCCCACGACAGCCACTGTATCGGCGCCGATGTCACCATGCCCATAAATAGCCACGCGCTGCGTCGTTTCTCAGTTCCGTTTTTCCGCGCTTCGTGGGGCCTCGGAACGTCGTTGCTCAGTTCAGTCAGGATAACCCTCTATATCTACTCGAATAAATACCAACTCGTTCTCGATGGCATCTTCATCGGAACCGACAACGCCGCGATCCGGCTTAAAGAAATTTCGAGACTGCGGTAAAAAACTGTCGATAACAGATACACACAGGATCTGCTTGTGGTGCTTGGGACCAGAGCACCATTGTTCGGAGTGTGAGGACTGCATGTCCATGGCGGCGAAAGCCTTGAAGGAGCGCAAGGGGAAGCTCGAGAGAGGTAAGTCAGTCAAAACCTCCTCGAAGGTTTCTTCGGCTGAGTCGAGGCATTCGTCTCCTCGCCGTCGAAAACATTCCCATTCTAGATCTCGAAGTAGCTCCCACCATTCATCGAGATCAAGACACTCAAAGAAGAGACGTCGAAGATCCCCTTCCTCGTCTTCTGTTTCCCCAGAAAGGGTCTCCTGTCCCACAAAACACAGCTCTCAGGCTGAGTGGGAGGAATTCAGAAAGAAAATGTTAAGCGCCTTCGAGAAAGCGGCCTCGCCCCCCTCGAAGACAGCTGAGGGTGGTACCCTGGGTGAAAAACCCAAAAAATCAAAACGCCGCGAGTCGCAGCACCCGGCGAAACATTCCACCCGAGAACGCCACGGCCATCTGTTAAGAAGGCACCGTCGTCGAAGATTCCTTCGACGCATGGATCTGCGCCATCGACGCATCGGTCGATCGACTTGACGCCATCGACGACGCCGACATCGATGAAAGAAAACACCAAGGCTACGCCAACGGTGATTCCAAGGGCCTCCGGTACGACGCCGAGACTGTCGTCGACATCCTTGAGTAGGATCCCGATCCTCTCGAGTTCTTCGAGACCTCTTCCAGTTTTCTCAACGCCGTTCTCGGTGCCTTCGAAGCCTGTCACATCGGCGTTGACGACATCGACGGTTTCTCGCCCAATAATGACGAGTTTGGCTCCTTCTGCTTTAGAGATGGGTTTTACACCATTTCAGAGGTCAGAGTACCCTGGACTACCTTCAATTTATGAATAGGGGGAAGTTTCTGACCAGGAAACCTTGGGTTGCAGAGGACTACACTGCCTGTTTCAGAGGATTTCACCTCTGAGGAAAGAAGGTTGAAGGACCTACAGGAGTCACTACATGAGGCAAGTCGGCTGGACACTTCCCCAGAAGTGGAATTTGTTAAGCCAGACCCAGGGGAACATGCCGAAACACCCCATAGAACCCTTATGGCAAGAATTATTGAATTTATGGGTTGGTCTGCGCCTTCGCCTATTTTTCAACAGGATGACCTGACAGACATATTAGACAAAGGTCCACAGGAGGATCCTGTGGTCCCCTTCCATGCAGCTTTACAAAGGAAAATTACATCTAAGTGGGAAACTCCTGAAGTTATCCCTGCGGTCAATAAAAGATTGTCAGCAAAGTATAGGGTAGCGGCTGCTGACCCTGAATTCTTATCAAAACACCCGACTCCAGAGAGCCTGGTGGTCCATGCGGCAACTTCATCTAGCATTAGGACCGCTTACCCTACTGTCCCACAGGATAGAGATGACAAGAGGTACGATTCTATGGCGGAGAAAGTCTTCTCAGCTTGTAGTATGGCGTTGAAGTCTATCAACGCCACCTGTACGCTCGCCAGGTTCAGTCACACACTGTGGGAGTGTGCTTCATCAGCGACTGACTGCATACCCGAAGGAGAGGAAAAGGAAGCCTTCCTTAACATCATTAAAGATGGCAAATATGCCATGTGCGAATCACTTCAAACGGGCATCGATTCGCTGACACTAACAGCAGGGCCATGGCGGCAAGTACAACAATCCGCAGGCATGCGTGGTTGCGAAAGTCGGGCTTTGCTCCAGATGTACAGGCCAGACTTTTGAATATGCCCTTTGACGGCTCTTCATTATTCGGAAAGAAGGCTGATGACAGTCTGGAAAAGGTGCAAACATCTAAAGCAGCGGCAAAATCGTTAGGAGCTGCAATCCGCCAAACTCCTTTTCGCCCCTCAGGAACTTCTGGAAGAGGAAAGTCCTTTCGCTATTATTCCGCATTCGGGAAAGGCAGAGGACAGCCGGCTCAAAGAGGCCAAAGGAGATCCACCCGAGGTGGACGGGTCAAAGGTACTAAGGCCGCAGCAACAGCAGGTGCCTCTTTACCCTCGGCATCTGCATCAGCCGCCCCCAAACCACTCTGAGGTCTTTCCACACAAGACACCTCTAGGGGGCAGGTTAACTCACCATCTGACGGAATGGCAGGCTATAACGTTAGATGCTTGGGCATTGAAGACAGTTGCCCAGGGTTACTGCCTACCCTTTCTACACGTCCCTCAGTCATCCACCGGGGCACAGCTCTCTCAAAGTTCCAGATCCGCTCCTCTTGCAGGAAATTATAGACCTGCTAGAGAAAGGTGCCATAGAACCGGTACCTGTAGCGGACAGGAACAAGGGCTGGTACTCCCCCCTACTTTCTCATACCAAAGAAGGACGGAGGACTGAGGCCCATCCTGGACTTACGACAATTGAACAAGTTCCTCAGGAAGGACAAGGAAATACCTGAGGTTCGCAATTGGCGGCTCTCATTATCAATTTCGAGTTCTGCCATTTGGGCTCACCTCCGCCCGAGGGTCTTCACCAAGCTAATGTCGGTAGTGGCTGCAAGTCTAAGGAGGGGAGGGATCCACGTCTATCCCTACCTGGACGATTGGCTGATCAGGGCTGTATCTTCGGAACAAGCTCAGATCCAGCTAGATTATGTCTGCCACTTCCTTCACAAACTGGGCTTCTCCCTCAATTTAAAGAAGTCACAGATGATACCATCACAGAGACTCCAATTCATCGGAGCGGTCCTGGACGCTTCCCTGGGAAAAGCCTCACCACCAGAGGTGAGGGCTCAAGATATTCTGCAGATGGTCAACAAGTTTCAAAATGCCCAACGTCTCCCATCCTTCGACTGTTTGAGGTTGCTAGGCCTCATGGCATCCTGCATCTTCCTTGTGCCAGAGGCTCGCCTGTGAATGAGATCCCTTCATTGGGCACTGAGAACTCAGTGATCGCAATTCTCAGGGAGAATGACAGATCTCCTCCGGATTCCGGACAAAGTAGCCCGCGACCTTCAATGGTGGGCCTATTGTTAGGGAGAATTCTCTGTTTAGGCTGAATTTCCTAACCTAGTGAGTCCCCCAGCAGCTTTGCTGGATTTCTGGGGTTTATTTTTTTCTCCTGCCAAGAGTGAGACTCATTTACCCTCATCCTTGGGCATGATTTGAGTGTGTTCCTTTGGCTCTAGATGTGTTTAATGGGCTATGGGGTCTTTTACTCCGTAGGGCTTCATGTGTTTTTGTGATGTGTGTTACACAGCACCCTCAGTGCAGTAACACAGGGGTGTCATAGTGACCCCCCAGTATAGACTCCATACCCTGGGACTGACTACTGGCTCCCAGGGCATGTAAAGTCACCATTGGCTTTATTAGTCTTAAATTCTGAACAGAACCAGTAAAAACCATCATATTGTGGACGTACTGGCTGAGGCAATTCAATTGCCCCGGGGTCTGTTAGTCGAGGGGGCACGTCTCCGTCCCCCCTGATCGAGTTTTGGCTGGTGGCAGTGGATACTACTTTTTATATTCAACCGCGAATATTTCTCTGTGGGATTTTCCCATTGTTCGAGGCTACTATCTTTATTTATTTAATTACGATAGCCTCGAACATACCACCGGTTTATTTAATTATGAATTCTCCGGTTGGTATTTTTTGCCAAAACTCGGTTCTAAAATGGCATTTGTGTTCTCTTCTGTGACTCCAACCCAAGTCGAGCCCTTTGTTCCACTTTTTGGCGGGCTTCTCCACAGAAGCCCTCCAAAGTGGTGCCACTCTGTCTGGGGTACTTGGGAGTAGGTGGAGGGGGATTTAGGCACCCTGGACTGAGTTGCCTAGGCAACACAAGTCGCACTCCGTCCTGATTGGCCCAAGTGGTGAGCTGGCCGGCTCACCACTTAGCATGTTTGAGTGACAGCTAGGCTGAGTGAATCAGGGTTTTCTGCATAAAAGCAGGTCTTTGGGGACTGGAATTTCAGAAGTCGCCACAGGACCTAAGAATCCGACAAGGGAGAAGCTGAGCCGACCTGCCACGACGACACCACCGGTGGAGCCCTGCTGGACCGTCTCAACACTTTTCCCAACGACAGAGGAGATCTCCCGCCGGAGAGTCTTCTTCCTTTGGCTGGTGGGAATAACCAGTTTCACTGTCTTTTTGCCTTCCTGACGCATCTCGTGGCCGCCTTGCCTGTGCCAAGCACCCCGGCAACCGGAATACCACGTTTTACCACGACCGCGAAATAAAGGGTAATACCTTTAACCGGAAAACTCTGCGGCTGGTTTCTTCCCTGGCAGTGCAACGACATTCAAGTTTTCCTCCAACTCGAGATCTTCTCTTCCCCTGGACGACAACAAGACTTGCACCCGCTGCCAGGAACAACTGCCACCGCTGGGGGATCCTTCCCACTTAAGGTACCGTGTCCCGCCTGGCTTCCCTTGCCACCGACTGTACGGGGTAGATTTAGCCCCCGGCTTTCGAACCTGGGTTAGCCTGGGACACCCTGGCTAAACTTTTCTGAGCCTCTCTAAACTCTTTTCGAACTCTCTGCAAGACTTTCTAAGCCTAGTGTAACTGTGTGATCTTGAGCGCATTTGTGCTCTGCTCTCTCTGAGTGGGCCCAGCCTATGGACTTCGGCTCACAAGTGACTTTTGCTCTTCTGCCTTGCTAATAGTGTTCCTAAATCCTAGAGTGGTGTATCTTTCCATATTCTATCTTTTTCCCTCCCTTCTTCATGAACTCATTGGAGTGCCATCTATAGTTAAGCGCTCACCTCTGTATGGAAATAAGTGGTGTTAACGAAGACTTATCTGATAAGGAATAAGGGTAGTATATATTATAATAGTAACTGTGTTTAGAGTGTTTTACAATAAGAGTGCTGAAGTGTTTCAAACAGTGTGTTTTTAAATAAATAATTATATACTTTGATACCAAAGCTCTGGTCAGTGTTTGCTTGTATTATTGTACCCGAGTGCCTATTGTGTATACTTTGCATACTGCCTAACTCTTCTTGAGGGAAGTCTGACTGCTCAGCCACAGCTACCAGGTAAATCTAGGTGGTACAGACTGCTACCAAGTGGGTTTACTGCGAACACCTGTAGTCCTAAATCTTTTGCAGTGTTCCCAAAGGGAACTGCACAGGTTTCTCCCTAACGCCTATCCAGAGAACATCTTGAAAGGAGAACTGTTTTGGCAACCATGGCCGGAGATAACAGTAGCCAGACGCCTCACTCACGGGGTGGGGAGCCCATGCCAACGACTTGATCATCAGCGGTCGTTGGTCTCCATCAGAGTCCAGACTACACATCAACCTCAACCTATTGGAGCTGAGAGCGATCGGACTAGCGCTGAAGGCTTGCCTGCCATCAGTACAGGGGAGAAATGTCCTGATAATGACAGACAACACGGTGGCCATGCACTACCTCAACAAAAGAGGAGGCGTAGGATCACTGCCACTGTGCAGAGAGGCAATGCAGCTCTGGTTTTGGGCAATTCGGGAAGGAATCTCTCTATCGGCAGTCCACCTAGCCGGAGAGAAGAACTTGACAGCGGACGCTCGGAGCAGGCAGAGCACAGTCTCCCACAAGTGGGAGCTAGCTCAGCAAGTCCTTCAAGAGATCTTCGCCCTTTGGGGAACCCCTCAGGTGGATCTGTTCGCCACAAACACCAACAGGAAGTGCGATCTGTTCTGTTCAAGGGAATTTCCCCCGAGAGGAGCTCTGAGACGCGTTCGTAGTGGACTGGGAGTTTCCACTCCTTTACGCCTTCCCACCAGTCCCCGTTATTCCTCAAATGATCAGGAGGTTGAGAAGATTCCGGAAAACCATGATCCTAATTGCCCCGGACTGGGCCAGGAGAACGTGGTACCCGGACCTTCTAGATATGTCCATCTGCCCTCCAATCCGTCTTCCACTCAAAGAGAATCTTCTCTCGCAGAAGGGAGGTCAGGTTCTCCATCCAGACACCAGAACCCTCAACCTTCACGCTTGGCTTCTGAAAGGGTGAGGTACAAGGATTGGGATCTCCCTGATGACGTCATGGAGGGGTTGCTTTCGGCCAGAAGGCCAGCAACAAAGTCTTTATACCGCTGCCGTTGGAACAAATTTTGCAGCTGGTGTAGGGAACAGAATATCGACCCTTTTTCATGTGGTACACCAACGTTGTCATCATTTCTACTCTACTTGGCAAACTCAGGCCTTCAAGTTGGCACTATAAAAGGCTATCTCGCAGCGCTTTCTATCTTCAAGCGCACTGCGGAGGAACCATCGTATTTCAAACTACCTCTAGTGATACAATTTCTCAAGGGATTAACTAATGTTTATCCTCCAAAACCATTCCAGGTTCCCTTATGGGACTTAAATTTAGTATTAAACTTCCTAATGGGCACTCCATTCGAACCACTTCACTCTTGTTCGCTGAGATTTCTCACGCTTCAAACTGTCCTATTGGTAGCAATAACATCTGCTAATTCTAAAGCGCTTGGGGGCTCAGGAAGGCGCTAGCTCCTTCCCAACATTGTTGGTAGCAGCATCTATGTATGCCAAATTGGCCTCCGTAACATTGTCTTCCTCCTCATCCCTCCTGAGCAAAGATGATCAATTGTGTACTCCGTTATTCCTTGTACCTTCGGCTCAATGCTGTTCCAGGCTATGGCAGGAAATCAGTCACTTTTTTCAGAAGGGCCTTACCCCTGAATCAAGTGGTTTTTGAGAGTTACATTTCTAGCTTTCATAATCCACCTGGGCAGTCTGGATGTGTATGTGCAGCACCCAAAGTCTGCAGGCATTAGAGAGAGATGTCTCTTGTCCACCTCACTTTCTCCCCATAACCCAAACTGACACTGGCTGCACCAGACTCAAGTTTGGTTGTGCCTCCTTGCAGAGCAAACTTGGCTTGGTGCTTTCGGCTGAACTACTTATGGGGAACAGGGCTAAAACTACTTTTCTTATTGTTGGCCCCAGTCTGCAATGGCACAAACATTTATATAATGGCAAAGTGTCCTTTGTCATTTTCAGTGGTTGAGTCATTCGCACCCTACAGGGGGGAGCCAGCCTAGCAGGAAGCTAGGAACACAGGCTTGAACCGCTGGTGTAAACCTGCATTCCAAGCAGCCTGAGACCCCAATTCCCCCGCTGCCATCTTCCCACCAATGCCCCTACTGTCCCCTTTTTTATATTTTTAACCCCTCCCCCCACCTCCACACTAACTTACTGCTGCAGCAGCCCTCGTCGCTGCAGCCGCACCTTCTTCTCTGCTCAGAACTGGCCGCCATGGAAACGGAAGAGGGGCTCAATTTGCTTTCAATGGTGGCCATGTTGGTAAAGGTTTTTCCTTCCTACAAAGGAACGCTTGTTTTTGTTTAATAGTTCCCCGGGTTGCCACTTTGGTAACTCGAAGTGCTAATGGCCTTAACACCCGATCCGGCCCGCCGAATCGCGTGTTAAAGCCACATTCAAAACTTTCCATCCATCAGTATGAAAAGATGCTGCTTTTAGATGCAATCTTTTATTGAAAAACCCTGTGCAAGATACATATGTTAAGCTATACATTTCATTATGTGAGGGGGCAGAAGGGTGGTCTTTACAGCATTGACTTCTTTGGAGTGAACTCAGCGACTGTTCGATCTAGATTACTCCGACGTCCCGTCCCCTTTCCTCCATACTTATGGGACATTCCTCCGTCCTGCGGGACTGGACCGGAGCACTTTGTAAAAGCATCAAAATTTTGCAAAAATTGTAGTCCTTCCTCTCTTTTACGTGGGGTACTGCATGCGGCCCTAACCCCGCCCATCTTAGCTCCGCCCCACGCATCGCCCATCAGTCCTTTTCTCCGCTCGTTCGAGACTGGACGCACTTGCATCTGCGGATGGTTTTTTCTTCCAATTTCCTCCTCTCTGGCTCTCGCTTGCGATCGCATGATAGTCTCTCTGCCTTTTCAGCTAGACTTGCCGAATTGTTCTTCCTGTCAGCGACGATTCGCTAGGGGGAACCCCCATCCTCTGTCTAGAGTGTTTGGGTCCTGACCACCGGTGGGACTCATGTTTTTATTGCGATTCCCTTTCGGTCCGGGTGCTTCAACGTCGGTTAGAGCGGTGGGAGGAGGTTTTCCAATCCTTCATCGACGAGAAGAAGAAACACCTGGTAAGTTCTTTACTTTTTGGTGCACCCCAGCCAGGGGACTCCTTTCCGGGGTCTTCCCGGTCTGGGAGGAGCATCAAGGGCTCTGTTACCGGGGCTTGCCCTGAGGTGCTGTCTAGGCCTAAAAAGTGTGCCAGTTTTCTCTGAGGGTCTCCGTAAGGGGCCTGTTGTCACTAGATCACAATCCGAGGCCCCTCCTGTGGGGGATGTTTGTAGACCTAGTTCTACTGAGTCATGGGGTACCAGTGCTCCTTGATTGGAGCTTTCCTCATTTGTCTTTGGATGCGCCCCAAGGCCTCGGCTGGGGTTGTCAGAACCAAACAGAAGTTCGCGGCCCGGCGTGACGAGGCTGCTACCGGACTCTGGTCCGAGGCCTCTCGTTTAGAGGCTAAGGCGACCAACAGTTCTGAGAGGCCTGTTAAGGCCTTGTCGGTGAAAGGTGTTCCTCATCGTTCCCGCTCTTGCGGTGACCCCAGAACTGTTGAGGGGGCAAGGAGTGAGGTTTCGAACCGTAATTCCTCCTTTACCGGCAGTACCGAGGTCTTTCCTACGAAGGCTAGTTTAGCTATTAGCATGTCACAAAAACATCGTAGGCCACACAGTACCAGCTCGGCCGACATTCCTTTTATTAAGGCTAAAATGAAGACTCCGGACCCACTTGTGGGGACCCCTGCCTCACTTCGACATGTGTCGCAGTTCTCCTCAGGTGCCTTCAAAATGGCGGCCGTTCCCGCCAAGACCACAGCGGCCATTTTGTATACAATCCTTACTACTACACCATCGGCCTTAGGTGTAGGGGGGTGCTCTTTCAGGTGAACATCTGTTTCCTTGTGCACATCCGTTTTTTTGTACAGTTAATGATTAGAACACTCGGATGCCTCTACCGCACAATGTCCCGCTGCCGGCACCATCGGTGCCCTTGATTTATGTAGACAACAGTGGGGAAGGGCCCTCTTAGCAACCCTCCCCCCTGTGCCCTTGGAATTACCCTCCTCATGAGGCCTCCTCCTGTCGCGCCTAAATCATCGGCGGAGGACGTCTTTTTCGGCAAGTTTCAGAAACGTATGCGTTCTGACCCCATGAAGGAGTACTTTAAGGGCCTGTTTAGGGAGATATGCCCGCCGGCGCCACCGGTCCCGGCTACGCTGCCTGTGCCTCTGCCTGCACCGCCTTTACCGGCTGGGCCTCCCCCAACTCTTCCACCCCCTCCTCCATTGTCCCCAGTGAACAAGGCGATTTTGGTGCCGGATGTGTCTCAACCTGATCTGGATCTATCGGATGATGTACAGGGCGATCAGGACGGCGAAGAGCAACTCCGCTCTATCAGAGCCTTTCACGACCGGGTGCTGGACATGTTTCTATTGGCTCTTCCAGTACCCGAGGCACCCGCTCCGCAGGAGGGCGTGCTTTTGGGGGCGTTCACCTTGTCTTCTTCGGAGAGTACCGGCTTGTTCTTGCAGAGGGACGTTTTGGCCGAGGTCTGTAGAGTATGGGAGAAACCACACTCTGGACTGTTTGTCAATAAGAAAATTGACGCACGCTACAGGCTTCATTCTTTGGAAGAGGTGCCCTTAGCATCTTGTCCACCCCCCTCCTCCACAGTCGTGGCTGTGGCCACTTTGCAATCCAGACCTGCGGCACCCTCCTCTATGACGGCTGCACAGGTCCTGGGCAAAGAGGATAAGCTTCTTTCCTCCCTTGGGAGGAAGATTATTGCTAACTCGGCCCTGCAATTGCGTCAGGCCAATGCAGAACTGGTGTTAACGGGGGCGAATATGAAAATGTGGAAAGGTCTGTTGGAGTTTTAGGAATTCATCCCTGCTGAAAAGCTTGAGGACTTCAAGGCGGGTTTGTTGGATGCCAGGTTCCTGGCTCAGGTTTTGCTGGAGGTGGCGGCTCATCACGTCGACACTTCGGCCCGAGGCCTTATGCTTGGAGTGGATACTTCTCGTCAGGCTTGGCTGCATGCCACCAAGTTCTCTAAGGAGGTGCAGGATAAGGTATTGGATCTGCCGTTTGACGGCAAGGACCTTTTCAATTCCACAATGGATGTGGGGCTGACCAAAACGAAGGATAGCACCCAGACCGCCAAGTCCTTGTCTGTCCTGGTGAAACCACCTTTTAGGACAGAGGCCGTTGTCACAGTCCCGGCCCTCCTCTGGCTTTAGGGGCTTTCTGGACCGAAAATCCCGCAGAGTCGATACCCCTTCGGGAAATTCCTGCCGGAGGCAGTAACAGTCAATATTTCTGCCGCTCCTCAGCCTCCTCCTCAGGTTCAGGAGGTGCCACCACGGAAACCAGCCAAATGAGGGTTCTCTGCGCTCGCACGAGACCCCGGTGGGAGGAAGCATTGCGTCTCATTGGGAGGCGTGGCAGACCATTACCGAGGACCGGTGGGTCTTGTCAGTTGCTCGGGCGGGCTTCCGCTTCCCCCTTCCCCCCCACCCCACCCTTCAATCCTCCTTTCCAGCAGTCGGGTCGCCCTCCCTCAGGGCCGAGATCCAGAAGTTACTGGATCTCAGAGCGGTGGAACCCGTTCCCCTAGGGGAATGAGGGGAGGGCTTCTAGTCCCGGCTGTTTACGGTGCCCAAATCCAACCAGGCTGGCCTGCTCACTATTCTATACCTTTCCCACTTCAATCTTTTCCTACCCCAAGAGAAATTCAAGATGATCACGCCTGGTCAGATAAAGTCCTCTTTACAGATGGGCGATTGGCTCAGCGTGGTGGACCTTCAGGATGCGTACATGCATATTTCTCTTGGGGAGAGGAGCAGTTCCAAGTGCTTCCCTTTGGCCTCAGCTCGGCACCGCGTGTCTTTACGAAGATGTCGGTGATTGCAGCTTATCTTAGTCTGCAGGGTAGCCACGTATATCCTTATTGGGACGATTGGCTGTTGTGCAGCCCTTACCTGCTGGAAGCCACGTGCAATCTTCAGTCTCTTCTCCAGCTCCTGTTCCATCTTGGGCTGTCGGTGAACTGGCGGAAATCTTCCATGACGGTCTCTCAGGACTTGATCTTCCTGGGTTTTCGCTGGAACACGTTGGACTGCAGAGTTTACCTGACTGGGGACAGAATGGCAGATCGGTTGGCCATGTGTTAGATGTTTGCCCAGTCGGAGAGCATGTCGGCCTGGTGGTTCCGGAGGCTTCTGGGCCTCATGCGTATTGGCTCTTCCTCTTGCTCTACTCAAGATGAGGCGGACTCAAATGGCTCTTCGGAGCTCTTGGCGTCAGGCAGTGGATCCGGACTCCAATGATTTGGATTCCGGCTTCCATGAGGGCGGACCTGGTGTGGTGGTCGTCTCTCAGCAACCTGTCGGTAGGTGCAGGGTTTCGAGACCCCGCCCCGATGGTGACGGTCACGACTGACTCCTCTCTCTTAGGGTGGGGTGTGACATTGGATCTTCTTCAGGTCTCGGACCTTTGGTCGCCCCAGGACAAGCTCTTTCACATAAATCTGGAGCTTCTGGCGATTTTCCTAGCGCTCAAGGCGTCCAGGCCGGTCATTACCGACAAGGTGGCCCGTATCCGCATGGGCAATGTCTTGTCAATGTTTTACATCAACAAGCAGGGGGGCACCAAGTCTCCTCCCCTTGTCGATCTGTCCATCCAGATTTGGGAGTGGGCGGTTCGTCACGGTGTCTGGCTGGTAGCAGTACACATTCCGGGCCAGATGATCGTCATGGCGGATGCCCACAGTTGGCAGACAATGGTCAGTTACGAGTGGGAATTGAAAGCAGAGATCCTCTCTCAGATACTCCTGTGTTGGGGCACTCCGGAAGTGGACCTCTTCGCAACATCGGCAAACAAGAAACTTCCTCTGTAGGCCTCCAGAAATGGTCTGGGAGCCTCCTCTATCGGTGATGCTCTCGAGATTCCTTGGCACAACATGAGGGCCTATGCTTTCCCACCTCTGCCTCTGATTCATCGGACGATTTGCAAGCTGAAGAACACAGTGAGCTGTTCTCTACTGATCATAGCCCTGTGGTGGCCAGCCAGGTTCTGGTTCTCGGAACTTCAGCATCTGTCGGTGTGTGCACCGATCAGGCTACCGGCGAGTCCCGATCTGCTTCACCAGAGGGATCAGCAGCTGTGGCACCCCTCCCCACAATCATTATGATATGATATGGCATTTGTAACGCGCCTATACAAGTGTTTCAAGCAATGCAGCTTGGCGGCGTGGTGCCTGAGTTCAAATCTGTAGAGCAGCTCAACCTGTCTGCTGATAACATGCGTATAATTCAGGCAGCCAGGAAGCCCTTGACAAGGTCTCAGTATAAGAGCAAATGGCTTTGGTTCTGTCATTGGTGCTTAGCCAAACAGCTGGACCCCAGGGGGGGCTACTATTGACACGGTGCTGTCCTTCATATCTCACCTAGCAGAATCGGGCATTCATGTTCTGTCATGCAGAACTTATCTTTCGGCGATAGGCGCCTACCTGTCCACGGACCAGTGCTCTTAGTCACTGTCCAATCCGGTGATTAGGAGGCACTTTGCGGGTTTGATGCGTCTTTATCCCCCAGTTCGGAAACCGCACCCGTCGTGGGATCTTAATGTGGTCCTTACGGCGTTGTGCCATAAACCGCTCGAACCTATGGCCACGGTGGATCTTAAGCACCTTTCGTGTAAGGTGTCTTATTTGGTTGCCGTTCCTTCAGCAAGGCGTGTGAGTGAGCTCCAAGCTCTGTCGGTGAAGCATCCCTTCTTGGTTTTCCACAAGGATAAGGTGGTCCTACGGACAAATCCTTCTTTCCTGCCAAAGGGGTCTCTGATTTCCATCTGAATCAGTCAATCTCCCTTCCGGTCTTCTTTCCAAACCCAGCTTCAGAAGCGGAAAGGGTTCTGCATTGCTTGGATGTTAGAAGGGCTCTTAAGTTCTATCTGGACAGACCATCTGAATTTAGGAGCTCTTCTCAACTATTGGTGAC
The DNA here is from genome assembly GCF_040938575.1 of Ambystoma mexicanum. NCBI lineage: Eukaryota > Metazoa > Chordata > Amphibia > Caudata > Ambystomatidae > Ambystoma > Ambystoma mexicanum. Next base: position 39,392,502 of record NC_090940.1, read on the forward strand.
CTTTGGTAACCCACAAGGTAGGCAGGCTTCTAAGGTGACTATCTCCAGATGGATCGCGCCCTGTGTTATGGAGTCTTACACTGTCCAAGGTCTGCAGCCTCCTAAAGCAATTCATGCGCACCTGGTGCGTTGCCTTTCAGAAATATGTTCCCTGGGAGACCATCGCAAAGGCGGCTACATGGGCCTCCACATCGGCTTTATGTAAACATTGTCTAGACCTGAGCTCCAGATCTGATGCTCAGTTTGGCCATGCTGTGCTGAAGAACCTTTTTCAATAAGGGATTTTCCATCCACCCGTAGTTCCTGTGAGGAGTGCTTGGGAATCTCCCGTAAGTATGGAGGAAAGGGGACGGGACGTAGGAGTATAACCAGGTTACTCACCGTAGTGACCACCTTACTCCTAGTCCATAGTCCCCTTTCCTCCATACGCCCAACCTCCGTCCCCTCTAATAAGGTTCCTCTATTATTGCTTAAAGGTCTCTGACTTGGCGATAGAAAAGGACTGATGGGCGGTGCGCGGGCGGAGCTAAGATGGGCAGGGTTACGGCCGCGTGCAGTACCCCACGTAAAAGAGAGGAAGGACTAAAATCTGTGCGAAATTTTTATATTTTTACAGAGTGCTCCGGTCCCGTCCCGCCGGGCAAAGGAATGTTCCATAAGTATGGAGGAAAGGGCACTATGGACTAGGAGTAAGGTGGTCACTACGGTGAGTAACCTGGTTATTTGCCCACAGGTTGACATAAGAATCACCTGTTTTTAATATCTGCTCTGTTCATGGAGTGCATACTTGTCCTTGGATCTTTGGCTTGTGGCAATTTGCTATGTCCAGGAAGTTGCTCTAGTGAAAACATTGTTTTAAAAAAAAAAAGTTGCTGCATCTGGGGCAGCCTAGTGATTTCTATGGCAAATTTCACCCTTGTCCACCTCTGCTTACCTTCAGTAAACTCTCATTGGTTACCTGTGAGATGTAGTGGAGTCCTGCGTCACCCTGAATCATGCTCAGGCCAGCTCATTATAGAGCCAATGGGTTTGTCTGTGCTGAGCGACATGAGGTGGCTTAAGGATGGCACTTACAAACCCAAGTGAAAATATTCATGAGGTGTGGGCTGCATTTTTCCATGTATGCCAGTGATCGCCACAGGGGTCAAACGTTCACATTCCAAGCTACTAGATGGGCATAAAGTCACTTTCCCCTCATCCTATTGTGGTGGCCAATGCTGTAATATCATCTTCGCGTGTCCTACTTGAGTAGGGTGTAATGTGACTGCAGCTAATTCCAAACACTGCATTGTGTATTTTGACTGGGGGGAAAAGAGTGATCACTTGACTGGAGCCCTTTGAAGCCTACTTTAGCTCTTTGTGGCTTATTGAATCTTTTTTAAGTCTGTATGCGTGGTTATGGGGCAGTCGGCAGAGCTGGATTAGCCTCTGTGCAAGATCATTTGAGTCTACATAAGGCCGACAGGGCAAATCATTCTCTAAGAATAAATCTCAACCTTTTATAGTCCATCATCGGAGGAGCCCTTAGTCAGAGTGCTATATGATGCCAATATGTGTTATTAGAAAAATGAACTGGGCACACAATGCACTGATGTTAACCTTGGTTAAGATGGGCCAGCTCCCTTCCCACCATGCCAGATGTGTTGTAGTGGGGAAAGTTGTCATCTTTAACACTTGCCCAAATTGTGTGAGATTATTATTTATTTACTTATTGGGTATTTATAATGCGCCTATACACAATGTGTTCTGAGGTGCAACAAGACGAAGAGGGTGGGAGAAAAAGTGAGGCTAAAACAAACAATCTTACGATTACTGAAACCCCTATATTCCCACTTGGCAAATCAATTTACTTTGGGCACTGAGAAACCAGCAAAGTGCTGGTAAACCACGCAGAAACCATGAAAACGTTGCTGGGCAAACCAAGTGCACTTATCACCAAACACATGCCCCACTTGGAGCAAGTATATCTGACTGTGATCTTGCAGGTTTAATTTCTGTTTCTAATTTATTACCAGATAGCGATGATGAAAGGGACTTCTTTAGACAATATCTGATTGCCACCTTTCACCAACCTGAGAACTACTATGATGACCATGTAAGTGAAGAAAATGGATGCAGAAGCAGTGTCTTTAGAACTACGAATCTCACACCTATGTGGGTTTTTAAATAGTCAAGAGGAATGCAAACCTGGCACGGCCAAGCCCAAAGAAATATGGCAAAGGCCAAGCCAACCTACATCAATGTATAAATGTAACAGGGGGTGGCCTATTGTCATCCACAGAAAGAGAAGACAATGGACTTGAGGTGCCTTCCTTGCAGTCATGTAGGAACTTAAGGGCAGTCCTGCTTGATTCTTTGGGCAGATGGATTGCCTCTAGGTTGGTTGATGTTCAAGCCGGAGAGGGAGAGCTGGCTGGGCACATTGGAGAAGCTGGGAAGGGTGAGCACGATTTAAGGAGACCTGCCTAAAGTTAAAGAACTTATCAAAAAACTTGAGCAGCACGTCCAGTTCATAATTGAGTAGATTGGTGACCTCAATGGGCATTTCATGTGCAACAAGGATGCATAACAGACTTGGGATGGGAGTGCAGAAGGGCAGGAGTTTGGCCTCTCAACTCGACCTCCTTAGGTCCAGTTTCGAATTGGTCACAGACTTCATGCAGGTAAGCCCTAGCACCCCCCTTGCCGCCCCATCAGCGACTTTATGTATTTTTTACATCCCCCTCTGCTGCACTTGCAGAGCGGCCTCCACCCCCCCTCCACCCAGCTCCTGTGCTGATTGGCCCACTACTGTCCCTCTTGTTTTTCAACAATCTTTAACTTGAATTTTGTTGGTACTTTACTGCAGTCCCCCCTGCAACCCTTTGACCTATATTGTCCTATAATAGCCCAAATTGCTTCTAGTACAGGATTTATTTAAGCACCCCGTTTTGGCCCTAGGGTGAATATATTCCCTTACATGACCATAGGCTGGTGGCAGCTGTCTTTTAGTTTTGCCTTCACCAAGGGTGCATCCAGTTTTACAGCTTTGGTGGCATTATTTACCTTTGTTATCCATTGAAGTACTAATGTCCTGCTCTTGGCCATTTTGTTTGGGCCATCGCTTTTGTGAGAACCATAAGGCAGGCCTAAAATGGCTGTTGTGCACACGTGGGGTCATTGAGCCCAGCCCTGTGCCCTATAGCTGTTTTTTTGGACTGATCCCGTAACCCGGATAGCCCAATCTACAAATTGTATAGGTGGAACTGTGAGCTGTTGCAGTTTTTAGAGTCAGCAAAACGTTTGCGTCTCTGCCTCTTGTGTGATTGGAGGTCTTCTTTAGGCCAGCTCATGGGTGAATGTGTAGATTTAGGGGAGACCATGTGCATTCGTTTGTTGTAAACCAGGGGTGCACAACTGATTTTGACAGAGGGCCGAAAGTACCTTACATGAGGGCTATAGTGGGCCGAAAAGTAAATGTGGGCGGGGCTGTAGGCGGGGCGTGGCAGGAGGCTTTTTAAACCCCCAATTTCTACTAAACACATGGAAAAATAATGTTTTTGAGGGGTAACGATTTTTATTTGCATTTCAAACTTACATTTTGTACTACACATTTTCCATTGTTATAATTTATTTCTATTTAGTTATTGTATCTCGCATGTTTAGTTAACTTATATATATTTTATTGACCCTAGATTGGACATGCCGTCATTTTGGACTGCTACAGTTTGCTATTTGGGTTGCCCAAGAGGAGTATGGCCTTCGTTGAGTCAGGTTTCCTCAAAAAGCCAAAGATGAACATCTCCCAACTGTGCCTGTTTTAGCTTTATTATTGGGTTCACTCTTGGAGTGCAACACTATGCCCCATGTCCCTCACCCCCAACCAAACACTATGCCCCTTGGCCCCCTCACCCCCAACCAAACACTATGCCCCATGGCTCCCTCACCCCCAACCAAACATTATGCCCCATGGCTCCCTCACCCCCAACCAAACACTATGCCCCATGGCTCCCTCACCCCCAACCAAACATTATGCCCCATGGCTCCCTCACCCCCAACCAAACACTATGCCCCTTGGCCCCCTCACCCCCAACCAAACATTATGCCCCATGGCACCCTCACCCCCAACCAAACACTATGCCCCATGTCCCTCACCCCCAACCAAACACTATGCCCCATGGCCCCCTCACCCCCAACCAAACATTATGCCCCATGTCCCTCACCCCCAACCAAACATTATGCCCCATGTCCCTCACCCCCAACCAAACACTATGCTCCATGGCCCCCTCACCCCCAACCAAACACTATGCCCCATGGCACCCTCACCCCCAACCAAACACTATGCCCCATGGCTCCCTCACCCCCAACCAAACATTATGCCCCATGTCCCTCACCCCCAACCAAACACTATGCCCCATGGCTCCCTCACCCCCAACCAAACATTATGCCCCATGTCCCTCACCCCCAACCAAACACTGTGCTCCATGGCCCCCTCACTCCCAACCAAACACTATGCCCCTTGGCTCCCTCACCCCCAACCAAACACTATGCCCCATGTCCCTCACCCCCATACAGACCCAAACCCCCACCCCCCAATTCATCACACACACAGACCCGAACCCCCACCCCCCAACTCAGCACACACACAAACATGCACCCATACAGACCCGAACCCCCCACCCCCCCAACTCCAAACCCCCACCCCCCAAATCAGCACACACACACACAAGCACCCAACCAGACCCGAACCCCCACCCCCCAACTCAGCACACTCTCAAACATGCACCCATACAGACCCGAACCCCCCACCCCTCCAATTCCAAACCCCCACCCCCCAAATCAGCACACACACAAACAGGCACCCATACAGACCCAAACCCCCACCCCCCAACTCAGCACACTCTCAAACATGCACCCATACAGACCCGAACCCCACACCCCTCCAACTCCAAACCCCCACTCCCCAAATCAGCACACACACACAAGCACCCAACCAGACCCGAACCCCCACCCCCCAACTCAGCACACTCTCAAACATGCAAACATACAGACCCAAACCCCCACCCCCCACACACCCAACACCCCCCCACCCCCGCATCTCAACATACACACAAAATACATTCAAATCCAAACATCCGACACACATCCAACACCCCCCCACCCCAACATACACACAAAAAACATTAAAATCCAAACATCCGACACACATCCAACACCCCCCACCCCTGCATCTCAACATACACACAAAATACATTTAAATCCAAACATCCGACACACATCCAACACCCCCCCACCCCAACATACACACAAAACATTAAAATCCAAACATCCGACACACATCCAACACCCCCCCACCCCTGCATCTCAACATACACACAAAATACATTTAAATCCAAACATCCGACACACATCCAACACCCCCCCACCCCCACATCTCAACATACACACAAAATACATTCAGATCCAAACATCCGACACACATCCAACACTCCCCCACCCCCGCATCTTAACACACACACAAAAAACATTAAAATCCAAACATCCGACACACATCCGACACCCCCTCGCAACATACACACACAAAGCAAAACAGACCCGACACACATACACAAACAGACCACTTACCGGAGACGTGCTGGAAGGCAGGCAGGTAAGCGGCAGGTAAGCAGGAACGCTGGACTCGTACTACGGCTGGCGTGGTCCAAGGCTGAAATGCCTTCCGGCATCAAGCCTTATGGACCACGCCAGCCGTAGTGCTGGCCCTCCATTGGTGCAGCACACACGCATTACGTGGCTCGTAGGAGCGACGTAATGCGTGTGTTTGCTGAGCCAATGAGGGCCAGTGTTTTGTCCGGCCCGGAAGACAACAAAGACTTTCCTAATGGGAAAGTCTTTGTGCCTCGCGGGCCGGACAAAAGAGCATGGCGGGCCGCAACTGGCCCGCGGGCCGTATGTTGTGCACCCATGTTGTAAACAAACCCTTATCACTGAAGGATTTGCCATGAAGCTTCTCTCCTAAATTTTAGGACCATGTTTGGTAATACTTTCTGAGCCCTAGGGCAGCCTTGCTCCGGTTTCACCTTTTGGCTACTCAACGTCCTTCCTTGGGTGTTCCTAACATTACTCACTGGCTTGATTGGTTGTCCCATCGTGGGACTGTTTCTGGGCCGTTAAGCCTCCAGAACCTATTGCTTGAGGTATGTCACAGATGGCATAAAGAACTTGCCAACTCCCAGAGATGGTTCAAGAGTTTTATTCGAAACTTTGGCAGAGCGCTAAGGGCTGTCCCTCACTAGTTTAAAGTAAGCAGTTCCCACCCTAACCCAGGTGACCTACATCCCAGGTTAGTATAAAGAGCATATCAACATCAACCCTTACTGTGTGAAGTCCTGCTTGTTTGGTTGTGGGGAGCCTAAAGGCTCTCGCATGGTGTGTCTAATCTCCCTTTTAGGTCTTTCTAGGCTAGACCTACTCTCACGTTTGGATTCTTTTTAGCGGTTGTCCCTTTCAGACACTGGAGCCCAATACATCCTTGTATTCAATGCTCTCATGTTCATCTCCCTGTGTCGGTCTCTCCCTTTCTCTCTCTACAGTTCTGACTTCTCTCCGTTCTTGTCCTATGTCTTCCTCCTCTGTCCCTCCAATCTTTCTTTCTCCAACCTACCTCCACCCTCCGATGATAATCCATCCTACTCTGTCTCTTATATGCTTTCAAATCTCCACACCACTACAGTGTTGCAATGGTCAACATTTACAAATGGGGGGCCAAGCTCAGACTTTTTCCCTGCGCCTATCGTGCAGAAACAGTGGCAGTCCTCTGTGGTGAATGTCCCCGTTCACATTAGGGGGCCACTTTGCAGTAAGTCCCACATAAGTTTTGAGGAATTAAGTTTTGCACATAGCTGCTCCATGGCAGCCTTTATTTTGTGTGGCTCCATGGTTGCAGGCGGAGTGTGGAGTGTGCGGTTGACATTTGGTGGTCAATGCAGCTGCATGGATCCTCTGTTTTTAGTGTCTCTCGTTTCACTGAATAGAGAACTCTGATGACTGGAATGGTCTGTCTGAAGGCTCTCATGGGCTATACTCTTGCAGGCGGTCCCCCCATGCTCTGGAGGTCTGTGACTGCTGGAGATTATAAGAAAAGGACTGGCACGCATTTGTTTGCAGAGGAATGGGGTGATACAAGGTGGTACAGTTCATATACATTCAGGCACTTGGGAAGGGGGCAGGAATGGGAACCTTCTAAACTGCCACTCCCCACCCCCACCCCCACCCCCTCCATTCTGGGGTAGTACTGGCTCTGTCTTACACCCTTGCAGGCCTAAGTCCAGGGTGAGCACAGTTCCTGTCCCCTTTTGACAAGGTCAGAATACTGACCTTGTTGCAGATTTGAAACCATCTTCTTCCATAAGGGTTGTGGGATAACACTATCCCTCCTCTGTTTTTCGTCTGGGCTGTCTTGTGTTGACTCCACTTTTGTCCCTGTGGTGGGAAAGCTTTCTGTTGGTTGGCTGCTCCATTTTCCCCTTCAAGCTGTCTGGATCTGATTAGGTTGCTTTCCCTTCCTCATGCTAGTTGGTTCTGCTCCTGGTGGTGAGTCTCACCCCCCTGGAAAGGCTGCTTCTTCATCTTTTGGGCCATCGCTTGCTCAGGGTGCAAATCCCAGGGTACCAGATCCTGTAATATGACTTGTGGAAGAAGCCTTTTACTCACTAGGTTGTTTTGCCGTTCCTGAGCAAAGTCCTCTGAAACTGGAGCTGTGTATACTTTGTCTTGGGCTACTGGTTTTTCCCATTGTATTCTCCATCGGGGATACAGAAGAAGTGGGGGTTCTGCCTCTGACTCTGGCCCAACTCCTGCTCTGCTTCCTGTCTTCCTGTGCCGGTTGGTTCACTAACCTGAAACTAAATCTCTTTGTGTGGGTCTCCAAAGGAGTACTCTGTGGTTAATTGCATTGTTGCCTGCACCTGTTTGGTAGAACAGACACTGTCTTTTCTCCAGAACTACAGCACTGCATATTTGATTTGTCCCATTATTTCCTATGGGGGACTTTTCCCAACTTGTAGAATTCCACCAAAGTGACTTAAGGATACGTACCTGAACATTAACATTTGTCCATGGTCCCCCCTTGTCTACCTGGATTTTTAAATCCTTGCATCATACACCTGCCTATGTAAATGTGCTGAGGGTTGTACAACTGCTAGTTGTTCAGTATCCCTTGATTTCCTGGGGTGTGAAAGGTATTGCAGTCTGGTATGGTCCCTAACATTTGGTGGGAAAGTATTGTCTATGTGCTTAATAATTTCCCATGTTCTAGAGGTTGGGGACACCACTGTGATAACGCAGGTGCTGGCATTTTGGATTCTGATCATGACAATATATTGTATTTTGCAGTTGTCTAGGGTTCCCTTTTACAGGCATACATTTAGCATTTGAGCGGGTAAGGTCTGCTTATGGCCATTTACAGTTTTGTATACACTATCTTATCTGTAATGTTTAACACAAAGTACTTTCTGGACATTCTAGTTGGTGTATATTTTTTCAGTATATGAGCATTGTGTATTCTGTGGGGGGTACTATTGGGACTAATTGTACTTGACAGTCAGCCTTCCTGCTCCCTTGAGTGAAGCCCGAGTGTGTTTGATCTATCGTTTGATTGAGGGCCCCTGTCTTGCTAGTAGGTTCAATTATTTTATAGCCCTTAACAGAGGACTGTGGAAAAACTTCCCAACAGTGGGGAAAGTTATCTTGTGCTTACATTGGACATTCTGTAGGCGCACTGTGAGTTTGAGGAAAAATGGTGGGTGGGGGAGTGCTATTGGTAACCTGGGGGCTTGATGTTGCAGTGGGTTGGGAATGGCCATCTGGCACATGTGTGGGTCTTCTCGCCAAGCTAACCTTTTATAGGAAGTGGTGGGACGATAGGGTGATGTGATAATTGCGTAGGTGGATGGAGGGGAGTCGGTGCTTAAGTTCCCACTTGACGGCCAGGGAGTCGCTAATAAGAGGATAAGGATTTGTAGGTGCATCAAAAAGGCAAGACGGCTTGCACTTGTGTACACTACCAAAAATTAAACTAGTTTCATTTATTTTGAAAACTGAGACAGCATTTCATTGTATGGTTTGCCTTAAAAGGTTTTCTCAAGGCTGCATGGGTCAGGTGCATGTTTAGGGGTGAACTCATTGCTGTGCCAGTAGCAATAAGGGCTAAGTGGTGATGCAAAGCTAGTTTGATCCAGATTAACACTACAAGGCTGGTGGCTATGAGAAAGGATTTGCATCAAGGTGTCAGCTAGCAGCATTAGAATTGAAGGATTGTTGCAAGTTTTAGAATGTAAAAAGCTAGAATCACAGGTGAAGGTGAAAGGTGCTGGATTGTTCTGTGTACAACAGACTTCTTATAATGCAAACATTGTAGGCGCCAAGAGTGCCCCAGGGTGGTAGCGGTACATGGTATAAATAAACATAATCTAGCTTCTAGGTTTGGATAACTATAGCATTTAACTCCAATTTAATATAATTGTGTTTATTGTATGTCTTCAATGAACAATAACGTAAAAGGCAGGGCTTGTGACTATTACTTTGTTTATATGTTTAATGTATTGTCTCTGTAAACCTGTGTATGCTTCCTCTCCCTTCCAGCTGCCCTCCCCGGACTTTCTTGCCAGCCCTGTGTAAAATCTTCCTGGATGAGAGTGCCCCGGAGAACGTGTTGGAGGTGACCGCCCGTGCCATTACCTACTACCTCGATGTGTCAGCAGAATGCACCCGCCGGATTGTGGGTGTGGAGGGTGCCATCAAGGCGCTCTGCAACCGCCTGGTGGTGGTGGAGCTGAACAACCGGACTAGTCGTGACCTGGCCGAGCAGTGTGTCAAGGTGAGTGGGAAGGTCAGAGTGCTCTACCTGTACAGAGTATGGGTTTTCGGGTACTAGTTTGAGTGCTTGTCTGTAGATCTTTGTATTGAGTTGTGTGAGTACTTTTGTGCAGGCTCTGGTTTGTTTTCAGGAACTGTTGAAGTGCTTGTGCGGATTTCTGCAAAACATGGTGCTTCCAGAATGGGGGTCCTGATTTAGTGCAGACAGCCGCACATTTTGAACATGCCGCTTACACAGCTTGTTATGCACCTACTGGAACATTACCATGCTATCCGGCACCAGCATGGGAAATTCTGTGGTCTGCCGAGCTGTTGTCCTTTTCCACATGTAGTGTTAATTTATTGGCCATTTGCAAATAAATAAAACATGCCAAATATTTACCATTTGGCAGTGTCTTGCTCAGTGCCCTTTGTGTTATTGGCTGTATTCTTAACACTACTGCCATTTGCGTGGTCTCTTGACGCTATGGGATTTACAAGGAAACTGGTATGGCTGTTGCTAGTAGACAGAGTTAAAACGCAAGATTGTTTTGATGCTTGTAGACCAGGAGTAACCAGCCTCTGTCCATAGGTATGTTTTGAATGGTTTGTCTCCTCCCACGTATTCCTCATCTTTAGATATATTGTCTCCCAGCTCTGTTGCTTCAGAATTTTTTTTTCACCAAAGGCTGCTGTGTTTGAGGCCACAGAGTCGTAGTCCCTCGAGGGCCGCCGCCGAGAGTCGACGTCATCCGCTGTATAAAGGGCTCGAGCAGCGCCCGTTAACTCAGTTACGTTTTTCCAAGCAAATTCGTTGTCATGAACAGCGCATCAGGTTTTCTTCTCGACGATGTCCTCATCTACTCCCACCACACCCAAGACAGGGTTGAAAACATTTCAGAAGTATGGTAGGAAAATGTCAATAACCGACCCCCATCGGAATGGCCTCTGGTGTCTCAGCCCAGACCATCGGGTTGACTAGTGTGGTTCCTGCCAGGCTGTGTCCAATAAGGCTCTTGGGGAACGTAGAGGTAAGCTGGCGGAGGAAACGTACAAGTCTTCTAAAAGACAAAAAGATTCAGATGAATCTAGTCGAAATTCTCGACATCGGTAGAGGAGGTCGAGATCGAAGAGTCGCTCGAGGAAATCTTCCATGTCTTCGACTAAGAAGTCAAAAAAGTGACGTCACAGGTAGTCTTCCTCCTCTGAGAATAACGTATCCATCCAAGCACGATTCCCCTGAAAAATGGGAGGCCTTTTGGGCTTTGATGCTTAAAATATTCGAGAAAGCGGCCCAGACCCTCTCGAAGATGCCACGTGGTGATTATGCCTCTACCCACTCTAAAAGTGACAGAGGGAAATCAAAATTTAAATGCGCGAGAGCCAAAAAAGAGTGGAGAGTGTCAAGGGAAAGTTCCCTGACGCCTCGTACTAAGACAAAACCTCTGGTGCATAAATCGGTGGTAGCGGAATCAACATTTCGACCAGGATGGCATGACGGACATCCTGAGTGAAGGTCCTCTAAAAAATCCTGTTCTTCCATTCCATAAAGCACTTCAGAAGAGGGTGATGGCAAATTGGAATACTCCTGATTCTATTTCAGCAGTAAACAAGAAATTTGTACCAAAATACAGGTCATCTATCAGATCCGAAATAACTAACTAAACATCACTCCCCTGAAAGTTTAGTGGTTCAAGTTCAACCTCCACAAGGCAATCCGGTTACCCCTCAATACCACCAGACAGGGATGATAAAGTTGATGCTTGGGCCCGGAAGGTTTTTTCTTCGGGCAGCATGGCACTTAAATCGACAAATGTAACTTGTACTTTAGCAAGATTTACATAGACCCTGTGGTACTGTATGACATCAGCGGCTGATCGCATCCCAAAAGGTGAGGATCGGGATGGTTTCCTGGCTTTAGTAAAAGATGGTAAAGAGGCTGTGGAGGAATGCCTTCAGTCAGGTCTGGACGCTACTGATAGTGTAAGCAGGTCCATGGCATCTAGCACGGTCCTACGCAGGTTTGCATGGCTAAGGAAATCTGGCTTTGCACCTGATGTGCAATCTAGATTACTTAATATATGCCCTTTGACGGCTTGAGGTTGTTTGGCAGCAAGGCGGACGAGAGCTTGGATAAGCTTCAGACCTCAAAAGCGCCAGCAAAATCACTTAGCACCCCTAAAAGACAGCCTCAACAAAATTCTTATGCAGGCTCATCTTCCTGGAAGAGTCGCCCCTTTCATTTTTACTCTTCTTTTGGAAAAGGGAGAGGGCAGGCCAGTCAGAGAGGCCAACAGAGCAAACACTTTCGTGGTGGAAAGGGGAGAGGTGCTAGATCAGCAGCAGCTACTATCTCCTCAGCCACTGCTGCAGCCGCAGCAAAGCCACTTTGAGGTCTTCACCCACAAGACCCTGGTGGGAGGCAGAATCACTCGGTATCTGGACGAATGGCGTGGCATTACGTCAGATGCTTGGGCACTAGAGATAGTGACCCATGGTTACTGCCTTCCTTTTTATCAAAGACTTCAAGATCATCCACACAGGAGCCAACTCTGTAAAAATTCCAGACCCGCTCCTTGTGCAGGAGATTTTAACCCTGCTAGAGAAAGGTGCAATAGAACATGTACCTGTAGCGGAAAGGAAAAAGGGTTGGTACTCCCCTTGTTTTCTCATCCACAAAAAGGACGGAGGATCGAGACCCATCTTGGACTTCAGAAATTTGAACAAATTCCTCAGGAAGGACAAGTTCAAGAGGGTGACTCTTTCTCAGATCCTTCAGGCTCTTCAGCTTCAGGACTGGCTGGTTTCGTTGGACTTCAGGATGCTTACTTTCATGTGCCAATCCATCTCAAGCACAGAAAGTACCTGAGGTTCGCAATTGGTGGTTCTCATTATCAGTTTCGGGTTCTAACATTTAGGCTGACCTCCGCCCCAAGGGTTTTCACCAAACTGATGGCGGTGGTGGCAGCGAGTATCAGGAGAAGGGGGATTCACGTCTACCCTTATCTGGACGATTGGCTAATCAAGGCAAGTTCACCCGAACGAGCCCAGGAACATCTGGCCTTGACCTGCCACTTCTTACAGAGTCTGGGCTTCTCCCTCAATTACAAGAAGTCACAAATGATTCCAAGCCAAAGACTCTAATTCATCGCAGCAGTACTAGATACTTCCTCAGGGAAAGCCTCGCCTCCTGAGGAGAGAGCTCACCACATTCTGCAGATGGTAACAAAGTTTCAAAATGCCCAATATCTACCGGCATTTGACTTTCTAAGGTTGCTAGGCCTCATGGCATCCGGCATTTTTTTGGTGCCAGAGGCCAGATTTAGGATGAGATCCCTTCAATGGGCCCTCAAGACTCAATGGTCCAAATTTTCGGAGGAGATGTCAGATCTTCTGCAAGTCCCAGCCAAAGTTGCTCGATCTCCTATGGTGGGCTTGCAAGGAGAATATCCTCTAGGGGGAACCTTTTTGGGAACCATGGCCGGAGATAACGATAGGGACAGACGCCTCACTCGCGGGGTGGGGAGCCCACACCAACGATCTGACAATCCGCGGTCGTTGGTCTCAATCGGAGTCCAAAATACACATCAACCTTTGGAGCTGAGAGCAATCAGACTAGCGCTGAAGGCTTTTCTGCCCTCTGTACAGGGAAAGAATGTCCTGATAATGACGGACAACACAGTGGCCATGTACTGCCTCAACAAAAGAGGAGGCATAGGATCACTTCCACTGTGCAGAGAGGCAATGCAGCTCTGATTCTGGGCAATGCAAGAAGGAATCCCTCTTATCGGCAGTTCACCTAGCCGGAGAGCTGAACACAGCGGTGGACGCTCTGAGCAGGCAGAGCAGTCTCTGGCGAACGGCAGCTAGCTCAGGAAGTCCTTCAAGAGATCTTCGCCCTTTGGGGAACCCCTCAGGTGGATCTGTTTGAGACCGGTGCCAACCGGAATTGCGAGCTGTACTGCTCAAGGGAATTTCCTCAAAGAGGAGGTCTAGGGGGCACGTTCGTGGTGGACTGGGTATTTCCACTCCTCTACGCGTTTCCTCCAGTCCCAGTGATTCCTCAGGTAATCGGGAGGTTGATGAAGTTCAGCAAAACCATGATCCTAATTGCCCCGGATTGGGCCAGGAGAATGTGGAACCCGGACCTTGTGGACAAGTCCATCTGCCCTCCAATAAGTCTTCCACAAAGAGAGGATCTTCTCTCGCAAGAGGAAGGTTGGGTTCTTCATCCAGAGGTCAAGACACTCCGTCTTCACGCATGTTTTTTGAGAGGCTGAGATAAGGATTGGGACCTCCCGGATGACGTAATGGAGATTTTGCTTTCGGCCAGAAGGCCGCCAACAAAATCCCTGTACCAGTGTCGTTGGAATAAGTTCAGTAACTGGTGCAGGGATAATAATGTGGATGAATTTCTTTGTAATCCGCCAACAGTACTTTCTTTCCTCTTACACTTGGCCAATTTGGGGCTCCAAATTGGCACTATAAAAGGATATCTGGCAGCGCTATCTATCTTTGAACATTCCTCGGAAGAGGTGTCCTATTTTAAAATGCCCTTGGTAATTCAATTCTTGAAAGGGCTGACAAATGTATACCCTCAGACACCTTTTCAGGTGCCCATCTGGAATTTGAATTTAATCTTAAAATTTCTTGTGTGCCTCTTTCGAACCTTTACATTCTTGCCCATTAAGACTTCTCAATCTTAAAACAAATTTGTTGGTGGCTATAACATCAGCCCGCAGGATTAGTGAGTTGCAGGCACTTTCTTGTAAGCCTCCACACACCATTTCCCATAGAGACAGTTATTCTAAAAGTAAAACCTTCTTTCTTGCCTAAAATAATTTCTGATTTCCATCCGTCACAGAAAATTACCTTACCTTCCTTTTATCCTCCTCCTCAAGCTAGTAAGGAAGAGGAAAGGTTGCATAGACTGGACCCAAAAAGAGCTCTGTTTCTACATTTCCATCTTGGCAAATCTTCGACAATGTGACCAACTTTTTGTTGGGTGGACACAAGTTAGGCCCTGGGGTGTCTAAACAAACTCTATCCAGATGGATAATTCTAGCTATCTTCGAGTGCTATAAATTGGCTGGAAAAGAGCCTCCAGATGGATTAAGGGCTCATTCAACCAGAGGCATGGCAACTTCCACGGCTCTTCAAAGAGGTGTCCCTGTGCAGGATATTTGTGCGGCAGCCACCTGGTCGTCAGTGCACACCTTTGTGAAGCATTACTGTTTGGACTCTACTTCTTATCAAGGAGGACTCTTTGCAAAAGCTGTCCTTCATTCAGTCCATAATTGAAATTTCTGGTACTCCATCCTCCAAATTCTTACTGCTTTGGGAGCCTATATAAAGATGAGGAATACGTGGGAGGACATAATCCATTCGAAGAACAAGTTACTTAACTGTAACCTTCTTTCGATTGGCTGTTCCTCCCACATATTCCTCATCGACCCTCCCAACCTGCCCCTCTGTACAGTTTACACCAGTTGCACTCGAACTTCCTTAAGAGCCTGAGGACTTAAAACCTGATCAGCTGATGTGACCGTGAACACCGTAAAAACGGAACTGAGGTAACGGGTACTGCTTGAGCCATTTATACAGCGGATGGCGTCGACGCTCGACGGTGGCCCTTGAGGGACTACGACTCCGTAGCCTCGAACACAGCACCCTCTGGTGAACATTTTTTTTACGAAGCAGCAGAGCTGGGAGACAATTTATCATCTAAAGATGAGGAATACGTGGGAGGAACATCCAATCGAAAGAATGTTACATTTGGTAAGTAACTTCTTCTAGATGATTTTTTAAAGGCGCATGATGTATCTGTATCTGGAAGGAAGGGACTTCTGAGTGCCCATAGTGTGAGGTTTTGTGGGTAGGGGTGGGCCATTCAATTTGGTGGGAGAGATGAAGGGTTCTAATGGATTTTGTGTGTACTGTGTGGAGGACGCGGGGGATGTCAGTTGCCATACGAGTGGCTTATGCAATGTGCATAGTATGTGGTGAAAAGTAATTTGAGAGGTTGAAGCCCCATCCAGACATTAGAGCATCCCTGCCAAAACCCATGTGTAGTCAACACAAAGGATCCGCTCCAGGGCAGGAACCACAGGGGTGTTTTCACATTGCACCCACCCTTCCCTTTGCGCGAGCACATATTAATACCCTGGAGGGGGACCACAGGAAGTTTGTGTGGTGTTTCTTCTTAGCCAAAAAATAGTGTTCAAATGTAAAGTCTCAGCTGCTCTCAGCTTAAGTTCTTCTTGGGCTTTCTCTTTCAGGCTCAATACAGTTTCAATAGCCGTTTGTCTCATCTTTGTTCAACCAGGCCTTGAGGATCCCTTCCCCAAGTTCAATATGGTACAGTTCACTCAAAAAGATCTTGAGGTTCCCTTCCCCAAGACCACGCTTCTCGGTTCCTAGGATTCTCAAGGGTCCCAATATGTCAATGTAGTACTTTTTATTAGTTTTCCACAAGACAACTTACAGACTTTGTAAATAACCTCCATTGATACATCACATTGTGTGACTGTTCAAACCACCCCACCTCCGTCCCAACCCACCACCCTCCCCAGCCTATTCCACTTGCCTTGTCTACCTATACTGTGCATCAAGCTGCTTGAACTCATCTCAAATCTCTACTCCACAGATTGTGTTGGTGCCTGTGCCTGAGTCTGGGTGTCTTCCTGTGCAGGGGCTGTCAGTTCTTGTAACATATGTTTCCAGGCCGATAGGTCAATGTTTTGTTCCTCTTGACCCAGACGGGATGCTTCTTGCCACACCGCGGTTTCTGCTAACGCCCATATCTGGGAGTCCCTCAACCACACGCTTATTAGTGGACCCTGGCGTGCTTTCCACCCCATCGCTATCCTACGCTTTGCTAAAATGTATGGTAGGTCTCTCAATTTACTAACTTGTCTCGCATGCTTTGGTCTTGGAAAGATTGCTAGTGAGCACTCCTTGGGGCAAACTGAGTCTGGTGACAAGCCAACCTTAGCCAGGGGCAGGGCCACTTCCTCCCAATACTGACACATCTCTGTGCAGGCCCAGAACACATGCACCAGGTCTGCATTGATCAGGCCACATTTCGGACAAGATGCTCTGTTGCTTGACAGAATTTAGCAATTTTCCCCAGAGTGACGTATGCTCTGTGAGTGACATGTAATTGGATCAGCTGTAGCTTTGCATTTCTGGACCCTTTCTTGTGATACCCCATGGTACTCATGCAAATCTGTTTCCCAGCTTCGCCTAATCTGTATTACATTGTTATCCAACAGTACTCCAGCCGATCCTGGCAATTTTAGTTTTATTCTATGGAGAATTGATGCATAGGTTATGTGTTGCCTTTCTCGTACTCCTAATTCCGAAGCAACCACACTAAGTCATCAGTCGCCCCTCTTTTAGTATATCGCCTAATGTCACCACCCCTCTAGACTCCCAGTATTTCCTAACATTCAACCTAAGTTGTGCATCATCACTCTTTAATGTCACCAGTGGGATCTGGGGTGAGTAGGCTGTTCCTTGCCCAGAAAGCGGCAGGCCCTTTGCCACATCGTCTTTCCTAGCCTCAGCAGCAGTGGGGGCTTGGGATCACTTGATTGATGCCGTGCTCCACACCATCTCTTTCAAGAAGAATGGGGTGCATGCCGGTTGTAATAACTCAGTGTCTTGGGGCTGTATGTCTGACAGCCAATATGTGGCAAACTGAAGTTGGCCGCCACACAATACCCCTCAAAATCCAGCACGTTTATTGTTCGTGTGGTCTCTGTAATTTCTGCAACGAGATTCTACATCTCGAATTGTGCCAAAGGATGCTCCTGCAAGTAGTGTTCAGTGTCCTAAAGAAGGCTTTGGATGTATTATATGGAACATTCGTAAAATAATGGAGCAGCCTCAGAAGCACCACCATCTTCAACAATGCAGCCCTTCACATTAATGAAAGCAGCAGCTTTACCCAGAATTTCATGGATTTCTATATTTTATTCACCGCCTTCAATGTGTTTTGTACATGTTCTGTTTTAGGGTCATGGAAAATGTCTACCCCTAGGTATCGAAATGTGTCCACTTCCCATTTAATCGGTAACTCTGGTAACGCGCTACAGGGTCTTCCTATGTACCCTGCCAGGGGGAATAAACTTGACTTTAAGCAGCCCCACAATACCTTATAGACAGATTCACCAGACAAACAGCCTCTCGCCCATTAAGAAAAGCCAACTCCAACCTTTTACTAGTACCTAGATTCAAACTCACTAAATCTGGTGGGAGCAGCTTTGCTGTTAAAGCAGCACAATATTGGAACGCCCTTCCCCCTGCCCTAAGGGACGATCTCCCCTACCGGCAATTCAGATCCAATCTGATTCAACGGCTAAAAGAACATGATGCCTAACTTTACCCTAATGCCATCTGTGATCTCATGTATATTTTGTGATCTCATGTATATTTTGTATATTTGACTTGCTTTATTTATTACACCTGTATTCTTGTAAACGTACTGTATATATCTCTGTGATTCCCTGACATCACATGTCTACAGCATTGTAACCGTAGCTGTATCAATATGTCCAATCTTCAACCTGTAACCTAAGCTGAACAACCCTCTTGCTGCCTTCGCGCCCGAATACCCCTGGGTCTGGTGCGCTATATAAATAATAAAACTAAAAAAACGAACTAACTTCTGAGCATTTATTGTAATCCCAGAAAGGTCTGCATAGCAATGTTTATTCTAATATCATTTGCTCAATGTTCAATATAAAAAAAATAACAGGTTCACTTGCTCTGCCTTCTGACTTACTTTATCAATCGGTTCACAGTTCTCTGTGGCTTACTCACAATGCCCTTTGCTGGTCATCATTTAGGGCTCCCTGGTCTAGGCGCAGTTATCAGACCTCACAGGTCATGCAACCAGGAGCCCTATGCCTCTGCTTGGCTTTATTCAGGAGGTCTGTGATCTTCACAGTAGATAGCTCCCTGGTCTAGGCACTGTTATCAGATCGAACGATCCACCCATTACAGGTTGCGCTACCATAAGTCTTCCCCCTTGGTTAGCCCCTCACAGGCTCTTCTGCTTTGAGCTTCAGGTTTTCCACACTTGGCTTTCCTTTTGGCTAGGGCAAACATTTTCTGCACCAGTCTTTGCTCTATCACAGGTTCATAAATCTACCTCACATTTGTAGATCAAATACTTAAGCTTTTGTTCATTTTGCCCCATGCTTTAGGTCTGCTCACAATGTTGCTGATATACAATTTGTCATTCATTATTTAATTGCTATTTTGTTATTTTGCATTTGTATAGCGCCTTATGTATCATTGGTAGATCTCAAGGCGCTGGTAGGTTGAACGCCCTTGGGAACCGTAGTTCAGGTCAGTTGAGGAAGAGAGAGTCGTAAAGTGCGTGGGCGCACCAGGTATGTGTGCACCTGGTGTGGTTGTTGCATGATAGCTTCTGCTTAGCGGTAGGTGTGGTGCTGAGGAGGTCAGTTGAATGTGTTCAGTCTGGAGGGTGGACATCCAGACTGAGTTTTGGCTGCGTTAGGCCTGAGGAGACACCTAAGCTAGCCGGTATGTGCTGGCTAGCTGTGTTTTATTAGGATGATGGGTGGTTTGATGAGTCATGTTAGTATGAGAACAGCTTTACCAAATGTGTCGTAGTACTGCTGCGTTCTAGTTGAATGATGGTGTATAGGAGAGAGTAAGCATAGAGTAGTGTGATATTGTTGTAATCGGTAATGATGACACTCACTGATTCCCAACACTCAATGATGTTGGGCATACCCTCTAAATTCAACTTTAACACACTGACTCTATTAGGGCACACTTTCTAGCAAGTATGTTAGAATGTTATGCAGGACAGCATTTACAGTCCAGCCTTGAATTAGGTTGGGGCTCGGGTCTTTCTAGGTGTGCATGGTGTAGTTCTTTGGCAGTTTTTACATTAAGGTAAGGTAGAGTGGCAGGGGCTTTCTGGAGTAGAGTAATTGCTCTACACCCCACCCGTGCCACACTTAGTTTTGTTGGTGTCTGTCCGCTGCTGGCTTCAGTGGCTTCCCCTGCTGACACCTGCAGACACGTCGTGGAACCGCCAATCTAGGAGCCGCCCTTTGCCTTGGGGCCCTTAGCCGCATGGGCTGCCAGGCAGAGGGCTGCCCTGGGAAGGTGGCTTAAGAGTACTAAAAGAGGGGGGGTGTGGCTACGAGGCCATGTAGGAGGACGTGTCCTGGTGGTCTCCTGTCGATCCTAACATGATCCGGACTGCAGTTGTGCACATCTACGGCTGCAACGTGCTCTAATTGAAGGAGCCGGTGTGTGAAATTGCGGGGCACAGCTGGAAGAAAATATGACCCCGAACGGTGGGGTTATTTAGACAGAGAAGCCCGGAGAAGATTGGCGCAGAGCGCATATGATTGATCCAAAATGGCGACCTGCCTGAGGACAAAGGATCGCCACACATAGGGCAGCTGGGGCGCTCTGACCGCTGCTGCCTGCGGAGCTGTCGTACCTGGACCTGCGGAACACGGAGTCTGCCAGACGTGAGGTGCCCTGCCACAGTGTCGCGCAGTGAAGGCTATAGAATTTGCAGGCAGACAGGCACTTTGGGTGGTGTGGGACATCCCGAGCGTCACTGGGACTGGGAGACGGGAAAGACTAGCCCAGAGCGCTGGAGGGCTGCACCGGAGCACAATGCGGCCACGCGAACAGCGCAGCTCCCCAGCTGTGAGTAGTACGGGACTGCGCGGTAATGACTCATGATCGAGAAGTGTGATCGCCACTGATGTTTACATCCGGATTGCCCATATGAATCAACCCGTTGGAAGCGAAACTGACGGAGAACTGACATTCCGGAAATTAAGGGAGCACAGCTGACACACGACACCGGCAGGCGGCTTGCAGTGGAAAGGACCCAGAGAAAGTGGGCTGCTATGCATGGGGAAACGCAGCCGAGGAGTCATACGACGGTCCCAGTTGATCCGGCACTCGCCCTGAGGGACTACAAGGATAAAGTCAGCAGAAGACTTGCGGCGCACACATCACGGATACAACAACCCAAGACCCTACTTAATGATCCCATGACTCTGCAACGAGGCTTACTGTTGAACTAGTACAGTAGCTGGCCCATAGAAAAGCCCATGAAACGAGACGCGCGTCTGGCGCGGACTGGCCTTGGGTGCAGCATCTACGAAACTATTCCCTACTGCCGGCAGACAAACCTAAAAGGCCCCACGTGGGTGCGCTGCGCAGGGCCTAGGCGACACTTGAAGGCAGGAGAACGGAGCGCGATGAGCACTAGCTGATGACGCAAGCGGTTTGGAATACTGCGCAGGCTGCACTCACGCAACCTTGCTGTGATAGTCACCAGCTAATGATAACCGATAAGACTCATAGCGCCCATAGCAAATGAAATTTGAAAAGCGCTGGGGTCCATGATACCAAATCATCCAATAACACCAGTAGGCTGACGGAGAAAGCGGGAGCACACCACCAGATCTTGCCTGGATGCACAATACCCCAGGACAAGATACACAAGTGTACGCCACTGCACGCTGGCATCCACATATGCCTCCACACAATAGGCTGTGTAACGACCCGCTACAGCACCACAGTAGACCCCAGGCACTGGGATGTGTCGATGAGCAGGGCGACCTAACCAGAGCCGGGACAACAAGGCAGAGTGAAAAAGCGGCAGCCAAAGATGTGGGAGGACGCAACCCATTCGTGTAACGGGCAGCTCATCCTGAATGGACAAAAACAGGGGACTCCTGGCCCCCTGGAGAATAAATCCAGAAGCATCACAGCCCCAGGAATGAGACACCTAGATGCGGCATAACACCAGAACGTCTCAACCCCAGCTGCTTGCACGATCGCCCCTACGGTCTGACAACGACACAAGGGGCCGGCAAACCTCTGCTGTGCACTTGGGGGACGTGGGCTCCAGGTGTTTTGGGTTCGTGTGAATCCAGGCACCAAGACGACATCCAAACTTCCCAAGTCCAGGTGGAAGCAGTCCACATCGGAGGACTTTACCAAAACCCCACAACAGACCGAGGGGGCGAGACCTAAAGACACATACCCACAAGTAGACATGATCCCAACGTGCAATGACCGGCAGATCCTGGAAGCAATTGCGGATTTAAAGGCTACGTGGGAGAGCAAGCTGGAGGCACCCACAGCAGAACTTAAAGCAGCGCTGGAGCTCAAAGTGGGCGCCGTACAGGAGGAAGTCTGTCTACTCAGACAGGATGTACGGAAGATAGCAGAACGTACAGATGAGCTGGAAAATGAAGTGACCACAAACACGACAGCCCGAACATCTCATGCCTCGGAGATCCACATTATACAGCAACAGGTCAGCAATCTAGAGAACAGAGCGGAGGAAGCTGAAGGGCGTGCCCGGAGGAACAATGTACGCATAGTAGGCCTTCTGGAAGGGGAAGAAGGCCCCAACCCGACGGACTACGTTGAAAACATGTTGCTGCAGGAAACAGGAAGCAGGGCCCTTACGCAAGGATTTGTGGTGGAGAGCGCATAGGGCGCTCACAAGGAGACCTCCCCCAGGAGCCCCCCCAAGGCCAATCATTGCCAAGATATTGAAATACTGGGATAGACGGAAGATATTGGAATATTTCCGGAAAGGGGGCACCATACAGGGGGCATCTGCGAACATCTCGGCATATCCTGACTACACACTTCAAGTGCAGCGACGGCGACTGAATTATGGGACAGTGAAGAGGAGATTGCGAGATGCTGGCCTGAGATCTATGTTGATGTACCCAGCAAAGCTGAAAGTGTTCCACAAAAATAAAGCTCTGTTCTTTGAGACTCCGGAAGATGCAACAGAATGGTTGGATGCCCAGAATTGCCCGGAGGGAGCGGACAGTCGGAAAGAAGACGGCGCGGACAAGTGAAACCTGATCCTGAGACCAAAGTGCTGTATATACTGTGACTTTGGGACTTGAATATAAGATGGGGTAGGATTGTGTGGAAATGAAGGGGCGATGGAGTGAGAATATAACATGGAAGGTGCACAACATAATGTGGCAGATAACTCGAGATGCGCAGGATGCACTCTTAAACCCCAATAGATAGGATAGTTAGGTTGCCGATAGGGTGGCAACCCCCTGCTGAGTCCTAGTATAGGCATCGCCGAAGAGGAACTAAATGCGGTTAGGCCTGAGATCCAGGGATGGAGCTGGGGACCAGTTGGGACCGAGAAGGGTAGGGGGGGTGGGGAAGGGAGAGGGGGGTGTTGTGGTGTTTGTAGAAGAGGGGAGGGAAAGGTGGGAGTTGGGAAGTAGGTTGGGGTTGGAAAAGGAGGGGGCAGGAGGGGAGGTAAAGTTTGGGAAAGAGCCTACAGACATGAGCGATGGCTTACAAGAAAAACCTGCAAACCCACACAAGGAGAGGTGGCAAGGTATTGGATAATGGGGGACCTCAAAGTACTAACTTGGAATGTCAGGGGTCTCCGCAGTTACTTGAAAAGCAATAAAGTTATGATGTACCTGCGCAGACAGAAAATAGACATAGCCCTGATACAAGAGAGACACCTTATGAAAGAGAAGCTAGACGTGGGTATTTTAGGTGGGTCAAATTGTTGTACAGCGCACCGTTGGCCAGGGCTAAAACGGGAGGGATTATATCTGAAAGGTGGCAACTTAGCAGGGGTACTAGCCAAGGATGCCCGTGGTCCCCCATGCTGTATATCTTGGCATTAGAGCCTCTGGCGATATGTCTTAAGACAACAGTATGACACGATAGGGATAAACATAAACGGAGAACCGCAGATTTCCTTGTACGCTGACGATATGTTGCTGTATTTACAATACCCAGAAGAAAACGTCCAATATGTTCTGGAAGTAATGGAATGATTTGCTGTGCTGTCGGGCATAGCGGTGAACCCCAGAAAATCATGCATATTCCCTATGGGTAGATATGTCGGTATTCCATGAGAGAAATTGCAAGTTCTGCAAATACTGTGGGAGGGTAATACATTTAGATACCTTGGGATAGACATCTACCATACGGTTGAGGCAGAGCACCAGCATAATACCGAGAAGGTGGTCATGGGTATCGAAAATAGCATGAAGTTTTGGGTAAAGCTTCCTCTGGCGATGATGGGGAGAGGGGCAATGTTGAAAATGGTGGTCCTACCCAGATTAATGCATTATTTTGGGAATATACCATATCTGATATCAAGACGATTCTTTGGCAAGGTGCACAGCATGTGTAGGGGGTTCTTATGGCATTGGACGAGGAGCAGGGTCGCCCTTTGGAAATTGCAAAATGCGCATGATAAGGGGGGCATAAACTTGCCAAACTTCGAAATGTACTATATAGCGAGCCAGCTACAATATGTGGTAAAATGGCTATCAGAAGACCCAACCTCGGAATCCAGTTTGTTTGGACAGGATTGTGCCCCGTACTTCTTGAAGGAAATCATATGGCTGTCCAAACTAGACATGAAAGAGCGCCCAAAGATGATGACACTGGGGTGGAAAATATGGCGCAAGGCCTGTCAGATAATGGAAAATCCGACCCTGTGTTCCCCGCAGGTGCCACTGGTTGTACTGGCAGAGAAAGAGGTGCAGTTAATGAAGATAATCAGGAAACATTGGCAACCGGTGGGGATAGCAACAATAGGAGATATTTGGCAAGAGGGGAAGATGAAGGAATTTGGGACGCTGGTGGAGGAAATGGGGTTACATAAAGGACAATATATTACATATCACACGGTGGTCCAGCAGATTAAAGAAACATGGTCAGAAACAGTATTGGAAGAAGAACAGGATACCACCATAGAAATAATGTGATATAGCAGAGGGAGGGCACGAGATATCCAGGCTATATGAGCTGATAATGTCCAAAGTGGGAAAGGAAGTGGTACAATTACGACAGGACTGGGAGGAGGAGGTGGGTGCCCCGATGAGTGATGGTATGTGGGAGCGGGCTCAAAGGTACCACAAAGTGTCAAGGAATGCAAGATTACAGTAAATACAGTTGTACATAACCCTCAGGGCTTATGACACCCCAAAGGATAGCCAAATTCAATAATGCAGAAAGGCATATGTTCTGGGTGTGCCCACAAATCGAGAAATTTTGGGGAGAAATAGCCCACAGATTGGAGGAAAAGGGGATTAAGAGAACTGTTGGGGTAGCGTGTGCGTGCATGCTTGGGGCTTTCCCCAGACCACGTAAACTTAAACATGTAAGCAAACTAAAGGATTTGGCGTACATACTGGCGAAGCGTAGGTTTGCCATGGGGTGGAAGGCGTGCCACAGACCTAGGATTGAAGTATGGTGGAAAGACCTCCAGAAATGGGCAGAAGCCGAAACTGTAGTATGGCAGGATGCTAGAAACATGGGCGGGAGGAGGGGAGGGTGAAGATGCAGAAACCCTGACTAGCTGGAGACACCTAATAGCTACACGCAAGATTGGTCAAGTGGCCAAGACCCGGCGGAGAACACGAGTAAGGAAACCCCTTTGCAAACTTCGGAAGTAGACCTCGAACAGATGGAGGTTTGGGGTGGAGGGGAGGGAATGGGAAAAGCAGTCAACAATGATCAGGTAGTACAAAATTCGACAAATTGTAATATGTACTGCAAGTTTGGTTGTCGTTTGATTGTTTGGTTGATACAAAACTAATAAAACAATTTTTTTTTTTTTTTTTTTTTTAAGAGTACTGAAAGAGCCAATCTGTGTGAAGGGGTGGGGAGGGAGGTGGAAGGGAAGAGGAACCAGGAGCACAGGATCATTGGGGGACAAAGGCAGGGGTCTGGGGGCAAACACGAGGCAGCCAGTAGCTAGGCTACCTGCCTAGCACGATGAAAAGTGCGGGCAGGGAGCGAGGACGGTCGCTAGACCCACGATGCAGGAGGAGGATAAGGGACCAATCAGGGGAGGTGGGAGGGCTAGGGAGGCGGGAACAGGGAAGTCGGCGCTGGGATGCAGAGGGGAACACACAGGCCTGTCCGTTTAACTTCCAAATGTTGGGTTGGTATTCAATATCACTAGTTCTTAATGCAATAGCAGTTTCCATTCTGTTCGGTATTCAATATGATGTGCTTTCACTCAAATAGCTTTCCATTCAGTTCGGCATTCAATATTTTTCGCATTCACTTGGGCTTATGGACTGTCCCATGGGAGCGCTCCGGTCTTCCTGTGTCCTCCGACACTTACCGGCTCTTCCCAGTGCCGATTCCTGCTGCTCCCGCTCATCTCTTCCGAAAGTCGGGAAGCAGACAGCATATGCTCTGCTCACACGCCGGCTTCCCAGTTTCTCGCAAATAATGCGGACTGCATTCTCTTTACTGCCAGCTCCTTTCTACAGCTCAGCTGTTTGGGAGCTGCGTCTGCCTGCCTTCCACATTGAAGGCTCCCGGTCCTGCGAACGCCACGCGACCCATTCTCCCTGTGTTCAAAGGTCCTCCCGGATCGTTGCTGGTTTTCAGACTACCTGTTCTGGCTCCAACCCAGTGGTTATCTGTCTCCCAGCACATGGTTGCCTCTCCTTCCTTTATACGCCTGAGCCCTATTAAGGGGCCTCAGGTGCGTTTTGTTGACTTGATTTGTCTGACTGTGAGGCCAATTAATGGCACATATCTGACCTTCAGTACTGCATGTTCTTGGACCTTTCTTTCGTCTCAGTACTAGAGTGGTGTTTGTAATAGGAAGTGTGCATTGCTCCTAGTTGCCTCGTCCTCTTCTCAGTACTTGGTGGGCATTTACAGGTAAAGATAGGGCAAGAGTGGACATAGCCCATGAAGGCTGAGGAAAGGAAGGGTGAGTCTATATTAGAGATGGGGGGGATACCTTGTCTCTCCATCCAGCACTCTCCCCAATCCCCAAGGACCCTACCTTCCACCCAGGTGATCCTCCCTCGCTTGTCTGCCCCGAGGGTTGAGATCCAAAAGCGATGGCGCTTCCCTGGCCACCAGAGTCCAAGATCCCTGAGGAGTGGTTGTGAGAGTGTTTGAAGTTTCTCACAGGGCTAGGAGTAGCTTCTCACTGCAAACACTACCAGTAATCCTCAACTAGAAGCCACAGTGCAGACTCCATTGGTGAACCCACCCATGGGGATACATCCTTCTCTTTGCTCCCGGTACATATATACTTGTACTTATTACTACATACAGCATAGAACCCTGTCAAGAGAATTGGGAACCACATACAGCGATATCGGGTAATAATATCCCCATATATATGGTCGCCGTAAATAATATCGCCGGGAAAAGGTTGCTGCGATATTATATGGGTGACCATATATATGGGGACAGAGGCAAAAAAACATTTTTTTTAAAAAGAAAAAAAGTTTGGGGGTTGCGGGGGTGTCCCCCGCATGTTCCATGCAATAATGTCGCCACAAAAAACAGCCATTTTTGGCGATATTTTTTGCATGGCCTGATGTTTGTGGCAACATTATTACAGGGAACCCATACAGCATAGCATACTCGGTGTTGAGAAAAACGAGAAGAATATTTGTATTGTGGTCTGTATAAATTGCTTTTGGATATGTGCTTCTTCAAAGATCATTTTTATATGTAGTAGTTTGTCATTTATATAGCGCCTTTATCCCATTAGTATGGCCTCAACCTGCTTGTGGGGGATGGTGGGGGGGGGGGGGGGAACGCCCTCGGGGGACTAAAGTCTGAGGTATGGGAAGATTGCTGGGAAGAATTAGAATGCATGTGTACTTTTGGCCAAAATAGAGAGTTTGGTGGGATTGCAGAGCCGCAGTAAGCTACCCATGATGGTCAGTTATGTAGATGGGTGCTGAGAGGAGGTCAGGCGAGTGGGTGGGACTTGTTACGTGTCCAGCTAGACCAAATTGTTTGTCGTAGAACATAGCTCCATTCTGATGGCAGAGATGTTGTGCTTTGTGTTTTAGTCTAGCGTATGGAGGCAAATGCATGTGGGTGGATGGCCATGCCTGTGGCTGATGCCCACCGACTGGTGGGTAACTAGGTACCTTGAGCCTCAATTTCAATGACTATGCTTTCTGCTCCATAATGGATAACCATCACAGTTCTAAGTGCAATACATTGGCCAACCCTCATAGTACTTCCAACAGCAATAGATAGACTGATAGGTTGTCCATGTTTAACTGGATACAACAGTCCACCTGGTACTTGGCCGGAAATGCAATCGCAACTTATCCTTCCAGTAGCGGCAAACAATTCTGACTTTATAACTCTGCTGGTGGTCCCTTTCTGTCTGTGGACACTGACTCACGACGCACTTGCCAGCTAGGCCTTGTAGCATCCAACCCAATGACATATACATGACGTTGAACCAAAGAGGGCTCTGCTGTTGCTAACTTCATGTGGTTGAGGCACCAGTGTAGCTCAATATTGCCTTCTTGAGACAGCGATGCCCTGAGCCATTGATACGTTCCGTCACAAATGCACGGGCTTGAGCTTCTGTAAAGCTTGATGGTGCTTAGATCCCGGCAAAAAATTGCTTCGATTGAGGGCAACAGCAGTCTTATGACTCTTGTTAACTCTGATTGAGAACTGGTCCTTCACCAACAGAAGTCTTGTATCCCACCTTTTCTGACTTTTTCTGTGGCACCCTGAGATTAGCGGGTACTGTATCGACCGTGAACTCCAGAAATGCCATCTCTTTGGAGGGGTCGAGATCCGAATTTTCCCAGTTTACCAGTAAACCCATATCCTAAAGTAGGCAGGTTTTACTTGGTGTATTAGCATCTTTGTCCTAAGACATGATTTCCCTCACTCTAGTTAGGAAATAAATTTGGTAAATGGGAACGGTAAGGGTGCAGAAGTAAGGCTCGGACACAATGGTGGCATGTTTTTGACTATACACATTAATTACAAAAGGTAGAGAGAGAGGGAGAAGAATAAGCTAGGCTGTGAAAGCGAGGAAGGAAAGGAGTGAAACCTGTGCTGCTTTTTCTGCCTTCTGCAATTATGACTTCAATTATATTATGAGGGTGGAGA
The DNA here is from genome assembly GCF_040938575.1 of Ambystoma mexicanum. NCBI lineage: Eukaryota > Metazoa > Chordata > Amphibia > Caudata > Ambystomatidae > Ambystoma > Ambystoma mexicanum. Next base: position 39,421,281 of record NC_090940.1, read on the forward strand.
AATAACACTAAACGTATCCCACAATAATTATCTAATGTAATTTGTATAGCTCCTTTTCCCATTGGTATGGCATCACTGGGCTGTAGGTTAACTTCCTCGGGGGACCGAAGTCCAAGGTACGGGAAATTCGTCAGAAGAGTTTGGAATGAGGGTGTGCTTTTTAGCCAATATGAACGTAGTTGGGGTGGTAGTCCATGGTATCAAAACCCTCCCTCCACCCGTGTTTGGCTTGCTTCCCGGCATTAGCCGGACTCGCATCTAGATGGCTTTTAATGTTGGCGTGTGCCACACTTAGATGGAGTTGTGAACATTAGCCTGAGTCGCAGCTGGATAGAAATGTGAATGTCACCAAGTACCACACTTCGATGGAGATCTGAATGTTAACATGTCCCCACACTTGGATACAATTGTGAATGATGGCACGTGCCTCACTTAGATGTTATGCTACTTGGCATTTATATAGCGCCTCATGTATCATTGGTATGACCTCAAAGCGCTGGTAGGTTGAACGACCTCGGGAACTGCGGTTCAGGTCAGTAGAGCTAGAGCGAGAGCGTCGTATGGTGCGTGGGCACACGGGATGTGTGTGCAGCTGGTGTGGCTGTTGCACGATAGCTGCTTTATAGCACTAGGTGTGGTGCTGAGGAAATCAGTTGGAATGTGTTCAGTCTGGAGGGTAGACACCCAGACGGAGTTCTGGCTGCGTTAGGCCTGAGGAAACGACTAAGCTAGCTAGGGGTGTCACGGTATTAGTTTTATGACGGTACGATAACCTTCTTGCAAAATGACGGTATATCATGGTTATCGCGGTATAGCAGGTGGAGTTAACCAATCTTAACATCATAAATTGTCAGATTTATCATCACAAACAAAACCTGGCACCCAGAGTCAGAATTGGGCTTTTCAACATACTTTTCACTGAAATGCCACCCCTTGCTTCCACCAAACACAAACATGTGTGGAGAGAAGGAGGGGGAGAGCCCTGCTGCGACTGGCAAAGCAAACTGAATAGCTTTTCTTAAGTGGTCATTTAGGCTTTTAGCTCCCCCACTGGCTACTGGTGAAGATGAACATGTTGCCATATTTATAACCTGCATGTCCCAGATCAATGGAGGCTGATGGTAGTATAAGCTTGTGCGCATACTCGCACACGCATGCTCTCTTTACGTTACAGCCTTTAGTTTACTTGTGGGCCAAAAGGTGTTCAGTAATCAAGGACATGTCACCCTTTGGTATGGCAGCAGGGAATACCCACAGAGATGAGTGAATTTTGCAGTGTGACTTATCATATGTTAATTCAATGATAGAACCAGGGACATCCCTCATTGTCATACGTTTAGCAAACATACATTATAAATATATAAACCCCAAAGCCGCCAACCCAAAGTAAACCCTTTTCCTTCTTGGCACTGTATTTATTCTTCCTATTGCTAACATATTGATTTTGTGTCAGGCACGTGTAGTTTATGGAATGGCATTAAAAACTGCTCCAACTGAAACTACTTGGCAGATGGCACATCCAGCAGTGCAAGACCAAGACTGCGCAGCACTTGCTTACTGCAGCTTTCCAAATCAGATTGAAAAGCACACTTAACGGTATACACGGCATACCGGTATGAACAATGTGACGGTTATTATTGTTCAATTGAGTGGTTTGCGGTATCTTTAACGGTATACCGTTATACCGTTACATCCCTAAAGCTAGCCGGTATGTGCTCAGCTAGATGTGTTTTATTAGGATGATGAGGTGTTCGTGGGGTCATGTTAGTTTGAGAACTGCTAGGCCGAATGTGTCCTAGCATAGCTGTGTTCTGGTTGAATGATGGTGTATAGGTGAGAGTATGTGTAGTAGTGTGATATGGTGGATATCAGTAATGCGCCTGCGACCAAGCATGAGAGCAGGACATCCGCTTCATCCGTTCCATCCACTGCATTCATTGCATCCACTCTATCCACGCCGTCCATTCCATCGACTCAGTCCATTCTATCCTCTGTCCGTTCCGTCTACTCCTTCAGTTCCATGAATCAAAAGTCCTGCCACTACCACCTCAAAATTCTTAGGCGCATTTTTCCATACCTCTCCTTTCCCAACAGACTTGCCGTGGTCCAATCAGTTGTAATGTCAAGACTGGACTATGGTAACTCCCTCTACCTCGGAATCCAAGCATACCACCTGACTAAACTACAAAGAGCACAAAATGCTTCAGCCAAACTACTACTAGCACTTGGGCCAAGAGATCACAGCTCTCAAAACTCTCCGCTGGCTCCCGGTTGGACGAAGGGTGACCTTCAAAACCTTATGCATCTCCCACTGAGCAATGCATAAAACCGGACCTCAATACCTTCAGGAAAAACTAAAACCCTACCATCCACCGCACACTCTAAGATCAAGCTCTGCCCACCTCCTTGTGATGCCAAACACCAACTCAGGTTAGGTGGATCATCTTTCTCTGCCTTGGCCCCCACTATGTGGAACTCGCTTCCACCCCCCTTTCGACTCACCGAAGACCTCATGTCTTTCCACAAACTACCGAAAACTTCCCTTAAAAATCGACTCTTAGTACAAACAGAATAAACAACTGCAATAAACAGTAACCCAAGGTTTTTGAATCAAAGATAACAATCCAGCATAAGAAACCTGATCGAACAAACAGAAAACTAAAATGGCTAATGTAAATAAAAAGGATAAACTTGATGGAACGGATGAAGTGGATGGAACGGATGGAATGGGTGGAGCGGACGAAAATAAAAGTAAATCGAATGCGTAGAAAGGATGGAACGGATCGATAAAGTGGATAAAAGAATTAAATGGATGGAAAGGGTGAACGGATTGAGCGTAGGGAGTAGTTGGAACAAAAGGAGTGGACAGAACGAATGCAATAGATGGAACGGACAGAGCGGACGGAACAGATTGAGTCAATGGAACGGATAGAGTGAATGAAATGGTTCGAATCGGATGGAGCAGAGAGCTTGTTGGACTGAATATACTTGTCAGAACAAACGGATGGAGTGGAACAGACAGAGCAAACGGAGCAAACGAAACAGATGGAATGGAGTGAACATACTGGTTGGATTGATGACGGATGGCATAGATGAAACAAAAAGAATAGATCGGACGAATGGAATTGAATCAGATGGAGCAAATGGGAATGGAAGAAACTGATGCAGTGGATGCAACGGATGGAACGGATGGAACCCTTAAAGGCACATCTGGCGGCCCTATCAGCTTACTTCACTTCACAGAACAAGGTGTCCTAGTGGAAAGTCCCTGTCATCAAGGCATTCATGGAAGGGGTAAAGAGGCTATACCCCCCAATTTCCAACCATTCCCCCGTGTTAGGATCTCACTGTTGTGCTCTCCAAGCTCATGGGGCCCCACTTCAAGCCTATGCACATGGCCAGCCTAAAGCCTTGTACCTATAAAAAAGCATTCCTGGTAGCTATCACCTCCATAACACGAGTCAGTGAGCTACAGGCTTTGTCTGTACAATACCCCATTTTCATCATACACAAGGACAAGGTTGTCCTCCGAACATATCCTAGGTTTTCACCTAAGTTCATTTCAAAGTTCCATGCAAACCCATCCATAGAACCTCCCACCTTCTTTCAGAATCCATCAAACTCCGCAGAAAGAAGCCTCAATACACTTGTACGGAGGGCGGTCTTGTACTATGTGGACAAAACAAAACCCCTAAGGAAAACAGACCAACTCTTGGTTTCCATAGCGCCTGGTAGAGAAGGCGATCAGATATCAAAGGGCGCCACCTCCAGATGGGTAGTCCAATACATACAACTCTGCTATTCCCTATCCAAAAAGCTTCTACCTTTAACCCCAAAGGGACACACCATTAGAGGTACACAGGCTTCCTTCGCTTTCATTGCAAACGTCCCTCTAGACGCCATCTGCAAAACTGCTACACGGAGTTCCATCCATACGTTCACATAGCATTACTGCATTGGCACTCATTCTAAAGCAGATTCACAGGTGGGACAAGCGGTTCTAAAACATCTCTTTGCCGCTATACCTTCTAACTTTCCCTCTCCAGATACTGCTTGCTAATCAATGCAGAGAATGTGATCTAAGTAGAACCACAAGCTGCAGAAGGTATACATTACTTAAAATAATCGTATTTCTGGTGCTTGTATCGGCTTAGATTCACATGCGCCAACCCTTCCTCCCCTACTGGAGTTGAAGGCACATAGATGTTTTCTGGATTTCTGTTTCTGCATTACAACATCTGTACTATACTTCATGCAACCACATGTCAAACAGTCTGAGGGACATCAACGCGTTACGAACCTTGGGTACAGTACACACACTAGGGATAGTATTACTAATCACGCCCTGTCAAAGTCTGTTTTCAAGTTTGGAATACACATCTTGTAATAAGACTTCCACTAGATGCCGGACTATGCAGAGATACAAGCCCCAGAAATACTTATGGTCAGTTATATCCCATTTGCACTGTGTTTTTCGTGTGTAATCCTAAAATAAATGTATATTTTCCTGTGTACTGTCCTCTGAACCATTGAGACTTAATTGTTCCATTTCTCTTTGCTTCCTTGGGAGAAGCCTGACTGCTCTGTCCTAACTACGCCTAAAGAGAGCTTGGTTTACCTTTTGGTTGCATGTCTTGCCCTTAAGATATATGGTTTCTCAGCTCTCAGAGGTCTGTGGGGAAAATCACCATAGCATCAACACAGATCTGATAGCCCCTCTTGTGCTGATGGGGACTGACGTAGACATAAATAGGGTTACCCCCTACCCTGGGGTAAAGTATATATATTTCTGATGTTTGTTAATCTGCTTAGAATCACATGCTGTGCATAGGTCCGACATCCAGTGGTCACTGCGGAGTATTGCATTTTGTTTTTCGTAGTCGAAAAGGGGACGTCGACAAGGCGTGTCTGAAACACTATCCCTATAGTGACGTGCGTTGTACCCACAATCCCTCACGCGTCGAGGTCCCTCAGATTGTTTTTTTCCGCCCAGCTTCTGGTCGCCTTCACGCGGAGCTCCTCGAGAGACATTGCAACTCCTCGACCTTTGGTTGTTTTTTCTCATATTAATAATCCCTCCCTCGACGCAGTTGTAAGCTGTTCTCCGCCGAAAGGAATCTTCGACGGAGGGTCGAGCGGAGGAAATCCTTCGGCGCTGCCGAACACGTGGCCTGGCCTCGCAGGCCATATACAGTAGGGAGAGTGGGGTCGTGGGACATCTCTGGGTCTTTTCTGAGAATGCCTTTCCCTTTCCCCTTCCTTTCCCTTGGGGTGCTTAGCGCAATTTATTGCCTCGGCTATGGAGAGGACACCATTTAGGTTTTGCCTGCTTTGCAAAGGCAAATTTACTTGGAAGGACAAGCATTCACGGTGTAACCGCTGCTTGCCCCTCGATCACAAGGAGGAAGGTTGCGCGGCTTGTCGGCTTCTTAAGCCTAAAACTCTAAAAGACCGTAGGGTTAAAAGGTGGGCGGCCTACGCGATGTCGAAGGCCGAAGGTTCACCCGCCGCTGCTACCACCGACAGTGACGAGGAACGCGATAACACGACCTCCGCTACGGAAGTCGAAACCCCCTCTAAGGAGCGCTTGCGCGCTTCGTCGTCTGTCCCCGGCCCCGACGGGCTCGGCTCACGCCCTGCTTATGGGGATGAACACCCCGGCGACACTGACGCACACAAAGACTCACATAAACACACAACCCACGGCTCTTCTTCGTCTAAGACGAAAAGAGCTTCGGCGCCCAAGGAGACGCAGGTTCCACCGGCGGCCTCCTCGGACCGTTCGGGTTCGAAGCCCCTCTCGCAACCGCAGCCGCGACCAGCGACTGGGCTTTCGGCAAATAAGGGCGCCGCCCCCAAACCATCGGCCGGCGCGCATCAACAGAAGGCGCATACCGCCGTAGAGCGTTCGACACCCATAGCGTCGAAAACGCAAGCTTCCGCCGACAAACGAGTCGCCGACAAACGAGTCGCCGAAAGCTTGGCGAGGATCGCTGTAGCCGACGCCCAGAAGCGTACGCCGAAGAACACGTCGAGTGCTACGCATAAGTCGAAAGACACGCCGAAAGAGCCCGAAGAAAGGCAGGGACTACCCCCTTCAGTCAGGGGGTCACCCAGCACACCTGAAGGTTTTTCGGAGGGCGACGGGACACTTTCCTCGACGCTTTGGGAGAGTCGAGCCGTTTCCAGTTAGATGACTCTAATTTTCCCCCGCCAGACCGCTCTGGGGTACCCCATGAAACCATGGAAAGACTCCACCTCTGTATGGAGAGGATGGAAAGATTTATGAATACCCAGACCTCTCAAACTCCAAAGAGGACTAGAGAAGGGCCTCAGGAGGACCCCAGGGCCAAAAATCCGAGGCTAGTCGATCCCCAGGTGGACACAGCCTCAGACTTCCATAACGTATACAACCTCACTGGGGAGGAAGAATACTTGGAGGAGGAGGATGATTTCATAGACGATCAAGTAGGACAGAACCGGGAGGAATGTCTGGAAGACACGCCAGACATTATAGAAGAAGGCTTCCGAGAAGACACTGAAGAAGGACCTTCGCACCCCTGGCAATCCCCATCAGTGTATTCCGACACTGATGTCCTAAACCTAAATCCTCCTGACAATTCACCGGTTAGGAACACGTCTCCGATTGACGATCAGCCCACTTTCAATGCACTGTTGCGCAGAGCAGCAGCACATTTCGAACTGGACACTGGGGAGCTCTCTCCAGAATTAGACTTTGTGGAAAAAGTAATTAAAGAGAAACCCCCGGTCAGCCAGACCATTCCCCTCCTAGCTTCAGTGAAGAGAAGAATCATCCCTTCGCTGGCCACTCCCGCATTGATCAGAGTGGTCAATCCAAGAATTGAAAAACTTTTCACTCCTTCTACCTCAGACCCGCTCTACATTAGGGGACATTCCATTCCGGATTCCCTAGTAGTATCTAATACTAGAAAGAGGGCAGGGGTACCACTTTCCACCAGTGAGGCACCCCCTGACAAGGAGGGCAAAAGGCTATATGCCCTTGCAAAAAGAGTAACTTCCTCGGCTGCCTTCTCAGCAAGAATTGCGAACAACAATTCTTTGCTTGCTAGCTATGCAGACGCACAGTGGGCCAAACTGCGCAAGGACGCCGAGGAAGCACCGGAGCCTTTACGTACACGCCTACTTTCAACTATTGGCGAAGGAACCCAGGTCAACCAGAGCATTGTAAAAAACTCTCTGGACGCGGCAGAAACAGCGGGACGTTCCCTGGTGCAGGGAATACTCCTAAAACGCCATGTATGGCTGCGCAACTCAGGGTTTAAACCAGAGACACAGGCGTCTTTAATAAATAAACCTGTGGAAGACTCTAACCTATTCGGAAAAGCGGTGGATGAAGCTCTAGAGATGGCGAAAAAAGAGTTCGACACTATCAAGACTCTTGACCAAATCTCTAAGCCCACTACCAGACGCGGCTATGGCAACAAACGCTTTTTTCGTGGCCAACGCCAACAACAACAACAAAGTCAGCATCAACAATACCCTGCCACCAATTACCAGACCAATAGTGGGCAGTACAGCCAAAGAGGCCAATGCCGGGGTAAGGGGAGAGGTCGGGGATCCACCCCAGAGGCTCCCAAGCCCCCAACAACTCCAAGTGACGCGAAGATTCGCGTCCCCTCCCATGCAACACCGGTCGGGGGCCGGATAACATCCTTTCTTCCTGCATAAGAGGAGATAACGTCAGACCGTTGGGTACTTTCCACCGTAGCCCACGGATACTGTATCGAATTCAACAGTTCCCCATCCTACAGACCCCCGAGGGGACGTCGCATGACACCGGAACATCTTGCCATCCTTCTCCAAGAAGTACAACAACTGCTGGAAAAAGGAGCCATAGAGGTCATGCCTCTATCTCAGGTAACGGAAGGTATTTATTCAGTGTACTTCCTTGTACCCAAAAAGGATCTAACCATGCGCCCTGTATTAGATCTGCGCCCAGCGAACAAGTTTATCAAACCCCAAAAGTTTCGTATGGTAACCTTACAGGAAGTGATCCCACTGCTTTCTCAGGGAGATTACATGACAACATTAGACATGAAAGATGCATACTTTCATATTTTAATGTTGCCAGCGCACAGAAAATACCTCAGGTTCATGAAGTTCAAAGTGCTACCCTTCGGCATAGCATCAGCACCAAGGGTATTCACGAAGGTGCTGGCAGTGGCAGCGGCCCACCTGCGCAGGTTGTCCATCCCAGTTTACCCTTCCCTCGACGACTGGCTCATAACAGGGGATTCTTACGAAACATGCTTCTCCAATACCCAAAAGACGGTAGACCTTTTGTTCCAGTTGGGCTTCTCCATCAACGAAAAGAAGTCCAGTTTAGACCCCAGTCAAATCAAGCAATTCCTAGGGGCTCTAATTCAAACAAAGGACGGCCTCGTCTTCCCCTCCAAAGAGAGGGTCCAAAACATGCTCTTTCAAATCCCTCAATATGTGACCGGTCGAGAGGTGACGGTACGCAAAGCAATGCGCTTGCTAGGAATGATGGCGTCGTGTATTTATTTGGTACCTCACGCGCGCCTGCGCCCAATGCAAGAGTGGCTCAACAGCCAGTGGTGTCAGGCCAGCGGACTATGGGAGGATCTAGTTGTGGTCTCGCAAGCCTTGGTTCTCTCGCTACGGTGGTGGACAAAGTTAAACATGGAAAAAGGGAAACCCTTTGCCACACCCGCGGCGGAAGCCACTCTAACCACAGACGCATCCCTCACAGGATGGGGGGCGCACCTATCCCATCAGACTGCTCACGGAGGGTGGACTCCGAACGTAGCATCCAAACACATAAATCTACTGGAGCTACTAGCTGTGTTCAAGGCGCTAAGAGCCTTCCAGGAACACCTACAAGGCAAAACGGTAATGGTCCTTACAGACAGCACTACAGCCATGTACTACATCAACAAGCAAGGGGGCACCCACTCTCCAGGCCTGTCCAAACTGGCCCAGAATATATGGAAGTGGGCTCTCAAACAGGACATGTTCCTACTATCACTACTATCACTACATGTACCCGGGGAACTCAATCTGCTGGCAGACAGTCTCAGCAGAGATTTCCCCCTGCCAGAAGAGTACGAATGGCGCCTGCACGAAGACATCGTCTTCGACGTCTTCACACAATGGGGATTCCCAGAAATAGACCTGTTCGCAACCCTGGAAAACCCTGGAAAACTCACAATGCCTAAGTTACGCCTCCAGGTACCCCCAGAACCAATCCAAGGGGAACGGTCTGTCGATGCAATGGTCAGGGAAATTTGTTTACGCTTTTCCCCCGACTCCCCTTCTCAATAAAGTGGTGCACAAGATGCACCAGGAACAAGTGACCATGATACTAGTGGCCCCAATGTGGGCACGACAACCATGGTTCGCTCACTTGATGGAGATGTCTCTATCCCCCCCAGTAAAACTCCCCTGCCCGTACAACATGCTGTCTCAGGACAAGGGCAGGACTCTGCATCCATGCCCCCAGAACATGAACTTAGCAGCTTGGCTCCTGAGATCATAGAGTTCGGACATCTACAACTCCCGCAAAGATGCATGGACATCCTCAGGGAAGCCAGAAAACCGAACACTCGCCACTGCTATTCTAGCAAGTGGAAAAGATTTGTCATCTGGTGCAGGAGTAAAAGCATCAACCCTATTGACTGCTCTCCCACACATGTGGTCCTATACCTGACCCACCTATTGGATTCAGGTCTAGTGTTTAACTCCATTAAAGTCCACCTAGCTGCACTTTCTGCATACACCACTTCCCAACTTAAAGTGTCGTGGTGGAGGATCCCTGTTATAAAAGCCTTCATGGAGGGAGTAAAGAGAATACACCCCCCGATAGCTGACCCAGCTCCCGGAAGGGACCTTAATGTGGTACTTACCAGACTCATGGGCTCTCCATTCAAACCCATGCACAAAGCATCTCTTAAACACCTCACGCTTAAGACTGCTTTTTTAATAGCTATCACCTCCATCAGGAGAGTAAGTGAACTTCAGGCTCCTTCTATTCTAGACCCCTTCGTTACAGTTCACAAAGATAAAGTGGTTCTACGCACTCACCCTAGGTTTGCTCCGAAATTTATTTCTAAATTCCACGTAAACCAATCTATAGAACTACCAACGTTCTTTCAAAATCCTTCCAATTTGGGAGAAAGGACTCTGCACACACTAGATGTACGCAGAGCGGTCATGTTCTACATGGAAAGAACCAGACCACTGAGGAAGACTAATCAGTTCTTCGTCTCGGTGGCAGCAGGAAGAGAAGGAGATGCGGTTTCAAAATCCACTATTTCTAGATGGATTGTTCAATGCATCACTCTCTGCTATACTCTTGATAAGAGAGAACTGCCCTTTAGGCCAAGAGCACACTCTACTCGAGGCACGGGGGCATCCATAGCATTCATTGCAAATGTTCCCCTTGAGTCCATCTGCAAAGCGGCTACCTGGAGTTCGGTGCACACCTTTACAAAACACTACTGTCTAGATACACACTCTAGATCTGACTCCCAGGTGGGACAGGCAGTATTACGACACCTTTTCTCTACTGTTCCTTCTCATAACCCACCGCCAACTCCGGGTACTGCTCGCTAGTCTATGCACAGCATGTGATTCTAAGCAGATTAACAAACATCAGAAGAGAATGCATTACTTACCGTAAAAGCATTTCTGATGGTTGTATCTGCTTAGATTCACATGCGCCCACCCTTCCTCCCCGCTCGGATGGAAGGAACATAGACTTCCTTTATATATCTCTCTCTTTTCTGTACTCACTCACGTCTAGAAGGCTCCCTCAGGGCAGAAAAATACAAACAGAGGGACCTCGACGCGTGAGGGATTGTGGGTACAACGCACGTCACTATAGGGATAGTGTTTCAGACACGCCTTGTCGACGTCCCCTTTTCGACTACGAAAAACAAAATGCAATACTCCGCAGTGACCACTGGATGTCGGACCTATGCACAGCATGTGAATCTAAGCAGATACAACCATCAGAAATGCTTTTATGGTAAGTAATGCATTCTCATATATACATACAACTGAGTTCCACCATGGGGGAAGCAAAACTAAATTGACACTTGTTAGTGACTTAAAGCGTGCAGTTACGGCTATCCACAACAGATATCCCGTCAAGCATTTATGGCAGAAATTATCTAATAAGAATGCTTGGTGAAGGTGTTGATTTGGATTTTTCATTATGGATTTTAATCGCACAAATAACCTAATATGAAAAACAATTTGTATGTCTCTAGTACAGATGAAACGAAGATCAAAATACATCAACCATCTACAGTTATTGGTCTACTTGGGGGACAGAACCTAAGAAGATTGACATAAATATGGTCTAGAGAGGAAGAAAAGAATGTGTTACATCTAGAGCAAGAATCTCAGTGATTTTTTGAGATCCCTGTTTGGGGGAGGGGGGCACGTTTCGGTGAAGAAACTTAATCTTAGGTCCTCTCGCTGCCTTCAGGGCATCTGCGTGGACCCCTAAGGTGGTGTAGGGAAGCAGTGGACTCCAACTTCCTCTGCCCAAGGGGCGGGCATGGTTGGAGGGGCAGACAATACTCAAAGGTCAGGTAACTAGATCTGCATGTAATCCGAATAGTAGAGAGGAAAGCGTGCTTGTCCTCCTCTAGGCAACCCTTGCGGCCCGGTAGGGAGCTTTTGTCCTCAGCGGTGTGTAACTGCTAGAGGCAGGGCTTTGTACTAATTGCAGTACATCTGTGACACAGTGTCGTCTGAAGCAATGGTTCTGTTTGTGCCGAGTGTTAAAGCTGATGGAGACTGACTGCATCATTTATCTTGTCCTGAAGTGCTAGTGCATCCTGTTCCTCATCAGGTCAGTCTCTGAAGCTGTCCTTCCTCTGAGGGCACCTCTTGCGCCCTGCGGTGTCGAGTCCTGACGCGTATCCACTGACCTGACCTAACCTGAAAGGTCTGTATTTTGTTAACTCACTGCTTCCGTTTGTCCTTGGGTCCATACACTTGTGGGCCATCTCGTGGTGGATGGTCTTCCCACTTAGTCCCCATTTGTGGTCCTGCCCTTTGAATGAGAGTGGCTCTGCCTGCAGTCCTTGGAACTCGAACTGCAACAGCACACGGTAGAAACCAAACATTTAATGATACATTGGTCCCCTGGCATATTGTACGCACTCCAGCAACTTTGTTGACATCTTTATTTTTGTTTTTATTCATTGGACGTTTGTGTGGCGCCTATAGAGCAGAACAGGGTTTCCAGGCACCACAAGACAAAAGGGGAAGGGGAACAGGGGAGGCTAAACAAAAAAACGGTCTGACTAGGCCTTTTGACATTCAGATAGTAGAAGGCAGTACAAAAAAGGGCCGGGGAGAAGGGCAGAGGCAGGGTAAGTGCTTGGGGAGTCCATGAAGGGCAAGTGCACAGGTAGAAAAGGGGTAAGGGTAAAAAGTGCGAGGGACAGGGGTGGACCAGACTCAGTAGGCTAGTCAGGGAAAGGTGCCCGAAGGAAGTGTTGGTAACTGGGTACTGCGGAAGACTGGTAGGGGTGGGGCTGACCCCTATAGGACTCCAAAGGGACCAGGCAGCCACTTGTAGCAGCAGGGGATGTTGGGGAGAATTTCCATTTCTGTTTCTGGTCGAATGACTTTCAACCTTCGAGACCCCCGGCTCTTTTGCTGGACTTAGGACTTTTTAATTTTAACTCCTGATTGAGTGGGACCTTTTTCTCCCTCTCTCATGTGTTTTTCCCTGATTTGGATTTTGTGTTTTCACTGTTTGAAGTCTGACAAACTCCATAGGCATCTGCTTTTTGTATGGTGACACACTGCACCTTTAGTGCAGTGTCACTGAGAAATCCTTTGAATTTCTCTTAAGGTTTAAATACCTTTTTCGTGCGTGAACTACAGGTCCCAAGAATAGTAAAGTGAAATTGACTTTACTTAACTTTTCTCTTTGTAGGTCCAGCACACCATCTTATGTGGAGTGCTGGGGGCTTACTTAGTAGCCCCTTATCCTACTTTCTCATGAACATTTTTTTGTTACCCTCACTACTTAAAATGGCTGGTGGCAGTGGTTTAATTTTTTCTACCAATGTGCTTTTCTACCGCAGGCTGAACCCTCAGCTGCATTACAGCACCCATGGGTGACCATTTTTTCAAAATGGTTCGTCTTCTTTTTTTTGCCATTTTCTGTTTGTGAGGTCTTACTTGGCTTTTACTCTGTGCTTGGAGGCGGGTTTGAACCCTTTGTTTGTCTTAACTTTGGCAGGCTTCAGCCATGAAGCCCACCCCTGGCTCCAGTGTGTCTGGAAGGACAGGATGTGAGGGAGGGTCCCGAAACCCCCTGTCCTTTGTCTCTAGGAATACCTGAACGAAACCAGTCCTAATTGGCCGGGTGGCTGTCCTAAAAGGACAGCCACCCTGCTGTGTAATTGACAACCTAGGCTGTGCATGAATGGGAAATATTGTTTAAAAGGCAAGGTTTTTGGGACTATAGGCAGAGTCGACCACTGGAAGAAACATCCGAAGAGGAAACCGTGAAGAGAAGCCTTGCTGCAACCTCCTGGACCTTCAATTGCCCGGTGAAGCCCTGCTGCTGTGCTGACCTCCCTTATCACCTCGACAGAGAAGCTGTGATGGACCAACCTATCTCCTTGGGTCAGTGGGACCAAATGAACCAGAGACTAACTCTACCTTGGTGCAATCCCTGACTTGCTGTGCCTCTCCATTGCTGCAGAAGCCCAATGCCAGGGGTTGAGTGGCCATAGTAGAGAGCACCGTCTGCCGCGGAACGAATCCGGCCAAAAGCACCAGGAGCCTCCGAAGGACACTCCAGAAGCAGGAAATCCCGATCTAGTGTCCCCGCACCAGAGTGCAGGAGCAAGGAAAGTCCAACTGGTGTCCATCGTTCTGCATCGTTGCGGATTCGAAGCACTGAAACCGTGAAGTGCTGCTGAACCAAAGAAAACGTGTAGCTGCCCATGACCTTCCCGAGTACTGCTGCAGGAGCCCTCCAGACGTCCTCCCTCTTGTCCCCACGAAAGAGGCTCTGGAACCAGGGTCTGCTTGGCTGTTGCAAGATGGAATCCAGCTGGACCCCTTCCTCCTAACCAAAGGTACTTTTTCAGGCTTGGGGGTACTTACCTTCTTGCCTTAAGTCATGCTGCCTCACTTGAGACTTTTACCTGCTTACTTTCTGAGTTGATTTCAACTCCCTTGGCACAGGCTTAATAGCTTGTGTCCCTACAAGTGAATTTTCTGTACCCTAACTTTGTGCAAGACTTTTATCCAAGAAGTGCATCAGACCTATAGACTGTGTCCAAATGACTTTGGCTGTCCTGGCTCCCTAAGGCACTCTTCTTATTTTTGAGTCCTTGTTCAGACGGATTTCTGAACTCTGTCCTGGAGGCGCAGAGGTTCAGAAGGTCAACCTAATTACTTGGAACAGGGTAACCTCTGGACAAGCCAGACCAATCACGGTAGCGATCGCGGCGGTCAAGACTAGGTCTCAGGAGGGGTGAGGGTGACTGAAAGCCTGCAATGAGCACACAAAGGAAGGACACTTACAAATTACTCCAAACAGGTGTTATATTAAAAGTATATACACATTTATTCCAAGGCCTTTGCAACAATGACCGTAGCGAGAAATCACAATAAAACTCTAGTAAACCAACACATACCAAACCAATACAATATATATACAAATACAAACGAGTCTAAAGTGTTAGATGCACGAAATGTGTACTCCACCTAGAAGAGGAGGAAAACAGCAGTGCGAAATAATAATTAGACCCAGTCTGCCTTCAGAGGCACCTAACTAAAAGGAAGTCCAAGCCCTACGAAGAGTGGAGCCTTGTGCTCAAAAGTACCTGCACACGCTGGTGCCAAAGGGCAAAAAGGGAAGTCTCTTCGAGGGAATCAGGCAGTTCAGTTCGGTGAACAAATGAAGATGAACAGAGCTCCGCGACTCAAGCGCCGCCTCCACTGTGGGCAGAAGCAGAGCGCGAGTACAGAAAGGCGTGCTGTTTGACACAGCGGGGAAAAGCTATGGGCTCCTGCAGGAGGGCGACCAGTTCCTAGCTATGCTACTCACCGGTCCCCGATGCAAGCAGACCCAGGCTTCTCCGTGTCAGTTTCAGTGCTGGCAGGTTCAGGGGAGCAGGGGACGTCTCGTCGTCATGTAGATTCTGCAGCAGCAGAGTTGAGTTGAGGGCGTCCCAAACGCAGTGAACCCGCACAGTTTGTTACCACAGCAGGGCAACGGAGCGGCCGTGTGTATCTCAGCCAAATGTACACTACTCACTTCAGACCTGGGAATGCCAAGTGTACGAATCGTGTGAGAGTGACAAGGACTCGAAATACAACACAAGCTGGCGGCGGTTACAGAGCAAGACTCCTGGGTAGGCTGGTCAGTCTGCTGGATGGCCCAGAGACACTTCCGAAGGCTTACGTGCAGGAGATGGTGAAGATGCCGAGAATAGCTGTCCCCGCTATTCCAATGGTCGAAGTACCAGTACAGGCCTTCTGGTTCGATCAGAGGTAGAAAGGGTTTCACAAGGCGACAGCAGTGCAGAGGAGCAGTCCTTCAGTGGGTCACCAGCGATTCCTCTGTTCAGCCTCGTGGTTGCAGGATACTTGGCTCCTGTATTCCTTTGTTCGTGAGAACTCAGGAGATCGACATGGTAGTGGCGTTTCCAGCCCCCTCTTATCCACGGTTCCCTTCGCGCCAAAACGGAGGGGACCCAATGGGAGATCCGCTCATCAAACTCACACCATACGTGGACCTATCATGGACCACGGTGGTCCCAGGCATTCATACCACACTAGACTCTCTGGCACCTAGGATGTGTATTGGGACCAGACATTCCAGCCCACATCCTGGAGGCACACACAAGGCCTGTAGAAGCCCGCGAAAGCATCTGGGTTTCGCGGGAAAGTACATGCCCAAATAAGGAAGGTCGTGGTCGACTCGACCTGGGGAAGGTGAAGGGGGCAAGCCGGTCAGCGGACAGGACAAAGAGCCTCGTGGTCTGGCCATTTTGGGAGCCAGGCCACCATTTTGGGCTAAGCGCGAGAAACGCGCTTAAAACGCCAAAAGGAGCTCAAAAACACAAACGATCGCTGCCACCAGTCCCGTCCGTGATTCACTTGGACCGATCATTTACAATACAAGCAGAGTATCTAGGGCTTGTAGAAGACTAGAGACCCAAGAGAGCAGTAACTTAGCTTACAGTGCCCTCTTGTGTCATGTTGCACGAAAGCTGCAACATGATAAAGAAACTACGGAAAACAGTGTTTCCCGGTACTGACTGTCTTAAGGGCATGTCAGTTTCCCCGTAAGAATGGAGCGAAAGCCCAGAGGAGTGCGGCAGAAGACTGCACTTCTCTGGCAAAGTCTAGATCCTGGTGAAAACAGCAAAAAGTTTAGGGGTTGCCACATGGAAGGAAAATTACCCACAATTAAGAAATCGTTCCGAACAGTCCTGTCCCCTTTTCTCCATACTTGTGGGACATTCTGTTCTTCGGGATGGGACCGGAGCACTTTTGTTAAAAAGCATCAAACATTTGATTTGTCCTTTTGTTACGCGCGGCCACCGCATGTGGCTGTAACCCTGAGCTCTGCCCCGCGCATCGCCCTCTAGTCTCATTTCTCCATACGGTCGGGGCCGGCCACACTAGCATCTCTAGGAATTTTTTTCTTTTTATTCCCTTTGTCCTTCCTTCCGGTTCCACTGTCCTCTTGTCCTCTGTCTATGACTGGTGTCCTGTTCATCTTGCAAACGCCGTTTCGCGAGGCCGGATCCCCACTCTTTGCCTGGAGTGTCTGGGCCCGGACTGTTGGGACTTGTGCTTCTATTGCGACTCCCTTTCCGTCCGGGCCCTCCAGCGTTGTCTCGTCAGGTGGGAGGAGATGTTTCAACACATTACTCCACATTTGCAGCTCTTCATCGATGAAAAAAAGAAACATCCGGCGAGTTCTTTCCTTTTTAGGGCACCCCGGCCAGGGGACTCCTTCCCGGTGTCTTCCAGGACCAGAAGGGGCTCAAGTAGCTATTCTACCAGGGATATCCCTGAGGTGTCCCGCAAAAGGCCTAATAGATGCACCGGAGCTTCCTCCGTGGGTCCCCGCAGCGGGCCTGCCAAAACCAGATCTTCTTCCGAGGTTCCCTGTTTGGGGGCTGAAGTTGGGCCCAGTTCTTCTGTGGCTTTGGGTACCCGGGTTCGCCCTGAGGTTTCTGCATCTGGAACTTCCTGCACAGAGTCTCGACTCGAGGCCCCTCTCGAGGAAGCTAAACGTACCGGGGGTCCAACCCGAGGCTTCCCTTCTTGGGGGCTAAATCGAATACAGGCAGAATTGAGGGATCCTCTTTGAGGGTCCTGGCGGTGAGGTATATCCCTCAACCTTCCCATTCTCAGGGGCGTGCTGCTACCAGTTCTGTCACGGGGGCAAAGAAGGTGGTTACACACCACAGGCCTTAGAGTATCGGCTCTGCCGAGGTTCCTCCACCTGAGGCCAATTCTGGGGCAGTCCCTGAGGTGTCAGGTAAACACCCTAGATCTGTCAGTACCAGCTCTGCAGAGGGTCCTTGCTTCAAGGCTAAAATGTCACACAAGGCCCCTTACTCCCTTGAGGAGACTATTACCTCACTTTCTCCTGTGACGCAGTTAACCTCAGGTGTCGACAAAATGGCGGCCCAACCTCCGGACCATGGCAGCCATTTTGACTACCTCTTACACCATTGTTTACTTCGGCTGGTGCTGGGGGAATCCTTTTATGGCAAAGCAGTCTTTTCCATGCTATGTGGATAAGAACCCATTATGCCCTCCAATGGATTGGCATGCTCGGGCACCGCTGCCTCATACAGTCTCGCTCCCTCCTGCATCCGGACCCCTGATCTACGTGGACCCAATTGGTGGAGGTCCTTCTTGGCAACCATCTTCATTGTGTTCATGGGGGTATGCCCCTTCCGAGCGGCCTCTGCCCACTCCAGCGCCTAGACCTTTATCTCAGGATGCGTTTTTGAGAAATTTTAGACACTGATGCATTATGATCCCATGAAGGTGTTCTTTAAGGATCTCTTTAGGGAAATGTATCCTAGGCCTCCTGTACCGCCTCCTGCTCCGTCAGATCCTGCGCAGGCCCTGGTGGTGCCACCTCCTCCACCTCTTATTGAAGGACCTCCACCACCACTTCCTCCTCTGCTTCCACTTTCCCCAGTAGAAAAGACATTGGGTGCTCTGCCAAACACTTTAGGGCTTGACGTGCCACATGTATCGGATCAGTCTTCTGCTCCCGGTTCACTGGATAAGGACCAAGCGGACCAGGACGGCGATGAGCCGCCCCGCTCTATTAGAACATTTCATGACCGGGTGCTGGACATGATGGCGCTGCTTGACATTCCAGTACCCGAGGCCCCAGCTCCACAGGAGGGGGTACTTTCTGGAGCCTTTACTCTGTCGCCTCAGGAGTGCACCGTCCTGTTCCTCCAGAAGGACGTTTTACCTGAGGCACGTAAGGTCTGGGAAAAACCTCATTCCAGGCTGCATCTCAACAAGAGGATTGATGCTCGATACAAGCTTCATACCTCTGAGGACATATCTTTGTCGGCTTGTCCGCCCCCTTCATTGAAGGTGGTGGCAGCCAAGCCTGCCTCTACATCCTCCACTGCAGCGGCCAAAACCCTTTCCATGGGAGGACAAGCTTCTTGACGCCATTAGCAAGAAAGTCTTTTCCAATTAGTCTTTCCAGCTTAGCCAGGCTAACACCAAGCTTATCCTCATGGCAGATGGGCTTGAGGACTTCAAAGCCGGTTTGTTGGATGCCAGAGTGCTCGCACAGTATCCACTTAAGGCTGCGGCACACCACGTAGACGCTTCCGCTCGAGGCCGTGTGGTCGGGGTCGACATCTCCTGCCAAGCATAGCTCCATGCTACGAAGTTCTCAAAGGAAGTGCAGGACAAGGTGCTTGATCTTCATTTTGATGGTAAGGAATTGTTCCATTCCTCCACAGATGAGGAACTCACAAAGACTAAGGCGAACACTCAAACATCCAAGTCTTTATCGGTCCTGGCGAAAACTTCAGCTAAAGCTCCTTATACACAGAGGTCAGGGTCCCAAACTCGGTCCTTCTCTGGATGCAGGGGTTTTCAGGATCGCTGTGCGTGCTGATCTGAGGCTCCGTCTGGCGGGCCCCGCTGTAAGCAGCAGCGGCAAGGTGGGCGGTTTTTCTCTCGCTCATCAGCCTCCTCTCCTGGGATAGGTATTCTCCCTGCCGACAAATCATCCAAATTATATTTTTTGTTGGTAGCACAAGACTCCGGTGGGAGGACGAATTTCGTCTCATCTGGAGGCGGGGCAGACCATCACCAAAGATCGATGGGTTTTGTCAATGGCTCGGGTGGGCTTTCGATTGCCCCTCCCCCCTCTACTCCAGCCTTCAACCGTCCCTTCCAGCAGACTGGGTCATTCTCCCTCAGAGCCGAGGTACAGAAACTTCTAGACCTCAGAGCAGTGGAGCCTGGGCTACTACTCCAGTCTGTTCACAGTGCCCAAACCCAACCAGTCTGGCCTGCACACTATCCTCGATCTTTCGAAGTTCAAGATTTCTCTTCCCCCAAGAGAAATTCAAGATGATTACGCCCTGCCAGATAAAGTCCTCTCTTCGGAAGGGCGACTGGCTTAGCATGGTAGATCTTCAGGATGCATACATGCACATTCTGATTTGGAGCCTGCATCGACAATATTTGTGGTTCTCCGTGGGAGCAGAAAACTTTGTTTTATGTACTCCGTTTTGGTCTCAGCTCGGCACTGCGTTTCTTTTCGAAGCTGTCGGCCATTGCAGCATCCCTCAGACTGCAGGGGATTCATGTATACCCATACTTAGATGATTGGCTCGTGCGCAGTCCTTGCCCACAGAGGGCTTTGACCAATCTCCAGGCACTCCTTCAGCTCCTGTTCCATCTTTGGCTGTCGGTGAATTGGCAGAAATCATCCATGACGGTCGCTCAAGACCTGATCTTTCTGGGTTTCCGTTGGAATATGGTCAGTCCCAAGGTGTTCCTAGCGACGGACAGGATTGCAGGCCTGTCGACCACTTGTCACTCTTCACCAGTCCTCACACATGACGACCTGGTGGTTCCAAAGACTTCTGAGTCTCGTGGCCCCTTGCGTGCTAGCTCTATCCCTTGCACGTCTGAAGATGAGGCGCACAAAGCTAGCTCTTCGGAGATGCTGGTCTCAGACATCGGATCCGGATTCCAAGATAATTCCAGTTCCATCCTTTATGATGGCGGATCTACAATGGTAGTCCTTGGCCAACAACCTTTCAGTGGTGGCCTCCTTCCAGGGGCCCTGCCCACAAATAAGTTACTACAGACTCCTCCCTTCTGGGGTGGGTGTTTGGAAAGATTCTCAATTGTGTGTAATTTTCCCTCCAGTTGTGTACCCCCCAACTTTTTGCTGATGTTAAACACCAGTCTGACTTTACCGGAGGAGCCCAGCCTTCTGCTGCACTCCTGGGCTTTTTGCTCACTTTTTATGGGGAAACTGACATGCTTAAGACAGTCAGTATTGGGAGACTTTGTTTCCCTTAGTCCTTTCCAATGTTGCAACTTTTCTGCAACATGTAACAAGTACAATGTACCTTCCAGTACAGTGCACTTGAGGGGGTGGGAGGGGGGGTCTATTAGTCCTTTCCAAAGGCCCTATATACTCTAGAAGGATTTTTTAGAAGTGCAGATGTGCCTTGGACAGGGCTGGTGGCAGCTTATTTCATGTATTTTTAACCCTTTCCTGCCAGGTGAACTGTGATTACCGCGTTTGGCACAAACGGGTGGCCTGGCTCCAAAATGGCCATGCCACAAGGTTCTTTGTCCTGTCCTTTGGCCATCTTGCCCCTTCATCTTCCCCAGGTTCAGCCGACCCGGGTCAGTCCTTATTTGGGCATGCATTCTCCTGCAAAATGCCAAGCTTTCGCAGGCTTCTGCATCCCTTGTGTGTGCCTCCAGGATGGGGGCTGGGATGTCTGTGCCCAATACACATCCTGAGTGTTAGAGAGTCTGGAGTGCTGTGAATGCCTGGGACCACTATGGTCTGTGATTGGTCCACGTATGATATGCCTGTATGTGAGCAGATCTCCCATTGGGTCCTCTTTGTTTTGGCGCGAAGGAGATTCTGGATAAGAGAAGGCGCCAAACACCCATACCATGTCGATCTCTGGAGTTCTCACTGAACGAAGGATAGGATCCAAGTATCCTGAAACTAAGAAGCAGAGTCGAGGAACAGCTGGTGAACCGCTGGAAGGTTTGGCACCCTGAGCTCGCTGTCCTCCTGTGGGACCCCTCTGCATCTCTTCATTCTAGAAGGTCTGTGAAGACGGTTCGAACCATTGGGATAGTGGGACCAACGATTCTCGGCACCTTAATCAAACCCTGCCAGTAAGCTCTCTTGGAAGTGTCCCTGGGCCAATCAGTGGGCTGACCAGTTTACGCAGACTCTTTGCCCTGATACTGCTGCCGTTTTGAGGAGGCCCTCTAAATCCGGTACGTCGCTAGCTCTGTTCACGGCACTCTCTCACCGAATTTCGTACACTTGCCTTTCCCAGGTCTGGAGTAAAGTGAGTGTACCTGAACCGGCGTATACGCGGTTACTGTGTCGCCCAGCCGTGGTGACGAACTTTGCAGGAGCGGAGAAATCGCCACTGCCCCGTTTGGGAATCATCGCTGTATCTCCGCCTTTGAAAGCTGCAGAGCCGCCAAATTGCCTTACTCGAACCTGCAACCGAAGTGGACTCGACTGCCGAAGTTTGGTCCAGAGTGCACTGGGGGTCGGTGAGTAATCGCAACCCTAACCAGTGGCCCCTAGCACCTCCATTCATTTTTACACGAGTGGCCCCTGAGGGCCCCTCTCCTTTCCACTGCTAGTGCAAACTAGCGAACTATTCCCAACTTTTGGAATCAACTCTGCCCTCAAGTGGAGGCCCTCCTTGAATAGTGGGAACCTATTCTTCATCACCTCACTCACCTTCCTGAGCTGCTACAGACCCTTGAAGAGACCCCATTTTGTCCTTCTGCATTACCGCGTGCGCCAGCATTGCATGTACATTTGAGCAATAGGCTGCACTCTTAGGGATTGGACTGCCTATTAGTTAGGAGTGTGTTGGATGCAGAAGGGACTAAAGACTACTTGCACTGCCTGTTTCCTTCCCCCTTTTAGGTTGTGGACCCATTTCGTGCATTAACCCTTTAGACCCCATTGGTCTTGTATATATGTATTTAGATAGAATTGTGTTGGCTTAATAGTATTACTGTGATTTGATTTGTGTGTCGAAACTCAAAGGCCTTGAAATAAATGTATTTGTATTTTTTATATATATATACACCTGACTGGTATAATTTGTAAGTGTCCTTTACTCTGTGTGCTCATTGAGGTCTTTCAGTCACCCTCGCCCCTCCTGAGACCTAGTCTTGACCGACGCCAAGCTACCTTGATTGGTCTGGCTTGTCCAGAAGGTTACCCTGTTCCAAGAAACTAGGCCTTCTGAACCTCTGCCCACCAGGTCAGAGTTCAGAAATGTGTTTTAACAGTGGGGAGCAACACTGCGTCACCTCCAGGTTTTTGACTTGTGGACGCCTCAGGACAGGCATTTTCATTCCAATTACCTGGAACTCCTGGCTCTCAAAGCTTTTCAATCGTCTATCACCAACAGGGCAGTCCGTATTCCTACAGACAATTCTGTGGCAATGTTTTAAATCAACAAGCGGGGTGGCACCAAGTCACCTATCCTTGTGGATCTTGCCATACAAATGTGGGACTGGGCCATCCAACACAATGTCTGGCTCCAGGCTGTACACATCCCAGGTCACATCAATGTGATTGCAGATTCACTCGGTCGTCAGCCAGCCGCCAGTTACGAGTGGGAAATGAACAGCAATGTCCTCAACATTTTCCACCAATGGGGCACTCCAGAGGTTGACGTCTTTACAACTTCTACAAACAGGAAACTTCCTCTTTATGCGTCCAGGGACGGGCTCGGAGCGTCCTACCTGGTGGACGCTCTCGAGATTCCGTGGGACAACATGAAGGCTTACTCCTTCCCTCCATGTTCAGGACTGCATCGAACTGCACTCTTCTGTTCATAGCTCCTTGTTGGCCAGCCAGATTCTGTTTTTCGGAACGACGGCATCTGTCGATTCTTCCCCCGATCAGATTGCTACTGATACTTGACCTTCTTCACCAGAGCGATCACCAGCTACGGCACCCCTCCCCTCAATCGTTCAGCTTAGCGGCCTGGTGCCTGAGTTCAGATCTTTTGCGGGACTTCATTTCTTCAGCCGGTGCGGACTCCTCATCCTCATCTCAAATGGTATTTGTTTGGTCCTCACCACTTCATGCCATAAGCCGTTTGAACCCATGGCTACTACTGATCTTACGTACCTTTCTTGGAAGGTTGCTTTTCTGATTGCAATAACATCACCAAGGCGAGTAAGCAAACGCCAAGCGTTTTCTGTGGAACATCCGTTCCTCATTTTCCACATGGATAACGTTGTGCTTTGCACTCATCCTGCTTTCCTTCCTAATGTGGTTACTGATTTTCATTTGAAGCAGTCTCTTTACCAGTTTTTTTCCCGAACCTGGCATCTGATGCCGAGAGAATGAGCCCTCAAGTTTTATCTCGATAGGACGAGTGAACTCAGAAGCTCCAACTTTTACATTCCCAAAAGGCAAACCAGCTTCCAAAGCATCCATCTCCCACTAGATAACATCATGTGTTGCTGAGGCCCATAAGACTCGATGCCTTCAACCACCAAAAGGCATCCATGCACATCTTGTCTGGTGCAAAGCAGCTGCTATTGCCTTCCAAAAGTATGTCCCTTGGGAGTCCATCGCCAGGGAGGCTACGCCCATCGGCTTTCTGCTAGCATTTCTGCTTAGACCTGAGCTCCAGGGCTGATGCCCAATTTGGTCAGGCTGTGCTGAAGAACGTATTCCAGTAAAAGGATTTTCCATCCCTTTAACTCATTTTCAGGCTGCCCTCTGCCACTTCCTCCACCTCCACATTGGCACACCATCACCTTCCTTTCCCCTCACTCTCTGGCTGGCCTTCCTTGGCCCTCCTACTATCCCCACCTGCGAGGCCAAGAACCTAGATTCCACCTTGATTCCACACTCTCCTTCTCCGCCCACATCGCTGATGTATCAAAAAAGTCAAACATCCAACTGCACCTCTTCAGAGGTGGTATTCCTTTCCTCTCATTCCCCCAGAAGCTCACTGTCTATCAAGCTCTGGTTCTCTCTAAGTTGGACCATTGCAACAGCCTCTTTCTTAATCTACCTGCCTCTACACTCCGCCCTTTACAACTTATCCAGAACAGGACTGCAAGACTTGTCCTAGGCCTCAAGCCCTGAGATCGTATCTCTCCAGCTCTGAAATCTCTCCATTGGCTCCCAGTGAATGCAAGGATTAAATTCAAAATCCTCTGCATTGTCCACAAGGCTTTCTGGGGCCTGGGTCCAACATACCTTCAGCTATCCCTCTGCAAATACCTCCCAACTCGAGCACTCCGCTCTTCTACCTCTAACTCCCTCAAGGTCAGTTGTTTCTGAAAGAAACAAGCTGGGGGTAGATCTGTATTCAGCTGGGGCCTCCCTCTGGAACAGCCTCCCTGCCACTATAAAACTTGGAGAACCATCTCCGGTTCCGGAAGCACCTCAAAACCTTACTCTTTGCTTCTGCCTTCTCCTCTGTTGATTCTACTCACCCACTGCACTTTCAGACCTACCCGGCCTGCTGACATAAACCCAGCACTTGTGACTTGCTGGTTGCACTCCCATTGTTTGTTGCCTTTTTATTTATTATTTTATTTTTGTTTTTTTCTTCTCGCTCCGCACTCTCCTTTTTGTTCCCCCCTTCCATGCACTTATCCCCCCTCCCCCTCTACCCTGCACTTGCACGTTTTCAATGTCACTGGGCCTAGTAAGATCATCGTTTTTGTTCTCCCCTGTTCCCCTTCCCTTGTCGTGCTCTGAAACACTTGTGTATGAGCGCGATAGAAATAAAATATCAATAAAATAAAAAAAATATCATCCACCCGCACTACTTATGGTTGCTGCTTGGGAATCTCCCACAAGTATGAAGGCAAGGGGACAGGACGTAGGAGTATAACAAAGTTACTCACCGTAATGCCTACCTTACTCCTAGTCCAAAGTACCCTTTCCTCCATATGCCCTCCCTCCCCTCTAAAAAGTATCCTCTTTTGTTGTTTAAAGTGTCTCAGACCTGGCGATAGATCAGGATTGAAGGGCGATGCGCAGGGCGGAGCTCAGGAGGGTCGGGTTATGGCCATGTGCGGCGGTCCCGCGTAAAAATAAAGACAAAAATGAAATTTTTGATGCTTTTTAACAATGCCTGGTCCCAAGTATGGAGGACAGGGGACTAGGAGTAAGGGTCACTATGGTGAGAAACTGTTAAAATCCATTGACTTTGGTATAGCTTCTCTCCCCCCACCCCACCTACCCCCCCATACACGCGGGTAGGTAGGTTGTGGCTTGTTAAACATTGCTACTGCTGGGAAAGGCTGATCTAGACTTAATTAGAAGATTTAGTTGTCCTCACATTTTCTGAGAAACTGTTCTAACCTTTTTACTTCCCTTAACCTTTCCTTTCTGCAATTCAGAATCTACAATGTATATTGGTGTGATATATAAATGAAAATACTATCCTTGTTATTGAAGTAAGTCACTTCAGGGTGTAGGAGAAATGTATCGAGCACATTCAAAGATTATTCACTGGCTTTATTAATTCTGAAAAGTAATTTCAAAGTTTATTCGTCTTGTTAAAATCTTTTGCCTTTTTAAAGAACGCTTATTTAAAACTGATTATAAATAACTATTTATAACTGAAACCTTGAGTGTAAGTGTTACTTGGCTACTTGTTTTTTATGGATTTCATTTGTACAGCTCTACAGCTCACAATTACCCCTCTTGAGATGAGCCTGGCTGCTCAGTCGCACTACCAACTTGTGTAGTACAGACCTATACCAAAAGGTGGGTTACCTAATGCCAAGCAAATAAGTCTTGTGGGGAGTGAGGGGGGGGCGCGGGAAGAGTTTGTTTCTTGAATTTGGGGAGACCCGGCTCAAGTCTGAGAGGGGCATGGAGGCTGGTGCTGAGGAAAGAGATCTACCCCCAACACTCTGCTTGGAGAAATGTTAGACCTGCAGAGAATTGGAGCCTGAGTACCGGATGTATTTAGGGAGGGAAAGTTGGATATAGCGCAGTGCCAGACCCCAGAAAGCGCAGTATCTTGAAATTGATCCTTGCAGTCATCGGGAGCCAGTGGAGGGATTTTAGGGCTGGAGAGATGTGGTCCCTAGGTTTGAGGCCATGGATAAGTCTTCCAGTCCTATTCTCGATAAGTTGATGAGGGCAGAGGGAGGAAAAGAAGCAGATCGAACAAGAGGCTGTTGTTAGTAGCCCAGCCTGGAGAGAACCAGAGCTCTGGACACATTGAGTTTCTGGGGGAAGGTGGGAAAAAGGAAAATGCTTCTGAGAAGGTAGAGCTGAAAGTGGGCCTTCTTGGCAAGGACTGCAATAGGAGGTGAGGAGAGAGAGAGAGGGGAGTCGAAGATGACTACAAGGTTTTTTGCCTCATTGGAGCGTGTGAGGAGGGGGCCCAAGGAGGGCGGCCAGAGATTAAGGGGGGGGAATCTTAATGGCATTAACACAGCGATCATTAGCAGCACACCATGCCTGAATAGCAGTCGGACAATCTGGAATGAAGGAGAGGAGGGCAGCTTAAAAGAAAGCTGTATCATCAGCATAACACTGGAAATTAGGAGAGAAGGTGGAGATCAAGTGGGCAGGGGGTGGCAAGGTACATTTTGAAAAGCCACAGTGAGAGGATAATGCCCTGAGTGGACACCACAGGTGTAGAGTGAGGTAGAGGAGAGAAAGGGGCCCATTTGAACCTCGGAGAGAGAAGGGGGGGTTGTCTTCTACCTCATAATTGCCACCTAGTTTCTGTCTTACTCCTACGTCCCGTCCCCTTTCCTCCATACTTATGGAGAGAAAAAGTACATGACAGACTGACTACCCCTCTCTAGAAGTCCTGTGTGGACACAGATTTAGATACAGAGAGACTGCTTACGTATTGTGCAGACTGAATACCTTGTGGGAAAAAATTATTTCAGCTGAATGCAATGTAGCAAAAACATAAATCTCTTTAATGTTAATTCATAAAAACATCTTAAAACTCATTATTGACTTCTACTTGAACCAGTCACTCCTTTCATTCCACTCATACTTTTTACAAAAACGGGGTTCTACAACTTGAATTTTCTTCCAGCATAGTAATTATTCTTAATATGCATGACATAGGAAAATAACTTTTAGTTTTCCTTTAAGGTCGACATATGTTTCGGCCCTTGATGGTGTACCACCGTTGTCTGCGGTGGTCAATAAAACAAATGTTGGGCCATCTTCAGGACATTCATTTTTTCTTAGAAGATTAATTTCGTTCCCCATTCACATAAAGTGCCAGATCTAAAACACAAATTACAAATATATTACAATGTGAAAGTGTTTCCCAGTTTGTTTAAAAGTGATGGCTAGTTTGTTTTATTCTAGACAAGTGCACTGTACCCACCTGTGATCCGCACCATATAGTTGGGACCACTGAGCTGGGACTGCTGGGTGTATAGTTTATCATCTAGTGTCCAGAACCCTACATCAAAGGGAACAGAAGAAGATAAGGACCTAATCAATTGCTTATTTATTACTTGTGTGAAAAAAGTTTCCTTATGCCTGGGGAACTTACGGAGGACACCTGTGTGTAGGTGTATCTTCGATGCCACTCTTAGTTTAGTGACGGTGAGTGGTGGACAGCTTCCCTGATTAGAGGCTCGATCCACTGCTGGTAACTGTGATGATGCCTGTTGACAAACGGCAGGAATACTCCTGTGAGCTTGGGCATTTCGGATGGACTTTTATATAACATTAGATGCCTGCTTTTTCCAAAAATTAGTCGTGCTGCCTTACTGCATCTAACGTAACCAAATAATGGTTATGTTTTCGCGGGATATATCTAAGTCGCCATGTGGAATATCTAACAGCATTTTGCCGTGTAATATTTCTATGGAAGTGTTCTAACTAGTAATTTAGCCCCGACATATTTTGAGGGCTATATGTTGTTGTATGCAAATTAGAGTTCAGACAAAACCATCGGCTTTTTATCTTGTTTTCTAATGGCAGTCGGCTACATGTGCAAAGCATTGCTTATTCTAATTTTAGTTACTGCACAGCTTTTTGTACGAGTGTGAAAAGATTGATTTGCAGCATACGCTGTACATTTCACGCGTGCGCGAGGGCTTACCTGTTTCCGAATCTCCACTCGTTTATAACTTCCTCGCTGCAGTCGGCAAGACGGACGTGGTGTCTTCCATACACGCAACGGAGTGTTGATGGCGCACAGGCCCTTTTGAAGGTCACATACAGGTGTGTGAACGTGAAAAATCACGTGACAGTGTATATGGCGCTTCGGAGCGCGATGCAGTGTGTATGCTACTGCTCGTCTGCTTGTTTAAATATCTAACAAACAGCTGATAGTGCTCTATGTTACCCGTTATGTAATTAAAGTATGACAAAAAATACTAATGGGCACATACTTTATCGGAATAATTACTATGTTATTTGTGGTCCTTTCCATGAATGATGTGGCATTGAAAAGGAACACAATCTTTGAACATATTAACGGGTTGTGGGTCTAAAGGTGAAACATAATGAATGAACACCCACCTGGTGATATCTGTTTCCCTTGCCGTTTTTACTTCCTCAATGGTTAGTGGACACCCAACGTTAAATGGGGCCTAGGTAATGAAAACGCTTTTGTAACAGAGCTTTTTACTCGGACAGGGTGGAATACCTATTAAAGCCAAGGGTGACAGCGAGACCAAATGTCATGGTGCAGCGAAAAAGTGTCAACTAATCAGATTGAATCAAAGGAATGCACTCCACTCCACGGCAATATTTAACCCACTTTTCACTGTATTGAGATTATAAATCCATTTCTGCTCACTTCTGGTGAGGCTCAGATCTCTATTCCCCCTTCTTGGGGATGGTTTAATGACCTAAATAACGCACCATTACAAGTCGGTGCAATGGTGTTGTTTAATAGTGAAATGAGCCACCAGTGGTTTGTTCTCGATTTTGTTGCGAATACAGGATTTATGCTCAAATTCTTTGGCGTATTTGCCTTTTAGTTTTTCCGATGTACACCAAATCGCAGGGGCATTTAATGGTGTACACAACCCATTGGGTTAGGCAATTAGTGAAGTCTTTTAGTTGGACTACCATATTACAGAGGGTGATGTTCTTCATCGTGGCAGTTTGTGCGCAAACAGAAAATTTACCACAACGGTGGTGACCGTCTACAGGAGGTAATCCCCATAGCGAGGTTTGTGATGTTCTCATTGTCCTGGTGTTGGGGTATGTATGTACTAAGGTGTCTTTAATGTTTCGTTGTCTTTTAAATGCAAAACGGGGAACTGAAGGATTAAAATCCTCAGTTTGGATCATTTTCCAATGTTTGCGAATGATCTTTCTCAGATTACTACTGATCGGGCTGTATGTGCTAACGCACGTTATTTTCTCCTCATTATACCGGTGAACCGGTTCCAAGCTGGTTGCTCTATTCGTATGTAATGCTCTTTTATACGCTCTTTGTACAGTGGTTTTGGGGTACCCTCTATCTTTAAGTCTAGATTTGAGTTTTTTCCCATGTTGTTTATACATTTCCACTTGTGTACAATTTCTGCGAATTCGCAGAAATTGGCCATATGGTAGGCCTTCTTTGAGACTTAAGGGGTGAAAACTGTGGTAGTTAAGGAGATAGTTTTTATCCATAGGTTTTCTATATAACACAGTTCCTATGTTACCTTTATATCTCAAGGTCTAGGAAAGGTATCTTGTTAAAGTCCATATGTATTGTGAATTGAATGTGAGGGTTCTGAAGATTTAACCACTTGTGGAACAGTGAAAGTTGGTCAGATGTGCCACTCCAGATCAAAACGATATCATCAATGTACTGTAGCCAGTTTTTGATGAAGATGGAAAATGGATTGATGGGACTGAAAATAAATTGTTGCTCCAGGTCGTCCATGTACAAGTTTGCAAGGTCAGGAGCGAATGTCGCTCCCATACTGGTCCCTTGTAGTTGGTTGTAGAAGTGTTCATTGTACAGGAAGACATTTTCTGTTAGTGCTAGCCTAATGCATTCTAGAATGAATGCAGTTGGAACTTGGTTGAGTGTCGTGGCGCGTTTGTCCAGATATTTGGCCATCACCTTTAAACAGTCATTTTGAGGAATACTGGTGTAGAGACTGACCACATCCAGGGTTACCAAGATGTCTGATGGATTCAACTGGATAGTCTCTAATCTTTTTAACATGCTAGTGGTATCTTTCACATATGATGCCATTTTGGGCACAAAGGGTCTGAGGAACCAGTCAGAGTAGATTGACAGTGGTTCGAGAATGGAATTGATGGCCGCCACAATTGGTCTTCCCGGGGGTAATTTGTCATTTTTGAGAATTTTTGGGAGGACGTAAAAAGCTGGCGTAGTTGGATGTCGGTTAACCAAGAAATCTTTTTCATCAGGATCTATCCAGCCTTCTTCCACTGCATGTTTCATGAGACTTTCTATTTCTTCTTGGAGCCTGGGTGTGGGGTCTCGTGCCAGTTCTTTATAAGCAGTTGTCATTTAGATGTTTCATAACTTCAATTTCATAAGCACCTTTTTCCCACAAGACAATCCCTCCCCCCTTGTCGGCAGGCTTAATTATAAAGGAGTCGTTCAATTGTAGGGTTTTCAATGCTTCTCTTTCAGCTTTAGTCAAATTGTCTTTCGAATTGTTTTTGGTTTTTATCACACCCTGAATTTCATGAGAAATTCTTTGTTCGAATGCTACAATAGCTGGACTCACCATTGCATTTGTAGGTATACATTTAGGAGTTTTAAGATCTGTAATCGTCAGTTCTTTCCTCGACGGCGTTGAGTTTCTGAAGAAATATTTTAGGCGTATTGTTCTGTAGAACTTTTGTAGTTCTACTTCTGTTTCAAAGGGTCTGGCTCTCATAGTTGGAACAAAGGACAATCCTTTGGAGAGAACACTTATCTCGGTTTTAGAGAAGACATAGGAAGTTAGATTGTAGATTGGGACTACCAGGTTTGTGGAGGAGGCCACTGCCAGTTCCTCGTCTGCATCCTGTCAGGGCCCGGCTTGACTGAATTCCACAGGAGCTGATGCTGGCCCCACAGACCGTCACCAGGAGTTCACCTCTCAACCCTTAAGTATAAGCTGAGCTGAGAACCCCAAGAAAGGGAAAGGGGAATTTTGAGAAAATAACAACGGAGACACTGCAGCCCTGCAACCTTCTGGTAGGCTCTGGTATCTGTAGTAAACAAATACACTTGGTTACTTATATATTAATATAAACTTCTTTTCTAAAATTATTTTAAAATAAACTCTTAACTTCTTTACTTCTTAAACCTCTGTATAAGACTTAGATGTTAATTATCTGTATGGAATATCTTGTAAACATTTATCATGCTTAGTGCATATAGTCTAGGATTCTAGGAGACTTGAATGGCTTTAAAGTAATGACCCTTGCAAGCACCTTACAGACTTAGATATTCTTATTTGCTTTTTAAGTTCATTTAACTCTATGAAATTTGAATTTTAAATGCTTTTGTGAAATGCAGTATTTCTTTGAAGAATTGAATTCCTTTTGCATAAAGATGACATTAAATAGAAACTCAAACTTTCTTAAATGCTGCTCTCCTTCTGCGTGTGAACCTTTTCTTTTTTACACATACGAATGCATAGTTTCTTTCTTGACATGCGTTTGCGATAAACACGCAAAATCACAAGACGTGAAAAATTGTCCTCGCATATAAAATTCACATGCGCATATTATTAATATATACGCACGTGTGAAAACAAGTGTACGCGCGCTAAAAAAACAACTTGCGCTAAGTAAAATGGACTTGCACTCTATCGCTACCGAACACACGCAGTTATACGCAACGTCCCTCACATAAAAATTGTACACACATTCAAAACAACTCGCGCTTAGTTAAAAAATGGACTCGCGATCTATCGCAACCCAACACACGCTTTCTTACGCAACGTCTCTCACGTTAAAAATGTGCACAGGCTCAAAAACCACTTGCGCTATTCATTTGGACACGCACTCTATCGCTCAGAATACCCGCGCGCTCCCATAATGTTACTGACGTCACGCGGACTCGCGCACACGTTTAAACAGTCTTGAAATACTTTTCATGCAGTAAACAACTTTAAAACTTGAGCGCACAGTCTTCACACGTGTTTCCTTATAGTAATACAACTGTAAAACGTCTTTTCACTCAGTAAACTTTAAAACTCGTTAATCTTTAAGTTTTCTTATGAAAGATGAAAGTTCACTGTGAAAATCTTTTAGCTTTTAAAAAGAAGGATCCCACCTGATGTCTTCTAGTTCACTCTGGCTCAGCAAACGATTTTCTTACTTCTTTGGTAAATCTTCTGAACTCTAAAAGGCCTTACTTAAGGAGCTTAACTAATGTACAACCAGCCACTGAATTACTATGGATGAAAGGCAGTTTAGAATCTTGCTCACCTCCCAAGAATCCAACCCATTATCCTATCCACCAATCAGACAAACCAAACATACTATTGTTCCTTAAACCAATCAGATTAAGTTTCTTTCTCTCCATCTTGACTTGGGAAACCACAATGTTAATTCTATGTACAACTCTTCCTGATTACTACTCCAGCCAGCCCTGACACAGCCGAGGAGGGCCTTGGTGTTTGTTCCGGCCGCGTTTCCCCTGTCCCTGAGAAAATTGGGGTGGTGGACCTGTAAATCCTTGCTGACCTGTATCTGACCCACTGCTAGTTGATGCTTTTGATGAATTAGAAAAATTCACGAACTGTCTTCTTCTATTCCCAGTGTTGTATGGTCTCCCCTGATTAGCATTTTGTATATCATCATATTAAGTCTCTATGAGGTAGGGGTATGTTGTAGTCTCTTTGTATTGTTCTACTTCTTTCTTTAGCTTCCAAATTTTCTTATCTAGAGTCAATTGCTTAAATTTAATCATTTCGTCCTCAATTTTCTCTAGGGTTTCTTTAATGTCCTTGATTGTATTATCTTGTTTGATTTTGCCCTCTAGGGTTTCTATTTCAATGCTCTGTATGCCTGCTTCATCTTCCGCAGTGTCTATAATGAGAATTAGTAGAGCTCTTGAGGATTCACGCCTCAATTTCAAGAAGTCGCATCTGACACCTTCCCAACAGCTCCAGTACATCTGGGCTGTGTTGGGCACTTCCTTGGGGAAGTGCTCGCCTCCCAATGTAAGGGCTCATCACATTGTGCAGGTGGTGAACAGGTTTCAACATGCCCAGTCTCCCGGCTTTCGAATTCTTAAGGTTGCTCGGCCTCATGGCATCCTGCATTTTTCTGGTGTCAGAAGCCAGGCTGAGGATGAGATCCCTGCAATGGGTCCTCAAGATGCAGTGGCCGCAGTTCTCGGGCAAGATGTCTGATCCCGTTCAGATTCCACTCTCGTTCTCCCAGGATCTTCTGTGGTGGGCCAACGAGGGGAACCTGATGAAGGGGGAACCGTTTTGGCAACCATGGCCGGAGGTGACTGTAGTGATGGACGCTTCCTTCACAGGATGGGGGAGCTCATGCGAACGCCGGCGGCCGTTGGTCTCCACACTCCACATCATCCTGTTAGAGCTGAGGGCAATCAGGCTGTCCCTGAAGGCTTTTCTGCCATCTGTGCGGGGGAAGACAGTTCTGATCATGATGGACAACACAGTGGCCATGCATTACCCCAACAAAGAACGGGGTGGGTGGGATAGGGTCAATCCCGTTGTGCAGAGAGGCAATGCAGCTCTGGTTCTGGGCAATTCAGCAGGAAATTTCACTCTCGGCAGTTCATCTGGCTGGAGAAGACAATGCGGCGGCGGACGCTCTGAGCAGGCAGAGCACGATCTCTCATGAGTGGGAGTTGGCTCAGGAAATCTTTCTGGAGATCTTTGCCCTTTGGGGAACCCCACAAGTGGATCTCTTTGCCACCAGTGCCAACCATTATTGCGAGAGATTCTGCTCTAGGGAATTTCCTCCAAGAGGAGCCTTAGGAGATGCATTTGTGGTGGATTGGTCATTCCCACTGCTACACACGTTTCCTCCAGTCCCTGTCATTCCTCAAGTATTACGGAGGTTCCAGAGGTTCGGATCCCACATGATCCTCATTGCTCCGGATTGGTCCATGAGAGCGTGGTACCCGGACCTTCTAGAAATGCCCATCTGCCCTCCACGCTGCCTTCCCTACCGAGGGGATTTGCTCTCTCTCGCGGGGAGGCGAGGTCCCTCAACCTTCACACTTAATATCTGAAAGGTTGAGGTCTAAGGATTGGGACCTCCCGGATGATGTGATGGAGGTGTTGCTTTCGGCCAGGCAGCCAGCAACCAAATCCCGGTACCGTTGGCGTAAGTTCTGCAACTGGTGCAGGGGACTAAATGTTGATCATTTTCAGTGTTCCATTCCCATGGTTTTGTCTTTCTTTCTTTCTTTGGCCCACAGGGGCCTTCAAGTGGGTACCACTAAAGGTTGCCGGTTGGGCCATCTATCTTCAAGCGCTCGTCTGAAGAATGTTCTTACTTTAAGATTCCTTTGGCTTCACAATTTCTTAAAGGCCTCACTAATGTGTTTCCGCCGTCCCCAGGTGCCGCTTTGGGATCTGAATTTGGTTTTGAAATTCCTTATGGGTGTTCTGTTTGAGCCTTTGCACTCTTGTCCTTTGAGGTTATTCTCTCTCGAGACGGTGTTCTTGGTTGTGGTTCCTTCCGCTCGCCAAGTGAGTGAATTGCTGTCCACCCTTACTACCAAAGGTAGTGTCTGAATTTCATTTGAGCCAGAAAGTGGTTCCTCCTTCTTTCTATCCTCCTCATCCTGAGAAGGATGAGGAACGACTCCATAGGTTGGATCCTAGGAGAGCTCTCAGCTTTTATATATCTAGGATGTCCAGGGTCAAAGTGGACCATCCACTCTTTGTGGGGCATGCTGGTCACCGATTGGGCCAGGCTGTTACAAAACAGACCTTGTCCAGGTGGATCATCCTTCCCATTTTGGAATGTTACCGTTTGGTGGGTAAGAACCCCCCTGATGAGTTGCAAGCTCATTCCACTAGGGGCGTGGCTACTTCCACGACCCTGCAGAGGGGAGTACCTATTCAGAACATTTGTGATGCAGCTACGTGGGCTTCTATCCACACCTTTGTTACACATTACTCCCTTGATACACTTCATGGTCAAGATATGGCCTTTAGTAAGGCGGTTCTTTATTCTGCCATCTGATTGGGTACTCTCAATTCTTTTCTCTCCTCCATTTACTGGTACTGCTTTGGGAGTCTGTCAAAGATGTGGAATACGTTGGAGGACACAATCCATTCGAAGAACAAGTTACTTACCAACGGGTAACTTTCTTTCGATTGGATGTTCCTCCTACGTATTCCACATCGCCCTCCCAGCGTGCCCCTCTGGAGAATTTCCTATGCGATTGCAGCTTTCGTTTCCGCAAGGCTATGTGCAGTCAAGCAGGCATTGGATATGTGCATGTCACACGTTATGGGGGAAAGAATATAAACTGAGGCTACGGGCACCGTGCATCCTATTTATCATATCCGGTGACGTCGCCCTCGATTGAGGCCTTTGTGGGACATCGACCCGATGCCATCGACGCAGGACGCCCTCTGCCAAAAAAGTTTCCAAACTACACAGCTGTGGACATTACATGTCAAAGATGTGTAATACGTTGGAGGAACATCTTGGCGAAAGAACGTAAACAGTTGGTAAGTAACTTGTTCTTCTACGCTCCAGAGGCTCTCTGGTACTCGCTTGTCGTCGGAGACCGCCTCAGCTGGGGGAAAGGTTTCAAAATGTACCGTTGCTGCCGTGCTACCTCTGCAATTGGAATTCCTAGATGAAGAGACCCTCTCAGGACCGGCAACTGGACGACCTCGCACAGTGTTCATGGCATCTGCTCTCCTCCAGTTTCTACTTGGGCTGCAACATGGAGAGTCAATGGCTACTCCACCTCCTGCTGCTTATCTTCTCCTTTCTTGTAGCATGCACCTGAGGGGGTGGTGCTTTTTAAGCCTCCCAGTCTCCCTCAGGCGTAGGTAATTTTCACTAATTTACTGCACTTTGCAGTTTCATGCCTCTGCAACCCTCTTCTTCGTCCCTGTACTTAGGGAATTGTGGGTCTTGGAGTCCAAATTGTCAATCAGTTTTTCTTATGGGAATATTAATATAACCTTCCTTTCTTCCTTTGATTACATTCCCCAAAGTACTATTCTAATGATTTAATGAAAGATGTAGCTTTACAGAGGAATAGAGATCTTCATGGCCTAAATTGTGAATATGTAAAGACTCACGTTCCCTATTGCTTTGGGAGTCATGGGAGCTTTCACCTCAGTTTCCTTGGTTTTACAAGGGTTTTTATTTCTCCCAATGCATAGGAGGTTAGGAATATTTTCACCTACCTTAAGATGGTCAGCTTGGGAAGTTAAAAACTGACAGCAAGCCATTACATATTTTGGCATCGCAGATATTTCTTCGTGAGAGGAAGACAAATATTGTGTCTCAGCTAACAGTACTCCTGTTCCCCTGGGGCCCTTTACCCAGCTGATCCTCCTGGCGAATGCCACCACCAGGGTCAGGATCTGGAAGCATCTGCCTTTCCCTGGCCATCTGGGAGGAGACTTTGGACAGGGCCTTAGTGAGGACTCTGCAGGATTCATCACATTGACAACATTTGTATTGATTGTCTGGAAATAGTCCACACATTTTGGATGTTGTATTCTTAGCAGTGTATCAACAGTACACTCACTGCGCTTGGACATTGCATACTAACCATGCACTGAAGCAACCGGAGGAAGAATTGCATTTGGTGTTTCAGAATAGCGTTCTAGATGCACATTGCAAGCCCTTGATTCTGTAGTTATTTAACTAATTGGTATAGAAACATTTTTCTTTATTTTGTTGGTGTTTTGTATCACACTTTGTGCAGAGTGGACCGTTTCAAAGTGATAGTAAGAGAGGCAGGGTGGTAAACGCATATGGGGGGGGGAATAGCTTCTACTGCAGTGAAAGATGCCTCCCGCAGTCTCTTCCACAAACTATGAAAACGCAAAGCTGAGCCAGACATTAATCACAATGTGCTGAATGACTGAAGGCTGGGTGACCATGCATGGCCAGTTGTGGCAGCCCGATGACATTGATTAGGGAGTGTTGTAGCGGAGAGCCATGCCACCAGGGAAGGAGCAGGTGAAAAGATTTGTATACATTTGTCAAGGTTGAGATCCCTAAAAAGACGTTTAGCAAGGGGGATGCTTGACGAACATGAAGGACTGCCTTTCAGGCATAACTGAACTGTTTCACATATACAGCAATTTTCCCAGTGTCTGTTCTGTATACACTCTTGGGTTCCGTGGACGGTACAATAGTTGGTAGTTCCATGGTTCCAGACCCATAAGTGTTCTAGTGTTTGATTGTGCCTTTCTTGTTCACCTTTTCTTTCTTGTAGGTGCTTGAGCTGATTTGCACCCGAGAATCTGGTGCAGTGTTCGAAGCTGGTGGCTTAAATTGCGTTCTCACCTTCATCCGGGACAGCGGACACCTGGTGCACAAGGACACGCTGCACTCAGCCATGTCTGTCGTGTCCAGGCTGTGCGGCAAGATGGAGCCTCAGGATTCTTCTCTTGAAGTCTGTGTGGAGTCACTGTCTAGCTTATTGAAGCACGAGGACCATCAGGTGAGCAGCATGTTGACAGGTAGCTCCTTGGGCTGGTAGACACAGCTTGGCTTGTAATTGCCACTGTAAATCTTAGCCGTTTGGCACTTTTTATGAACTACTATGGAATACCAATTTCCATTTTGACACTTTTTATGGGTTTGTGGAAACATCCTACACCTGAAGAAGGGTATTCTCCATAGGGTGCTTCTGAAAGGAATGCTGCTGCCACTTAGTGCTAAAAGAACCAAAATCGTACCAAATGAAAGTTGAAGAGAGTCCAAAGACACTATGAATTCTTTTTTCACAGAAAAGGCCTTTGAAAGTACTGTTTAAATTGTGGAATATTTGCATTGTCAATGCCCACACAACTCTTAATGTACTGCACATTTGTCTTGTGTGTGATGTGTGCCATTTTGGTGGCCTTTTACTGAATTATGGATGAACAATGTGCAGGCATGGCTAGTTGGAGGAGAGTGAAAGGCTAGTTGTGAAATGTTATGTTTTGAAGAGTGCAAGTCTGAAGAGACAGTTTTCTATTTGCCTGTATGGTTCTAGGATATTCTGGTGAGGACAGTTGGTGTTCCTGTATCTAGTGGAGTGACCCAGGTGCAGGTATCCAGCTTGATTACATACCAACGTTGTCTGGCTGGGTAACACCAGGTGATCTGGGGATTGTGTGGTGGGTTGGTTGACATGGTGCAGAATTGTGCAGTTGAGCTCGAGTTCCTAAGTGCTAGTTGCTTGTTATGGTGAGGGTGGACAGTTGGTGAGGGATGTTAGGATGCTCAAGTTGGGCTGCTTAACAAGCCATATGGTCCCACCTATCCTTGGTTTATTCTTGCTACTCATAGGGGGAGGCGCTTTTAGCTGCAGTGTGGTTAACCTGTCCCATTGTGATGTACATGATAGTCAGCTAGCAGTGGTGAAATGTTCTGAATTGAGGGTAGGTGCTGTCCGGTCCTGTAGTCGTTGGTCCGCAGAAGCTGCTGAACCCCACAGTCTCCCAAGAAGGTGTGAGCAACAACTGATCAAACTTACAGCTGAAGTTCCAACCCTCTCAAGGGAAAGTGGAAAAAAAGGCACAGATCTCCATCTTTTTTCAGGCATCAATCTGCAGGAAAAAAAGAATAATCAATTGTTACTCAACTCTTCTATGCCCCTTGCATACCTTCAAACCCCCACAGAGATTTCTCATACCTGTGCATCCTCTGCTACTTGCTTAGAGGATCATCAATTTGCAGTGTTGACTTTTCAGTCCTAATTCTTATTTTAACTCTGAAAGGATTACCATCACAGTTCAGAAAGTCTTTAAGAATGGTTTTCATCCAGGTAAACTATTTTAATTTCCTTTGAGTGAACAGTTAGTTCAAGGTTTTTCACCAGGCTGTAGCCTTCCAAAGTGTCTCAAAAACCGTGCTAACTTGACTCCTCTGTACTTAATGCAACCTTGAAAAGGTACTGAGCCACTTCAAGGCATTCCCTAAATGCTCCTTTCAAATGACAGTTCAGACTTTATGCTTGTGAGTCTATTTGGTAATTGTTGCAGCACACTCCTTATTGAATTTCCTTTTACTTGAAGACACAAACTCCAACCTTCACTGAGCTATGCAAATCCTTAAATATATTTTAACTTGGCGACTTCTTCTTTCACCTCAGTCCCACTTTCAGCTCATTTAAGAATGGGTGCATTCCTACGCAATCAAATCAAAACGTCTTTCATTTCAACAAGTTAAAGCAGACACTACTATTACGAAGATTGCGCACACGCGTGGGAATCCTAAAGCCGGACCTTACAGGACTGGTGATTATTGCGCATCCGTTAAGTGAACTCTTAGTGCCAACGTACACTTAACTACGAAGCACATGCACGTTGAATTTCTATGCCGGACTGCTATATTAAAGCTATTGCGCATATGTCTTAGATTTTGTCATTACTTTGCGCAAGCACACAACAATCACGTAACTCTAAATTACACCAAAAGACTAGTCCCTATACATGCGCCCTCAATACGGACAGTGCCAGTGACTCAAAACGAAACCTGACTTACATGAAAAGCAAACGGAAAAACCTCAGCTAAACAATAAGTTAACGTTCCTAAATACAAATAGAATTCTCTGAAAATGTTGAGACAAACATGCTTGTGGAAATATTCTTTCAATAGTTTAAAGTTAGACAGTCATACATTTTCTTCAGAGGACTTTACCTAGCTAAATAACTAAGCTTAAAACCGCAGTTCATATTCCATATGAGTTTTTAAAGACTGTCTCAGATTATTCCACTTGCTAGGAATATTTCTCCACAATTTAACGCTCCCACCGGATGCTACTGGTTGTTCTGTCCCACGCAGGAGTAGCTCTGAATCTTCAAGTGGGGGAGTCAGAAAAACTTATTTTACTGTATTAAATTACTTCTAAATAGGAGAACTTAATATACAGGAAATTCCTGGAACAGACTGGACGATGAAAGGCAGTTTATAATGTTGCCATGTCCACCAGGTGACTACCTGGACCAATCGGCTCC
Organism: Ambystoma mexicanum; assembly: GCF_040938575.1. Taxonomy (NCBI): domain Eukaryota; kingdom Metazoa; phylum Chordata; class Amphibia; order Caudata; family Ambystomatidae; genus Ambystoma; species Ambystoma mexicanum. The sequence goes on from NC_090940.1 coordinate 39,461,670, forward strand.
CTGCCCCTCTCCTCCATGTTGGATTGGGTTATTACTCTCACTCTGAAACATAGTAGTTAAGGCAAATAACACTCCTCCAAATAACAAATTCAAAGCTGAACTCCAAGCTGCACTCTCCCTCTCCCATTCATCCACATCCACGACTGATACAGACCTGACGGGTACCTCCCTACCATAGTTGTCACTTAGGTGCAGTCCATTGCTGGAGTAGAGTTTGAGGTGTTAGCCTGGGCGTAAGGCTATGTATGGTCCCAGGTCTGCTGTGGAAGACGGATGGACGAGTCCAACTTGATGTGGCCAACCTCTGAAGTGAGAATATCTGCTGTATTGCCTTTGTTGCAACTGGTGAAAAACAAGTTGGAAGTGTTTTCTGAAGGTCTGATGTCACCCTATGTGCAGAGTCAATTGGGTATAGGGTGTGACTGAGAAAGAAGTCTTTGTTGAAGCATCTGACTGTTATTACAGCCACTTCAAGATTGAAGCTTTCCGGTGTATAGTTTTACTTCTTTGAAGTGGTTACTGCGCCCCTGCCATGTGAGCTACTGAAGTTTCTGCAGTACCTGGTTGACGTGTTTCCATCTTTATGGTGTAAAGGTGTCTGAATGTGGTTTGTTGTACTGTTGGTGCAGCACTCTGGGAGTTTTATGATATAGACTGCTAGGTTTCTATGTGAGATGTCCAGGCATGGCATGATGCATGATTCTGAAATGGAAGAACCAGTTTGTGATTAACTCTGTAACCTATGGTTCTATGGGGAGGGCATTCTATTGGAGAAATGGAACGCTTTTGATCGTCAACATAGTCTGAGCTTGGGCTCCCTTTTTTTCCAGCCATGGAATAGTTGTGGGATTTTTAATTTTGTGTGTGATGAACGCACTTTTTCAGTTTTTGGTGGGTTGAGTTTCATTGGTCTACGGAAATCTAGAAGTCTATTTGTGAGCAGCTTTTGCTGGATCAGATAGTTTTTTTGGTTGACGTCACTATTGAGCATTGAGACTCTCTTAAGGCCCTGCCTCATGCACAGGGTCACCATGGAGGCCTTCTCTGTGGTCATTGGGAGCATGCATACAATGATGCTTTTCTCACTTGCTTAAATCTGTCTGGATTTCTCTTGTGTTGGCCTAATTCAATGTGTAGCTGTCATAGGTTGACCTCACCTACAGAGTCATTGTATTCCTGGTGCTGTCATAGGTGTCTGCAGGGTGAACGTTTCTTCCTCTTTCTGCCTGCATCTGTCATATTTCTCCCCCTCTCTGCTCCCCTCACCACTCCTTGCTCCTGGAGTAATCATTTCCATCTCCTCCCTAGCCAAGCCTTTCCCAAGATTGCCACCCACATTCTCGGCCATTCGGCCTCTGAAGCGTGAGTCAATTGAGGCTTTCGCTACCACCTTGTCCCCCCCCCCGCACCCTCCCACCACAAACTGACTCACACCCTGAAACAGCCCTGTCCCTACTCTACTCCTCTATTTCAGCTACTCTTGATAATCTTTCCCCAGTCATGAGGATCTGTTTGAAGTCCAAAGCCAAGTCTAATTCCTGGTATAACTCTGACCTAGCTACACTTAAACGCAAGTGTAGGGCGGCCGAGAGGAAATGTAGGGCTTCCTGCTCATCCTCTGACAAACAGGCCTGACACCTGCTCCAAAGGCAATCCTGTCTCGCTGTACGTTCAAGAAGAGGCCACATTCAAGCCTGCGTCTCTGCAGCATCGAACAACGCGGCTGAACTGTTTAAAAACTGCAAGGAGCTGGCCAACCCATCTGCAGTCTCCACCTACCCCCCACCCCCCCTCGCCTTCTCTCCTCCCAGGCTCTTTACTCTCTGTTCCGGCTTGCCAACCCTCCCTCAGCAACCCCCCTCCCCCTCCCTCTTTCTCCTCCTTTCCTCTTTTCTCCCCAGATAAGGTTGCTAGACAAGTCTGATCTATGAAAGCCTCATCAGAACAGGTTCATCCCTGTTCCTCTAAAACCATTAAGGACCATATTGAAACCCTTGCTCCGGCCCTTGCTGATTACTGTAACCATTCTTTGAATGGATTGTGTCCTCCCCTCTATTCCTCATCTTGTGATATTAGTTATCGCCAGCTTCGTTGCTTCAGATTTTTTTTCCGGCAGAGGGCGCTGTGCTCGGTCGTGGTGTCGATTGTCCCTCGACGAACTCCGTACCGTGTCGACGTCACTGTTGGTATAAATAGTTCGAGCCGCGCCCGTTGGCTTCAGTTCCGTTTTTCCGATTGCTTCGCTCTCGAACGGCGCGTTTCCACATTTTCTGTTAGAAAATGTCATCATCTACTGCTTCTACACCCAAGACTGGGTTTAGGAAGTTTATTGACTGTGGTTCGAAGATGTCAATTAACGATCCTCACCGCATCTGTCTTTGGTGCCTGGGTTCAGATCATCGAACCGGCGACTGTGGCTCCTGTCAGTCGATGACTGAGAAGGCCCTTCGTGAGAGGAAAGGTAAACCAGCGGTGGGGCGGGAGGCTTCAAAGGCCACTTCGAAGGCCTTGTTGAAAAGACATATAAAAAATCGTCCGAATCAAAAGAATTGGAACGTCACAAAAAACACTCTTAGAGATCCCGATCTCGTAGTAGATCGAGGCGATCTTCATCTTCTAAAAAAGTTAAAAGGAGACATAGACCTCCTTCATCCTCCCATACATAAACCGAATTGGTTCGATGCCCTAATAAATTGTATTGCCCAAGCAAATGGGAGGACTTAAGAGAAAGATGATGGAGGTCTTTGAGAATGTGACCTCGACCCCCTCAATTAAAACCCTAAAGAGCCAGACCCCGGTCGCTCCATTGGACGACACAGGGAAGTCGGGAACTACTGCGGTAAGACCCAGTAGTATGGGTGAAACCCGTAAAACTTGAGTCGACAAATCGTCGAGGAATCCTAAAAGTGTTTCCCCGACACCACATAAACAGAAGTTGTCAAACATCCGCAACTTCGTCGACGCCATCGGTGCCGACCGCTTCGACATCAAAGCCTAAAGCGTCTTCGATGCCTTTGTCGAAGACTTCATCGGGGTCGTCGAAGATTCCCTCGACACCTTTGAAGAATCCTTCCATTCCTTTGCCGAAAATTTAGGTGGAAGAGGAGATTCACGCCATTACCAAAATCAGACTTTAAGTCTGTCTTCGATTTTTGAAGAAACTGGCTCTGAGGATGAGTAAATCTCTGCTTTATGGAGTGCAATATGGTACTAGACGAGTTCCAGAGGAACTTATAGACCCAGAATCTAAAATGAGAGACCTCTGCAAGACTCTGCATTCTGCTAGTGGCATTGACACGTCACCTGAGCTAGAGTTTGCAAGACCTGACCCTGCAGAACATGCAGATTCAGGGTACAGGAGTTTAATGAACAGAGTGGTAGAATATATGGGCTTGGGTAGAGCCTCACCCACTTTTGAACAGGACGATATGACGGACATTATTGTTCGGGGCCCCCAGAAGGATCCAGTTCTCCCCTTCCATAGGGCGCTTCAGAGAACAGTGAAAAAGAAGTGGGAAACCCCTGACAACATTGCTGCGGTAAACAGCAATTTTCCTAAGAAGTATAAGATCTTCTACTTCTGATCCCGAGTATCTGAATAGACATCCCACTCCAGAAAGTCTGGTTATTCAGGCTGCAACTACCTCGAGACAAACTGCATATCCAACCATACCTCGGATAGAGAGGATAAGCAGGTTGATGCTTGTGCCCGTAAAGTTTTTACTTCGGGTAGCATGGCTTTAAAGTCAACCAATGCCCCCTGTACCCTAGCCAGCTTCACACATACCCTGTGGGAATGCATTTCGGCGGTGGCTGAACATATTCCAAAAGGCTAGGAAAGGGAAGGCTTCCTGAATATTGTCAAAGACTGCAAGGAGGCAATGGGGGAATGTCTCCAATCTGGATTGGATACTGCTAAAAGTATCAGCAGATCCATTGCTTCAAGCAAAGTGCTACGCAGATTTGTGTGGTTGAGAAAGTTGGGTTTTGCACCAGATGTGCAGGTCAGGCTTCTCAACATGCCTTTTTATGGCTCATGGCTGTTTGGTAGTAAGGCCGAGGAGAGCCTAGAAAAACTACAGACCTCAAAACCGGCAGCTAAATTCCTTAGGGCCTCCATGCGACAGCCTCAGAAACCCTATTCATGCTCCTCTTCCTGGAGGGGTCATCCTTTTCGGTACTACTCTTCTTTTGGTAGAGGAAGAGGATAGGCTTTTCAAAGGGCCAAAAGAAATGTCACTCGTGGTGGACGAGGAAAGACTACAAAGCCATCTTTAGGGACGGCATCTTTACCCTCAGCCGCTCCTGCAGCCGCCTTCAAATCACTCTGAGGCCTTATCATACAAAACACCAGTGGGAGGCAGAATCTCTCGGCATCTGAAAGAATGCCGGGGCATTACTTCAGATGCTTGGGCACTGGAAACAGTAGTTCTCCAGCATTGGATCTTTCATGGATTTACATGCTTAGAATATTCCCCGTCGACAGACTGGGAACCCTCGGTACGCTTATAAAGCCGTTTCCCATAGGACACAAAATCTACGTCGTTTTTTGGGGCTGCCCACGCATGCCCCACTAGGACGTAGCGGTATAAATACCCCACCCCTGCGGCTCCCTTCAGATTTCAACCGTCTCCAAAGTAGTGGGAGCACCTTGTGTAGTCTACTATTTTGTTTAGGTTGTGCTGTTGGAGTTTTCTCCTGATGTCAGGAAAAGCGCTGTTTCGCCCGTGCGTTACGTGCGGGTTGAAGGTGTACGAGGGGAACGGACATATGGATTGCATATATTGTCTACACCCTCATCATTTGGCAGACAAGTGCGACATATGTAAGAGCTTCTCCCAGAAGACTCTTAAAGATCGAAGTCGAAGACTAGTGGCATGGTTAAACGATGGAGCGGGGGCATACCCGCCTTCGGAGGTGGGCTCCACGCGCAGCGTGGCCTCAGTGTCAAAATCTTCAGGGGCCCTGCGCCGCTCGACGACATCGGAACCCCCGGTGAAGAAATCACGACCGGCGGAGAAGGAATCACCGAGAAGCCATTCTAAGGAGTCTTCGTCGAAGAAAGCCTAGTCATCCTCATCTTCGACGACGAAAGACCGAAAACAAAAATCGAAATCCTCCTCGGGCGATCATCATAGATCGACCTCGAGTCGAGATGCAGAGAAGCGTAGGTCGAGTTCAGTAAAGGCGGGAACGCCTGAAGGACCTACACGACCACCACCGTCGTCGACGGCAGGGCAGTCGTCGACCACTTCTCTGCCACTGACACAATTGGTCTCAACCGTTCTTGGGCCGCAGACGGTGACGACGACGGGGCCAGCTTTAGCCTCGTCGACGGAGATCCCGCAAGACCCAGTTTTGCCGGAGACCCTACTGCAGCAAGAGGCTTTGTCGGTGTCCTCAGGAGATGAGGATGTGAGAGTAGCTGGCCCTGCGGACCTTGGGTTATGAGAGATTACCACGCCTCTATCCGGGAGCATTCCGGGGTCTACCCCTCTTCTCAATCCGCAGTCACTCTTGTCGCTGGAGGTTTTATCCACGTTACAAATGTTGCTGAAGACACTGGACGAGAGACTACCTCAAGCAACTCCGGCCAGGTTGGCTATCGACAAACCGGGCCCGTCTCGTCGGCCACCTCCGTCAACCCCCAGGGCAGTGCCAGCGGGTGGAGACCTCTCAGCTCCACGCCACGAGGAAGGAGAGCTGATAGATTCGGACTCGGACAGTAGAGCCTTATCGGATGTCTCACTTTCCCCCTCCAGGGATCCAACCTGGGAGTCTGAAGCGGAATTAGAAACCCGAGAAGCCCGGCTCAGCCGTCTCCCCCGGACGACATTGGTTCATTTCACACCATGATGGCCAAGGCTTGTACAGAATTCGGGTTGGCCCAGGAAGAGGAGAAAAAGGACCGTTTTTTCTTTTCGACCACCTGGGAAAGAGAAGGTCAATGTTTTCAGTACCCATCCTGGATCATGTGTGGCAGGAGGGATTACAGACCATGCGCCACCCTTTCTCCGAACCGGCAATAAAAGGTCGCCTGGAGAAACAATTTAAGGCCCCAGAAGCTACCTACAAGTGTCTGTCCTCCCAACCAACCCCTGACTCGGTGGTGTCGGCAGCGGCGGCGAGAAAGGCGAGGGCCCAGCACATTTGCACGACCCCCCAGGAAAGTGAAGCCAGAACAGGATGCCTTTGGCAAAAAAGTGCTGTCGGTAGGTGCAACCACAGTGAAAGCGGTCAATTCTCTGGCCACATTAGCCAGATACGACAGGGAGATGTGGCACCGACTGGCTCCTATGCTGGAGCATCTTCCGGAAGAACATCGTAAGGCGGCGAGGTTACTGGTCAGGGAAGGTGAAGAGGCCTCCAATCATGCCATAAACATCGCGGTGGACCTCGCGGAATCGGGGTTTAAGCAGGTGAAATAACGGTGTGGTTCTCCGAAGGCAAGCATGGCTGAAATGCACCAACTTTAGACCAGAGGTGCAATACAATGTGCTGGTTATGCCTTTTGAGGGAGACCTTCTGTTCGGCGAGAATGTGGACGAGGCCCTGAAGGCCATGAAAGAGGACTCGGACACGGCACGTTCCTTGGGGGCCCTCCAAAGTGGTCGAAGTTTCAGGTCTTTTCGTCCCTTTAGGGGAGCATTGGGAAACTCCAGATTCTCAGCATCGAGAGACAGATCCTTCAGTAGGCCAGCTTACCCCTCCCAGGGATACAGACGGGCTTCTCAAGCGGCAAAACGACGCCGAGACTACCAGGCCCCCAAGAAGAGAACAGGTTACTCGTCGACGAGAGATAAGCAGACCAAGGACCAGCAATGACAGGCATCAGAACGTTCTGGGAGGCAGGGTATCGTGCTACATCAACGAATGGGAGCAAATAACGGATCACTGGGTGTTGGACACTGTAAGATGAGGACATTCCCTGCAATTCAAAAGCAACCCTCCACACATTCGACCGGCGTTTGTAGCTCAACCCCATCTGAGCGCGTTGCAGCAGGAAGTAGCACTTATGCTACAAAAAGGTGCTATAGAATTGGTTACGTCGTCGCAGAGGGGTCAAGGGGTTTATTCCCGATACTTTGTGGTGAAAAAACCAAATGGAAAGTGGCGTCCCATTCTAGACCTGCGCGATCTTAACAAGACATTGAAAAGCCTAAAATTCAAGATGCTCACGCTCCAGGAAGTGATCCGGTCAGTTCAGGGAGGGGACTTTCTGGCGTCTCTGGACCTGCAGGATGCATACTTCCACATACCAATGTGTTGGCGACACAAAGTTCCTAAGGTTTGTGGTAGGACGGACTCACTACCAGTTCACAGTACTTCCTTTTGGGCTGTAATCCTCTCCCAGAACGTTCACAAAATGTTTGGCCCCGGTGGCGGCCTGGCTGAGAAGGCAAGGCCATCATGTATACCCGTATCTCGACGACTGGTTGGTGAGGGGGTCCTCCCCTATGTCGACTCACACAAGTTTACAGGCCACCATGCACCTCTTGCAACGGCTGGTGTTTGCGGTAAACTTCGAGAAATCCTTGTTAACGCCGTCGAGAAGCTTGGTGTTCCTGGGCTCACAATTCGAGACCCAGTCAGGGTTTGTGAAGCCATCCCTGGACAGAATCACCAACCTAATCGATTGGCAGGTCAGCTGAAAATCAATACCAGACTATCAGCGCGAAAATGTGTCGATTCTGGGCGCTATGGTGTCCTGCATTCCTCTGGTTGGCAACTGCTGCATGTTCATGAGGCCGGTTCAAGAGTTTCTGGCGGACCGGTGGACGCAGGCCCAAGGGCTCTGATCGGACAAGCTGACCGTTGACGACGACAAGCTCCTACTAGCTCTTCAGTGGTGGCAGAGCTTTCAGAATCTATCCAGAGGGGTAACCCTACAGGAGCCGGAGTTTCGGCCAACCATAGTGACGGACGCGTCCGTGACAGGATGGGGAGCACACATGGGTACTTTACAAATGCAACGTCGTTGGTCTCGGAGGGAATCTCTCCTGCACATCAACGTTTTGGAACTGAGAGATGTTTTACTTGAGGAAGCAAGGGGGCACGCGATCCAGAACCCTTTCCACCGAGGCTCAGAAGGTGTGGCATTGGGCTCTGAAACACGATATATCCATCGTAGCTCATCATCTTCCGGTAGTAAGGAACGAGCAAGCGGACTCACTCAGCAGATAAAAACGGACCAAATACACAAATGGGAGATAAAGCCTTCAGTTGTCGACGGTCTTCGAGAAATGGGGACGGCCTCCGCTGGATCTCTTCGCTACGAAGAGGAACAAGAAGTGCGAAATGTATGCCAGCAGGTGGCCACAGGAAGGTTCACTGGGGGAAGTGTTCTCCTTCCCATGGACGGACAAGTTCCTCTACGCCTTCCCTCCGTTCCCTCTTATACGGAGAACTCTGCAGTGGATACGCAAGTACAGGTGCCGGGTCATCCTAGTGGCACCGTGTTGGCCGAGGCAGCCGTGGTTTTCCAACCTGCTTCACCTGTCAGTGGATCAACCAATAACGTTCCCGAAGGTTCCCAATCTCCTGTCCCGGGATGAAGGAACAGTGTGGCATCACAATCCAGACAGTCTCAATCTCACAGCTTGGCTCCTGACTTGTCGGAATTTGGTGCCTTGAGCATTTCGTCGGATTGTCGGAGAATCCTGCAAGCAGCGCGGGCCCCTTCCACCAACAAGTCGTACCGGTGTAAGTGGAGAAGGTTCTGTACGTGGTGTCAAGGACAGACTGGAGTGCAACCTCTAAGGGTAACTCCGGAACAGCTTCTGCCGTATCTGCTACACCTGGCAAAGAGGAGATTATCTTTTTCATCAATAAAGGTACACCTGGCGGCCATCTCTAGGTTCACGAGCAGGAGAAAGTAGTCTCCCTTATTTAGTGACAGGTTGGTGAAACACTTCATGAGGGGTTTGTTCCGTACGTTCCTGTCGGCTAAACGTTTTCCACCAACGTGGAGCCTTAATGTGGTCCTAGCAGAGGTAATGAAAGCACCCTTTGAACCGATGGCCACATCATCGATGAAGTTCTTGTCATGGAAAGTGGCTTTTCTAATAGCTATAACATCAGCTAGGCGGATCTCGGAGTTGCAAGCGTTGGTCGTAGACCCGCCGTACCTAAGGTTTTTTAAGGACAAAGTGGTTCTGTCAACTAATCCTCGTTTCATTTCAAAGGTTCCTACGGCTTATCATAAACACTCCTCCATTGTCCTGCCCACCTTTTTCGCAACCCCCTCATCGGCTGTGGAAAAAGTCCTTCATACCTTGGACGTAAAGAGAGCTCTAAAATTTTACCTTCATCGGACTCAGCAACTTAGATCTACGCAACAACTCTTCGTTGCATATGGTCCTTCGGCGAAAGGAAAAGTAATTTCAAAGCAGGGACTGGCCCGATAGGTCTCGTCGACGATTGTCTTCTGTCATTCCAAAGCGGGAAAACCGCTACAAGGGCGTCCGAGAGCTCATTCCACAAGGACAACTTCCTCGTCGACGGCGTTGTGGGCAGGAATCCCGCTGACAGACATTTGTCAGGCGATGGCATGGTCAGTGCCTCACACGTTTACCCGCCATAACTGCCTCTCGAACGGCAGCATGCGGACGAGATATAAATGGGAAGAGCAGTCTTACGCCATCTGTTTCAATAAGGTAAGCCCTTTTCAAGAAGGGTCTGTACTTATTTTGACGTGTGTGTGTATATATATATTTCTGAGGCTTGTGGAATCTGCTTAGATCACATGCTGTGCATAGGCCGACATCTAGGGGAAGCTGCAGACTATTACAGTTTGTTTTTCGAAACTCGAAAATGGGCGTCGACACAGGGCGTGCCAGTAATACTATCCCTAGTGTGACGTCCACTGTACCCAATATCCCTCACGCGTCTAGGATCCTCAGATTGTTTTTTTCCGCCATACTGGTCGGAAGCATTTTGCAGAGTCCCCTGGCCTTAGCCATACTTTTGCTAAAAAATTAATTTTACATCCTTCCCCATCCCAACGTTGAACTTCGACACTCGACGCCGGCTGGAGAAGAAATCGACCGTCGGCTGCTGCACAACTGATTTGGGCCTCGGAAGGCCTCTGGCCTCGGCCCGGGCCTTGGAAGGCCTCTGGCCTCGGCCCTGCAAGTAGGGAGAGTGGGGGGTTGTACATACTCTACACTCTTGGTATATAGGTACAACTTATACATTTCCTACACTTAACAGCCCGCTGCCTCAAGGTGCGTATGGAGGGTACCCCTTTTCAATTCTGCCCCAAATGCAATTACCCTTGGGTCGACAGGCACGCCACGTGCAATCTCTGCTTGCCGAGGGACCACCCCGAAGCGAACTGCAGAGCGTGTAGTAGGTTTAAACCTAAGACACTTAAGGACCGTTCGACGAAGCGTTGGGCCCACCACGCCAGGCAAGCGGCCATGGCAGCGGAGGGCGTCTTCAGCGACGGCAGCGACGCCGTACTTTCGGACGGCGAGGGCATTACGGCGTCGAAAGACAGCCGAGCGCAAGTCCCCGACCTCGGAAGGTCGTCCGGCAGGGCGGCTATGGGGAAGACCCCCGGCGACACAAGCGCTTCACGCACCACACACACTAAACACACGAAGTCCAACCGAGACTCGACGACGTTGAGTTCTCGGAAAGAGGCACAAACAGAACGGTCTGATTCGGTGTCCTCTGGGCGTTCTCGATCGAGATCGCCGCATGACTCCAGGCAATCATCCACTCTTGGCAAGAGTGCCTCGCTGCCTAGGCTAACGGAAGTTAGATCGTCGGAGGACGAAGACGACTTCCACCCCCAGGCCGCGCTCCAGGAGTCGGAGCCCGCAGACAAAATCGGCGAGGCCCCACGCTCGAAGGACAGGGACCCTACCCCCGATCCTCGACTCCAGGCGTAGAAAACCTCCGGAGCCACAAAAGGACAGGGAAAACTTTTTTCCACTCACGGGGAGGGGGGAAAACAGCAGAAGAAGCAGCCTTTGCACTCTTCCACACCTGTGAAACACACCACTCCCCCTAAACAGACAAGACCAGGTCTGCTGATATGTCTAAAACCAGCAAATCTACTCAAGATAAATCCCCGAGACTTGCTGAGAGAGTCATTTCCAGTTCCAAAAAATGGTCCAGTGAAGACATAGATAGGGTCATGTCAAGGATGTCTTCTTTGGCTGATTTCTACGATAAAAATCCAGACCATTTCCTTTCGTATGATCCACAAGGGACGACAGTCAGGCTCTAATGATCCTATCCACCCGAGTAAGAAGCCCCGGTTTGAAACACCGATGAGGTCTACAGACCCCTTCGAGGTACAACCATACTCAAGATCATACTCACTGTATCAAGGAGAGGCTTCCTTTGGTGAGGACCAGGAATTTGGCATGGTAGAAGAGCAAACCGGGATGGGCTACTATGGGGATGATGAGGACCAAGAAGAGGAAGAGGAAGACCCTGAAACCTACAGAGTAGATTCCCCGGTAGAGAAGGAAGCCCTGGTTACCGACTCCCCTGTCGATAATCAACCCCTCCTAAACGAAGTTCTCGCACGTGCAGCAGAACATTTCCATATTGACACTCGCGGTGTCCAGGAGGAGAGGGACTTCGCAGAGGAGTTAGTAGGAGAAAGGAGGCCTGTTGCCCAGACGATGCCGATCCTTAAGTCCATTCAGCGAAGAATAGACCCGTCCCTGGTGAACCCGAACCTCACCAGAGCAGTCAATCCCAGGGTTGAAAAACTTTTCAGGGCAGCCCAGTCTGACCCTCTCTATATAAGAGGACATCTGAAGCCAGACTCCCTAGTTGTCACTAACACTCGTAAGAGGGCTGGAACACCCTTGTCATCGTCTGAAGCTCCTCCCGACAAGGAGAGAAAAAAACTATATGGTTTCGGCAGGAAAGTAGCCTCAACGTCCGCCTATCAAGCAAGGATTGCAAACTCCACCACCCTGTTGGCCAGCTACAACTGCCATCAGTGGGAAGAAGTCGCGGCACTCATAGCCTCTGCTCCTGAACCTTTAAAAAGGGCCAGTTAGCTCGTATTTCCGCAGAGGGTAGAGCCGTGTCTGGTTGCATTTTGAAAGCAACCTTTGACGACGCGGACAACGCAGGCAGATTGATAGCAGAAGGCACTGTTATCAAGAGACATGCGTGGTTACGGCAGTCTGGTTTTAAGGCAGAAACCCAGGCATCATTGTAGGTCAAACCGTTGGAAGCCGATCTGTTTGGTAAGGCGGTCGAAGACGCACTGAAGAATGCCAAGGACGAATACGAGACACTCAAGTCCCTTGGCCAGTTAACCAATAAACCCCCTAACCAGAGAGGGAATAGTAATTTTCATCGCCCACGCGGCCAAAATTCCCAGAGAGGATCTAACTATTCCCAGGGGCAGGGTACACAGTGGAACAACAGCCAACAATCTACCCAGGGTTACGGCAGGGGTAATAGGAGAGGTTGTGGTAAAGGCAGAGGCAGCCCCAGCAAGGGAGGCGGCACGCCTCCACCGAAACAGTGACGCTCCGTTCAGGGTCCCTTCTCATGCAACCCCAGTAGGGGGACGCATTTCCAAATTCACCCATGCTTGGGAAGGGATCACATCAGACAGATGGGTGCTGTCAACAGTATCCGCGGGGTACTGTATAGAACTACTAGAGCGTCCCCGAGACCATCCTCCACGGCAAAAAATACATTCTTTGGAACACCAGAAGATCCTCCTAGAAGAGATCGTCAATCTGCTAGCAAAGGACCCGATAGAACTCGTCCCGGGACACCAGGTAAACAAGGGTATTTATTCAACTTACTTCCTTGTGCCAAAAAAAGATTTGACAATACGGCCTGCCAACAAGTATGTCAAGCCCCAAAAGTTTCACATGACATCTCTCCAAGAGGTATTCCCCCTCCTAAAAAAGGGGGATTACATGGCAATATTGGACATGAAAGATGCCTATTTTCATATTTCCATGTTCCCAGCGCACAGAAGATACTTGCGCTTCAAGGTGGACAGTCGGCACTACCAGTTCAAGGTACTGCCCTTCGGGATAGCTTTAGCCCCAAGGGTATTCACCAAGGTACTGGCGGTGGCGGCAGCACACCTACGCAGGGAAGCAATCCCGGTGTACCCTTACCTGGACTGGCTCATCACGGGGGAAAGCCCAGTAATTTGCAGAACAAACATTTAAAGGACTATCGACCTCCTCTTCGAATTAGGCTTCTCAATAAACGAGAAATAGTCAGGTCTAGTGCCAAGCACATCCAAACAATTCTTAGGGGCTATCCTAGACACTCAAGACGGGTTGACCTTTCCTTCAGAGGAAAGAATTCGGAATATACTGCTGCAAATTCCACAATACCAGTCCAGTCTCCAGATAACGGTACGCAAAGCTATGCGCTTGCTGGGCATGATGGCGTCATGTATTTACCTGGTCCCCCACGCGCGCCTGCGTCCCATGCAGGAATGGTTGGCGAAACAGTGGTCTTAGGCAAGTGGTCAGTGGGACGATCTAGTGGTCGTTTCGCCAACACTGGTACAAAGCCTTCACTAGTGGACAAGAGAGAATCTGTCCAAGGGGAAACCCTTTTACGATCCCGAGATACAGGCGGTAGTCACAACCGATGCATGCCTGACGGGATGGTGAGCTCACCATCTCCACCACACAGCTCAGGGTCTCTGGTCTCACGCAGTGGCCAAGAATCACATCAACCTGCTAGAGCTTCTGGCAGTATTCAGAGTGCTTCAAGCTTCCGAACCCTACCTTTTAAATCTGTCAGTGCAAATCCGGACGGACAGCACTACAGCCATGTTCTACCTGAACAAGCAAGGAGGGACTCGCTCGCCAAATCTGTCCAAGTTTGCCCAGAAAATCTGGATATGGGCACTCAGACGGAACATCTTCCTGTCATCGCAACATGTTCCAGGGGATCTCTATTCCCTAGCGGATGCTCTGAGCAGAGACCCCTCCCAGAAGAACACGAGTGGTGTCTACACAGAGAAGTCGTAGAAAATATCTTCTCTCAGTGGGGTTTCCCCACTATAGACCTATTCGCCACAAGCGAAAACAGACCATGCCCAGGATTCACATCCAGGTTCCCCCAACCATACTCCCAGGGGAACGCCCTTTGGATGAACTGGTCAGGAATGTTTGCGTACGCTTTTCCACCAACTCCCCTAATCAGGAAGGTGGTCAACAAGATGAACAGAGAATCGATGACGCTCGTCCTGGTTGCTCCCATGTGGGCGAGACAACCGTGGTTCCCACACTTACGCAGACTGGCGGTGTACAAACCCATCAAACTTCCGAGCTGGTACAACCGATTGTCCCAGCACCAAGGTCAAACAGTGCACCCTCAACCCAACTCAATGAACCTGGCAGCATGGCTCCTGAGGTCATAGTTTGGACATCTCAAATTAACACAGAGGTGTATGGACATCCTAAAAGAGGCTAGGAAGCCCAACACGAGGCACTGCTACTTTGACAAATGGAAGAGATTCGTAATCTGATGCCAGAGTATGCAAGTCAACCCAGTTGACTGCACTCCTTCCACTATTGTTACTTACATGCTCCACCTGCTGGATGCGGGGCTGGTTTTTAACTCACTAAAGGTACACCCGGCAGCCCTGTCAGCATACACCGCTTCCCATAACAAGGTGTCGTGGTGGAAAGTACCAGTAGTTAAGGCCTTCATGGAAGGAATAAAGAGACTTCACCCTCCTATTTCAAATCTACCACCAGGATGGGACCTGAACGTGGTGCTATCTAAACTCATGGGCCCCCCATTCGAGCCCATCCATAAAACAAGTCTCAAACACCTGACCTATAAGACTGCCTTCTTAGTAGCTATTACATCCATAAGAAGGATCAGTGAAATTCAGGCTCTGTCAGTGCAAGATCCTTTCTTTACTATACATAAGGATAAGCTGGTTTTACAGACACACCCTGTGTTCTCACCTAAGTTTATTTCCAAATTTCATGTAAACCAGTCCATCGTGCTTCCGGCTTTCTTCCAAAACCCACAAAGTTCCACTGAGGTTAAACTACACACCCTAGATGTGCGTAGGGCGGTCCTTTACTACGTAAACAAGACCAGACCGCTTAGGAAAACAGATCAACTGTTTGTCTCCGTAGCCACAGGCAAGGAGGGAGATTGCGTCTCTAAGGGTGCCATCTCCAAGTGGATTGTCAACTGTATCCGGTTGTGTTACTCTCTTTCTGACAAAACCTTGCCTTTTACGCCCAGAGCCCACTCGACAAGAGGCATTGGGGCCACTCTGGCTTTCATTGCAAATGTTCCCCTTGACACCATTTGCAAAGCAGCTACTTGGAGCTCTATTCACACTTTTACTCAGCACTACTGCATTGACACCCATTCCAAAACAGATACTCGAGTGGAACAAGCGGTTCTAAGACATTTATTTGCTCATGACCCTTCTCAAATCCCACCTCCTTCTAACACTGCTCGCTAACCTATGCACAGCATGTGATCTAAGCAGATTCCACAAGCCTCAGAAGGGATACATTACTCACCGTAATCGTATTTCTGATGCTTGTATCTGCTTAGATTCACATGCGACCCACCCTTCCTCCCCTCTGAGAGAAGGCGCATGGATGCTTGTAGTCTTATCTATCTTCTATCTGCTTGGATCATCTGTACTCGCGCTACTCCTCATGCTACCTCATGTCAGAAAAAATACAATCTGAGGGTCCTAGACGCGTGAGGGAGCATGGGTACAGGGGACGTCACACTAGGGATAGTATTACTGGCACGCCCTGTGTCGACGCCCATTTTTGAGTTTCGAAAAACAAACTGTAATACTCCGCAGCTTCCACTAGATGTCAGCCTATGCACAGCATGTGAATCTAAGCCGATACAAGCATCAGAAATACGATTACGGTGAGTAATGTATTATATATATATATTTCTGAGGCTTGTGGAATCTGCTTAGATCACATGCTGTGCATAGGCCGACATCTAGTGGAAGCTGCGGAGTATTAGTTTGTTTTTCGAAACTCGAAAATGGGCGTCGACACAGGCGTGCCAGTAATACTATCCCTAGTGTGACGTCCACTGTACCCAAGATCCCTCACGCGTCTAGGATCCTCAGATTGTTTTTCTCCGCCATACTGGTCGGAAGCATCTTGCGGAGTCCCCTGGCCTTAGCCATACTTTTGCTAATTATTGAAGTAAAATTATTTATTGACATCCTTCCCCACCCCAACGTCGACCCTCGACACTCGACGACGGCTGGAGAAGACATCGACCGTCGGCTGCTGCACGACGGATCTGGGCCTCGGAAGGCCGCTGGCCTTGGCCTGGGCCTAGTAGGCCGCTGGCCTCGGCCCTGCAAGTAGGGAGAGTGGGGGGTGGTACATACTCTTCACTCTTAGTATATAGGTACACCTTATATATTTCCTACACTTACCAGCCCGCTGCCTCAAGGTGTGTATGGAGGGTACCCCTTTCCAATTCTGCCCCAAGTGCAACCGCAAATACCCTTGGGTCGACAGGCACGCCACGTGCAATCTCTGCTTGCCGAGGGACCACCCCGAAGCGAACTGCAGAGCGTGTAGTAGGTTTAAGCCTAAGACACTTAAGGACCGTTCGACAAAGCGTTGGGCCCACCACGCCAGGCAGGCGGCCATGGCAGCGGAGGGCGCCTTCAGCGATGGCAGCGACGCCGTACTTTCGGACGGCGAGGGCATTACGGCGTCGAAAGACTGCCGAGCGCATGTCCCCGACCTCGGAAGGTTGTCCGGCAGGGCGGCTATGGGGAAGACCCCCGGCGACGCAAGCGCTACACACCCTACACACACTAAGCACACCAAGTCCAACCGAGACTCGACAACGTCGACTTCTCGGAAAGAGGCACAGATAGAACGGTCCGACTCGGTGTCCTCTGGGCGCTCTCGATCGAGATCGCCGCATGACGCAAGGCAATCATCCACTCTTGCCAAGAGTGCCTCGCTCCCTAGATTAACGGAAGTTCGATCGTCGGAAGACGAAGACGACTTCCACCCCCAGGCCGCGCTCCAGGAGACCGAGGCCGCAGTTAACACGAGCGAGGCCCCACGCTCAAAACAAGGTACCTCTCCCGACCCTCGACGCCAGGCGTCGAAAGTCTCTGGGGCCTCCAAGGGGCAGAGAAAACATTTTTCCACCCACGGGGAGGGGGGGGGAAACAGCGGAAAGCACAGCCTTCCACTCCTGTAAGACCATCCTTCCACCCTAAGCAGACAGTCAAACATAAATCTACTGGGACATCAACATCCAGCAGGGCTACCCTTGATAAGTCCTCTAAGTTGCCTACTAAAGCCATACCCTGT
The DNA here is from genome assembly GCF_040938575.1 of Ambystoma mexicanum. Classification (NCBI taxonomy): domain Eukaryota; kingdom Metazoa; phylum Chordata; class Amphibia; order Caudata; family Ambystomatidae; genus Ambystoma; species Ambystoma mexicanum. Next base: position 39,478,982 of record NC_090940.1, read on the forward strand.
TCCAAGGAATGGTCCAGTGAAGACATAGACAGGGTCATGTCAAGGATGTCTTCCTTAGCCGATTTTTATGACAAGAACCCAGAACATTTCCTTTCGTATGACCCTCAAGGGGCCACACCCTCAGGCTCCTCTGATCCTATCCCCCTAAGTAAAAAGCCCCGGTTCGAAAGACCTGAACCCTTCGAGGTGCAGCCTTACTCTACTCCATACTCTACTCCACACCCCAGATACCAAGGACAGCCTTTCCCTGAAGGGGATCAGGAGTTTAGAATTATGGAGGAACAAACCGGGACTGAATACTATGCGGATGATGAGGACCTGGAGGAGGTAGAAGACGAGCAGGAAATTTACAGAGTAGATTCCCCGGTAGAAAGCGAAGCCCCAGTTACCGACTCGCCAGTTGATAACCTGCCCCTCCTTAATGAAGTTCTCGCTCGCGCGGCAGAACATTTTCACATCGACACCCACGGTGTACAGGAGGAAAGGGACTTCGCAGAAGAGTTGGTGGGAGAAAGGAGGCCGGTCGCTCAAACCATCCCTATCCTTAAATCCATCCAACGTAGAATAGATCCATCCCTGGTGAATCCAAACCTCACCAGAGCCGTCAACCCCAGAGTCGAAAAACTTTTTCGGGCAGCCCAGTCTGACCCTCTTTATATAAGAGGACAGCTTAAACCAGACTCCCTAGTGGTTACCAACACTCGGAAGAGGGCTGGGACACCCTTATCGTCATCAGAAGCTCCTCCCGACAAGGAGAGCAAAAGACTATACGGGTTTGGCAGGAAGGTAGCCTCAACGTCCGCCTACCAAGCAAGGATTGCAAACTCCACCACCCTGTTGGCAAGTTACAACTGCCATCAATGGGAAGAGGTCGCGGCGCTCATAGCCTCTGCTCCTGAACCGTTAAAGGGCCAGTTGGCTCGGATCTCGGCAGAAGGGAGAGCCGTGTCTGGTTGCATATTAAAAGCAACTTTCGACGCCGCGGACAACGCAGGAAGATTGATAGCAGAAAGTACTGTTATCTAGAGACATGCGTGGTTACGGCAGTCGGGGTTCAAAACAGAAACACAGGCTTCATTAATAGACAAGCCGGTGGAACCCGATCTATTGTTTGGGAAAGCGGTCGAAGACGCACTTAAGAATGCCAAGGACGAGTACGAGACTCTCAAATCCCTTGGCCAGCTTACCAACAAACCCAAATATCAGAGGGGGAACAGTAATTTTCGTCGCCCACGCGGACAAAATTCACAAAGAGGCAACTATGCCCAAGGACAGGGTACACAATGGAACAACAACCAGCAGTCTACCCAGAGTTACAGCAAAGGTAACAAAAGAGGTCGTGGAAGAGGCAGAGGCAGCCCCAACAAGGGAGGTGGCACGCCTCCACCAAAGCAGTGACGCTCAGTTCAAGGTCCCTTCTCACGCAGCCCCAGTAGGGGGGACGCATTTCCAACTTCACCCAGGCTTGGGAAGGGATCACCTCAGACAGATGGGTGCTGTCAACAGTGTCCACAGGATATTGTATAGAATTAATGCAGCGTCCCCGAAACCACCCTCCACGACAAAGAGTACACTCCTTAGAACATCAGAAGATCCTTCTCGAGGAGATCGCCATTCTGCTAGAAAAGGACGCGATAGAACTCGTCCCAGGACACCAGGTAAACAAGGGTATCTATTCAACTTACTTCCTTGTGCCAAAGAAAGATTTAACAATGCGCCCAGTAATGGACTTACGGCCTGCCAACAAGTATGTCAAGCCCCAAAAATTCGGTATGACCACGCTACAAGAGGTAATCCCCCTCCTAAAAAAGGGGGATTACATGGCAACCTTGGATATGAAAGATGCTTATTTTCATATTTCCATGCTCCCAGCCCACAGAAAATACTTGCGCTTCAAGGTGGACAGTCGCCACTACCAATTCAAGGTACTGCCCTTCGGGATAGCTTCAGCACCAAGGGTGTTCACCAAGGTACTGGCGGTGGCAGCTGCACACCTACGCAGGGAGGCAATCCCAGTGTACCCTTATCTGGACGACTGGCTCATAACGGGGGAAACCCCAGGAATTTGCAGGTCAAACATTCAGAGGACTATCAACCTCCTCCGCGAATTAGGCTTCTCTATCAACGAGAAGAAGTCAAGTCTGGTGCCAAGCACCTCAAAACAGTTCCTAGGAGCTATCCTAGATTCTCAAAAAGGGTTGACCTTCCCTTCGGAAGAGAGAATTCGGAATATTCTACTGCAAATTCCACATTATCTGTCAGGTCAACAAATAACGGTACGCAAAGCAATGCGGTTACTGGGCATGATGGCGTCATGCATTTACCTGGTCCCCCATGCGCGTCTGCGCATGCGTCCTATGCAGGAATGGTTGGCGAAACAGTGGTCTCAGGCAAGTGGTCAGTGGGACGATCTAGTGGTCGTTTCGCCAACACTCGTACAGAGCTTACACTGGTGGACAAGAGAGAATCTCGCAAGGGGAAAACCCTTTTACGATCCCGAAGTACAGGCAGTGGTGACTACAGATGCATGCCTGACTGGGTGGGGAGCTCACCATCTCCACCACACAGCTCAGGGTCTCTGGTCTCACTCAGTAGCCAAGAACCACATCAACCTGCTAGAGCTTCTGGCAGTATTCCGAGCGCTTCGGGCGTTCGAGCCCCATCTGCTAAACTTGTCGGTGCAGATCCGGACGGACAGCACGACAGCCATGTTCTATTTGAACAAACAAGGAGGGACTCGTTCGCCAAATCTGTCCAAGCTTGCCCAGAAAATCTGGATATGGGCACTCAGACGGAACATCTTCCTGTCATCACAACATGTTCCAGGGGAGCTCAATTCCCTAGCGGATGCCCTAAGCAGAGACTCCCTCCCAGAGGAACACGAATGGGTCCTTCACAGAGATATCGTAGAAGATCTCTTCTCTCAGTGGGGTTTCCCCACTATAGACCTATTCGCCACAAGCGAAAACAAACAATGCCCAGGATTTGCATCCAGGTTCCCCCAGCCAGACTCCCAAGGGAACGCCCTGTGGATGAACTGGTCAGGGATGTTTGCGTACGCTTTTCCACCAACTCCTCTCATCAGGAAGGTGGTGTACAAGATGAACAAGGAATCGATGACGCTCATCCTAGTTGCTCCCATGTGGGCGAGACAACCATGGTTTCCACACCTACGCAGGATGGCGGTGTGCGAGCCCATCAAACTCCCAGCCTGGTACAACCTACTGTCCCAGCAACAAGGTCAAACAGTGCACCAGGAACCCAACTCAATGAACCTGGCAGCATGGCTCCTGAGGTCATAGAGTTTGGCCATCTCAATTTACCACAAAGGTGTATGGACATCCTAAAAGAATCCAGGAAACCAAACACAAGGCACTGTTATTTTGACAAGTGGAAGAGATTCGTTATTTGGTGCCAGAATAAACAAATCAACCCAGTTGATTGCACTCCTTCCAACGTTGTGACATACATGCTCCACCTGCTAGATGCAGGATTGGTTTTTAACTCGCTGAAAGTACACCTGGCAGCCCTCTCGGCTTACACCACATCCCATAACAAGGTGTTGTGGTGGAAAGTACCAGTAGTTAAAGCCTTCATGGAAGGAGTAAAGAGACTTCACCCTCCTATTTCGAACCCACCGCCAGGATGGGACCTTAATGTGGTGCTAGCTAAGCTCATGGGCCCCCCTTTCGAACCCATGCATAAAAGTAGTCTCAAACACCTGACTTATAAAACGGCCTTCTTAGTAGCCATTACCTCTATAAGAAGGGTCAGTGAAATTCAGGCTCTGTCAGTGCAGGATCCTTTCTTTACTATCCACAAGGACAAACTGGTTTTACGCACACACCCTAGGTTCTCATCTAAATTTATATCAAAGTTCCATGTAAACCAGTCCATCGAGCTTCCGGCTTTCTTCCAGAACCCGCAAAGCTCGGCTGAGGTGAAACTACACACCCTAGATGTGCGTAGGGCGGTCCTCTACTATGTAAATAAAACCAGACCGCTAAGGAAAACAGATCAACTGTTTGTCTCCGTAGCTACAGGCAGAGAGGGAGATCGCGTCTCTAAAGGCGAAGTGGATTATCAACTGTATACAGCTGTTACTCTCTTTCTGAAAAAACTCTGCCTTTTACGCCAAGGGCCCACTCTACTAGAGGCATTGGGGCCACTCTGGCTTTCATTGCAAATGTTCCCCTCGACACCATTTGCAAAGCAGCTACTTGGAGCTCTATTCACACTTTTACTCAGCATTACTGCATTGACACTCATTCCAAGACAGATACACAAGTGGGACAAGCGGTTCTAAGACACCTGTTTGCTCATGACCCTTCTCACATCCCACCTCCTCCTCCTTCTTCTGGTACTGCTCGCTAATCTATGCACAGCATGTGATCTAAGCAGATTCCACAAGCCTCAGAAGGGATACATTACTCACCGTAATCGTATTTCTGATGCTTGTATCTGCTTAGATTCACATGCGACCCACCCTTCCTCCCCTCCGAGAGAAGGCGCATGATTGCTTGTAGTCTTACCTTTCTGTCTATCTGCTTGGATTATCTGTACTCACGCTACTCCTCATGCTTCCTCATGTCAGAAAAAATACAATCTGAGGATCCTAGACGCGTGAGGGATCTTGGGTACAGTGGACGTCACACTAGGGATAGTATTACTGGCACGCCTGTGTCGACGCCCATTTTCGAGTTTCGAAAAACAAACTGTAATACTCCGCAGCTTCCACTAGATGTCGGCCTATGCACAGCATGTGAATCTAAGCAGATACAAGCATCAGAAATACGATTACGGTGAGTAATGTATCCCATATATATATATATATATATATATATATATGTATATATATATATATATGCATGTACTGTTGCGTATTTTTAAATATTTTAAATTGGCATTTTACGTAAGCGTGGTTCGCTATACATATGCCTAGGAGGGTGCCGGATTGCATTCACACCTCCTCTTTTTCAGGATCACTGCTGTGCATTCTATTCTAAGCATGTGAATCCATGAAAGATCCAATGCTGGAGAAGGGAATAGTTTCTTACCTGTAACTCCATTTCTTCAGAATTTGGTATCTTTCAAAAGGGCCCTCAGTTTTTACATTTCAAGAATGTCAAAATTACGTCACGATAACCAACTCTTTGTGGGTTATACAGGTCGTAAATTGGGGTTGGAGGTGACCAAACAAATTATATCCCGCTGGATCATTCTAGCTATATTGGAATGCTACAGATTAGCAGGAAAAGACCCACTGGATGGGCTACAGGCCCATTCCACTAGGGGAATGGCTGCTTCTGTGGCTTTGAAGAGGGGAGTCCCTGCAAAAGATATTTGCTCGGCTGCAACATGGGCATCAATGCATACCTTCATCAAGCATTACTGCTTAGATGCCTCCTCCTCCAATGAGGGTTTATTTGCCAGGGCTGTACTTCATTCCATCCATAAGAACAATAACTAGTACTCCCACCTCCAAATTGACCACTGCTATGGGAGTCTATCACAAGATGAGGAATACTTGGGAGGACACAATCCATTCGAAGAACAAGTTACTTACCAACTGTAATGTTCTTTCGACTGGATGTTCCGCCCAAGTATTCCTCATTGACCCTCTCAGCCTACCCCGCAGTACTGTTTACGTTTCTTACACTTTCCTCTCACGAAGGGCATATCGGCCACAGAGCCCGCCTGGGTGTTCCACAAATATTTCCTCGAAAAAACAGAACTGAAGCCAACGGGCGCGGCTTGAGCTATTTATACCAACAGTGACGTTGACACGGTACGGAGTCCGTCGAGAGGCAATCGACGCAACGACCTCGAGCACAGCGCCCTCTGCCGAATTTTTTTTTGCAAAGCTGGCGATAACGAATATCACAAGATGAGGAATACTTGGGAGGAACATCCAGTCGAAAGAACGTTACAGTTGGTAAGTAACTTGTTCTTTTGCCTCTGGATCTTTCCCCTCGCCTCTGTAGCACTCCCTTGTGCATCCTCTCCTCAAGAGACCCACAGCCGATCCTCTTGTCTGGCTAACTATCGCCCAATTTCTATTACTCCCTTTTTGGGGAAGCTCCTGGATAAGCTGGCCATCTCCTAGCTTAACCTTTATTCCGACTCTGTTGGCTCTCTCCATGACCACCAATTTGGATTCAGAGCTGCCAGAAGCAGGGAAACTGCTCTCCCGAACATCCGTGAAGACCTGCTCTCCAACCTTGACTCTAACATTCCCTCCGTCCTCATCTTACTTGATCTCTCTCCTGCTTTCGACACGGTCAACCATACCATCCTGCTCAATAATCTGTGACAACCTGGGTATCACTGATCAGGCTCTGGTCTGGCTGACCGCTTTCCTTTCTCATCGGCCCTACCAGGTACAACTTGGGTCCTTCCTATCCTCTATCTCCCTCTCTACCTGTGTTGTTCCCAGGGGTCTAACCTCTCGCCTTGGCTTTTCAACCAATGCTTGGCAACTCTCGCTTACTGTATTTCCATTTTCTGCTCAAACTTCCAGTGCTATGCTGATGACACCCAACTAATTTTCAGGCTTCCCTCCGACACCGCCTCTCCTTCCCTCATCTCCAATTGCCTAATCGCCATTCAAAATTGGTGTGCCGCCAACAATCTTTGCCTAAATGCCAACAAGACTGAGATCCTCCTCATTGGTACACCTTTACCATCCTTTCCCATCACTCTCTGGCTGGCCTCCCTTCACCCTCCTCCTAACCCTACCTGCAAGGCAAAGAATCTCAGGGTCATATTTGACTCCACGCTTTCCTTCTCAGCACACATCTCTGCCGTCTCTAAAAAGTCAATCTTCTTACTACAACTCTCTGCATTTCCTCTCCTTCCCTCAGAAGCTCACTGTCTCCCAAGCTCTGGTTCTCTCTAGGTTGGAGTACTGTAACGGCCTCTTTCTAAATCTACCTGCCTCTACTCTCTGCCCCTTACAACTAATCCAGAACAGTACTGCAAGACTTGTCCTTGGCCTCAAGTCCTCGGATCGTATCTCTCCAGCTCTGAAATCCCTTAATTGACTCCCAGTGAATGCAAGAATTAAATTTAAAACCCTCTGCATTGTCCACAAGGCTTTCTGGGGCCTGGGTCCAAAATACCTTCAACTATCCCTCCATAAATAGCTCCCCTCGCGAGCCCTTTGTTCCTCTACTTCTAACTCTCTCAGGGTCAGTCGTTTTTCAAAGAAACGAGCTGGGGGCAGATCTGTCTTCCGCTGGGGCCTCCCTTTGGAACAGCCTCCCGGCCACCCTAAAACTTGAGAACCATCTCAGTTTCTGTAAGCACCTCAAGACCTTCCCCTTCGCTTCTACCTCCCCCCCCCTCCTCTCCCGTGCTTATTCTGTCTTTCTAGGCATTGTGCACCTGGTCACCCTCTGACCTTTGGGCTCAGGTACCTGCCCACCCTGTTTCCCTCCTGCACTGCCTTCGGGCCATCCCTTGCGCTGTGATCTGTATTCTGTACCCATACAGTCCCCCATTTTTCTCTGCACTTATCAGATAATCCCCTATCTGACTAATCATGCACTTGCCACTTGCCACTTGCTGGCTGTATTGCCACTTTTTCACTGCCTTTATTAAATTAATTGCACTGATTATTTATTCTGTTTCTCCTCTGTTCCGCACTTTCCACTTCCACCCCCCCTTCCCCGCACTTTCCCCTTTTCCATGCACTTGCACGTTCTTAATGTCACTGGGCCTAGTAAGATTGTTTTTGTTTCTCCCTTGTTCCCCTTCCTTTGCTTGGTCACGCTCTGAAACACTTGTGTATGAGCGCGATATAAATAAAATATCATATATCATATTTGTCCTCACTAAAACTCTGGCTCTCTCGTGTGTTGACTTCATTCAATCCATTCAAAGTTGTTCACTGTTGCAGCTGCTGTAGGTTTCTCTTGTTTGAGTCTGTATCTCTCACCCTGCCTGTCCTTGTTGGCAGGCTGAAAGCATTTACCGCGTTCTGACTTTACACACTCTGATATTAGTTGGTGTCTATCAGAAAAGTTACTGGTTTGTTCTGACCACTGCTAGACTTTATGGATTTCATCTGTCACCCTTGCAGAGTTGTGGCAATTCATTGGTCTTTTTTATTCCCATAGGTTTCCGATGGAGCGCTGCGCTGCTTTGCTTCTTTAGCTGACAGGTTTACACGCCGGGGGGTGGACCCTGCACCACTCGCCAAGCATGGTCTGACGGAGGAGTTGCTGTCACGCATGGCTGCGGCAGGGGGCACGGTGTCTGGTCCTCCATCTGCTTGTAAGTCTGGTAGCCGATCTTCTGGCCCCCCGCCACCTGCCTCTGACCTGAAAGTGAGCAATCAGGTGTCGACCATCGTGAGCCTGCTCTCCACACTGTGCCGGGGCTCCCCTGTCGTCACACACGTAAGGAATTCAAATTCTTCCATACTGCTTAATACTAGAATGCCTTGACGTTAATCTGCTTTTGTCCGCATTACCCTCAATACTTTGAGTATTCATTTTTTCTGCCGAATGGTTTGACATAATAGAGATCGTACATATTTGTGAGAGATGTCTGCTGAAGGCCTTGTTAGATACGTTGCATAAAAGGTAAACCAGAATTGGTTACTTTGCACAGTGCCCGTTCACAAGCGCGTGCACACTTGGAGACATTTACTATTGTTACTGTCTTTTTAAATATTTTGAAAGCACATATTGTGTGATTAGTCGTCAGCTGCTGGGTGGTGTCCCTGCAAAGAAGTGGCATGTGTTACTGCAATTTACAAGGTGACAGTTTATCCTACTAAATATGTACTAATTAGTAAAATATTCATGCTGCAGTTGAATGCATGCCTGTATTCGGCATTTCTCTTCCTTCCAAGTCTTCTGTCTTCGGAAGGTTTTCTGTCTTGAAGGGTCATCTCGTCACTCTGAGTAAGTTAGGAGGCACCCTCACTGGGGCACAGCAAATAAATCATCCCATTGTCTTTGCTTTTACTTGTAGTGCATCTCTTTGGACTTCATCATTTAATGATCACACACTACCCTTTGTATACACCAAATCTACCCCTCTGTCAGTAGGTGCGCACCCTTACTTTTGAGTTCCCAGAAATGTTCTTCTGTATCTTCCCTCTTTTAAAAAATATTTTTGGGGCGGTTTCTTACTTGCTTCGAAGCTCCTTGCTGCTAATTTAAAACTCTATAGCATGCTTCCGAGATTGCCCATTAACTCCTGCTAACACAGAACTAGGGATTGCAAGGTAATACAACTTTTTTCATCTGGTTAGTGAGTGCAAAGTTTAGTGAATGAAAAATTGGATGACTGTTTTCTCCCAGGGCAGCATTTATACTCTACAGCTGTGTGATGGATCAAAGGTGCAGGTGGTTTAGCCTCAATAATGTGTACAAGCGTACTCTGGCTATTAAGGTTCTATTGTTGACTGCTGAAGGCGCACATATGAATATGCATGTGCACCTTGCTGACTACTGCCGCCTGCATACCTTTCAATTCAACAATGCATTACTTACTGCTTTATACATAGTCACACCACTGTTGACAGATGCAGGCCACGTATCTTTGTGTGTTTACATTGGTTACTGATCAGGGTTCCGGATGCAGTCTGTAAATCTGGTTTGAGGAAGTTCGGTGTGGGTTGCCATGTCTAAGCAACTTTCATTCCCCTTGTAGGACCTGTTGCGGTCCAAGCTCCCAGATTCCATCGAGAGCGCACTGCAAGGCGATGAGAGGTGTGTGCTGGACACAATGCGACTGGTGGACCTGCTCCTAGTGCTACTGTTTGAAGGCCGCAAGGCCCTGCCAAAGTCCAGTGCTGGATCCACAGGGAGGATGCCAGGACTGCGACGGCTCGACAGTTCCGGGGAGCGTTCCCACCGGCAGCTAATCGACTGCATCCGCAGCAAGGATACAGACGCTCTGATAGATGCCATCGACACTGGAGGTTGGTGGAAAATGTTTGCGAAAGTTATTCCCCCCACACAGGGGATTAGGGGTAGGGTTTGATGTTACATCAGTGTCCCCCATGAAAAACCTTGGTATCTTTGATGCTTCTAATGCCTTGGAAAGGCCTGGGCGCTGGTAGTGGAAGAGCACTGAACTTGAAGGTTTAGGTGGTCCTGGCTGTAGAGCTCTCTGAGGACTTCACTATAACACACACACGTATGTTTTACACAACCATAAAGCTATTCATCAGTGCAATCATTAGTATAAAATCAGTATTATCAAAAACATCAACATCAAAAAATATAGATTCAACATAATCGTTTCAATTGCAAACTAAAATAAATTAAGTCTGAGATCCATTTTATTAAAACATTCGAAATACGTTTTCTTAGATTTCATGCTCTCCTCAAATATACAAGGAAGCACCAAGCAACAGGGCAAGATTCGGCTTGTAATAAAAATGTCAAAGCTGGCCGACATTGGGTGAATTTTAATTGCTTCAGTAATGGCATAATTGTCTGCTTTCTTATCTCCTTGTAATGTGCGCAGAATAAAACCAAATGTAATAAATCCTCAACACGGACAAATAGAGTTTGAAACATATCCCTGCCAAGACATAGTGTTTTCTCGCAGCATCAAGCAGTGTGTGTCAGATAAGGCTGCATTACATCAATCTTTGGTATAATAGCATGTTTCCGCTTGTTTCAAGCAACATCCCCATTGATTCACGTTTAGACTCGATAGAATATCGAAAGGTTGTCTTAAACATTTTGCGCTCCTTCATGTATACCAAATTCACAGGATAGAGGAGATTAAGGTAATTTACCTCTTCTATTCACCCACTTATAAACTTCAGCCATGGCGCCCTACCCCAAAAGTCACCACGCATCAATGCCCTGATGATTTCCTGGGTTAATGATGCTTTGGGGTTTGGCCGTATACAGAACCAATGCATAAATGGGCTGCGTACCAATCATGTCCAATGTGTTTCACTCCAAGCTCTACATGCACAGCAGAACTAGCGGCTTCACACGGGAGACCCAATAATTTCTTAAGGAATTTGTTCTCCACAACCTCCATTGCTGATACCTTTTCAAATCCCCTCAGGTAGGCCCCACAGTTGGATTCTGCCTTTGTCTGTACAGAGTACACCTCCATGATCACCCTCAATGGTTGCGTAATACACTCCCCAATGCCTGGCCCATTTTAATGCTCTGTGTATGACCCAGCCACCTCCAATTTTCATTAAACCATATACCCAGATAATCAAATTTGGTAACCCGCTGTATTACAGAGCCATTGCTGAACATGCTGTGCATTTTTAATTTATTTGTTCTCGCTGAGGAACTTGCCATGACAGCAGATTTGCTTGGGTTTATATTTAAATCCAAGTTCATCATAAAATCGGTATAACCATTAATGTTTTTGAGCGCCTTCGGTATCTGGGCTATAATGACAGTATCGTCCGCGAACATCAAAAGCGGGACCGCTTTCTTCCCAGCCCAAGGAAAATCTACACCTGAATCTACTATAGCCTTGCAGAGTCGGTTAATGTACAAAGTGAATAGGCCTGGGGCCAGAACCACAACCCTGGCGACTCCTGTAACAGCGTCAAAATAACTGGTACATTGCCCCTGTGCGCCAAAGTGTATATATACCTTGGTGCCCTCATGAATAATTGGCAAAATAAATTTAGAAGCTCAGCTGGGCAGCCCATGGACTCAAGCCACCCGCCATAATTTGACTGTTAGCCTTGTCAAAGGCTGAGCTTAAGTCCATAAAAGCCAAATAAATCGCCTCGCCCTTAACACAGACTGACTGAGCCCCCACCAGATACAAATTGGGTGCTTGGTCATGAGTCCCCAAGCCTGGCCTAAAGCCATATTGGACGTTCGAAAGGACCAACTCCGAGGAGATCCATTCCTCAACATGCTTTAGTATTATGCGCCCAAACGTTTTGAACGAGGTGTCCAAGTGCGAGATGTGTATATAAGCCAAAGGGCTCCCTCTAGCCCCTTTTTTTGAAGATTGGATGGATAATAGCATTTTCAAAGATGACAAGTATATCCCTGATTCCAGAAAATTAGTCAACATTGGAGCCCACAAATCAACTTTGCCCTTACAGGTCTGCTGGCACCACATCTGGTCCTGATTACACGATTGTGTGCTGGCTAATGGCCAGCTCTACCTCTTTCAGTGTCAGCCATATAAGAGAGCCCCGATCCCCACCCGTACTCATTTGTGGGGCCCACATAGGATGCCAAAAAGTGGGCAGTCCATAATTTTGCTTCAGCATGTTTTTCCCTGTGTGTCACTATTCCTCTGTATGGGGGATATAAGTCTCTCCCATGTGGCTCATAGATGAGGACTAAATTGACAGGAGCAGGGTTGCAGCTGCTGCAGGAGCTGCAGTTATGGGTGGAAAAGGGGTCAGCAAGGACTTGCAAGCTGTGTGAAATTGATCAAGCTGTACATTTATGGGCAAATATAAGAAATTCCTATGACGCTCCTTGTTCAGGAACGTTTAATGAGGCTCAAAGTGGCTTTTGCCTAAAGGAGGTGCACCTCAATGCTATAACCCATTAATTGTTTCTTTTGATTCACAGCATTTGAAGTTAACTTTATGGACGATGTCGGACAGACACTTTTGAACTGGGCTTCTGCATTTGGGACACAGGAAATGGTAAATCAAATGTCTAAGCTGCTGGCAGAATTTAGGGAAACTGTGCCATTACCACTGATTATGCCAGACCCAGCACTCACTGTGTACCTTTTCTCCAGGTGGAGTTTCTTTGTGAGCGCGGTGCAGACGTCAACCGGGGCCAGAGGTCATCGTCCTTGCATTATGCTGCCTGTTTTGGCAGACCTCAGGTAGCAAAGGTAAGGTTTCCTCACGGCTGTGTGATGGTGCAAGGCAAGCTTTTAAGTTTGATTTCTTGCCCCGCTAGCCACATTAGCATAGCATTTATAAAGCAGTGGAAATGCATGGAGCACATTAGTGCTAGGAGAGCGGGCATTAAATCATATTTTTTATCTCTGAATGTAATTGTTGAATTATTTGCTTGCAGCTTGCTTTGGGCTCCTTTCTTTGCAAATCCAAAGACTCTATTGCTTTTACAGAATCCTTGAATGTTGTGCAGATAATATTACATAGTTAAGTGTGCCATAGAATTACAATTGCTTCAGTTTTGAATTTAGTTGCTTGTGGGTGTGAGGTCAAAACTGTAGATCAGGTACTAGGTCCCTGTGTTTGTCACTTTTTTCCTGAAGGCTTGCCAACTTTCTCCTTTATAAATTCTCCTCCAAGCCACCATGAGGGCCATGGATCGTAAATGTGTCCCTGAGGAGCCCTAAGCCCCTCAGTTAGGGTGCCCGAAAAGTACCTTGTGCATCTCATCATACACATGGTCATCACTTCTTGGTGGCAGCTTTTGTGAATTATGAAGGCGTTCCGATTGCTGTACTCTTTGGGTGAAGCCCTTTTGTAAATCAGTACAACAGCTATACAATGGTCGCTTTAAGAGAGTTCTGTATATGGTCATGGCTGCTGCCTGCCTTGTAGAGCAAGACTGCAGTTGCCAGAATCAGATGGGGCATGCTTTGTTAATGGTGTCTGCATGCAACCTTGAACCCACATCTGAGTGTCTGGGAAGATTTGAATATGGTGGGCCCCACTGACTGGGTGCCTGACGCGTGAATCAATGAATTCCTGTGATCGGGAGTGGAAGTTGCACTCTGCTCCCAAAGTGCCCACTTAAGTAGAGGGTCTACATCTTTACTTTAGGATTTCCTTAGTGCCTACGTTTAGAGTTCAGGAACACAAATCCACCCCAGTTGCAGGGCATTTCTCCATATACAGGACACTCCCAGGAGTAAATGTGGCTGATCAGTCCAAGCTATGTACTGGGGGAAAAAGATGGCACAGAGTACCACATAAAACTCACCTTGGGGATGTCCACACAGTAACGTTATGAAAAGTAAACTCTTTAATACCCCTTTGAATTTTTTTTTACAATACATTGAGTAAAGTAACTTTGTAGGATAGCGTCTTTGAGGGAAATGGCTTCTCCAGAAGTCACTCAAGTTTCACAAAAGTATCTTGTAGCCAGTTTTGCATGGTCTTTAGCTCAGATTGCTAGAATTGAGCAAATCTTCAATATTAACCATTTGGCTGAACCCAAACACAACGCCACGTTTGTTGTTAAAAGGAGCTGTCAAACTGTAGCCAATGTAAGCATAAGTTGTGGTTCACAGCTCACATCCACTACTTTCCTATAGGCGCAGTGTTCTTCTGTGGGACACAGTTGGTCTGCAAGACTCTGGTTATGCAGAAAAGGAGCTGTCCTTCGTAGAGACGATCAAGGCAAACTGATAGTCTGCAGAAATGACTGTCCTTACTTCAGAAGTCGGACTGGTTAATAGGCTCCCTAGAAGCTAACTGTGAGCATGCATGTGCGAAATCGAAGAATGGACACCCTGAAAAAACCCACTCACAAAATGTGAAACTGGTGGGGAAGCTAGTCTGCAATTTGACTTCATTTGGGTGCCTGTTTTGTTTTTCATTGTTTGGTCCCTGGTGGAGGATCTCTTTCTACACACATGTAGACATTTTCTCGCCACCCCACCTCCCTTGCCTCCTCCCAACCTGCCTTTTAAGGAAGTAGTTTCTTTCCCAGCTGTGAAGAGGTTGGAGAAATATGCATTTATTTCAGAGTCTGGTGATCGTTTGATTACGGCTTCATCATAGGTACACTGTGTGATTATGCATGTGACATTGAGTTTTTATTCTGGTTGTCTTAAGTTCACTTGGACAGCTGGCTGTTGTATAGAACATTCTGACCAATAATCAGCCCTATAGGCGGAAACGGCACCTGCTTGCTAAAAGTGTCATGATTTTCCATGTAGGCTAGTATGCCCCTCTGATGTATGCTGTTGCAGTATTCTTGTACTTTCACCTCCTGTGATTGTTCAGGATTTACTGGTCAAACAAGTGTACACCCAGTATTTTGAGACAAAGGATAGTGGGTCTGGCACTTTGTTGGGCTCAACTCAGTGCCGGGGGTGGCTGCAGGTGCCTCAGCGCGCTCATTCTTGGTTATCTCCCTTCCTAGACCCTGCTGAGACATGGTGCTAACCCTGACCTGAGAGACGAGGATGGCAAAACGCCTCTGGACAAGGCACGCGAGAGAGGTCACAGTGAAGTAGTGGCCATTCTACAGTCTCCAGGTGAGGATGTGCTACCCTTCTTTATCTCCACCTAGCTCACCCCTGTCCCACCTCTTCAATCACTTGTAAGGTCGGAAGTCCGTACTGCCCCTGCTGAGTCCTAATCTGAGGTTTCGCTAGGAGCGCAAACATGAAAAGATTCGCTTCTGTAAGAGCCTTTGGACGCTGAGCAAGGGCACACCGTACATCCTAGTCTTGTCTAGTTTGACGGCTATTGTGTGTGCACAGTACCTTTCTGGTTGGTAACAGGCTACCTGGTTTATAGTTTGGATTAATTGCATGTGTGTCTGTGTGTGTGTGTGTCTTGGTGCAAATATCGACTGCCGGTTTGCTATCCCTGGGCCTATTTTGCTGATGGGTAGTGTGGCAGTTGGAAGGAAGAGTCGAACACACTCTGGGCATGTTGATTTTCTTTTAATTAAATTATAGAGGGAAGGACTTTCCCTATTGCTAGAGGTGTTTACCTGCCTACTAAAGGTACTCGTCTGTCATCAGGAAGACCAAAGTAAATATCCTCCGTCCTTAACTTAACTCTACCTGGCCCTGCTGCTAATACAAACAACTAAAGTCTCAGCTTCTTGGCTGTCGCTTCCACTCTGGTTGTTTTATCTTGGCTCTTTATATTGTCAATAAACACAATGTCTCTGTTTTAGAAATATGTTGCTTATGCTAATCTTCTCTGATACTCTCGAAGTTTCCTTCATGAGCGCTAAAAGCTCATTGGTCTGTTATTCTCTTTAGTTTTATGTTTAGAACGATTCTCCTGAAGATACGGTCTCAGTCTTTACTTTGCTTTCAGGTTTCTCAAGTTCTTGAGATCCAAGGGTTCTCATGTTTTGTAAGATTTTATCTGTGCTAGGAATCCGCCTCTTGGGTTTTCTCTAATGGTTTCTTTCTCTCGTTATTTAATTCACTGGCAGTTGCAAATCATAATTCTCATTACACTTGTATATGGAGTGTCTTCCTCACTTTAAAACATTGAGCTCCTGTGGTAGTTCCCCCTCTTCTCAGGGTATTCGTTTCCTCTGTTTCCCACTCAGCCTAGTTTGTCAAGGGCTTTATTTGTTCCTCACATATCGACTTATTCGGGTTCACTGTTCGAATGACGGCCTAGGTCCTTTCACACGTTCCTCTCTTTACGTCTCTGCACTCGCTTGGGTAACCTGCTTCGTGGTCTCACTTCTCGGTCTCCGGTTTCTCTAAAGTTCAGTTTCTCGCGTCTGTCGGCTGCTGTGGTTGAGGTACGTCGGTGGATGGTAGTTGTCAGCGCTCCCCGCTGCAATGGTCTCAGCGTTGTTAGATGGGCGTCTCATCCACGACAGGACAGCTGTGGTCACACCACCACGTCGGACAGGTGTTCTCTCCCCGTTCCCACAACAGTTTCCCTGTTGTCTGCTTCACCGGGCCTCTGATGTTTTGGCCTTCGCTTTAACTGTCGCAGTTTCCGCTGCTTCATTCCGGTCTGCCTCTCCAAGGCGTGATTATGTCAGGGGTCTTACCTGGCTCACTGTACTCTCCCTTCTTGTGATCCACTCGTCCCCGTTATATGCAGATCTCATTAAAGGGATCTTCTTTATGGACGGCAGACCAATATATGCAGATACGGTGGGTAGTCTAGAGCGATCCTCAAGGGAATTAGTCCTTGTCCCCTAAGGGCGATGCCTCGCCCAGTGAGGTCCCACTTTCCCAGACCCCTATGGTGGGTCTTACAGACCGGGCTCACCTCCCTAGCCTCAAAGGGTGTGCCCCCATAGCCCTTCCCCCCCCCCCGGGGGCAATGGGTGAATACCTTTGATTCGTCACAGTGGTCAGTCCTGCTAAGACAAAATTGTGGACACGTGTGAGAGACGTGCATGAGAATTTCCTAAGCACCCACACAGTGGATCTAATGCCTGGTCACTGGGGCTTTGACTGGAGCGCACATCTAGCCCAAAACCTGGCAACAAGCATGCCACATTTTAAAGGGGCAGCTCCTAACTGTTTGTGTGCCTGCACCCTTGCCATTGGGTTCTGAGAGAGTGCTGCATTGCGCTGTAGATCTCCTGGAATGTGTTCCTGAAGACTGAAGTGGAAGATTACCCTGTTGATCGTGCGAAACCTCTGCTTGTGTGCAGTCCTGCTGTCATGGATGAAGACGGGAACTCCTGAAGGGTGACAAACCAGAATGGCTGCCTCGTGCTGCAAAGCAAAAAACACAACTGTTAACAAAGGACAGTACCCTGGAGAAGACCCTCCTTACCCAAGCTATGCTGTTACCCTTAGTTGCTAATGCTGTATTCTGCCTGAAGATGGAAGTGCTCAAATGCCCATCAGCCAGGTAACACGTGTCCAATAGAGGGAAAAGAAGAAACTTTGAGGGGCTTGACCTGGGAGACATGAGGGCGGTAGCTAAGGAAAGGGAGCAAGGTAAGTAAAACAAAATCTAGAGCTGTGAGGGTTCTTTGCTGCAGTTCAGAAACGAACCAGGGGAAACGTCACTTGATGTACAAAATCCATAGGAAAACAATAAAACTGCAATGTAATCTGTGGCTAAAGACGCTGAAGCAGTGCTGGGAAAATCTGAAAAGTCCATTCAGCTTGCTGGGTCGAAAAAAACAGGAGACTAACAGGTAGAGGGAGCCAAAACATCAAACCAAATCCGGATCCAAGAGAGCACAAGTCCAGGAGGCAAGCCATGAATCAAAAAACCAGTAGAGTCAATCTGCAAAAGCGCTGCTTGGTACAAGGAACAAGTTACGTTGAGTAGCAACGCTAGTCCAACAGACATGGGAATTTACATCTGTGTTGGGCTCGAGCCGGCCTTTCTTTCCACAATTTTGTAATCACTGAAGACCCAGTACTACCTTTTCATGTAGCCTTAGAAAACAGGGTGGCAAAGAATTGGGAAACTCCGGATTCTATTCCTCAGGTAAATAAGTCCCTCGCATCAAAATACCGCCCAGCCAGTAGCGACCCCGGCTATCTGTCAAAACATCCAACTCCCGAGAGTCTGGTCATACAGGCAGCCACAGCTTCCAACAAACTTGCGTGTACCCGTCTATCCCTCCAGACAGGGACGATAAGCGTGTAGTTGGTTGGGCACGGAAGGTATTTTCAGCCGGGATCATGGCATTCAAATCTGCCAAATCCACATGTGCCTTGGCAACATTTTCGTATTCTCTGTGGGAGTGCATCGCAATGGCGGCGGAGCACATACCAGAAGGGGAAGAAAGGGAAGGTTTCCTAGCCATTGTTCGAGATGGAAAGGAGGCCATGCAGGAATCCCTTCAATCTGGATTGGACACTGCGGCTAGTGTAAGCAGGTCCATGGACACTAGCACGGTAATGCGCAGGTTTGCGTGGTTACAGAAGTCTGGTTTTGCACATGACGTACAGAACCGCCTTCTGAACATGCCTTTTGACGGGTCTCACCTTTTTGGCAACAAGGCTGACGAGAGCCTTGAGAGGTTGCAGACCTCAAAAGCAGCGGCCAAATCTTTAGGAGCTGCTATTAGGCAACCTCAGCCTTTTCGTGCACAAGGGCAATCATGGAGGGGACGATCCTATCATTATTACACCTCATATGGAAAGACGAGAGGAATGGCCAGTCAAAGGGGCAAAGAAAGGCAACTCGTGGTGGACGAGGAAAACGTGCTAAGCCAGCTCCAGCTGCAGCCTCTTTGCCATCAGCGGCTGCAACATCTGCCACAAAACCACTTTGAGGACTTACACCACAAAACACCTGTAGGAGGCAGGCTGTCGCAACATCTGCAAGAATGGCGAGCCATTACTTCAGATGTTTGGGCTCTAGAAATAATAGCCCAAGGCTACTGCCTTCCTTTTCTAAAGCAACCTCAAAGCAATCCACCAGGGAGACACCCGTTGAAAGTTTCAAACCTGCTCCTACAGCAGGAAGTTCTAACCCTGGTGGGGAAAGGTGCTATAGAACCAGTACCTGCAGCGGAAAGGAACAAGAGATGGTACTCCCCGTATCTTTTGATCCCCAAAAAGGACAGAGGACTGAGACCCATCTTGGACTTAAGAAACTTGAACAAGTTCCTCAGGAAAGACAATTTGAAGATGGTTACCCTTTCTCAGATCCTTCAGGCCCTTCAACTCCAGGACTGGTTGGTGTCATTGGACCTCCAGGATGCTTATTTTCATGTGCCGATTCATCTCAAACACAGATAATACCGGAGGTTCGTAGTTGGCGACTCACACTCAGTTTCGAGTCCTACCATTCGGGTTGACCTCCGCCCCGACGGTCTTCACCAAGTTAATGGTAGTGGTGACAGCGCACCTCAGGAGAGGGGGGATTCATGTCTACCCTTACCTGGACGATTGGTTGATCAGAGCGCGCTCTGCCGAGTAAGCACTGGATCTGAAAGTCACTTGCCACTTCCTCCACAAACTGGGCTTCTCCCTCAATTTCAAGAAGTCTCAAATGACACCTTCCCAACAGCTTCAGTACATAGGAGCTGTACTAGAATCATCCTTGGGAAAGAGCTCGCCTCCCAAGACGAGGGCTTAAGACATTCTTCAGATGGTTTCCAAATTCCAAAATGCCCAGAATCTCCAGGCTTACGACTTTTTAAGGTTGCTCGGCCTCATAGCATCCTGCATCTTTCTGGTGCCAGAGGCATGCTTGAGGATGAGATCCCTACAATGGGCCCTAAAGACTCAGTGGTCCCAGTTCTCGGGTCAAATGACGGATCTTCTTCAGATTCCGAACAAGGTCAGACAAGACCTTCTATGGTGGACCTGTACAGAGAACATCCTAAAAGGAGAACCTTTTTGGCAACCATGGCCGGAGATCACTGTAGTGACGGACACCTCACTCCTTGGGTGGGGAGCTCATGCCAACGATTTGACAATCAACGGTCGTTGGTCTCCATGGGAGTCCAAACTACATATCAACCTTTTAGAGCTGCGGGCAATCAGACTAGCGCTGAAGGCCTTCCTGCCATCTGTCAGGGTAAAGAATGTCCTGATAATGACGGACAACACAGTGGCCAGGCATTACCTAAACAAAAGAGGTGGTGTGGGGTCACTACCCCTGTGCAGAGAGGCAATGCAGCTCTGGTATTGGGCGATTCAGGAGGGAATCTCTTTAACGGCAATTCATCTACCCGGGGAAGAGAACATGACGGCAGATGCTCTGAGCAGGCAGAGCACGGTGTCCCACAAATGGGAACTGGCTCAGGAAGTCATTCAAGAGATCTACGCCCTTTGGGGAACCCCTCAGGTAGACCTATTCGCAACCAGTACCAACCGAAAATGCGAAAGGTATTGCTCAAGGGAATTTCCCCCGAGAGGAGCCCTGGGGGACGCGTTCGTGGTGGATTGGAATTTCTGACTATTGTACGCGTTCCCTCCGATTCCCGTCATTCTTCAGGTCATCAGGAGGCTGAGACGCTTCGGGAACCGCATGATCTTAATTGCCCCGGATTGGGCCAGGAGAACGTGGTATCCGGACCTTCTAGATATGTCCATCTGTCCTCTAGTACGTCTTCCTCGGAGAGAACCTTCTCTCTTAAATGGAATGTCAGGTTGTCCACCCAGAGGTCAGAACGCTCAACCTTCATGGTTGGTATCTGAAAGGCTGAGATACATGGATTGGAACCTTCCAGATGATGTTATGGAGGTGTTGCTTTCGACAAGAAGGCCAGCAACAAAGTCTCTATACCGTTGCCGTTGGAAAAAGTTTTGCAACTGGTTCAGGGAAAAGAATGTCGATCCTTTTCTTTGTTCTATTCCGGAAGTACTATCTTTCCTTCTGACCCTAGCACATAGAGGTCTGAATATCGGAACAATAAAAGGTTAACTTGCAGCGCTTTCCAATTTCAAGCGCTCATCAGAAGAATGCTCCTACTTCAAAATTCCTTTGATAACACAATTCTTAAAAGGTCTCACTAATGTGTTTCATCCTCACCCATTTCAAGTACTGATTTGGGATCTAAATTTAGTCCTAAAATTCTTAATGTGTGCCCCTTTTGAGCCTTTGCACACGGGTCCATTAAGATTACTAACGTTGAAAATGGCCTTTTTAGTTACTCTAACATCGGCAAAAAGAGTGAGCGAATTGCAGGCACTGTCCTCTGGGCCAGCCTATACTGTGTTCCATAAGGATAGGGTTGTATTGAGGGTTAAACCATCATTTTTACCAAAAGTAATATCTGATTTTCATTTAAGTCAGAAAATTGGTTTACCCTCATTCTATCCTCCACCTTATCCTTCTAAGGAGGAAGAAAGATTACACAGACTGGATACATCTCTAGACTTTCTAGGCTTAGAATGGACAACCAGTTGATAGGCTACACAGGAAGGAAACTGGGTCAATCGGTAACAAAACAGACAATTTCACGCTGGATTGTACTTTGCATTTCAGAATGCTACAGACTAGCACAAAAAGACCCACCAGAAGGGTTGAGGGCTCATTCCACCAGAGGCATCGCCTCTTCCACGGCCCTTCAAAGAGGTGTCCCAAAAAGGTCCATTTGCGAAGCAGCAACTTGGTCTTCACTTCACACCTTCTCAAAATGCTATAGCCTGGATGCTTCCCAGTCTAGGGAGCTGACTTTTGGAAAAGCAGTGCTGTATTCCGCCATCTAAAGGCATTGATAAAAAAAAAAAAAAAACATATAAAAAAATCTGACCCCTCCTCCAGAGAAAGTAACAAAATACTGTTTTGGGATTCTATCTAAGATGAGGAATACATTGGAGGACACAGTCCACTCGAAGAACAAGTTACTTATCTACTGGTAACGTTCTTTCGATTGGATGTTCCTCCAACGTATTCCTCATCGCCCTCCCAACCTACCCCTCTGTAGATTTTTTCGGGTTATTGCCATCTCAAATCTCGCGAGGCTGATACCCGTCTGCCGGCACAATCTACACAGTACAAGATCACAAGCAAAAAAAAGGGTGACAAACAGAACTGAGGCCAACGGGTGCCACGCGTGCTACCTATACACCCGATGACGTTCTCCTCGACGGAGGCCTTCGAAGGACCATCGACTCGACGACATCGACGCACGGCGCCCTCTGCCGAAAAAAATTCCGAAGAGCAGCAAAGCTGGATGGAATACATCTAAGATAAGGAATACGTTGGAGGAACATCCAATCGAAAGAACGTTACCAGTTGGTAAGTAACTTGTTCTTCGGAGGCTTGTAGAATCTGCTTAGATCACATGCTGTGCATAGGCTGACATCTAGTGGAAGCTGCAGAGTATTAGTTTGTTTTTCGAAACACGCCAAGGGGCATCGAACTAGGGTGTGCCAGTAATACTATCCCTAGTGTGACGTCCACTGTACCCATGATCCCTCTCGTGTGTAGACCTCAGATTGTTTTTTTCCGCCATACTAGGCCGACGCATGTTGCGGAGTTCGTTTGGCATTTTTATACTGAAATTATTGTTAAAACTTCCCCGTTCTTTCCACCCTACGCCGAAGATCGAGGAAACAAGCCATCGAAACTCCACGACGGACCTTGGGCCTTGGAAGGCCTCTGCCCGGTCCTGGGAAGGCCTCTGGCCTCGGCCCTGTACAAGTAGGAGAGTGCAGGGTGGGCCTACAAGCTCCCACATTTATTTCCTACATATACACACCCGCTGCCAAATGGATACATATGGAGAGTACTCCATTCAAATTCTGCCCCAAGTGTAACGGGAGGTTCCCCTGGGTAGATGAGCACAATACGTGCCATTTGTGTCTCCCATGAGACCATCCCGAGGCAACCTGTCGAGCTTGCAAGCTCTTCAAGCAGAAAACATTTAAGGACCGCTCCACTAAACGCTGCGCCCATTATGCATATGCCAGGCAACGAGAGGCCTTGGACGCCGAAGGGTCTTTTAGCGATGGAAGCAACCCCGCCGTTTCGGATGGAGAGGGCAGAGGGGTGACTTCAGACGCCCACGCCCAAGCCCCCGACCCCGGAGGACTGGCCAGCAGCTCAGTTATGCGGACAACACCCGGCGGCATAAGCGCAATACACACCACTTCCACTAAGCACATCAGCTCTGGCCATGATTCGACATGCATGTCAAGCTATCGGCAACGGAAGACACCGAGAGAGCGGTCCAACGATTCTGTGTCCACTGGCCGTTCTAGTTCAAGATCGCCTCATGACAAAGACCAACTGTCCTCAGTTGGAAAAGGTGTCACACTCCCAATACTCCCGGAGGCCCAATCATCGGAAGACTAATCCAACCTCTATCCCCTCTCTACTCCCGAGAGGATGAAGCCTATAATCTTGACTCCCCAATTCCTAAAGAACCCCCGGTGCACAACTCACCGGTAGATAATGAACCACTCCCCAACGAGCTACTGGCCAAGGCAGCAGCTCATTTTCAAATTGACACACAAGGTGTCCAAGCGGACAGGGATTTTGCGGAAGAGATCCTGGGTGACAAAAAAGCCATTGTTCAGGCTATCCCTATATTAAAGTCTGTGCAGCTTAGAATTGGCCCCTCGCTGGTAACTCCTAATCTTACTCGTGCGGTTAATCCTTGAGTTGAAATATTATTCTGTGCCGCACCTTCTGATCCCCTATACGTTAGGGGCCAAATAAAGCCCGACTCCCTGGTAGTAACCACCAGAAAAAGGGCAGGTACACCTCTCGCTTCTTCAGAAGCACCTCCCGATGGAGAGCTAGAGACTATATACTCTGGGCAGGAAACTTGCCACCACTTCTGCCCATCGGGCACGAATCGCAAACAGCACAACTCTTTTGGCAAGCTATAATTGCCACCAGTGGTACAAGTAGCTGCTTTAGTATCCTCCGCACCTGAACCACTGAAGAGCCAGTTGGCTCAGCTGGCAGCAGATGGAAGGTCGGTATCGGAATGCATCCTGAAAACGAACTTTGATTCAGCAGATAATGCTGGAAGACTAATCGCCGAAGGCACTGTGATAAAACGTCACGCATGGTTAAGACAGTCGGGGTTCAAACCCGAGACCCAAGCCACCCTTATAGACATGCCGATGGAACCGGACGTACTATTCTGCAAGGCAGTGACGGAAGCCCTAAAAGACAGCTAAGGACGAGTATGAGACACTAAAATCTTTCGGACAACTTACTAATAAACCCTCAGAACAAAGGGGGAACTCTAATTTACGTCGCTTTCGGGGCCAAAGCTCCCAGAGGAGTTCAAACTACTATCAAAATCAAGGAGCCTCATGGGGCAACAATCAGTTCCAAGCATCACAAGCCTTCTCCAGGGGTAGAGGCAGCTCCGCCAGAGGTGGTACGCCACCCAGTAAACAGTGACGTTCTGCTTTGGGTCCCCTCCCACGCATCCCCAGTAGGGGGCACATTTCCACCTTCACCCACGCATGGGGGAGGGGATCACTTTGGACAGATAGGTGCTGTCAACAGTGTCCGCAGGATATACTGTATAGAACTACTAGAGCGCCCCCACGACCATCCCCCAAGACAGAAGGTACACTCGTTGGAGCACCAGAAAATCCTTCTCGAAGAGATTGCCGTTCTACTTGCAAAGGACGCCATAGAACTCATCCCAGGCAACCAGGTAAACGGGGGTATTTATTCAACCTACTTCCTTGTGCCAAAAAAAATCTAGCAATGCGCCCAGTATTAGATGTGAGCCCTGCAAACAAGTATGTCAAGCCACAAAGATTCCGCATGACCACACTCCAAGAGGTAGTCCCCCCTGCTAAAAAAAGGGGATTACATGGCAACATTGGATATGAAAGATGCCTATTTCAATATTTCAATGTTCCCACCGCATAGAAGATTCTTAAGTTTCAAAATAGACAACCAGCACTGCCAGTTCAAGGTGCTGCCCTTCAGTATAGCCTCGGCTCCAAGGGTATTCACCAAGGTACTGGCGGTGATGGCAGCACACCTATTCAGGGAGGCAATCCAGTGTACCCTTACCTGGACGACTGGCTCATCACAGGGGAAACCCCCTTAATTTGCAGACTAAACATTCAAAGAACAATCGACCTACTCTTCCAATTGGGCTTCTCAATCAACTAGAAAAAAATCAAGCCTGGTGCCAAGCACCTCAATACAGTTCCTAGGAGCTGTCCTAAACACCCAAGAGGGGTTGGACTTTACATCAGAGGTAAGAATTTGGAACCTGTTGCTGCAAATTCCTCAATATCAGGCCGGTCGCCAAATAAGGGTGCGCAAAGCGATGCGTTTGCTAGGCATGATGGCATCTTGCATTTACCTGGTTCCCCACGTGTGCATGTGACCCATGCAGGAATGGTTGGCGAAACAGTGGTATCAAGCAAGTGGTCAGTGGGACGATCTAGTGGTTGTTTCGCCAACACTAGTACAGAGTCTTTGCTGGGGGACAAGAGAAAATCTTATGAAGGGGGAAACCCTTCTACGATCTAGAAATACAGGCCGTTGTCAAAACAGATGCCTCCCTAGCAGGGTGGGGAGCCCACTACTTGCACCGTACAGCTCAGGGTCTCCGGTTTCACACAGTGGCTCAGAACCACATCAATCTGCTAGAACTTCTGGCAGTCTTCAGAGTGCTTCGGTCATTCAAACCCCTCCTATCCAACCTGTCGGTGCAAATCCTAACAGACAGCACGACAGCAATGTTTTCCTTAAACAAACAAGGGCCACTCGTTCACTAAATCTGTCCAAGCTTGCCCAGGGATTTTGGAGATGGGCACTCAAACTGAAGATTTACCTTTCATCCCAACATGTTCCAGCGGAGCTCAACTCGCTAGCAGATGCACTGAGCAGGGATCCCCTTCCAGAAGAACACGAGTGGACACTACACAAAAGTCATAGGAGACCTATTTTCTCAGTGGGGTTCCCCCACTATAGACCTATTCGCCACAAGCGAAAACAGGCAATGCCCAGACTTCGCATTCAGGATCCCCCAGCCAGGCTCCAAGGGGAACGCCCTATGGATGAACTGGTCAGGTATGTTTGCCTACGCTTTTCCACCAACCCCTATGATGAGGAACGTGGTCAACAAGATCCACAGGGAACCGATGACGCTCATCCTAGTTGCTCCTATGTGGGCGAGACAACCATGTTACCCACACCTACGCAAATTGGCGGTGTGCGACCCCATCAAACTCCTGTGCTGGTACAACCTACTCTCCCAGCACAAGGGCTTAACAGTGCACCCTCAGCCCAACTCAATGAACTTGGCAGCACTGCTCCTGAAGTCATAGAGTTTGGACGTCTCAATTTACCTGAGAGATTTATGGATATCTTAAAAGAAACAAGAAAACCTAACACAAGGCACTGTTACTATGACAAATGGAAACAATTCGTTATTTGGTGCCAGAATAAGCAAATCAACCCAGTTGATGATACTCCTTCTAATGTCATCACCCATATGCTCCACCTATTGGATGCAGGGTTAGTGTTTAACTCACTTAAAGTGCACCTGGCAGCTTTATCAGCCTACACCACTTCCTATAACAAGGTGTCATGGTGGAAAGTGCCAGTTGTCAAAGCATTTGTGTAAGGGGTAAAGAGACTCCACCCTCCAATTTCTAACCCACCACCAGGTTGGGACCTTAATTGGTACTTGCTAAGCTCATGGAACCCCCCTTTGAGCCCATGCACAAATCTAGTCTCAAACACTTGATTTATAAAACTGCCTTCTTAGTAGCCATCACATCCATGAGAAGGGTCAGTGAAATTCAAGCTGTCGGTGCAGGATCCTTTCTTTACTGTTCATAAGGATAAACCGATTTTACGCACTCACCCTAGGTTCTCACCTAAGTTCATTTCCAAATTCCATGTTAACCAGTCCATTGAGCTACTGGCCTTCTTCCAGGAACCCAAAAGCTCTGCTGAGGTGAAACTCCACACACTAGATGTGAGGAGGGCGGTCCTCTACTATGTAGACAAGACCGGGCCGCTAAGAAAGGCAGATCAACTGTTTGTCTCCATCGTCTCTAAGAATGCCATCTCTAAGTGGATAGTCAGATGTATCCAACTGTGCTATTCCCTTTCAAATAAAACACTGCCTTTTACGCCGAGGGCCCACTCTACAAGAGGTACTGGAGCCACTCTGGCTTTCATTGTAAATGTACCCCTTGACACAATTTGCAAAGCAGCTACATGGAGCTCTATTCGCACCTTTACTCCGCACTACTGCATTGACACTCATTCCAAGACAGATAGTCAAGTGGGACAAGCGGTTATAAGACATTTGCTCGCTCATGACCCTTCTCACATCCCACTTCCTTCTTCTAACACGGCTCGCTAATCTATGCACAGCATGTGATCTAAGCAGATTCCACAAGCTTCAGAAGGGATACATTACTCACCGTAATCGTATTTCTGATGCTTTTATCTGCTTAGATTCGCACGCGCCCACCCTTCCTCCGCTCTGAGAGAAGGCGCATGGATGCTTGTAGTTTTCTGTCTTATCTGCTTGGATACTCTGTACTCAAGCTACGCCTCATGCTACCTCATGTCAGAAAAAATACAATCTGAGGGTCCTACACGCGTGAGGGATCATGGGTACAGTGGACGTCACACTAGGGATAGTATTACTGGCACGCCCTAGTTCGACGCCCCTTTTCGAGTTTTGAAAAACAAACTGTAATACTCCACAGCTTCCACTAGATGTCGGCCTATGCACAGCATGTGACTCTAAGCAGATACAAGCATCAGAAATACGATTACGGTGAGTTATGTATCACATATATATATGATAGGATAACATTCGATTTGTCCTCCAGTAATTTCAGTTGTTTGTATTTGTTTATTTGAGTGAAAATTAACCTTTTCACTCCTTCTGTGTCATGCAATATGTGTGTGATATGCACCAATTCGGTTTATTTGTTGTACGTGGTGGTGGACCATTGGTTCAAACCCATGCACCAGTGTGTTGGTTACCTGATCTATGTGTGTAGGGCTCCCTTTTCTTACCCTTCCTTTGCAGCTGCAAGGTTTATGATGGGTGACTAGGGTTTAGTCCTGACACCAGCCTTTGGAGTGGGAAGGTTCTGCATAAGGTCTTTTACTGCTTTCATATCTACCTCTGGTATTTTTTTAATAGTATTTTTATTTAACTTCAGGTGATTGTGTAACCCTGTCATAGTTTGTATTTTTCAGACCATCTGTGCAGTGCCTGCACACGTGTGCTCTGTTGTGTCCAACTGTACCTATCCAGCAGTTCTCCTCTCCTCTGATTACTTTACTCTGCTTCCCAGTGGGAAGAGTGGACTTTCTTTGGTGGGCACCTTCTATTCACTTTAGGTAACTGTTGCTACACCCCTCACCAGGGAGCTGTGACAAACACTTCCTAAAAGCAACCCATTGTAATAGATATAGTCTGCTGTTTGTGCTGCCTGTCTAATATCTAAAATCTATTGTTTGACAATACAATATGAACCAACCAGTACAAGTGATGCAAAGCATCCACATTGAACCAAATTGATAGATGTTGAGTCGTATCTGGAAACCTGTGGCTATGCACCAATGTAATGGGTCATACAGAACAATAGCCCTTTGTGTAATGTGTCACATCGTCACATGTATAGTCTACTTCAGGGCTCCTTTGAGGCACCCTGGTCTTGAGAGTCTTGGAACTCGGGCATACATGCATGGAATGATATCACCAGCAAAGTCCTGATTGGGGTCTGACTGAAAAAAAATGTCTGTGATCCTTGGATCAGTGTCCTGGAGGAAGGAGCAACAATGATGGGGGACTCGCTTCAAGTCCCAGTTCTGGACTTTCATGCTAACATCACCTCTCCATTATTTTCAGGGGACTGGATGTGTCCAGTGAACAAAGGGGACGAGAAGAAGAAGAAAGATGTGAACCGAGAGGATGAAGAGTGTAATGAGCCACGGGGAGACCCTGACATGGCGCCAATCTACCTCAAGCGACTGCTGCCCGTGTTTGCACAAACCTTCCAGCAGACCATGTTGCCCTCTGTGAGGTACATCATCACCTACTCTTAGCTTAAGTTGGCAGCGGTTGCATCACTCCATTACCGTTCTGCTAGGCCTAACAGTATGAGGTGTTGTGTATGTATGGCTGCTCTCTTCTCGTAGGGATTATGATGAAATGGGCCTTAGTGGCATGAAGAGTGGTCAATGGCTTCATTTTCCGACATGCCCCACTAACTGTCATGTGTTATGGTGCTCAGGGCCCTTGGAGAAAGTGGTCTAGCAGGACGAGTCACTGCTGTGCACATAGCTTAGTCTAGCTGATTGCCGAATTGTGCACCTCTGTCCCATATAGGTCAGGCTCTAATTCATGTAATTCCCTTCAGCCCCTAGTCTCTGCCCTAACCCCTCACTGCGTTCACCCAAGGTGTTCATGAATAACAAGTCTGTCCATAGTTTACCATACTGGTGGCCTAGCTGTTGTATTTCTTGGGACTGCTCCTTGCTGTTTATACATTTGGGCAAGGGCATGAGACGAGGTAGCAGTGGAAGCTCTAGAGATGAGGCCAGGCCATAGATGATGGGCCTTGAGGGAATTGTGGGACTGTGCCGTCTGTCGCATGTCACCTCGCTGTTTCTTAAATGTCCATATACTCTGCTTCTCCTTTTCAGTCGAGTTCTGCTGATCCAAGACCACTTGTTACAGTGAAAAGTCACTTTTTTTTTCTTTGTTCCCTATTTCGGTTTTACTGCTTATAGTTATTGCCGGGATATATTTGTGCTCGTTACTTGACACTTTACAGTGCTAAATTGTGCGTGTTAGGGAGATTTGTCATTTTTATGCTTCATCCTCTCTCCTATTGAGACCCCCAAGCACTTTTTGCTGAACTTCTGGACCTTTATCTGAAATCCTAAATGAGTGGAGCCTTTTTCCAATCCTTCATTCTTATGTGCTCTCTTTTGGAACTCTAGTCTTTGTATTTTACCTGTCTTATGGAGTCTATTTTCCTACATAACACTTAAAGGAATCTGTGTTTTACTATTGCTGCACATAGCTCCTTATGGGCAGTGTTGCTGGGGACCCTTAAGGTCCTCCTTTGAGATTCTTTTCTTTATATTAGAGTAACTACATTTCTTAAGGCTAGAGAGATGTGTAGTATCACTCCAAAATCTTTATATTCTGAGAGATTGGAACACACCACCTTATGTCGAGTGCCAAAGGGATTCCTAGTATCCTCCTTCTCTCTGCACTGACTTTTTAGTCACATAGACAATCTCCTAGTTATGTCTGGTGGCAGTGGACGTGTTCTACCAACTATTGTGTAACATTTCTACTGCAGGCTATGTCTGTAGCCCTGGTAGTGTTCAATAGGGACACCCAAGTACCAGCTTTGGGGCCTCCCTTCTTTTTGTTGCCATTACTAGCATGGTTGTTCTTTGCCAGCCCTTCTACCATTCTGGGAGGGGGAGCCCCGTGTGTGTGTTTTGCCTTTGACAGGAACCCTTGGGTGTCCCCGCCTAGCCTCCAGAGTGTCTGGGCAGGCAGAAAGTTGGGGAGGATTTTTCCACCCCCCTGTCCTTTGTCTGCCAGAATGCCTGAATAGGACCAGCTCCCACTGGGGGTCTGGCTGTCCTGATTGGACAGCCAAACACCCCTTTCTGTAAACTGCTGAGGAAGATTGCAGAGGAGAGTGCTTGAACTGTATAAAAGGTGAGGCTCTTGGAGTGAAAAGCAAGTCAACGACTGTAAGCTGAAGTAACTGAAGACGACCCAGGGATGCCTGCAGACTCTTTGCAACACTGTGATGTCCTGACCCTGTTTTTTGTGTGAAAGAGAAACTCCGAAGAGGACTCCTTCTCTTTGACTGGTGGAAACATCCAGTACCAAGACGAACTTTATTTTGAGCAGTCTCCCGAGTTCATGTGAGTTTACAGAGCTGTGGAACCCCAATACCATGGGACCTGCTGCTCATTTCGAGCATATCGTTGTGGAACGGCTGAATGCATCCAAATCTTTGCTGAGCCCTCAAGGACACCCCAGAGATCCGATACAACTCACACAGTACCTCACCCCCCGCCCCCTTTAGCAGAGTGTGGGACTGTAAGAAGTGCAGTGATACTGCACTGGTTACCTGGCTACCCTCTGATTTTGGGCCCAGGTACCTGCCCGCCCCAGTGCACACCCGCACTGCCTCCTGACAATAATTGCACATGGGTCTGTATCTGTAACCCTTCAGTCTACGTGCTGTCTGCACTTACCCTTGTACCTGCTGGCCACACTTATTGTTATTGTTTTGATCCCATGTACAGCGCTGGCCCCCTCCCCTGCACTTGCACTATCTCAATGTCACTTGGCCTAGTAAGTACATTGTCTATGTCCTCCCTTCTTTGGCTCGTCGCGCCTTGAAACACTTGTGTATAGGCGCGTTACAAATGCCATATATTAAGAAGGGAAGAACATTGAATCACGTCCTTAGTTGGTGCTGCAGAAATGGCGCCAAAACTGCAGTGACCAAAGAAGTTGAAAGCCGTGCTAAAGTTCCTTCCTTGAGACTGCTGGTGAGAGATCACGTCCATTGTTCTGCCTTTTGTCAACAGACCAAGGAATCCGCAGGTCTGGTCCAGAGCTGCAACCTCGCAGAGCAACCACCACAAACCTTTTCTTCAATCCTGAGGTACTGTGGGGAAAAGGTCTTATCTCTGACTCAAGCCGCTGCTTGCGTCCCTTTAGAAAGTCCTTTAACAGGGTCTCCCACGTTGGTTAAGTCTCCTAGTATCTTCCTTCCGAGGGACTAGAAAGTATCCACAGGAACTTTTGACTTCTGCTGCTTTTCAAGACTTTAGGCCTCTCTGAACTGCCTTTTAGCTAGGGCTGTGTTTGGGACTTTAAAAGACTTGCTCTGCAGGGAAACCACCTCTAGAACCTGAAGCTCTGCTAGGATAAAACTAACCAACTGTTTTCCTTCCCAAAAATCACTATTTCATGTGTGTTTCCTGACTAAATACAATTAGCGTATTACTTTGTGGGTGTGCGCAGTTACCGATAGTACGTAAACCTGTCAAACTCCTGTAACAATTGTGCACATTCAGCAACTGCCAAGTAAGAAGTGGCCTTTTGAAAGTATTGTAACGTATACCTATGTGTGTTGGTTTATTGTAGTAAGTATTTTACAGTGAATTCTTGTGTAAATATAATCTATATTTTAATATAAATGTATGTGTATGTGTTTCTTTGATATGCATTGCTAGCTAGATTCAGTGTCCCTACTTACAGCTCACATCTTCCTCTTAAAATAAGCCTGACTGCTCTGCCAATCTACTAAGGTCCTTGAATAGTACAGTCTGATACTAAGAGTCGGGGGATGTACAAACCACTGGGATAGTTTACAATAATCTTGCCTCCAAGTGGGACTTCAGGAAAACTCCCCTAACAATGCGTTAGGCAAGATTGATGCTCTGTAAATACATGTCATAAATACAAATGCAATTGTGCAGTTGATGATGAATTGAGGATTGGGCCTGGACTTCACTGTGATTTCTGTGTCCACCCTTCTGTTTCGACGCTCTATAGTGTTTAACCTTTTCTTCCCCTGGTTAGGAAAGCAAGTCTGGCGCTTGTAAGAAAGATGGTGCATTTTTGCTCAGAGCAGCTTCTAAAGGAGGTGTGCGACTCAGATGCTGGCCACAACCTGCCAACCATCCTTGTAGAGATCACAGCCACTGTCCTGGACCAAGAGGTGAGCACTCCACCTGCCCTCAGCTACTGTAATCATTGTGGGTAGGAACCCATCCCTAGAGGCAATTAGTGGAGGAGCTGAAGAATCCTGATCTCAATGGCAAGAAGACTATTGCCTCTATGTGGAACATGTCAGAAACCCCATCAATAGTAAGAGTGGTCCCAATGTTTTGGGGATAATTTGGTGTAGAATCTGTGACCCATTCAATAAACATGGTGAGTCGGGAGTGCTCACAGTGGCTCAGGCATTAACTAGTTCTATTAACAATGTTTGTAAATTATTGAGAATCGAGCAGAAAGTACCGTATGGGCACTTTGGTAGGTGGGAGACTGCACTTTCCAGACGGGAGAAGGTGGGGGTAGAGGGAGGGTAGCATTTGAAGCTACACTTTCCTAATCGTTTTTTTCTCTATTTAAAAAGGCAATAAAAATATATCAAATCTCGAGCTTAATAAGATACAGGCTAATTGGGCCAATTTGGACAAATAAACTTCAGTAATAACTGCACCGGGTTGTGAGATGTTTTACATTTTTCAAAGTTAAAACAAGATCTATTAATAATCTGCACCTAAAACAATGTGTTTTGTGAAGAATTAATTGAAATTATATTTTAAATGAATTTCAACAACCTACATTTGTAGAGGGATCTTAAAACATTTTTGTCGATTAAAAAAATAAGTTGTAGTGCTGGACATTTGTTTGCTCCACTCATTTATTTTAGCTGGCTGGGAAAAACCTCTCCACACTGTCGGCCTCGCCTCGAAGCAGAGTTAAGATTAACTCTTTGCTTTAGAATATTAATACCATATTTTCTTGAATTATCGTATAAAGTAAAATGTTTTTCCTAAATAGTAACAGTTACATATTTGGCTTTATCTAGCATGGAAACTGACCGTCTGCGGGGAACTCTAAGCACATGCATGGTATCAGAGCCCATGATAGCTAACTTTTATTACAAGCAAATCGTCCTTCTTTTTCTCACTTTCTCTCTCCCCTCTTCCTCAGGATGATGATGAGGGACACTTGTTGGCTCTACAGATAATTCGGGACCTGGTGGACAAGGGTGGAGACCTCTTTTTGGATCAACTTGCCCGACTAGGCGTCATCAGCAAGGTGTCCATGTTAGCTGGGCCCTCCTCTGATGATGAGAATGAAGAGGACCCCAAACCTGAGAAAGTGAGTATCCAGACCCCCTCTCCCCTGCTGATCTGCTCTCTTGGTACCTTGCACTGGGACACCCTCTGTCTCTGGTCCCAGGTTCCTGCTCATCCTGCCAACCTACTGCACTGCCTCGGGGCCACCTTTGCACTGGGGTTGTATCTGTACCAATACAGCCCACCTCCCCCCTTTTTTTCCCCTCCTGCACTTATCAGACCCACCTGATCTGCTGCCTCAAACCTAGCACTTGCCACTTGGCTGCACTACCACTTTGTGCTGATTTTATAATTTATTTATTTTTGTTATGATTATTTATCCTGTTTCTCCTTTGCTCTGCACTTTCCACGTTCTCCCTCCCCTCCATGCACTTTTCCCCTCCCCCTCTCCCATGCACTTGCACATTCTCAATGTCACTGGGCCTAGTAAGATCGTTGTTTCGTTCTCCCCTGTTCCCCTCCCTTGTTGTGCTCTGAAACACCTGTGTATGAGCGCAATATAAATAATATATCATATCATATATCAGACTGTGTTGGAGTTTATTGCTGGGCTAGAAGAGATTATCCATACCTTTTGTCTATGCCATACTACTTGGGTGTGGGGTGTCCTGATTCGGCAGGAGGCCTTTCTCCCCTCTGGCCTAGGAAGAGACTTAACCTAGCATAATGTCCCTCCCTCAATCTCTGCCTGTTTTTGCCAGTGGCGAGCTCTGCATTGAGCAGCAGCAGCTTTAGTGCTAGCATATACAACCTTGAAGTAATAGAAGACCACACTGATGACTGAAGACCTATAAAGCCTATCTCCAGCTTTCTTCATGTTTACATGCTGTACTGAAATGTTTGGCTTCAGGAGCGGACCCAGATATAGGTCCTCGCTAGATACCGGTATGTAGTTAATTCTAGCAAGTCAATAAATGAAAAAGCCATTGATTTAGACTTTAACTTTAGCAGCATACCTCAGTGACGTGTCAGCTATCGGAATGTTTAATTCGGCTCCATGATCACTCACCTGATTAAGGCTTATGGGAGTTGTAGTCCAAAACATCTGGGGAGCCAAAGGTTGTACACTCCTGGTTTAGTTCATACCCATTAAAGGTGGAGTACAGTAGTATGCTACCAGAGTACAGAAGAAATACAGTGTCTGATGCTTGTAAGTCTGCTTAGAATCACATGCTGTGCATATGGTCTGACATCCAGTGGTATCCGCAGAGTATTGCATCTTGTTTTTCGGGGACCGAAAGGGGACGTCGGCATAGGCGTGTCTGTAACACTATCCCTATCGTGACATGTAGTGTACCCAAAATCCCTCATGCGCCGAGGTCCCTCAGATTGTTTTTTCTGCCCAGATAACTGGTCGCCCTATAGCAGAGCTCTTACATAAGAGACGTTGTTTATCTTTAACCGATGTGTCGGTTTCCCCGTTAAGTCACTTCGACAAGAACAACTTCGACGAAGACGGTGGGGGAATTGTCTACCGCGGTGGATTTCGTGGGCCTAAGATTCGGCGGCCACAACTTACACGTGGTCGGGCCCTCCGGCCGATGTTTACAGTAGGGAGAGTGGGGTCGGGGTGGCCATATTTTCGGTATGTCTTTCCTCTTTCCCCCTCTTTACCCTTTAGGTCTAGTCATCTTCTCCTTTTGCTATGGAAAGGACTCCTTTTAGGTTCCGCCCTAAGTCCGCAGCAGCGTCTTGCGACTGGGCATCTTAAATAAAACAAGGGCACTACCCTTAAATCAGGTGCACACGTCGAAGCGCGGAAATCCAACGCTACGAAGGTCCCGAAGGCTGCGGTAGGCCCAAAAATCACGACTAGGCTTCATGTCGAAAAACTGACCGCTAAGCCCTCTTAACGCAGCGGAAGGCAATAAATCTACCGCTAGTCCTTCGGAACTTTTCTCTCACGCGGATTCATCGATTATCGAAGAAAGCATTGAGAGAATTACTTCGGTGGTTGGACTTATTCCCGTTCCACCGAAAAGCATGGGACAGGCAGCGGATACGCCATGGCATCCCGTTTCTCAAGATTACTATGAGGACAGTCAAGAGCCTCTTTCTAACACCCTAAGAGACAATTTTCAATGCCGTAGGGCGGAAGACGACGTTTTCCACCCGTAGGCCCTTGTGGGTCCTCTAAATGGACAAGGGAGAAATTTGAAGGGTGTATGGACCGCCTGGAAAGTATTATTAGTTTTTCTGAGCATCCTTCCCCGAAAAGATCTTGTGGAGAGCCTAATCTTCAATCAACACAACTACAAGAAGATCAGCCTTCTGTCCCCGTCCAGCATGAAGACATTGTCCAGATAGACACTTATAGAGACATTCATAATGAAGAGGAAGAAACTTCCTTTCTACAGAATTATGAGGACCACCAAGTGGATGCCACGGACAATTGGGAAGAAACCCAGCAGGTGGAGACAGACCCATGGACGCTCTCCCATAAAGGTCAGGACACTGATGTTTTGTGCCTGGATTCCCCTCCATCCACCCTGGCTCGCCAGGCCTCACTTGTAGACGACCAGATGGCCTTCAATACCATGTTAAAGAAGGCATCTGAGCATTTTCAGATCTCTACACAAGAGGCTGTGCCTGAACAGGACTTTGTAGAGGATATTCTTAAGGAGAAACCTCCCTCTAGCCAGGCCATACCCTCCTTAATTCTATTAAGAGAAGGTTGGATCCCTCTCTTGTCACCAGCGCAAACTCGGGCAGTGAACCCAAGAGTTGAAAAGTTATTTCGACCAGCTCCTTCGGACCCAATATACTTTAAACCGCATGCTACCTCCGATTCTCTGGTAGTGACTATCACCCGGAAATGGGCAGGAGTACCTCTTGCCATGTGGGAAGCACCTCGGGATAGAGAATCCAAGAGGCTGTATGCATTGGGCAAGCGGGTCACCTCGGCTGCTGCATATACCATGCCTATAGCAAATAATACTACGCTGTTGGCTTGTTATGCTGACGCTCAGCGGAACCTATTTGAGGAAGGCCTCCAGGAGGTCCCAGAACCCGTCAAGTCCAAACTTCTCTCTATAGTGGCCGAAGGAAGGCAGGTGAACCAGAATGTGATAATAAAAAAAAAAACACTCTGGACACGGTCGAAACAGCAGGCAGGTCCCTGGCCCAAGGAACCTTACTCAACACCTCTGGGTTTAAGCCCGAAACACAGGCTTAGCTCATCAATAAGCCGATTGAAGAAGCTAACCTCTTCGGAAAGGCGGTCGATGAAGCCCTAGAAACAGCCAGAAAAGAGCATGAAACTCTTAAGTCCCTGCAGCAGATCACTCAGAGACCGTCCCCCCCCCCTCTCCCCTCCCCGGAGAGGAAGTAACTCTCGGCGGTCCTTTCGAGGGCAGTCCCGTGCAAGCCAGAACTATGGCACAGGAAATGTCAATACCAGACAAGCATCGGGAAGCCCCGCGTACTACCCTCCCAAGGGGTCAGCAACGCGTCAAAGCCAGAGGTAGAGGTCCCAATCCTAGAGGAGCCGCAGTCTCTGGTCAAAAATGACCATCAGATCCGGGTCCCCTCCCATGTCACCCCGGTCGGGGGGCGCTTAACATCTTTCCTCACGGCATGGGAGGGGGTAACTTCAGACCAGTGGGTCATAAAGATGGTCGCCCACGGGTACTGCGTGGAATTCGCCCGACCTCCACAATTCAGGCCACCACGCTCGCCGTGCTTTTCAACGGACCATCTGGAGATCCTGAATCAAGAGATGGAAGCGCTGCTGGGAAAGGACGCCATAGAAGCGGTCCCTATTCAGGTAAACAAGGGTATTTATTCAGTGAACTTCCTTGTACCCAAAAAGGACCTCACCATGCGCCCTGTTCTAGACCTGCGCCCAGCGAACAAGTTCATAAAACCTCAGAAGTTTGTATGGTAATGCTACAGGAGGTGATCCCACTTTTGAAACGGGGGGACTACATGGCAACATTGGACATGAAAGATGCATACTTTTGTATTTCAATGTTGCCAGCGCACAGAAAATATCTAAGGTTCATGATAGAGGACAGGCATTACCAATTCAAGGTACTCCCCTTCGGCATTGCCTCAGCACCAAGGGTGTTTATGAAGGTCCTGGCAGTAGCTGCAGCACACCTGCGCAGGTTATCCGTCCCGGTTTACCCTTACCTCGACGACTGGCTCATAACAAGGGACTTGTACCACACATGCAGCCCTCCAGATAAGCTGCGTAATTGGCCATTTTACGCATGTAATTATGGCTTTTACACAGCATTTAATTTTCTTCTGCGTACCGTTTACGCCTTATTTATTTTCATTAAAAAGCCTACTTTCCTCCACTAGATGGCACTAGAGTGCAAAAGGTGTCTTGAATCTGCACCAACAAACACATTTCTTTTATCAGTGGCAGAGCCTTTCATATGTATGATAGTCAAACTGAGCAACCCAAAGCGCCCATTTAATTATGTGTTTATATTAACACATCATTAAATGGGCGCTTTATATATCTACGCTGTCTGCTAGATTGACACGCAAAAAAAATGAAGTTGCTTTAAGTTACTAATCAAATGTTTTCAACATCATAATATTTATGATATAACATCTTTCTGACATCATTGTGATGGGCGAGTGAGGCTGGACTTCAAGGACGGAGGCACTGTGCACAGCTCGTCCACACACACAGCGAGTCAGGGGTGCGGAGGCCGTGAGGGGAGCGTGCTTTGTGGTCATCGGGATTGGATCGTGGGACTCGGGCTGCCCTTCCTTTACAGATGAAACCCGGCGGACACATATGGAACCCGCTGAAGGCAGAAGGTAAGACGCTGCGCCTGCCTCGTCCTCCGTGCGCTTGGGTTTTGGCCTCTCAACACTAGTTCCCGGTGCTGCACTTAGTGTTGGCAGATGTTGGATTTAGAGGGCGTGTGAGCGATGAAATGCACGTCAGACATCCCTTCTGATAAATCCACAGACCTGTGCCGGGTGTGTTTGATTTTAAGCAAGTTCCCTTTAGTCATTGTTGTAATTCTTAGCCCGGTCTGATATGGACTGGTAACGTTGTACATTATAAAACACAACGCGTGGTAGGGTAGGCATTTATTTTCCGAGATTGCATTTTGTATTTAAAATTGTTTTTGGTCCTATTACATGGCGAGGGAGGGGGGATGCCAGGGGGGTGTTTTCGTCAGTGGTGATTTTTCAGGCTTCAGCCTTGGGGGGGCCACATCTTGTTGACATGTGTGCCTAGGATGTGGGGAGCGGGCGCCCATCTGGGTACCCTCTGTAGCCTGTAAGGGGGCGGGTGGAGCTCCCGCAGTCAGTGCGCTACCCCCATGTGGCAGCCCAGACAGGCACCCCCAGCAGGCTCAAAGAGTGGGGGCGTGTCCCACGCGCAGGTTCATGGGGCGCATTGGGGACTATATATTCACTACAAATGAGCCAAGCTGCTCGGTGGGTTGTGCACCTGCTGCAGGGGTCACCTGGTATTTCTTGGTCAGTACGATTAATACTCGGGTAAGGTGACGCGAGTTCACCTGGCGATTTGGTGGGTTTCTTGTGCAGTGTACAGCTTTGTGTCACGTTGGAGTGCTACTGCACCGAGGTACAGAAGTAAGGATGAGGGGTGGGTGGAATGTCTTGTATGGGGCCGATCAGTTTACAGGGCAGAGGGGGGTACTCTGCATGGGTGTGATGATCGTTCCTGGTGGTGGTCGCTTACCCACTCCTGATACTTTTCTGGCATTTATGTTCTATAGCATTTGTAAAGCGCTTAACTGGCATTGGTACGACCTTGAAGCGCTGGAACACATATGTTATGCACCTGGTTGAGAACTGGCTGTGTTCTGTTGCGTGGGTGAGTGAAGAGACGAGAATGAACGGCTAAGTGAAGGGCAGAGAAGTGCACAACATCACCAGGTGTTCAGACAGCGCTTGCATGATGCAGCACCCCTCCCCGCTTCTAAGCGCTGTAATAACCAGTTCATATTATTTACTAGTACTATTGATTATTAACCACGGAAGGTTGAGGGGCTGGGTCGGCCTTGGTGAAAAGAATGGCTAGCACCACAGAGGAGACAAGTTCATGCCCACCTGGCATGTCGCCTGCATCCCCACTGTTCTAACTGATGCGCCTAGAAGGACAGACACCTAAGGTTTGGCGGTTGAAACAGGCGGCTACTGCAGCCAACGCGGCAGGCGCTACTTTCAGCCTCCCTCTTCCAGAGCCGGGCTTCGGTGGGCACCGTTACCTGGGTCGCCTCTGAAAGCGGTCTCTATCCAAATACTGGCCCCTCTGTTCGCCCTGACACGCAAGAGGGCATCGCAGCTGATCCCACGGGCCACTGGCCAGGCCTGGTAGGAGGCCAGTGTTGTCGGGACACAGAGCCCTGGCCCCCGTGCATGTGGTCCTTGGATGGTTGGACGGGCACCATTGAGTTTGTGCCCTCTGTGGTTTGGCCTTGACCCAATGGGCTTGAAAGAGTAAATGTGTGTTGGGCGGGCACAATGGGCCTAAGAGCAGAGGCGTGGGTGGGCCTTGACATGCCTACATGGGCAGACCCCTCAAGGGGTACCTGTCGACACCCGAAGGCCAACGCACCCTGGTGCCTGCCCCCTCCCGTGACTTTGCACCACCCTACCCACAGAAAGGCCTTTTTGGCCCCATACGTGCAGCTTTTTTATCCGTGTCCATAAATATTTGCTTTGTTTAGGAAATAAAACCTGCAGCTTTGTATTGCAAGCGAAATCTCACCTTCCGGGTGCGTGGGCCCGGTGTTCAATCGCCGCTGGGTTGACTTTGCGTGGCGCAACTTTCACCTTGATCGCTGGCCACGTCCACTGGACTATGTGCGGAATTTGCCAGACAACTTTGATCTGCAACTTTTTTGGTCTACGGGTCTGATTCTACGGGTCTGATTTTACATATGCATTGGGTGTATGTTGGATACGTTTTACTCTCTTGCAGAGGAGAAAAGTCATTTTTACTCTCCTGAAATTGGAGGTACTCTCTAATTTGAAAAATCATGCGTAAAATACTCCCACCTCAAAATCTTATCTGGAGCACTGGACACATGTCTTCTGAATACCCAAAAAAACGTGGACCTTCTCTTCAGTCTGGTGTTTTCTCTCAACGAGAAGAAATCCAGTCTAGTGCCCAGTCAAAACTATTTCTGGGGGCTCTAATCCAGACGAAAGACTGCCTCGTTTTCCCCTCCGAGAGGGTTCGGAACATGCTTTTCCAGATCCCTCAATATGTAGCCAGTCAGGAGGTGACGGTGCACAAAGCTATGCACTTGCTGGGAATGATGGCGTTGTGCATATACTTCCTTCTCCATGTGTGGCTGCGCATGCGTCCTATGCAAGAGTGGCTCTCAACAGCCAGTGGTGTCAGGCCAGCGGACAATGGGAAGATCTGGTAGTTGTCTCGCCAGCCCTCGTTCTCTCTCTGCAGTGGTGGTAAGAGAAAACTTCTTGAAGGGGAAGACCTTCACCACCCCTGCAGTGGAAGCCACTCTCACGACAGACGCATCTCTGACGGGGTGGTGAGCTCACCTGCTTCAGCAGACAACGCACGGAGTGTGGTCCCCTCAAGTAGCGTCCAACCACATAAATTTACTGGAACTATTAAAGGCCTTTCAGATTCAACTGCAAGGGAAGACGGTGCTGATTCTAACAGACAGCACTACAGCCATGTATTACCTGAACAAAAAGGGTTTGGCGGGGGCCGACACTCTCCAGGGCTATCCAAGCTGTCCCAAAACATTTGGATATGGGCTCTCAAACACAAGATGTTTCTGTTGTCCCAACATGTTCCAGGGGAACTCTTCTGGCAGACGTGCTCAGCAGATATTTTACTCTGCCCGAAGAATATGAATGGCATCTGCACGAAGACATCGGCCTGTTCGCGACTCAGGAGAGCACCCAATGCCAAGACTACGCCTCCGGGTACCCCCAGAACCGCTCCAAGGGGAACAGTCTCTGGATAACATGGTCAGGGAAATTTGTCCATGCTTTTCCCCCAGACTCCTTCTCAACAAGATAGTGCACAAGATGCACCAGGAACCAGTTACCATGATACTTGTGGCCCCGCTAACCCTGGTTCGCTCATCTAATGGAAATGTCCCTCTCCCCACCCCACCAGTAAAACTGCCCTGCCTGTACAACATGTTTGTTCTCAGGACAGGGGGGGAGACACTGCACCCTTGCCCACAAATTCTGAACTTAGCAGCCTGGCCCCTGAAGTCAGAGTTTGGACACCTACAGCTCCCTCAGAGGTGATTGGACATACTCAGGGAAGCTAGAAAACCAAACACACGTTATTGCTATGCCAGCAAATGGAAACATTTTTTCATCTGGTGTAATTCCAAGGGCGTCAATCCCATCGATTGCTCACCCACACACATTGTGCTGTACCTTACCCATCTGTTAGATACTGGGCTGGTCTTCAATTACCTAAAGGTTAATATGGCTGCACTCTCAGCCTACACCACATCACAACAAAAGGTGTTGTGGTGGAAGATACCGGTGATCAAGTCCTTTATGGAAGGGGTTAAGAGGATTTATCTACTTGTAATGGATTGTGTCCGCCCACGTATTCATCATCTTTGATATCCAGCTTAAGCTGCTTCTCGAAACAAATGTTTTGGCAGAGGGCGCTGAGCGTCGATGGTGTCGACTCGATGTCCCTCGAGGGTCTCCGTCTCGAGGTTGATGTCATTGAAGGCATATATAGCATGCACAGCGCCCGTTAGCTTCAGTTCTGTTTTTCTGCGAATGCTATAGTTTCGAGAAATATGGCACACTTCTTTAGTTTACGAAAAGTTCATTGCTACGAGAAATGGAGTATGTCTTCTTCGTCGATAACTAGCCCGAAGACCGGGTTCAAGAAGTGTTGAGATTGTGGGTCGAAAATGTCATTGAGCGATCCACAGCGTATATGTTTATGGTGCCGAAGGGTAGAGCATAACACCTTGTACTGCTCCAAGTGCCAGTCGATGACAGGAAAGTCCATGAAGGAACGAAATGGGAAATTGACGGTAGGTCAAAACACCAAATCTACTCCCAAAAAAACCTTCCACTCACGAGTCGAGAGGCGACTCTCCTCAGAGGAAGAAAGTTAAGAGGTCGAGATCGAGGAGTGGCTCCCCACCATTTTTCATCGTCGCCGAAGAAGTCCAAGAAGCAACACCATAGGTTGCCTTCTCAGACTTCGTCGGACACTTCCCCTACGAGGGTATCTTGCCCCATAAGGGAATATACTCTGGCCGCGTTGGAGGCTTTCAGAGCAGATATGCTAAAAATATTTGAAAAATAAAAGCCTCCTAGCCATGCTCCTACCACGCCTACGAATGAACCCGGGAAGGAAAGAGCTTGACCTAAATCCCACACGCCCTCGAGCCTGGG
The DNA here is from genome assembly GCF_040938575.1 of Ambystoma mexicanum. NCBI lineage: Eukaryota > Metazoa > Chordata > Amphibia > Caudata > Ambystomatidae > Ambystoma > Ambystoma mexicanum. The sequence continues at coordinate 39,522,228 of NC_090940.1, forward strand.
AAGGAGGCCTGATCCACATCGGGAGCCGTCAAGGCCTCGATCTGATGACGTTTCATCTAAGGATCCGTTGAGCTGAAAGCATAAGTCGAGATTGAGGTCGCCGGCTGCGCCTTTGACGCCAGCCAACCCCTCGACATAGACTTCGACACTGAAGGCATCGACGCCAGCTACGCCATCATTGCCAGCTATGCCATCAACGCTGAGCACCCCCAACAAAACCGATGGTGCCAGTGAAAAAAGTTTTGACAGCTCTTCCAGCGTCGAATTCATTAAACCCCTGATACCTGAAAAGACTTGTGCCTTTACCAAGGAAGGACATGAGGAGAATGAACCCTCAGATAACGAGGTACCATTTGGCCTCCAGTTCCGTACGCCAAATGTACCTGAAAGTTTTATCCTTGAGGAATCCAGGTTGAGAGACCTTTATGGCAACCTACAAACAGCCAGTAGGGAGGACACCTCACTTGAGCTAGATTTTGGAAGACCAGAGGCAGGGGAGCTTGATGATGCATCATACAGACAGCTCATGTCCAAGTTAGTGGAGTAGACATCAGTTACCATTCGAACAGAGTGATCTGACAGACATCCTGGATAGGGGTCCTCAGTCAGATCCTATAATTGCATTTTCACATTGCTCTGCAAAAAAGGGTGGCAGTGAATTGGGAAATAGCAGAAACCAATACGGCTGTGAATACAAATTAGACCAAAAAGTACCGCCCATCCAGTAGTGACCCCGACTACCTGTCGAAAACACCCTACTCCACAGAGTCTATTGGTACAGGCAGCTAAAGCAAATTGTAAGCAAGCAGCTTACCCTACCATCCCTCCAGATAGGGAAGACAAAAGAGTAGATGGATGGGCAAGGAAGGTATTTTATGCAGTGAGTATGGCGCTTAAATCAGCCAAGTCCACATGTGCTCTTGCAAAATGTACATTCACTCTATGGGACTGCATCTCCATGCTGGCAGAGCACATTCCCGAAGGGGATGAAAGAGACTGGTTCTTGGCCATAGCTAAAGACTGCAAAGAAGCCATGTGCGAGTCTCTTCAGTTAGGTCTTGATTGTCCTGACAGCATCAGCAGGGCCGTGGCTATTAGCACTGTAATAAGCAGATTTGCGTGGTTGACGAAGTCAGGCTTTGCACCGGATGTGCAATCCAGACTCCTCAACATGGCCTTTGACGGTGTGCAGTCATAATGTCGACATCAATAATGTCGACAGTCAAAATGTCGACAAATTAATGTCGAAAATCTATGTCGACATACAAAAATGTCGACATTATATTTTTCGACATTAATTTTTCGACACATAAATGAATACATAAATACATTCATGCAATACATGTAATAATTAATAAAATAAGCAACTCAGAAGGTAATTTAGTGTCATGTTTATTAAATAGTAAAAATTAATTATAGGTAATATTTAATTCAAACATAACTGCAACGTATTTTTTTAAATAAATAAATAGATGTAACAATGCATTTTTTTAGATAAATAAATAAATGCAACATTTGTTTATAATTTAGTTCAACATGTAATATACTAAATAACCAGTTGATGGCGCTAGCGCGTTAAAAATGTATGTTTATCATTACTAACATATTTTTGTTTTGCTTTCCTACGCACGATACGTAGTACAACGTAAACGTGAGCGCCATTTTTAAAGCTCACTATCGATTAGTTTCTACCGCGGTCGCGTCTCCGTCCGTTCGGTCCTCGGATTTTTTTTTTTTTTTCGGTTTTTCACCATTTTCTCCTGGTTTTTCATCGGATGGATCGGGTCTACTTGGATTCCTTGGATTTTGCCTTTCGGACGATGGACTTTGCATTCCTGGATGTTTCCATTTTTTTGGATTATGGTTTTTTTGGTAGTCGTTTTTTCCTGGAGTATCGAGTTTACCTGGAACAGATGTTTGGATCGTGGAGTAACGCGGATTACGGATACTTTACGTGGATTTTGGACAGTTTTTTTTACGCAAGCTGTGGATTTTAGCCTGGATTCGGCACTTTTTCATGTTCAATGCAATTTCATTTCGCACCAGGATTTATGGTTTTTTTTTTTCCGGAGTTTTCACCTCTTTCAACACGGATTCCTGAGGACCATAAACTGTAAGTGTTTTTCTTAACATTTTAAGTTAAATGCAATAGAATCTAAGTAACTGTCCTTGTTCTCTATGCTGAATGCGTGTACTAGTTGCATTAATTTATTGTCATAATCTCTGTATTTTTTTGTTTTTGGCGCCTGATTTGCCAATGAAATTGTTTGTGAAATTCGCAATTCCTGGTGCTGTTCCTCTAATTTTAAGTCTCGTAAGAAATGCCATAAATTTGGATGTAGGGTGTTGAAATTTTTATTTATGCGGCTATGCCAGCCTTCTAACGCGTTATTTGTTCTTGGTTTGTTGTCCATGGTAGACTGGTAGCAGTTCCACAAATCAATTGGGTATTTCGGTCTGCGTCTGTTGCCACTCCTAGTTAATTGGCCTATCCAGGTATTTTCGAAGTAGTCCAGTAAATTTGTACATTCATCCTCATGATTTTTATAGTATTCACTTTCAATTAAATGTTCGTAATAAGTAATAACATGATTTTCCGGTACAAAAGCCAAAGCAAAAAGTTTCTTAACGTTAATTTGAAAGTAACTGTCCTCCGTATATTTTGATCCCAAACCTAATTTTTGTATTTTTCTCCAAACACTTTGTGTGAAATGAAAAAAACATCCTTTCATTTTAGTTTCTCTGTACACGCTAGAAAATCCCTTGATTTGAGCTGTTTCATAATCCATGAATTTCATTATCCAAGCCGGTCAAGTGGCACAGCGAGTAGAGCGCTCGCTTTGACATCTGTGCAGAGCCTGCTGACGCAGGTTCGAATCCCGGCGGGGCCAAACTCAGCCTTTCATCCTTCCGAGGTCGATAAATGAGCACCACACACCGTGGGTAATAATAAGCAGCGCTCAGATACCTGAGGGTTCGTAGCGCTATATAAATGCTAAATTATTATTATTATTTATTATTATTATTATTATTATTATTATTATTATTATTATGATTATTGTCTCTGGTTTTGAATGTGGTGTTGTTTCCCTAATTTTATTGTATATGATTTTGTATGCGTCCTCTGTTTTTTTTGGCATCAAAAAGTAAATTAGTGGTATTATTTTGTCATTGATTGTTCCATGTACGGTGTAAAATTGAAAAAACGGGTGAGGGCTTACCTTAAAAGTGGCGTCACTCTGCCAATTTTTGCTTTGACTCAGATGTTGAAAGTTTTTTGCGGTAGCGAACACCAAGATTTTGTCATTGTTTATTCCAATTGAGTCACAGTAAAAATGTTCTCCTCGTGCAGTAACTTTAAAAATGTCCGGAATAGTTATATTTTCAAAGGATGTAGGTGGAGGGGGTAGGTTTTCATTAGTACGTTTGGCTCGGTTAATAGTGCGCTGCATTAATTTTTCAGCCGGTAATTGCGCTGTTACATGTGTTGGTAATTGGCCACAAACTTCTCTGAGTACAGATCCACTAGCTTCCCCCTCATGTTCAATAGCTTTTCTTTTTAATTCCATTAAGGTTTTCCTGAATATTATATACGTCTGATCAGGCATATGATTGTGTTCAGCTTTTCCCTTTACCTCTGTTCCAACTGTTACTGCGCGTGCTGTACATTTATTTTTTGCATATTCTGTGCAGCGCCAGTAAATCCTCTCTTTTCGCTGAAACTCCTTATAGAATATGTAACCATTCCAAATTAACTGTTTTCCTCCTTTTTGGCTTTCTATAAATTCTACTTTGTTTTCCATTTTATCACCTGAAACGATAGATAAAATTAGTTTTTTTGTGGTATTTTATACCATGTGTTTTATAGTACACTTTATTTTTTATAATGGTAGTGTGTCTTACCTTTTCTCCTGTTATAAGTACGAATGAAGTGCAATCAATTGCCCGAAGTACTCCCTCAAGAGATGTTCTGTCAGGTAATGACGGTTTTCCACAGCCGTTACTGGTTTCCTGCTACCAAATCAAGGTGCTTTACTCAGGAATCTCATCTACTGTGTTAACCATTTCGTAACCTATCTTTATCTAGTGTAACAGACAAGTTGGTGATTAAGGACGAAGGGAAGGGGAGGGGGTGCTGGGATGGTTCGTGATGTAGGTTGAGGTTGGGGGGGGGGGGGACCCCCCCAATAATTACTTCGGGTTAATGTCTGTTAATCGATCATTTTTTTTGTCGACATTTTTTTTTCGAAAAATTGACTTTCTCCATTATATGTATGGGATGTCGACATTGTTTTCGACATTTTTTTTTCGACTTTTTTGCTTGTCGACATTTATTTTTCGACATTATGACTATAAACCGCCTTTGACGTGTCTCACATCTTTGGCAACAAGACTTGAGAAGTTGCAGACCTCAAAGGCGGCAGCCAAATCTTTAGGTGCCACTATTAGGCAGCCTCAGCCTTTTCGCCCTAGTGGAAAGCCTTGGCGGGGCAGATCTTTGCGCTACTACTCCTCAGTTGGCAGAGCAAGGGGAGTGGCTGGTCAAAGAGGCCAAAGAAAGATCACTCGTGGTGTGAAGCCAGCTCAAGCTGGGGCATCTTTACCATCTGCCACTGCATCAGCCGCCTCAAAACCTCTGAGGTCTTGAGTCACAACAACCAGTGGGGAGGGGCAGACTGTCTCAGCATCTAGAACACTGGTGCACAATTTACGGCCCACTGGCCAGTAGAGGCCTGCCATGCTATTTGGTCCGGCCCGCCAGCAACTAAGATTTTCCTAATGGACTGCGGCCCGCAAGTAGCATCGGCCGACCTCCATTAGGAAAAGACTTGTACTCTTACGTCCCGTCCCCTTTCCTCCATTCTGTACGGGAGCCCCTTCCAAGGGAGACGGAACCTTTTTCACCAGAAAAAAAAGTCTTCCCCCATTACATTTAGAGGCGCGGCACAGGGAGCATGTGCTGCCCTGACTCCGCCTTCCGGATCCACACCCCAGTCCACTTTTCTGCATCGACAAGAATGGGCCGAATTCACCAGCGCTCCTGGGTTTGGATTTGGCCATGTAATTCCATGCACGGATACTTCTTCTCTTTGTCTTTGTTTGTTGTCTTCTCTCATTCAGGTACTCGGTCCTCCGGCGTCGTGCTCCTCCCTGGCCCATGTCGACTTCTACAGGGTCCAACAGGTGTCCATCCTGTAACATGCTCTTCCCAACTTCAGACCCCCTCGCCCTCTGCCTACGTTGCCTTGGCCCAGACCACGGTTGGCAATCATGTTCGGCGTGTGACTCGCTGTCCTCGAAGGCGCTGAAGAACAGACTAGCCAGGTGGAGGTAGCTCTTCCAGAGGATCTCAAGAACTTCGTGAAGCATCAAACCAGGCCCAAGGTAGACGCAATATTTTCAAGCGTACCCCGCAAGGGAGATGCCTTCCCAGGGACTCTCCTGCGCCAGAGGGACTGGCCAGGTCCTTCTACCGGCACATGCCCCGAGGCTGCTACAGGTTCCGGCCTTCGGGTCAAGGGGTCCTTGGATCCTCGCGGGCGCAGTGCCTAGGGACCCGAAAGTTCTTCAACCGGGTCTACACCCGAGGGGCTACGCCCTTATACCGGCACAATGGCCAAGGGGCTACGCCCTAATACTGGCAATACGTCCGAGGGGGTGCCTAAAGGCAGCTCTACTGACCCATGCATTGAGGGTCCTAAACCTGCCAATGCCCGAGGAGCAGGGGGGGTAGGCCTTGTGATTCACACGCAAGAGTCTTGGACGAGGCTGGGACCGGCGGGCTGAGCAACGCGTCACAGGCACGTGGCAGGCAGCTCGACAAAATGGCTGCCGCGCCAGAAAGGGGCACCCGTCGGACGCCATTCCACAAATTCGGTGAAGAACGAGTGTCAAGGTGGGACTGGCCTCAACCAGGTACGTGGCCTACAGTCTACTTTTTCATTTGCTCAGGGCAGCTTTCCTTTGTGTCCATATGGACATGGTACGCAGCGGCTAGAGCAGCCCCCCTGCTACCCTGTTGGTACCCCCTGCCACCTCTTTGGCCATTGAGGAGGTGCTCTTCGAGAAGTTTCTCGGCCTCATGACGTCTCCTCAGATGGGGGTTATCATCAAAGACGCAGTCAGGGAAGTCCTCCCCGCCATGCTAGAGGCACCAGACTCCTTCATCGGGCCCCCAGGCCCCGGTGCAGCTGCCTCCTCCGGCCCCACAGCCAACTCTGCTACCTCCGCCGCCTCCTCGGCCTCCGGGTGCGGTCCCTGTACCCCAGCCTCTGGCACCATCTACCCCTCCTCCTCCACAAGATCCTCCAGATCCGCAGGATACGGACGAGGAGGAGGATACGGACACGCTATCCTCAGCCAGGGCCTTCCATGAACGTCTTGCTGGCCTGGCGGAGTACCTGGGCCTCTGCCAACCCGAGGTCGAACAGCCGGCAGAGGGGGTTCTGGCTGAAGTCCTCACAAGACGCCCCTCTGCCAACACGGGGATTCCACTGCAAACCGATGTAGTCTCCATGGCCAAGAAGGGTTGGTTTAAGCCCCACTCGGTGCAGCCAGTCAATCAACGCCGGGATGCCAAGTACAGGCAGATGGAGGGGGGATACACTCTTACTCTCGACCCATCCTCAGTCACACTCCTCGGTGATCGCTACAGCATCACTATACTCAAAGCCTCAGTCGTCCTCAGCCGCCTCCACTGGGGCGCTGCTAAGCAAGGAGGAGATGATCTTGGAGGCGTACTGGCTCATATCGATACCTCAGGCCGTGCCATCTGTATTGCCACGGTCATGAGAACAGCCTGGCTCCGGGCAACAAAATTCAACCCGAATGTCCAGGAGCGCATTCTAGATCTACTGTTCGAGGGGGCCGGGGGCAGACCTCTTCCACTCCTCTAAGGACAAAGTGCCGGACAAAAAGAACAACGGCTCTCAAACGGCAAAGTCTTTATCCATCTTTCAAAGACCACACCCAAATCGTACACCCAATCTCAGCAGCACTCGGAGAAGGGTCGTACATACGGAGGATTCCGCAGCTTCCAGGAACGCAGATCCAGGCGGCCGGACTGCTCGCCGTCTCAGAACCGGCGCAAACAAAAAGGGAGGGGTGTGGTGTTAAGGACTTTTTTCAGTCCCCCCCTCCTCAGCCTCCGCGGGAAAGAAGGCATGACACGCCCCTTCGGGTCCATGTGTCTCTGGTGGGGGGCAGGCTTGCGCTCCATGCACAATTCGGTGCCAGAATTTCACGGACCCCTGGATCCTCTCCGTAGTATCTACGGGGTACCGCCTTCCCATCCCAGCCTCTTCTCCCTCCTCCCCTCCCAAAGTTTGAGACAGCAACTCTTGGTGGAGATCCGGTCGCTCGTAGAGAGCCAGGCAGTGGTGGAAGTTCCAGTGTCCCAGCGAGGCTTTGGCTTCTACTCCAGGATTTTTGCCATTCAGAAGAACCAGGCGGGCCTGAGAGTTGTGCTGGACCTTTCCAGCCTCAGCCTCTCCTTACCCCTGCAAAAATTCAAGATGGTTTTGCCAGCTTTTATAGCGGCGACATTGGACAAGGGAGACTAGATGTGCTCCCTGGACCTGAAGGACACGTACCTACACGTACCGATTTGGCAGCCCCATCGTTCCTTCCTGCGGTTCAGGATCATGGGCTACCATTTGCAATACAACGTCCTCCCGTTTGGCCTCAACTCGTCCCCCAGGGTCTTTACCAGACTCATAAACACTGTTGTGGCCCTCCTCAGAGCGCAGGGCCTCCACATCTAGCCATACCTCGACGACTGGCTCGTCAGGGTTACATCTCCGGAAGCGGTTCACCACTCTTCCCATGCCCTTATGAGCACACTGTACGACCAGGGCTTCTCGCTCAACCTCAAGTCACAGCTGCTCCCTACGCAGACTCTGACATTCCTCGGACTCATTTGGGACACGTGCTCTGAGAGGGGTTTCCCATCGGAAGACAAGATCTCGGCCATCAAGAGGGCCACCGCCCATTTCCTCAGCAGAGAGGTGACTTCAGCATGGTGGATTACAACATCTCCTGGGTCTACTAGCGGCGGTTCTGTTCGCCGTGCCGCACACGAGACTAAGGATGAAAAGGATTCAGCTGCCCTTCGCGGCCTCATGGAGTCGGGAGCGGGGCTTGCAATCCGAGATGATCCACGTTCCTCCATCTCTCTATCCGAACCGAACTTGGTGGTCCATGGACTGCAACCTACGGAAGGGCAAGCCCTTCCGGCCGCCCTCTCTGCAGGCCATCATCACCACAGACTTCTCGCTCGAGGTCTAGGGAGCCACCCTGGACGATCTCTCGGTCCATGGCACCTGGACTTGACAGGAGCAGGAATTCCACATCAATTGGTTGGAGCTGAACGCCATCTGGCTAGCGCTCAGAGCATTCCTACCACTTCTCAAGGGCAAGGTTGTCCTCGTCCAGACCAACAACTCGACCAGCATGTATTACATCAACAAGCAGGGAGGCACCAGATCCCCTCCTCTGTGCAGACTGGCAATCATCATGTGGGAATGGGCCTTGGAAAATGAAATTTTCCTTTCGGCAGTCCACCTCCCGGGGGAATCCAACCTGAAAGCGGACAGGCTCAGCAGGCTGAGAGTGGACAATTACGAGTGGCAGCTAAACAACCTCGTTATTCAGGAGATTTTCAACAAGTGTGGTCACCCCCAAGTGGATCTCTTTGCCACCTGGCACAACAAGAAGTGCTCCCAGTTCGCATCCTAGCAGGGTCAGGACCCCGGCTCTCTGGGCGACGCATTTCACCTCCAGTGGACCGGCATGAAGGCCTACGCTTTTCCGCCCACTGCCCTGATCCACAGGGTAATTTGCAAGATCAAGGAGTCGCACTAACTCATCATTCTAATTGCTCCATGGTGGCCGGCCAGGCGATAGTTTTCGGAGCTCCTCAGCCTCTCGGAAGTGCCTCCAATATACCTCCCGACGGGTCCAGCACATCTTCTGGCACAGCAGGGGGCAGGATCATCCACCCCGTGCCAGGGAAACTAGCCCTCACATCGTGGTATTTGACAGGTAACGCTTGGGCACCTTAGCCTCTCACAGGCCAATCTGGAAATCATACATGGCGCGAGGAGCAAATCCACCAGGGCCCAGTACAAAAGTAAAATGGACCAGGTTCTGCCACTGGGCAGACGCCAAGGGAATTGGCCTTCAATTTGGACGACGTGCTCTCCTTTTCGGCGCACCTCGCTCATTCGGACGTACAGGTCAATACCTGCCATACATACCTCGCAGCCATTGGGGCTTACAGGAACTCTGAGGAAGGCATCTTTTCCTCCTCCAACCCTATTGTCAAACACCTGACTGGTCTCGCTAGGCTCTACCCGCCCGTCAAGAGACAGCACCCTGTGCGGGACCTTAATATAGTCTTGGGCATCCTGGCGCACAAGCCATTCGAGCCAGTGGCGTCTGTGGACATTAGGCTGGTCGCCATCAAGACGGCCTTACTAGTCGGTCTTACCTCTGCTCGCAGAGTCAGCGAGATTCAGGCGCTGGTCGCCTCTGAACCACATACCATCTTTCACAGGGACAAGGCAGTCATGCAGACGCACCCGGCATTTCTGCCAAAGGTTCCATCTGCATTTCACTTGAACGAGGAAATAGTCCTTCCTACATTCTTTCCTGATCGCAAGGACGAAGCACAATGCTGCACTGCCTGGATGTCAGGCGTGCCCTAAAATTCTACTTGGACAGGACCAGGTCGGACGCCCTGTTTGTCAGTTTCGGCAGCTCGAGGCGAGGCTATCGGGCCTCTAAGGCTTCCATATCCCGCTGGATGGTCTCTGCCATCAAAGAAGCGTATGAGGGCCAGCGCAAGCTGCTTCTGGCCAACATGCATGCCCACGCAGTCAGGGCCAAGGCAACGACCATCGCATTCCAGCGCCATGTCCCTTGGCAAGTCATAAGCAGGGCGGCCACTTGGACCTCTCCCTCGGCTTTCTGCAAGCATTACTGTTTGGATGCCGGCTCTAGATCTGATGCGGCTGTCGGACAGGCGGTTCTCAGGAAACTATTTGCTTAAGGAGGGTCTCCTCCACCGTGGGGCTACAATCAGTTGTAATCGCCCATACAGTATGGAGGAAAGGGGACGGGACGTAAGAGTAATTATAAGTTACTCACCGTAGTGACTAACGTACTTTTATTCTATAGTAGCCTTTCCTCCATACGTCCCACCAACCTCCCCCCTAATACTGTTGTCATTAGGCAATGTTAAATCCATTGTCGACGCTTCAATGGGGACTGAGGTGTGGCGCCGGAAGGCGGAGTCAGGTCAGCGCATGCTCCCTGGGCTGCGCCCCCGCGCGCCTCCAAATTTAAAAGGGGAAGAAGGTTTTTCGGGTGAAAAATTTTCCGTCTCCCATCCCTTGGAAGGTGCGCCCATACGGTGTGGAAGAAAGGGGTCTGTGGACTAAGAATACGTTAGTCACTACGGTGAGTAACTTATGTTCGAGTGGATTGTGTCCTCCAACGTATTCCTCATCTTAGTTGTATTCCATCCAGCTTTACTGCTCTTCAGAAATTTTTAGGCAGAGGGTGCCGTGCGTCAATGTCGTTGAGTCGATGGTTCTTCGAAGGCCTCCGTCGAGGGTGATGTCATCGGGTGTATAAGTAGCACGCGCGGCGCCCTTTGGCCTCAGTTCTGTTTTTCCGCAGTTAAGTTGCTTCGGACATTCGGCGCACCTCGAGTTCTGACAAGAAATATATTATAACGATAAGTAATTATGTCCTCGTCATCGATGCCAACCACGACCCCGAGATCGTGTTTTAAGAAATGCAAGTCGTGCGTCTCAAAAATGTTGATCACGGACCCGCACCGCGAGTGTTTGTGGTGTCTCGGGGAAGGCCACGACATGGAGGCCTGTTCGAAGTGTCAGTCGATGACGGGGAAGGCCTTGCGAGAAAGGAGAGGAAAGCTACAGGTAGGTCGGAAGGATCGAAAAGCCTTCAGCGTCGAGTCGAGACCCCATGGGGAAAAATCTCTTCATCGCGAAAGGCATCGGTCTAGATCCCGAAGCGATTCTCATCGCTCTTCGTCGGAAAAAGTCAATCGCTCTTCGTCGGAAAAAGTCAAAGAAACAACACCATAGGTCTCCCTCCACCTCGTCGTCCGACGAGTCTCCGAAAATGAAATGCCCCACAAAACATTTGTCTACCGAGTGGGAAGCATTCAGGGTCAAAATGATGGTGTTTGAGAAGGCAAAGCCTCGGTCCGCGCCTTCTTCGGAAGCCGGCTGCGAGCGTCATCGCTCCGACACTCGCACGCCCTCGAGCCCGGGTGATCGTAAAAGGAAGGATAGGGAACCTTCCAGGACGCCGAGCGATAAACGCTCGAGTCGAGTCGACCGCTCGAGGTCACCGACGCCGTCCGAGACCTACCACACCTCGAAGGGGAAACTGTCGAAGGCCACCTCGTTGCCCTCGAAGCAGACCCTGTCGACGACCACTATGTCGTCGACGCCTTTGTCGACGTCGAAACCCTTGGCGCCAAAGGCTCCAATCAAGCCAGGGCAGCCAGAAAAAGAGAAGGAAAAAGTTAAACATGTAATTCCTTCAGAGCCTGGTACTACACCTCTTCCTCCTCCTCTCCCAGAGAAGGTTTTCAAGCCTCTCCCTAGAAAAGAGTTTTTCAAATCCTTGACCTCAATTTTTGAGGAACAGGAGAGATCTGAGGAGGAAAATGTACCTTTTGGATTGGAGTATGGCACCCCAAATGTCCAAGAATGCTTGATCTCAGAGGAAAGCAGAATGATGGATTTGGTGGAGTCTTTGCACAATGCAAGTGGCATTGACACCTCTCCTGAGAATGACTTTGGTAGACCAGATCCAGGAGAGCATGCCAATCCATCTTACCGTCAGTTAATGACCAAGGTGGTAGATTACTTGGGATGGGCTAGACCACCAGCCCAATTCGTCCAGGACGTTTTAACAGACATATTGGACCACGGTCCCACTGAAGACCCAGTACTCCATTTTCATGTAGCCTTACAAAACAGGGTGGCCAAGAATTGGGAAACTCCGGATTCTATTCCTCCGGTAAATAAATCCCTTGCATCAAAATAACGCCCAGCCAGTAGCAACCCCGGCTATCTGTCAAAACATCCAACTCCCGAGAGTTTGGTCATACAGGCAGCCACAGCTTCCAACAAACTTGCGTACCCGTATATCCCTCCAGACAGGGACGATAAGCGTGTGGATGGTTGGGCACGGAAGGTATTTTCAGCCGGGAGCATGGCATTAAAATCTGCCAACTCCACATGTGCCTTGGCAAAATTTTCGTACACTCTATGGGAGTGCATTGAAATGGCGGCGGAGCACATACCAGAAGGGGAAGAAAGGAAGGTTTCCTAGCCATCGTTAGAGATGGAAAGGAGGCCATGCAGGAATCGGACACTGCGGATAGTGTTAGCAGGTCCATGGGCACTAGCACGGTAATGCGCAGGTTTGCGTGGTTACGGAAGTCGGGTTTTGCACCGGACGTACAGAACCGCCTCCTGAACATGGCTTTTGACGGGTATCACCTTTTTGGCAACAAGGCTGACGAGAGCCTTGAGAGGTTGCAGACCTCAAAAGCAGCGGCAAAATCGCTAGGAGCTGCTATTAGGCAACCTCAGCCTTTTCGTGCGCAAGGGCAATCATGGAGGGGACGATCCTATCGTTATTACACCTCATACAGGAAGACGAGAGGAATGGCCAGTCAAAGGGGCCAAAGAAAGGCCACTCGTGGTGGACGAGGAAAACGTGCTAAGCCAGCTCCAGCTGCCGCCTCTGCCATCAGCAGCTGCAACATCCGCCACAAAACCACTTTGAGGACTTGCACCACAAAACACCTGTAGGAGGCAGGCTGTCGCAGCATCTGCAAGAATGGCGAGCCATTACTTCAGATGTTTGGGCTCTAGAAATAATAGCCCAAGGCTATTGCCTTCCTTTTCTAAAGCAACCTCAAAGCAATCCACCAGGGAGACACCCATTGAAACTTTCAAACCCGCTCCTACAGCAGGAAGTTCTAAGCCTGCTGGAGAAAGGTGCTATAGAACCAGTACCTGCAGCGGAGAGGAACAAGGGTTGGTACTCCCTGTATTTTTTGATCCCCCAACAAGAACGGAGGAATGAGACCCATCTTGGACTTAAGAAACTTGAACAAGTTCCTCAGGAAGGACACGTTCAAGATGGTTACCCTTTCTCAGATCCTTCAGGCCCTTCAACTCCAGGACTGGTTGGTGTCTTTGGACCTCCAGGATGCTTATTTTCATGTGCCGATTCATCTCAAACACAGAAAATACCTGAGGTTCGTAGTTGGCGACTCACACTATCAGTTTCGAGTCCTGCCATTCGGGTTGACCTCCGTCCCGAGGGTCTTCACCAAGTTAATGGTAGTGGTGGCAGTGCACCTCAGGAGAGGGGGGGGATTCATGTCTACCCTTACCTGGACGATTGGTGGATCAGAGCGCGCTCTGCCGAGCAAGCTCTGGATCATCTGAAAGTCACCTGCCACTTCCTCCACAAACTGGGCTTCTCCCTCAATTTCAAGAAGTCACAGATGACACCTTCCCAAAAGCTTCAGTACATAGGAGCTGTATTAGACACGTCCTTGGGAAAGAGCTCGCCTCCCAAGTCGAGGGCTCAAGACATTCTTCAGATGGTTTCCAAATTCCAAAATGCCCAAATCTCCAGGCTTACGATTTTTTAAGGTTGCTCGGCCTCATGGCATCCTGCATTTTTCTGGTGCCAGAGGCACGCTTGAGAATGGGATCCCTTCAATGGGCCCTAAAGACTCAGTGGTCCCAGTTCTCGGGTCAAATGACAAATCATCTTCAGATTCCGAACAAGGTCAGACAAGACCTTTTATGGTGGACCTGTACAGAGAATATCCTAAAAGGAGAACCCTTTTGGCAACCATGGCCGGAGATCCAGTAGTGACGGACGCCTCACTCCTGGGGTGAGGAGCTCATGCCAACGATCTGACAATCAGCGGTCGTTGGTCTCCATCGGAGTCCAAACTACATATCAACTTTTTAGAGTTGACGGCAATCAGACTAGCACTGAAGGCCTTCCTGCCATCTGTCAGGGGAAAGAATGTCCTGATAATGACGGACAACACAGTGGCCATGCACTACCTAAACAAAAGAGGAGGCGTGGGATCACTACCCATGTGCAGAGAGGCAATGCAGCTTTGGTATTGGGCGATTCAGGAGGGAATCTCTTTAACGGCAATTCATCTAGCCGGGGAAGAGAATTTGATGGCAGATGCTCTGAGCAGGCAGAGCACGATATCCCACGAATGGGAACTGGCTCAGGAAGTCATTCAAGAGATCTTCGCCCTTTGGGGAACCCCTCAAGTAGACCTGTTTGCAACTGGAATCAACCGAAAATGCGAAAGGTATTGCTCAAGGGAATTCCCCCCGAGAGGAGCCCTGGGGGACGCGTTCGTTGTGGAGTGGAATTTCCCATTAGTATACGCATTCCCTCCGATTCCCGTCATTCCTCCGGTCATCAGGAGGCTGAGAAGGTTTCGGAGCCGCATGATCCTAATTGCCCCGGATTGGGCCAGGAGAACGTGGTACCCGGACCTTTTAGACATGTCCATCTGTCCTCCAGTACGTCTTCCTCAGAGAGAGAACCTTCTCTCTGAAATGGAAGGTCAGGTTCTCCATCCAGAGGATGGTTCTTTTGTGGTGCAAGTCCTCAAAGTGGTTTTGTGGCGGATGTTGCAGCTGCTGATGGCAGAGGCAGCAGCTGGAGCTGGCTTAGCACGTTTTCCTCGTCCACCACGAGTGGCCTTTCTTTGGCCCCTTTGACTGGCCATTCCTCTCGTCTTCCTGTATGAGGTGTAATAACGATAGGATCGTCCCCTCCATGATTGCCCTTGCGCACGAAAAGGCTGAGGTTGCCTAATAGCAGCTCCTAGCGATTTTGCCGCTGCTTTTGAGGTCTGCAACCTCTCAAGGCTCTCGTCAGCCTTGTTGCCAAAAAGGTGATACCCGTCAAAAGCCATGTTCAGGAGGCGGTTCTGTACGTCCGGTGCAAAACCCGACTTCCGTAACCACGCTCAACCTTCATGCTTGGTATCTGAAAAGCTGAGATACAGGGATTGGAACCTTCCAGATGACGTTATGGAGGTGTTGCTTTCGGCAAGAAGGCCAGCAACAAAGTCTCCATAACGCTGCAGTTGGAAAAAGTTTTGCAACGGGTGCAGAGAAAAGAATGTCGATCCTTTTCTATATTTTGTTCCGGAAGTATTATCTTTCCTTCTGACCCTAGCACATAGAGGTATGAATATTGGAACAATAAAATGTTACCTTGCGGCGCTTTCCATTTTCAAGCGCTCATCGGAAGAATGCTCCTACTTCAAAATTCCTTTGATAATACAATTCTTAAAAGGACTCACTAATGCGTTTCCTCCTCACCCATTTCAAGTACCGATCTGGGACCTAAATTTATTCCTTAAATTCTTAATGTGTGCTCCTTTTGAGCCTATGCACACGTGTCCATCAAGATTACTAACGTGGAAAACGGCCTTCTTGGTTGCTCTAACATCATTAAGAAGAGTGAGGGAATTGCAGGCACTGTCTTCTGGGCCACCCTATACTGTGTTCCATAAGGACAGAGTTGTGTTGAGGGTAAAACCATCATTTTTACCGAAAGTAATATCTGATTTTCATTTAAGTCAGAAAATTGTCATACCCGCATTCTATCCTCCACCCCATCCTCCGAAGTAGGAGGAAAGATTACACAGGTTGGATCCGAAAAGAGCTTTAAGCTTTTACATCTCTAGACTTTCCAGACTTAGAGTGGACAACTAGCTGTTTATAGGTTGCACAGGAAGGAAACTGGGTAAATCGGTGACAAAACAGACAATTTCACGCTGGATTGTGCTTTTCATTTCAGAATGCTACATAGCTCAAAAAGACCCTCCGGAAGGGGTAAGGGCTCATTCAACAATATACACACCGCCTCCTCCACGGCGCTTCAAAGAGGTGTTCCAATAAGATCCATTTGGGAAGCAGCAACTTGGTCTTCGCTACACACCTTCTCACAATTCTATAACCTGGATGCTTCCCAGTCTAGGGAGCTAACTTTTGGAAAAGCAGTACTATACTCAGCTATCTAAGAGTATCGAAAAATCTACCCCCTCCTCCAGAGGAATTGTCCATACTGCTTTGGGAGTCTATCTAAAATGAGGAATACGTTGGAGGACACAATACACTCGAAGAACAAGTTACTTACCAACTGGTAACGTTCTTTCGATTGGATGTTCCTCCGACGTATTCCTCATCGCCCTCCCAGCCTACCCCTCTGTAGATTTTTCCAGGTTATTGCCATCTCAAATCTCGCAAGGCTCATACCTGCCTGCCGGCACTATCTACACAGTACAAGAGCAAAGATATAAAAAGGGGAAAAACGGAACTGAGGCCAACGGGCGCCGCGCGTGCTACTTATACACCCGATGACGTCACCCTCAACGGAGGCCTTCAAGGGACCATCGACTGGACAACATCGACGCACGGCGCCCTCTGCTGAAAACATTTCCGAAGAGCAGCAAAGCTGGGTGGAATACATCTAAGATGAGGAATTTTTTTTTTTTTTTTTTTTAATAAATGTTTTGTTTGACTTATCAAACTTTTCATTTTTTCTTTTTCCTTATTCTCTTCTTGCCACTAGATTTCGATCTGCCTATTATTTTTTTTTACACTTCTTTGTTGATTTCGTTCCAGAACTTGATCACTGAAATGATCAACCACTGATTGTTTCCTTGGAGCAGCGTTGCCCAACGCTCTTCTGTTGTCATTTGTTGGTCTGAGATTTTAAAAAAGTCTCTAAATAAGTCACGTTTATTTTTTAGCTCTGGGCACACCATGATTAGATGGAATAATGTTTCTTGCTGCATAGGGTCTTTACAGTAGCGACAGGTTGCTGAATTACTACGTGTTCGATCTATTAATGACAAGTATTCGCGTGTTGGTAGTATGTTCAAACGAAAGCGCAAAAATAGGTCACGAATTTTCACATCAGGGAATTGGAGTAAATACAAAGGCATCTCGTTAATAGCTCTTACTTCCATGTCAGCATTTAGATGTCTTTTAAATTTTTTCTGGTCTTCCATTGTTCTTATCCAGTCATTTTTCTGAATTTTTCGTTTCGCGTATTGTGGTCTGTTTCTCAGCATTTCTTCGCTAATTTCTTCTTGTTGCATTTTTTCTTTGATTTCGCTTGTCCACTTTGTTAAGGCTGCAACTTGAGATGGATGTTTTTTATCTTTCAAGATTTCGAGTGTTGGGATTATTTCCTCCGAGATGATTTTTCTGTATAGGTCCATTTGTTTCCACAGTACAATGGATTGAATAGATTGGAGGGCGAGTTCGTATCGAATTCTAGAGATTGGAAAAGATTTTGGTAGAGCAAGGGTTTTTCGCCAGAATATAGCTTCGTATCTTGACCATTTGAATAGATGCTGATGTATCAGAGATTCGCTCGCATAAGTCAAAATCGGAATGACTTTCTGTTTATACAATAGAGTTGTAGGTTTTACCGTATAGGTACCATATTTGCAGTGAAAGAAGCGGCCTTGTCTTGACAATGATATTGTTTTTTCTTCGATGTTTTCTTGCCATTCTTTTTCGTTCTTAGATGGGTTGATCATTACACCTAAGTATTTTATGGATTTGGTTGACGCAATGTTTTTATGTTCCAGGTAGAATTTCGGCGTCCATTGCTTCGTAGAGTTTTCAGTTATGAGTTTCATCATTTTGGTTTTATCTGTGTTAATTTGTAGATCGTTTTCCTTCATGAAAGTTTGCGTTTTGTCCAATGTTATTTGGAGACCTTTTGCGGTTTTGTCCATGATAATAATATCAGCGAAAATTAAGGTTTGAATTAATTCACTATTTATCTTCGGTGGATTCGCTGTAGTGTGTTTAATTTTTCGTTCAAACTCATGAGTGTAAAGATTATAGAGGCAAGCCGCCAAGGGGCAACCTTGTTTTAACCCATTCCATGTGAGAATTGGGGCTGTTGCTTTTCCGTCATTTGAAAGTCGAACTCTAATTGACGTGTTCGAATATAGCTGTTGTATTGGGTGGAGAATGGTCGATGGACAGCCCCAAGCAGCCAATTTGGACCAGAGAAGTTGTCGATTAACAGAATCAAAGGCCATTTTCAAATCTATGAAGATTGCGTATACCTGCTGTACTTTTGTGAATGCTTCATATTTTATCATATTCAGCAAGAGAAGGTTGACGTTGGTACTTATTTTTGTGACAAAGCCAGTCTGTCTTTTTGCTTGTTTACCATTGTGAATAGCCCAAACAGATAGTTTTTTCTCGAGATAGCCTGCAAAGAGTTTACCCAACGGGTCCAATAAGGCTATTGGTCTGTAATTGGCTGGGTTTTTTCTATCTCCAGCCTTATAGATTGGTATTAAAGTAGCTACTGACCATGTACGAGGAATCTCTTTCGTCTTTTCTATCAGATATAAGAGATGTACGAAAAGTTTGGCCCAGTGTTCTGGATTTGCTTTGAGGTTGCCGTTTGCTAGCCCATCCGGTCCCGGGGCTCTAGATGAATTCAGACTCCTCATGGTGGTGGTAATATCATCTATGTCCCATTTTAGTGACCAGGGGTCGGTATCTTCTTGAAGAACTGATGTTGGTTCGAATACCGGTTTCTTATATAGGTTTTGGAAGTGTTTAACCCATATATGTGGTTCCACTTCTTGAATCAAGGTTTGATTTTTCGATGTTATATTCATCAAGGACCACAATTGTCGCGTATTTTTTCCATTTAATGCTTTCAAAAGTGCTTCTGCATCATGTTGTTTCGTTATCATTTTGTGTGATTTCATTATGTTGGTGAATTTTTGTTTTTCCTTTTTTATTTCACTTTGATAGTCTCTATCTTTCTTTATTTGTCGAAGTCGTTTGTAATGTTTCTTTTTTTCGAGAAAGATTTGTAAATTGAAATAGTGAGTGTGCGTCTGTTTGACTCTTTGTTGATTTCTCGATGTACATTGTTGATACTTCTCTAAGATCCAGCCATAATTTAATTTAGCTTGGTCCTCCAGAGGTGTGTCTTCGAATAGAGTAGGTAAGTCTCGTGTTTGATGATCTTTGATTCGGAGCCGGTTCAACCCGTTGTTTATTTCTAGTTCAGGAAGCTTCAAACCTTGATCACTTGAAGGTTCGGCTCGCCAGGAAATAATAATTTGACGATGGTCACTATTTGGATTCGTGGAACTCGCAGTGGAAGTTGTGATATTTCGAATACCTTCTGTTGTGAAGATATAATCAATTATTGTGTTGGAGTTCTCCCGTGACCAGGTCGGCAATGGAATGCCTATCGTTCGTGGGTTGGACACTTAGGTATATGTTGCGTAGTGTTATTTCCTTAATCCATTTTCTCGCTCTAGATGACATTTCATTAAGTGCCAATTTGGTTCCTCCTTTGTCAAAAAGATGGAAGTTGAAATCTCCTGCCTAGATGATTTCGTTTGTACTATTACTGATGTTCAATAAGTCGATTTCATCACATATAGAATCGATGAATTTATTGTCAGACATAGCTGTAGGGTTCCAATATATGTTAAAAATTGATAAGCATGTGTCTTTTGCAGGGTAGGATGGATTAGATTTCTGTATTGACGGAATGCTGATGGATAGGAGTTGTGCCCACGGATGGATTATTTTAGTTTCCATTATTCGCCATGTAGGTTGAATTTTTGATAATATGAGCATTCCTGATGCTGGTCTCCCTTGTTGTGAACCTATGGCCGGATTCATGAATGAACTATAGCCATCACACACTACTTCCTCTTTCAACCAGGTTTCTTGGAGACATATGATATCGACTTGTTCAAGTATAGGTGTCTCATTTTCAAAAAGATGTCTATGTCCCCTTGTGTTCCACGAACATAGGATTGTATGGGGTTTCAATGGGGCTTTTCGTTGTTATAGATACGTTTTCTTTGTTCTCCAATTCACGTCTAAGTTAGAGATGTTTCTTAAACTTTCTCGTGACATTTTATTTTTGTCATTTGATCTTAGACTTTTGTCATTAATTGTTTTCCCACCTTCTTGAATAATTTTTTGCTCACTTCGGTTCTTGGTTATATTTTTAGTAAAGGTTTCTAGTGTTCTTATTTTTTTTTCCGCCATCAAACGAGATACCATGATTTCTTCTGTTTGAAATCCCAAGGTCAATAAGTGATGTTTGTTGTTGAGGACACATTGCATTGTGTCGTAGTTGGAGAAATCGACATGGGCTTCTTCCATATATTTTTTATTTGGAAATATGATTAACTCAATATCTTCCGTTTTTATGTGGGACAATTGTGGGATTGCCTTAAACAATCGTAAAGTATTAGATCTATTTAAGATGACAGGATCTTCATTGCTCAATTTCTTCGGATATATAGCTAGTCGATATGCACACGAAATGTTTGACGGATTTCTAAAAATTGGTCTGAATAGTTTAGGGGTTACATGAATTGTTTTGTTGCCACTGGATTCAATGGCTCTTTCTGATTTGTTAACTGGCCATATTTCTTCAGTGGAAACTGCTGAATATGCCAGAGAGATGTTAGTTTGAGTGTAGTCAAGAAGTGAATCTTCATATTCATCTATTACAATGTGGGATTCATCTTGAGAGTTTATGGAAATGGAGTTATAGTCACTTACATTGTTTTGTGTAGAGGTGTCTGTCAGGTTAATAGGATTTGGAGCTTTGATTCGTGTTTCCTGAATGATTACTTCTTTAGGTATGGCTTGTGGTTCAAGTGTGCTCTGGTTGCCGAGTGCCGTAGGATTTAGAGCTCTAACTCTTTTTCTAGAGTTCGGGGTGGTTTGTTGATTGATTACATCTAAAAGTATATCTAGTGGTTCCGGCGTTAGCTGATTGCCTTGTGATGTAAGATTTAGAGCTCTATCTACTTTTCCATCGATTAGAATCGGTTGTGGAAGAATAGGCTGGTTATTAACCAGAGAGTTTCTATTGGTCTTTGTCCTTTCGTTATTCGTTTTCTGAGCATTTAGTACCTTTCGCAGAAATGCACGTGACCCATTTTTTGTATTTTTTTTGTGCTTTGGTTTAATAGCGGTTTCCTGCCCCACTAATCCTCGTTTTGACAAATCGAAAATATCAAATGGGGTACAAGCGGGTGGTTCCGTGATCTCTTGCCCTGCAGAAACCAAGGCTTGTGGAATTGGAACTGGATAGAGTTGATGATCGTATTGGGTCGTTTGGTCTATTTTCCTCATATTTGAATTAGATTGAATTTCTGTCTGAGTTTGTTTGGATATACATTGTAGGTTCATTGTTACTTGTGCAGATTTTTTTACTTTGTCATCCACCATTTTTTTGGTGATAGTTGAAAAAGTGTCCATTAGGCTTAATTTGTCAGCTCTATCGGCTCTCGCCACTTCCGCTAGTCTATTTTGCCATGTTCTTGATGATTCAGCTTCATATTTTAGTCTTTCTTGAATGGAGCTTATTAGGGATTCAAACTGTGTTTGCTTGGTCAAGAGCATTGCTAGCAATGTCGCTTGGTCTTTGATGGAATCAACCATTGCTTCTTCGATTTTTAAAAACGGTATCATAGCTGTTGATAACACTGCTACCAAAGTATTTTGTAGATCTAACATCGTCGTAGGCAGTCTTCGTTGGTATTCGGGAGAATTACTTATATTCCCAGGGTTCACACAGATGGAAGAATTTGTTTCATCCAGGTTGGTTTCCATAGGTTCCTTCACCGGCGAAGCGGTTCTTAACAAACCTATTGGGGTAGATGACTCGATTTTTCCGATTTGGTTTGGTGTAAACAGGCCGCCACAAACCTCAAGTTTGTTTCCTTGTAAATCTATAATTGTGTCGATTTCTGTGATGTCCAATGAGAGACGTACACTTCGTGCCATGAGTGGATTTGTGGGATCATCATTTGTCATAGCAGTTGGGAGATGTGTTGCTTGTCATTGCTGTTTGGCTGCCCTCGCACGCTCTTGAAGAGGCGTTTGATGGGAATTTTCGAGTCGCGAATTATATCCTAGCATCTCTGGATGTGTAAGCGACTTAGGAGGGTCACGTATAGAACATGCGTGATCAAGATGAGACAAGGAAGCTGGGGCAGAACATAATATTTTTGTGTCTAGTTTATCATGAGCAAGAGTGTGGGTTACAAAGTCGACATTGAGCAAGCAATCCTGATCTACAGATTTTGCTTTGATGATGTTGTGTGTGTTTGGTGATTTTAAATTAGTCGTTATGGTTCCATCAGGATCTCGGTTGTTGGTCGTTTTTTGTATAGGCACTATCGATACCTCTCGTTTGCCCTGGAGCCTTGTACGGGGTTTAGTGGGTTCCATAGAGAGTTCCGCCTCCTATCGCCGATCCAGCCGCAAACAGCACAAAAACAGCCTCGCCCTTTTCTCCACCTCGGGCTTCTCGCCGCAAGGGTGAGGGAGTGCCGGATATGAAGGCACTTCCTGTAGGCGTGGCCAACGGGCGTCAGGTGACGCGTGTCACGTGATGAGGAAGCGATGGGGAAGCACACCGCCCGCTTCAACTGCTATCGGCTCCTGCCAATAGACTGATGCGAGTTGGAGCGGCGCTTCGCCTTTCCTTGTGTCTGCAGGTAAAAGTTTGTAGATCAGGTAATCTCACCACCGCACAGCCGCCATGATGAGGAATACGTTGGAGGAACATCCAATCGAAAGAATGTTACCAGTTGGTAAGTAACTTGTTCTTTTACAATATAGTGTTTCAGTATTTCTTTGGACCGTGTGTATGCTACAATTTCTTTGTACTGATCTACTGCCCTCTCCCTCCTAAGATGAGCCTTGCTGCTCTGTCTACGCTACCAAATGTTCTCATGTGGTGTAGATTTTTTTACTGCGTCAGATATGGTTTTATGAAGCCCTTAGTTGGACTGTAGAAAAACTGTCCCTAACATCCTGAAACAGAATAACGCTGTAGGTTTTTACCGACAGGTTCTGCTTAGCTTGAATTGCCTTGGATCATTCTAAATGTCTACTTCTAATTCCCAGGAATAGCTTGCTGCCGTTCTAAATGTGTATCATTGTTTTACTCGCCTTGAACTGCATACTGCTCTTTTAAATTAGGTTTATACTTTGGTTTGCATACCAAAAGTATTGTGTTGATTTTTATAATTGTTTATGAATGATAATAGTACTTTGCTTTCTAAAGAAGTCTCTTTGCCTGTGTATATATAAAATAAACCAATTTTTTTTTTACAATACATCAGTTTCTCTTTGGACCATGTGTATGCTACAAAATCTTTGTACCAAGCTACAGCCTTCTCTCCTTCCTAAGATAAGTCTGACTGCTCTGTTTATGCTGCCAAATTATGCAGTATGGGATTATACTAAGAGTTGGCGATTACTGTATTGCCTAGAGTATAGCTTTATAATGCCCCTGGGTGGACTTTAGAAAACTGTCCTGAGACCATTCAATTCTAGGCTGCCACCCAATCACTTGGTGAGCATATGTTTCTGTGTTTTAGGCTGGGATGTGTATTCCATTGAAAGCCTCAGACACCCAGGCATGCCATTCGTATATGGTCCGTTCCTGCACTGTACCTCGACAGGACTCGGCAGGCAAATTACCACGCAATGCTTCAACCAGAGACTGCCATCTTGTGCTGGTCTCCGTGGCTACCTGTCAACAAATTTGGTGAACAGCAGCCCCTGCTAACCCCAATTTGCTCACCCAGACACATGGCAAACAGAATATGGTGCAAGTACACCCCACTGCAATGTGGTGGGATGCTGGGTAGAGCCAGTTCCCAAAATATGTATTGGGTGAAACTGCCACTAACAGACACATATTTAAAACCCAGCATGTGACCTTCATTATACTCTGCAATACCAAGGTATGTGATCGACAAACCGTGGGAGGCCTAAGCATCCCTCACGACCACATCTTTACACATATACATCCTCACCTAGGAAAAGGTTGAGAAACCCTTGCAAGAATTATTTTTCAAAAATTATCACACAGGCTACTTACACAGGCTCCTTCATATGTTTGGCAGGTGCATGCACCCTTTCATGTACCATTAGCATGTTTTAGTCCCCAGAGACCAGCTTTTGGTGCTTGAATACGAGAATACTTCTAAGACGATAGTGAGGGTTCCTCTTTACAATTGTCAATTTCATGTGCTATTCAAAAATACCCATATCTCGTTCGTTTTGAGTTGCACACAGCTTGGCTCTTGTTCGATTTGCTGTTTGCATTCCATGGCACTCCTCCAAAGGCTCTACAATCAGCCAGTTTAATTTTTACTTGGTGTTTGTGGAGCTAGCTACATGCTTTTCATTCTTTGTCAGCTCTGTTGCCCTGTGACCTCTGTGAAATGACATTGGCTGACCTGGTGCTCCTGTTCAGGAAGAGCTGAGAGAGTCCCTAAAAGTCTGGCAGCACACTGGCTCTGTAGGTGCAGGGTCGTTTTGTCCACATTGCTTATTTTTCTTCACTCTTTCCTTCATAGGAGGATGAGCCCCAGGAGGATGCCAAGGAGCTACAGCAAGGAAAACCCTACCATTGGCGGGACTGGTCCATCATCCGTGGGAGGGATTGCCTGTACATATGGAGTGACGCTGCTGCCTTGGAACTGTCCAACGGGAGCAATGGCTGGTTCCGCTTCATCCTTGATGGGAAGTTGGCCACCATGTATTCCAGCGGTAGTCCAGAAGGGGGCTCCGACAGTTCAGGTAAATGGACCGTTGGCTTTGCGTTCTGAAAAGCTTTTGAGAATGTGCAGGTTCCAGCTAGCAACTTTTATGTTTAAGGTTTAATCTCACCCTTATTTGTTTGGGGAATCATTCTTGCTGCTCCAGCATGGGGTCTTGCATGGATTCACATGCTCATGAATATTCCCTGTCAGGCTGGGAATCCTCTGTAAAAGAAAAAAACAGTTTCACTTTCACTTACAAATTGTCGATCTCCAATAAACCAATCACTGAGCTCTGGGTCACGCTGTCCCATCCAATGACAGTCCTCTCCCTAAGCTTCACCCCTGGTGGCCAGCTTTAGATTTTTACTGCATGATTCAGTGTTGGGAGTCCTTTTGGTACTCTCCAAGCAATTCTTATCCTAATATTTTTAGTTGTCTGGTAAAATTGGAGTTTTGACACATTTTTGGATTGATCGTTCGGCCATAGGTTGACTACCAGTAGCGGGGATCTGCTGTCAGTGAAGATACTACATTGAGGATCTTTCATCGGATCAGAGAAAGCCTAGGCTTGGCCATGACCGAGGAGAAGAGATGCCTCTTCAAACTCTGCACAAAATGTGGACTAAGGAATGTTTTCGTGGCAGATCGACACCACTAATGTCTCCAGTGCCTGCATCCGGACCATGATGAGGAGCGATACGTGAGGTCTGCCGTGGCTTTTTGGAAAGACAAAGAAGGATCGTTTCAGCAGGCTGGCTGCGTGGTTAAAATCGGCTAAGGCCTCTGACTCGTCTTCTGGGCATGGTCATGCTCCCCCCCACCCCCCCGGGATCGGCAGGTCCCACAATCCAAATCACTCAGAAAAGAGGTTGAGGTCCTTTGAGGATGTCCCGCCTGCGGGGCTCCAAAAGAAGGCAAGGCTGCATGCCACTGATCCCACTGGGTTTGCCGCTGCTGCGGGTTCCGCTCGGAAAGGACAAGGTCGCCGTCACCGACCACATCACAGTGAGCCTACTGGTGATGGGCGCCGCCTCTTAGAGAAAGTCCTTGATTCCTTCGAAACTCTGCTTACCATCGGCGGACAAGGCGACGAAGGAGATATCCAAAGTGGGCCCTTGACTGCCTCCATTGGCTATGCCATCGGCGTCACAACCAGCCAAGACAACATCAACGGCCACATCAAAGACTGCTGTAACCACCCTGTCGATGACTTCATCGACAACCACTACTTAATCAAAGGAGGGGCAGACCACGAGGGTGGTGCCCACAGTCGTAGTGACGGCTGCTCTGCGTCTGCGGATGGCCATACCAGCACTGCGTGAGGTTACTGCTGCAGCTTTGACGAAGACCCCTGGAAAGGGGATAGCTCAAGGGGCTGAGCCAAGTGTGCAGGTGCACATCTATACTAGCTCGGATGAGGATGACAACCTGCCCAAGGGCTACTATTCGGACCATGGAGGGGGCCAGGGACTGTTGGGCAAGATTGTATGTAGTAGCCCTGTGTGAGGTTAACAAGTTCTCTGAACAGTTACTCACTTAACAATCCCCCAATGAAATGTAGGTTAACCCTTTCCCAGCTCTACAAGTAACTTATGTATGACTTTTTGGAGGGACAGATGAGCACAAAGTCGGAGGGTAAGAAGAGTCTGCAGGGAGCCAGGACTGCCAGTGTCAATTGAGCAAAGTCTAGGGAAGCTCTGGCACTTCTTGAAGATAGCACAAAAGTCTTGCACAATGTTAAAGAGTTTTGTTGTAAAAAGAATCCCTGTTGGCCCACAAGCTGGGAGGCTTGTGAAAAGCAAAGATGCAAGCAACTCTGCAAAGGGCAGCAAATGTAAGCCTCCAGTGAGAGCAAGAAAGCTACACACAACAAGAGGTAAGTACCCATAGTTGCACAGTACCTTGAGTCTGAAGAAAAGGTTCCAGCTGGCTTCTGTTCCTGGGCCTCGGTCGTGGGGACAAGAGGGAGGACGTCTGGGGACTTGGGCGGTAGCAATGGGCTTACTCCAGATCAACAGCACTTTGCGGTTTCAGCTACTCACAACTAGCACCACTGCAGTTCTTGGACACCTTGTGGGCTCTCCTTGCTTCTGGGGTCCAGCACTCTTTTGAGGTGGCTCAGGCTTGGTTCGTCCTGCTTTGAGGGAGTCCTTAGGTTCTTCCAGAAGCTCGGGTCAGCTTAAAAATTATGCACTCAATTCTGGTGTTCCTGTCCCCTGGTACTCGGTTCCAGCAGCAGCAAAGAAGAACAGCCAGCAGGGAGAGGGGTTCCAGGCAAGTTCGTCTTGGTGTAAGTTGGTCCCACCAACACAAGGGAAGAAGTTGTCCTTTCCATGCTTCTCAAGTCGATTAGAAATTTGGAGCTATAGCATGCAGCAGGGCTTCACTGTGCAAACCAACGGTTTCAGGAGGGTGCAGCAAGCTTCTCTCCCAGTTTCTTCTTCGGTTCCTTCGTCCAGTGGTAGACTCAGCCTCCCTTGCAAAATACCTCCCCTTTTATGCAAGTTTCTCCCATTCATGGGGGCGTGGCTAGCCGACGTGCGATGTGCACGCAGTTTCGCAGCTCTCATGTTTTACCGGCCTAAAATCCTGAACAAATCTGACATTTCAGCCCTATACAGCGAGACCAAATTAAGGTGACCAACATAGGAGAGGCGGGTGCCACGAATGATGCACCGGCGTGGAGGAAGCGAGGTCTGCTAACCCTGAGAAACGACAGTGTGAAGACCTTCCTGCCCACCGCAGACACTCAGAGGCCAGAGGCAGTCTTCACTCCTGAAGCCTGCCAAAGGCACACGAACAAAGGGACCAAACCTGGTTTGGCGCGCAGCAACAAACACTAGAAGGACCTTTCCAAAAAGATGACCGGGACCCGTTTAAACAAAGGGGCTTAAGGTGCCATGAAAAATATGGCTCCCGTGATTTTTAGCTACCGGTGTTCGCAGTTGGGAAAAATCATGGAAGTTCATTGTAAAACCACTGCCACAAGAGCATTTAACTGCTACATGAGTATTTAGACACAGGGGAGACTAACCCCTCCGGCACTCCATTGTAAAATGGTGTGTGCTGGGTCTAGGAATTTGGAAAGGCTAGTAAAGTCAATTTCACTTTACATTGATCCCATTGGGAAGACTATAAGACATCCCTGTGTCACTGCACTGAAGGTGCTGTGTAACGCACATGAAAAGATGCCTATGGAGTTATCTAAAACCCCATAATCAAAGAACATAAGTGTAAAACATACATCAAAACACATGAGTGTGAAATAAGGCTCACACTCTTTCCAGGTAAAAAAAAAAAATCAAGTCCTTAAAATCCAGCAAAGTTGCTGGGGGCCTCTAAGGTGAAGGGAATTAGCACATTTATGAGAATTCTCCCTAACACTGTTCCCCCCTGGGAGGGCCGCGAGGGTGTCGGGCTTACCAGCGGTGGGGATTAAATGGGAGACAGTCATTTAAGTATCTGGGCATACAGATATTCCATGAGGACGAAGATGTAAACAACACGGAGAGGGCATTATCGAGGGCAGTGGACTCAGTTCAGTTTTGGAAGGACCTACCTCTCTCCCTGATGTGTAGAGTGGCGTTATGCAAAATGGTGATCCTACCAAGATTGTGCTACTTCTTTGCCAACATACCATACCTGGGAAAGAAAATCTTCTTTAAAATGCTAGACGGCAGAATAGGGGAGCTGCTATGGAACAACGGGAGGAGGAGGGTGTCCCTAGTAACACTGTGTACACCGAGGCTGGGCGGCGTATTTTGGCCTACCAGACTATGAGAAATACTTCATAGCAGCACAACTGAAAACGGTACTAGAATGGGGACAACCAGGGGAGGGGGGTGTGTGTGTGTGGGTGTGTGGGGGGTAGTCCTGAGGGGGCTGGTGGGAGGCCTACCACCACATCGGAGGGGAGTTGAATTGTTATGGAAACCGGTGGGTAATAAGGGGGAGTACAATTGTGTTTGGGGAAGTTAGGGAGAGATGGAAGAAATACGTTCGGCAAAAGGGACACAGAGGGCTCTATGGAGCGAACCTACCCTGGGGGATAGACCGGAAACTGCAGCAAGCTGTAGGGAGAGCAGAAATACAGAGACTTAGAGAGGGGATGTGAGGTGGTTGGGGACCTGTTTGACTGGGGGAAACCGGTACCAATTGTAGATTGGTGTACGAAATGTTATCTGCCGAAAGGCCTGTTCCTGGCATATGGGGCAATAGTCAGACTAGCGGAACTATGGTACGAAATCCCAGAAGAGCCCGAGACGTGTCCGCTGAAGCAGATTCTACTGGAACAAACGGGGGCACATCGAGGGTCGCGCGTATCTACAAAGCCCTACAGGGAGAGGAAACCTGGAGGGGAACTGAAGGTGAAGGAGAAATGGGAGGGGCACATGGTGTACCAGATATCGGAGAAAGAGTGGGTAAAGGCATGGGAACAGGTCCAAAAGGTATCACGGAATGCCCGATTTCAATTGGTCCAATTTAATATAATGCACAGAACATATGTGACACTAACCAGATTACGGGCAACGAATACAACATTAATGGATGAATGCCCTAGGTGCGGTAAGGGCCCAGCGGGATTCTGGCACATGATATGGGATTGTGGAGTGATATCAAAACTGGAACGCAACCCAAGAATATGCTTCGAATGGATTGTGTCCTCCAACGTATTCCACATCTTTGACATGTAATGTCCATAGCTGTGCACTTCGGAAACTTTTTCGGCAGAGGGCGTCCTGCATCGATGGCGTCGGGTCAATGTCCCTCGAAGGACTCCTTCAAGGGCGACGTCACAGGATGTTATAAATAGGATGCACAACGCCCGTAGCCTCAGTTCCGTTTTTTCCACGAGTGTGTTAACTTTGTAAAACACGGCGCGTCTCATGTGTTCATCATTACAATGTCTTTCTCTTCGACCCCTCCGACTCTGCAGTCTGGCTTCAAGACCTGCCGGGACTGCAAGTAAAAAATGTCGCTCACCGACCCCCACCGCATTTGTTTGTGGTGCTTGGGCGAGTCGCACGACACCGACTGCTCGAAATGCCAGTCGCTGACTGGCAAGGCCTTGCGCGAGTGGAAGGGGGAAGCTCCAGGCAGGTAGGGGCTCTAAGCCTGTTAAGTCCCGGACTTCCAAGTCCAAGGGGGTTTCCACCGGCGACTCGAGGGGGGGACTCTCCACGTCAGGAGTCCCGGGGATCTTGGTCCCAGAGTGGTTCCCGACACTCTTCTTACTCGTCCCGGCCCTCTAGGAAGCGCTGTCACCAGTCGCCTTCCCTGTCGTCCTAGGAGGATGGTGCCTCGAGGAAGGTTACGTGCCCTAAGAAGTCCTCGGCTCCGGCGGAAAGGGCAGCGTTTAAACAATCCATGTTAGTGATTTTTCAATCGCAGGGCACAGGTCTGGTCACTTCTTCTGATGAAGCCGGCCAGGATCGGTTTCGTACCGTGGCTCGCACGCCTTTGGGCTCGGTTCCACGACGCAACTTGCATCTGGAGCCTTTGAGGTATTGTCCGGACAAGGATTTGAAGAGTCGAAAGAGACGTGTCTCTAGGTCTCGGTCCTCGTCTCCAGCAAGACCGCAGCAACCTATTGAGGGCAGGTGTCGACTCGTTCGGCGCTGTCAGTCCGATTCGGACGTCGACGTTTTGCCGTCGTATCAGTCCACGGTGCCGTCGGCGCCTATGTCGACGCCGAAGCATTAGGCGCTCACAACGTCGAGGTTGTCGACGCCTTCAGGGATTTTTTTCAAAATCTGCCTTTGGGAGTACCCGGATATCGTGGATCCTCCAAGGAAGGCTATGTTGAAGTCTGTGAGGCCAGTTTTGGACTAAAGTCCCTCTTCGGTCACCAGACCTGGGTTTCATCTCCCTCTGGCTGGCCTTTATGAAGAGGAGGAAAGGTCTGAGGTGGAGTACCTAGGTGACATGAGGATGCTCCACTTTTTTCGGGAGGCAGTCACTTGGAGGAGTTGCGGCAGACCCTCCATGAAGCCAGTGGGTTGGACACTTGGAATTCGGTAGGCCTGAGCCTGGGGCTCATGTAGTGTCTTCGTACAGGAGGCTCATGGCGAGGGTCTTGAGTATCTGGGCTGGTCCAGTCCTCCTGAAGACTTTGTGCAGGATTATCTGACGGACATTTTAGATCAAGGCCTGTCCTCTGACCCGGTTTTTCAATTTCATCTTAACTTGCAGAAAAGGTTGGCAGCTGCTTGGCAGTCCCTGGAATCTCTTCCGGCTGTTAATAAGACTTTGACCAAGAAATGCCGCCCTTCCTTTAGCGACCCCAGCTATTTATCTACTCACCCCACTCCCCAGAGTTTGGTGGTTCAGGCGGCTATGGCTACCTCAAGGCCACCGACGGTTGGTTCCGGAAGGTATTTTCAGCTGGGAGCATGGCCTTGAAATCGGCCAACTCCACGTGTGCCTTGGCAAGGTTTTCACACACTCTGTGGAATTGTTTCTTTGACGGTTGAGCATATTCCCGAGGGGGAAGAAAGGGATGGGTTCCTTGCTCTCGTGCAGGACGGCAAGGATGCCATGTGTGAATCCCTTCAGTCTGGTTTGGATACGGCCGACAGTGTTAGCCGGTCCATCGCTGCGAGCACCGTTATTCGCAGACTTGCATGGTTGCGGAAGTCAGGGGTTTGCTCCGGATGTGCAGGCCCGTCTTCTGAACATGCCCTTTGATGGCGCACATTTCTTTGGCAGCAAGGCTGACGAGAGCCTTTAGAGGTTGCAGACCTCAAAAGCTGCGGCGAAATCAAGCGCCGCAGTGCGTCAACCTCTGCCTTTTCAGCCTAGGGGTCAGCAGTGGAGGGGAGGTTCCTTTCATTACTACTCATCCTTTGGTAGAACGAGAGGGGCCGCAAGTCAAAGGGGCCAGCAAAAAAAGTACCCGTGGTGGTCAGGGAAATCAAGTTGCCAAAGCCACTCAGGCAGCTGCCTCTTTGCCTTCAGGCACTGCCGCAGCCGCTTCCGCTCAGTCATGAGGCCATGTCCCATGGTTCGCCGGTTGGGGGCAGACTGTCTCAGCATCTCGAAGAATGGCGTGCCAATACTTCAGATGCGTGGGTTCTGGATACCATAGCCCACGGCTACTGCTTTCCCTTCCTTCAGTGGCCTCACGACAACCCACCGGGGAAACTCTCTTTGAAGCTTCCGGATCCGCTCCTTGCGCACAAGATCTTGTCCCTGCTGAAGAAAGGTGCTATAGAACTGGTGCCTGTAGCGGAGAGGACCAAGGGATGGTATTCCCCCTATTTTTTGATCCCAAATAAAGACTGGGGATTGAGACCCATCATGGACTTGCGTTGGTTGAACAAACTTCTCAGGAAGGACACGTTCAAGATGGTCACTCTTTCTCAAGTCCTCCAGGCCCTTCAACTTCAGGATTGGTTGGTGTCTCTGGACCTCAAGGATGCTTACTTTCATGTGCCGATTCATCCCGCGCACACCAAGTACCTGAGGTTTGCGGCTGGCGACTCGCATTTTCAGTTTCGTGTCCTGCTGTTCGGATTGACCTCCTCCCTGAGGGCCTTCACCAAGCTAATGGTGGTGGTGGCAGTGTACCTCAAGTGAGGGGGGGATTCACGTCTGCTCCTACCTGGACGACTGGCTGATCCGGGCGCGCTCTCCCGAGATGGCACTGAATCATCTCGGTGTCACCTGCCGCACCCTTCACAGGCTGGGCTTCTCCCTGAATTTCAAGAAGTCACATCTGACACCTTCCCAACAGCTCCAGTACATCAGGGCTATTCTAGACAAGTCCTTGGGGAAGTGTTCACCTCCCAAGGTAAGTGCTAATCACATTGTGTAGATGGTGGACAAGTTTCAACATGCCCAGAGACTCCCGGCTTTTGAAGGTTGCTCGGCCTCATGGCATCCTGCATTTTTCTGGTGCCAGAGGCCCGGCTGCGGATGAGATCCCTGCAGTGGGCTCTCAAGATGCAGTGGTCACAGTTCTCCGGCAAGATGTTGGATCCCGTTCAGATTCCATTGTCGGTCTCCGAGGATCTTCTATGGTGGGCCAACGAAGGGAACCGGATAAGGGCGGGGGGGGGGGGTCAGTTTTGGCAACCATGGCCAGAGGTGACGGTAGTGACGGATGCTCCCCTCACATGATGGGGCGCTCATGCCAACGACTTTTCCGCCAGCAGTCGTTGGATCAATCTGTTAGAGCTGAGGGCCATCAGGATAGCCCTGAAGGCTTTTCTGCCCTCTATACGGGGGAAGAGTGTCCTTATTATGTGTCAGGTACTGTTAGGATACAGTGACATATTCTGAGACATTAGGTCTGGGGAAAATTAGTATAGAAAGGTTTTTGGAAGTTATTATGAGTTTAATTTTAAAACAGCCAATTTTGCCCTTAACATTCATTGCAGCCTATGGAGAATGCCCCAAGCCAAGATGGAGGTCCTCAGTCTAAGTTCTGATTGGCTGGTGATTGTTTATAGGGAAGACAGTGAACATTCTAAACTGCCTTTCATCGTCTTTGCCCAGCTGAGAGGTCGTGTATTAAGCTGCTCCTGCTTAACTTGTTCAGGGGTTTCAAGTTTCAAGCGGTCGAGCGGCTTATTTGGAAAAGCAAACAGGAATCTTGCGGAGATTCATTTTGGCACTGAACAGGAGTAAGAAGATTTCGAGTTATCCAAAAAGAAAAAAGTTTCAAAGACTCTTCACAAGATAAGTCCTTTTAAAACTCAAGACTCTTTCTATAATTTCATTGTAGAAGATTTAATCTGATTGTCAAGTTCATATGAAAAATATTTACTAAGAACTATATTGCTGTCGCATGTTTGGCTTTGCTACGCTACGTTTTCTATCAAGCGCGTGGTTTTTCCGTTAACAGAAGCCTGCGCGTGAGAGTCTTCGCTTGAGTATCTAGCGCGAGCTCTTTGGTGTCGCGTGATACTTTTGTGCGTGTGTTTTTTCTACCCGCGGTTGGATTTCCGCGCGTGTGCATCTTGTATTAAGCGCGTGTGAATTTTTACCCGCGGTTTGTCGTCAGCGCGTGTGCGTGTGCTCGCATCTTGGACTAAGCGCGTGTGGATATTTCCCGCGGTTGAACTTCAGCGCGTGTGCGTGTTTTCGTTTAATCGCGTGTGGATTTTTCCCGCTGTTCCGACTTTAGCGCGTGTGCGTGTGATCGCATCTTGGACTAAGCGCGTGTGGATATTTCCCGCGGTTGAACTTCAGCGCGTGTGCGTGTTTTCGTTTAATCGCGTGTGGATTTTTCCCGCGGTTTCGACTTAGCGCGTGTGAGTGTTTTCGCATTTTGGACAAAGCGCGTGTGGTTTTTTCTCTCGCGGTTCGATTTCAGCACGTGTGAGTTTACTCGCTCCTTGGATAATCGCGTGTGGTTTTTCCTGCGGTTTAATCTACAGCGCTTCAACGATCTTCACTCAGTTTGGATCCCTATGCGAGTTCAAGAGATTTCCACGTGAGATTTTTGACGCAAGTTTCAAGAACTGTTTATTTAAGTAAAAACACTCTAAAAAGAAATTAATAAGAAGAAATATAAATACTTTCCAGAAACACTAGAACTTCCATTTACTTTTAATGAACTTAAGACTTTGTTCAAGCTTCTTGAGTTTAAAGAAGATTACCTGCAAAGTTAATTTCACATTCATGGACCTACTAAGAAGGCTGAATGATCGTTGAGACTCAAGTCAACTAGTAAGGAAGTCTAGTCAGCTTATCACTTCTCTGGGCATTTTGTAGAGAAGTTCCAGGTATGGTTTTTACTTTATTTGGTAAAGGATATTGATACTTAAGGTTATTATAGTGCCCCATGAATAACAAGGTGTATTATATGTTTGTTTTACCACAGGTGAAGAACCAGCTAGTCTTAGCTTCCAGCCTGGTGTTTGTTAATTTGTCCCTTCCCCCTTTC
Organism: Ambystoma mexicanum; assembly: GCF_040938575.1. Taxonomy (NCBI): domain Eukaryota; kingdom Metazoa; phylum Chordata; class Amphibia; order Caudata; family Ambystomatidae; genus Ambystoma; species Ambystoma mexicanum. The sequence continues at coordinate 39,556,829 of NC_090940.1, forward strand.
CCCTGGAAGTGAGGTAAACTGAGCAGTTTATAGTATCAGCTCAGAGTGCCACATTTTGGGTGGATTGTCGGGGGCTCAGCAGCTTCTGCAGACACCAGGATCTCAGCCTGACATTATGACGGACAACACAGTGGCCATGCATTACCTCAACAAAAAGAGGAGGGGTAGGGTCACTTCTGTTGTGCAGAGAGGCAATGCAGCTCTGGTTCTGGGCCATCCAGCAGGAAATCTCGATCTCATTAGTTCATCTGGCCGGAAACGAAAATGCGGCGGCGGACGCTCTGAGCAAACAGAGCACGGTCTTCCACGAGTGGGAGTTGGTTCAGGAAGTCCTTCAGGAGATCTTCGGCCTTTGGGGAACCCCGCAAGTGGATCTCTTCGCCACTAGTGTCAACCGGAAGTGTGAGAGATTCTGCTCAAGGGAATTTCCTCCAAGAGGAGCCTTAGGAGAAGTGTCCAAGGTGGATTGGTCATTCCCAATGCTGCACGCGTTTCCTCCAGTCCCCGTCATTCCTCAAGTGTTGCAGAGGTTACGGAGGTTCGGTTCCCACATGATCCTCATTGCTTCGGATTGGGCCAGGAGACCGTGGTATCCGGACCTTCTGAAAAATGTCCATCTGCCCTCCATGCCGTCTTCACTACTGAGAGGATCTGGTCAGTTTCTCCATCCAGAGGTCAAGACTCTCAACCTTCACGCTTGGTTTCTGAAAGGTTGAGGTATATGGATTCGGGCCTCCCGGTTGACATGATGATGGTGTTGCTTTCGGCCAGGTGGCCTGCAACAAAATCCCTGTACCGTTGGCGTAAGTTCTGCGACTGGTGCAGAGATCACAATGTTGATCCTTTTCTGTGCTCCATTCCTATGATTTTATCTTTCTTACTTTCTTTGGCCCACAGGGGCCTTCAAGTGGGTACTATTAAAGGTTACCTGGCAGCGCTGTCTATCTTTAAGCGCTCGTCTGAAGAATGTTCTTACTTTAAGATTCCTTTGATTTCTGACTAATGTATTCTCGCCGTCCCCTTTCCAGGTGCCGGTTTGGGATTTGAATTTGTTTTTGAAAATTCTCATGGGTGCTCCGTTTGAACTTTTGCACTCTTGTCCTTTGAGATTACTGTCCTTCAAGACTGTGTTCTTGGTTGTGGTTACTTCCGCTTGCAGAGTGAGTGAATTGCAGGCACTTTAATCTAAGCCACCCTTTACTGTGTTTCACAAGGACAGGGTTGTACTGCGAGTAGATCCCTCCTTTCTACCTAAGGTAGTTTCTGAATACCGTTTGAGTCAAAAGGTGGTTCTTGCATCTTTCTACCCTCCTCCTCATCCTGGTAAGGAAGAGGAGCGACTCCATCGGTTGGATCTAAAGTACTCTAAATTCTTTTCCCTCCTCCATTTACTGGTACTGCTTTGGGAGTCTGTCAAAGATGCGGAATACGTTGGAGGATGCAATCTATTTGAAGAAAAAGTTAGTTACCAACTGTTAACTTTCTTACTCCTACGTCACGTCCCCTTTCCTCCATACTTATGGGACATCTCTCCGTCCTGTGGGACGGGACCGGAGAACTTTGTAAAAAGCATCCAAAAATGTTTTCAAAAATGTTGTCCTTCAGTCCTTTTCTCTGCTCGTTCAGGACTGGACGCACTTGAATCCGCAGAAGATTTTCTTCCCTTTTTTCCCCAGATTGTTCATCGTGTCACCGACACTACGCGAGGGCGGATCCCCATCCTCTTTGTCTAGAGTGTTTGGGTCCGGATCATTGTTCAACTCCTGTTTTTACTGCGATTCCCTTTCAGTCCGGGCACTTCAACGTCGGTTGGAGCGGTGGGCGGAGGGGCAGTGGTAAAGGTGTTTCGACAAACTCCTCCTTCGCATTTTCAAGCGCTTATCGAGGAAAAGAAGAAACGCCCGGTAAATTCTTCACTTTTCAGAGCACTCCGGCCGGAGGACCCCTTTCCGGGTTCTTCCCGAGCCGGGAGGGGCTTTGATCGCTCTGTCACCGGGGATTGCCCTGAGTTGCCCGTTGGGCCTAATAATTGTACCAGAGTTTTCTCCGAGGGTCTCCGTAAGGGGCCTTTGGATACCGGAGTACACTCCGAGGCCCCTCCTGTGGGGGCTGCTTGTAGACCCAGTTCTACTGAGTCGTGGGGTACCGGAGCTTGCTCTGAGGCCTCTCTATTGGCTTCCCTCAAAAAGAAGACCGGGGTTCGCCCCGAGGCCTCGGTGGGGCTTGGTGTTACCGAACGGATTTTCGAGGCCCGCGCTAGTAAGGCTGTTACCGGACCTGGGTCCGAGGTCCCTCGTACAGAGGCTAAAGTTACCAACATTTCTGAGAGGCCTGGCAAGGCCTTATCGGTCAAGGTTGTTTCTCACCGTTCCCACTCTTGCGGCGACGCCAGATCTGTTGAGGGGGCAAAGACGGAAAGTTCTTCTTTTACCGGCAGTGCCAAGGTCCTTCCTGGGTAGGCTAATTTGGCGATTGGTATGTCGCAGAAACATTCCAGGCCTCATAGTACCGGCTCAGCCGAGGTTCCTTATGTTAAGACCCCTGATCCATTGACGGGGACACCCGCCTCACTTCCTCATGCGCTGCAGTTCCCCTCAGGTGATGACAAAATGGCGGCCGTTTCCGCCACGACCATGACGGCCATTTTGGGCGCTACCCCTACAACTACACCATCGGCCTCGGGTGTAGGGCTTGGTTCTGTGGGTGAACATGGAGTTCCTTGTGCGCATCCCTTTCGGATAGTCTATGACTAGAAACTTTGATTTTTATGGCTACATCGGGAGATGGGCCAGTGTGGCAACCTTCCCCATTACGTCCCTGGAATTATCCTCCTCATGAGAGGCCTCCTCCGGTACCAAAACAGCCCCGAAGGACGCCTTTTTTGGCAAATTTCAGACGCTCATGCGTACCGACCCCATGAGGGAATATTTCAAATGGCTTTCTAGGGAGATATGTCCACCCGCGTCTCCGGCTCCACCTGTTCCTCCGGTGGTTCCGCCGGCGCTTCCCTTGCCTATGGTGCCTTCTCCGACTCTTCAGCCTTTGCCTCCATTGTCCCCCGTGGACAAGGCAGTGCCCGACACGGCTCAGCAGGATCCTGACCTGTCAGATGACGCGCAGGTCGATCAGGATAACGAGGACCTGCCCCGCTCTATTAGAGCTTTTCATGACCGGGACATGATGTGCTTTTTGGATGTCCCGGTACCCGAGGCACCCACTCCGCAGCAGGGTGTGTTTTCTGGGGCGTTCACCCTCTCTCCTTTGGAGCGTACTGGCCTGTTCTTGCAGAAGGACGTTCTGGCCGAGGTCCGCAGGTTCTGGGAAAAGCCACACTCTGGACTTTTCGTCAATAAGAAAATTGACGTGCGATACAGGCTGCATTCTTCGGAAGAGGTGGCCCTGTCGTCTTGTCCGCCCCCCTCCTCCACAGTGGTGGCTGCGGCTACTTTAGAGTCCAGGCCTGCAGCATCCTCTTCTATGACGGCTACTCAGGTTCTGGGGAAGGAGGACAAGCTCCTTGACTCCCTTGGGAGGAAGATTTTCGCTAACTCGGCCTTGCAGCTCCGGCAGGCCAATGCCGAACTGGTGTTAGCGGAGGCTAATATGCGGATGTGGAAAGGTCTGTCAGAGTATGAGGAGTTCATTCCGGTTGAGAAACTGGAAGATTTTAAGGCAGGATTATCCAACGCCAGGGTCTTGGCCCAAGATCTCCTGGAGGCTGCGGCTCACCACATAGACACCTCGTCTCGGGGCCTTATGTTGGGGGTTGATACCTTCCGACAGGCGTGGCTGCATGCCACTAAATTTTCAAAGGAAGTACAGGACAAAGTGTTGGACCTTCCGTTTGACAGTAAGGAGCTGTTTCACTCCACAACAGATGTGGAGCTGACCAAGACAAAGGATAGCACGCAGATAGCTAAGTCCTTGTCGGTCCTAGTTAAACCTCCCTTTAAAACCCAGAGGCCGTTGTCGCAAAGTTGGCCCTCTTCTGGTTTCAGGGGCTTCCTTGACTGGAAATCTCATAGGGTGGATACCCCTTTGGGGAATAACCGCCGGAGGCAACAAAGGACTTGGTTTTTCTCCCGCTCCTCAGCCTCCTCCTCAGGTTCAGGTGGCAATCCACTGAAAAAACTACAAAATTAGGGTTCTCCGCGCTCGCAACGAGACCACAGTGGGAGGACGCATTGCGTCTCATTGGGAGGCGTGGCAGACCATCACCGAAGACAGGTGGGTCTTGTCAGTCTCTCGGGCGGGCTTCCGCTTACCCCTACCCCACCCTTCAACCCTCCTTTCCAGCTGTCAGGATCGCCCTCCCTGAATGCTGAGGTTCAGAAACTTCTGGACCCTCGGGGAACGAGGGGAGGGCTTCTACTCCCAGCTGTTTACGGTGCCCAAACCCAACCATACTGACCTGCGCACCATCCTAGACCTTTCCCAGTTCAATCTTTTCCTACCCCATTAGAAATTCAAGATGATCACGCCCGTCCAGATACGGTCCTCCTTGCAGATGGGCGATTGGTTCAGCGTCATGGATCTTCAGGATGCGTACATGTATATTCTGATTTGGAATCCACACAGGAGATACCTCTGTTTCTCTTTGGGAGAGGAGTGCTTCCTTTTGGCCTCAGCTCGGCGCCGCGTGTCTTCACGAAGATGTTGGTGATTGTGGCTTATCTTCGTCTGCAGGGTATCCATGTGTATCCGTATTTGGACGACTGGCTCTTACGCAGCCCTTGCTCGTTGAAAGCCGCGTGCAATCTTCAGTCTCTCCTACAGCTCCTGTTCCATCTTGGGTTGTCTGTGAACTGGCGGAAATCTTCCATGATGGTCTCGCAGGACTTGATTTTCCTGGGTTTTCGCTGGAACACGATCGACTGCAGAGTGTACCTGACCGGGGACAGAATGGCGGATCTGTTAGCCACGTGTCAGTCGGAAAGCATGTTGGCCTGGTGGTTCCAGAGGCTTCTGGGCCTCATGGCCTCGTGCGTGTTGCTCTTCCTCTTGCTCGTCTCAAGATGAGGCGGACTCAGATGGCTCTTCGGAGTTCTTGGAGTCAGGCTGTGGATCCGGACTCCAAGTTGATTATGATTCCCGTTTCCATGAGTGGACCTGTCGGTGGGTGCAGGTTTTCAGGACCCAGCCCCTACGGTGACAGTCACGACAGACTCCTCCCTTCTAGGGTGGGGTGCGACGTTGAATCTTCTTTAGGTCTCAGATCTTTAGTCACCTCAGGACAAGCTCCTCCACATAAATCATCTGGAGCTTCTGGCGATCTTCCTAGCGCTCAAGGCGTTCAGACCGATGATTGCCAACAAGGTGGTCCGCATACGCACTGACAATGTGGTGTCGATGTATTACATCAACAAGCAAGGAGGAACCAAGTTCTCCCCCCTCCCTTCCCCTTCGTGGAAATGTCCATCCAGATTTGGGAGTGGGCTGTTCTTCATGGTGTCTGGCTGCTTGCAGTACACATCCCGGGCCAGCTGAATGTCACAGCAGATGCCCTCAGCCGGCGGACAATGGCCAGCTACGAGTGGGATTTGAAGGCAGAGGTCCTCTCATGGATTTTCCTGCGTTGGGGCACACCGGAAGTGGACCTTTGCTACGACGGTAAACAAGAAGCTTCCTCAGTATGCCTCCAGAGGCGAGCTGGGAGCCACCTCTCTGGGGGATGCTCTCGAGATTCCATGACACAACATGAGGGCTTACGCTTTCCCGCCTCTGCCTCTAGTTCACTGAGCAATTTACAAATTGAAGAACTCTGTGAACTGTTCTCTTCTACTCTTAGTCCCGTGGTGGCCGGCTAGGTCTTGATTTGCAGAACTTCAGCACCTGTCGGTACATCCGCCGATCAGGTTACCGGTGACCCCCGATCTTCTTCACCAGGTGGAACAGCAGCTGTGGCACCCCTCCCCACAATCGCTCAGCTTGGCGGCATGGTGCCTGAGTTCAAGTCTTTAGAACATCTTACCTTGTCTGCGGATAACATGCGTATTATCCAGGCAGCCAGAAAACCCTTGACTAGTTCCCAGTACAGAAGGAAATGGGTCAGGTTCTGTCATTCGTGTTTAAATAAGCAATTGGACCCAAGGGGGGGGGGGGGCTACAATTGACACGGTACTGTTCTTTGTATCCTTCTTAGCAGAGTCTGGCGTTCACGTTCTGTCATGCAGAACTTATCTTTCAGCGGTTTCCGCTTACCTTTCTACGGACCAATGCTCTTACTCTGTCCAACCCAGTGGTTAAGAGGCATTTTGCAGGCTTGACATGCCTTTATCCTCCAATTCGTAATCCGCACCCGATGTGGGATCTAAATGTGGTGCTGACGGCGTTGTGCCATAAACCTTTCGAACCAATGGCCACGGTGGACCTCAAGTACCTGTCCTGGAAAGTGTCCTTTTTGGTCGCCGTTACGTCAGCAAGGCGTGAGAGTGAGCTCCAGGCTTTGTCGGTGGAGCATCCCTTCTTGGTCTTTCACAAGGATAAAGTGGTCCTATGGACGAATCCTGCTTTCCTGCCGAAGGTGGTATCAGAGTTCCATCTGAACCAGTCTATCTCCCTGCCGTTCTTTTTTCCATATCCTGCCTCGGAGGCAGAAAGGGTTCTGCCTTTTCTTGATGTCAGAAGGGCTCTTAAGTTCTATCTGGACAGAACATCGGAGCTTAGGAGTTCTTCTCAACTGTTTGTGACCTTTGGTAACCCTCAAGTTAAGCAGGCGTCTAAGGCGACTATTTCTCAGTGAATCGCTGCCTGCATTACAGAGTCTTACACCGTCCAAGGGCTGAAGCCTCCTAAAGGTATTCATGCACACCTGGTGCGGGGCAAGGCAGCTGCGGTTGCCTTTCAGAAATGTCCCCTGGGAGACCATCGTGAGAGCTGCTACTTGGACCTCCCCATCTGCTTTTTGTAAGCATTATTTTCTAGACATGAGTTCAAGAGCTGATGCTCAGTTTGGTCAGGCTGTGCTGAAGAACCTTTTTCAGTAAGGGGTATTTCCATCCACCCGTAGTTCCTGTTGGGAGTGCTTGGGAATGTCCCATAAGTATGGAGGAAAGGGGACGTAAGAGTATAACCAGGTTACTCACAGTAGTGACCACCTTGCTCATAGTCCCCTTTCCTCCATACGCCCGCCCGCTGTCCCCTCTAATAAGGTTCCTCTGTTATTGGTAAGAGGTCTTTGACCTGGTGATAGAAAACGACTGATGGGCGATGCGCGGGGTGAAGCCGAGATGGGCGGGGTTACAGCCGCGTGCCGGGCCCCGCGCAAGAAAGAGCGGAAGGACAGCATTTTTGAAAAATGTTTGATGCTTTTTACAAAGTGCTCCGGTTCCGTCCCACAGGATGGAGAGATGTCCCATAAGTATGGAAGAAAGGAGACTATGGACTACGAGTAAGGTGGTCACTACGGTGGGTAACCTGTTTATTCGACTTGATGTTCCTCCAACGTATTCCACATTGCCCTCCCAGCCTGCACCTCAGGAGAATTTCCTATGTGATTGCAGCTTCCTTTTCCGCAAGGCTAAGTGCAGTCAAGCAGGCATGAGACTGGTGCCACACATTGTGAGGGAAGAAACTTAAACTGAGGCTACGGGCGCCAGGCGTCCTATTCATAACATCCTGTGACGTCGCCCTCGACGGAGGCCTTCGAGGGACATTTACACGAGGCCTTCGACGCAGGTCACCCTCTGCCGAAAAACTTTCCGAAGTGCACAGCTGTGGAAATTACATGTCAAAGATGTGGAATCCGTTGGAGGAACATCCAGTCGAAAGAAAGTTACCAGTTGGTAAGTAACTTGTTAATCTGGGGGGATCCTTGCAGGGGGGGAAGAGAGACAAAACCTAGAATAGGATGGTACGGTTCTTACTGATACTAGCCAAACGTTGTATGGCCATTGCATGGAAACGCCCACAGGGACCAGCAATAGCGCTGTGGCACGCAGACGCCCGTAGATGGGGGATAACTGAACTTGGAATACTGCAGAGGGGGATGGGGTAACAGCAGACTGGAGCCAATTGTTGAACGATCTAGCAAAATCCAATGACCTGAAACTACCATGAGGAGGAGGATAAAGGGGAGGCGAAAGGAGGAGGGAAGTAGAAGGAAAACTAAGAATATGACAGGGTTGGAACAGACCGCTGAGGACGAATAGATACAGGAGGCAGACTACTGCAAATGAGGGGGAGGCGGGAGGGGACGAGAGAGTTGAAGTGGGATTATGAGGTCTAATGGGAATTGTAAGCGAACCCCAATTTACAGGGGTGCCCCTTAAATACAGGGGACCCATAATCACCATAAACCAGAGTAAATGCACCCCTCTAGGAAATTAAAAGCCACAAGTCTATCTTGCAGGCGATAACAAGACTTTAATCTTTACAAATCATGAGAAATCCAACCAGCATTCTGTCCTCCGTGGCTGGCTCCCAAGTCCTGAAGAATGATGCTGATCCTGGGGCTTAAATACTCATGACTTGGTCACTGGATACCAGCAGAGCTCCTCCAAAATTATTTCTTGCCATACAAGGGATGCTGCAGTGTCTCCAGTGTGTATGGCCAGGTTCCGTTTGGGACAATCTACATAACATTATGCTGCATATGCAGGAATACTGTGTTGCTCTTGTTTATCATAATTTACTATGTTTTAAACATTCATAAACTCATCTTCATGCCATGCTCTCAGCACTTAACTCAAACTTATATTTGATCTGGTCCAGTAATTCCTACAAAAATACCTGTTTTCCCATAGTACTCTGTCGTGCCTTGAATCTTTTTTTGTCTCCATTGACAGGAACAGCTGCTGAGTTACCTTGTGCTCTCTGCCAGCCTGCCTGTAATCTATATGTAGCACAGCCTGACTTTACTGTGTGCAGCGCTTTGAAAGTTTGGAAAAGAAGGAAAGCACTAGGCTCCTTCCCAACAGAATTGGTCCGTGATAACTAAAAGGGGGCGTGGGGGCTGTGGAGGGGGAAGAATGTTTGTCTGCTTGTTTATGAAAAATGCATGTAAAGTGTTTAAAAAAGGTCTCCCGTTCATTTGCAGCCTAGCTGTCACTCACACAGTAGGGTAGCTGTCCAGCTAGCCAGCCAATCGCCTTTGGCTGCATTCATGTAACCAAGGAAACTAAGCACAGGGAGTTTCGGGAACCTCCCTCGCTTCCTGCCCTGCCAGACACGCCGTAGCCATAGGCGGGCTTCACCAGTGAATCTCTCAAAAGACAAAACGAACAAAGGGACCAAACCTGGTTTGGTGCACAGAATAAATCTCAAGAAGGACCTTACAAACCAGAAATGCTGAAAAAAGACCAGGGCAAATTTGACAAAATGGGTACCCATGGGTGCAATACTGCAGCAGAATCAGCCTGCGGTGTAAAACGCAGAAGGGTAGGTACATTAAATCACTGCCACCAGCATTTAATTGTAGTAAGAGTACCATAACAAATGTTACTTGAGAAGGTAGACCAAGGGGATACTAAGTAACCCCCCAGCACTCTATATAAGGATTGTGTATGCTGGGTCTACAGAGAGAAAAAGGTAAGGAAAATCAATTTCACTTTACTACTCTTGGAAACAGTAGTCTAAGCATGAGAAGGAATTTAAACCTTTGAGAAATTCAACGGCCTACTCTGACGCACTGCACTGAGGGTGCTGTGTGTCACAATACAGAAAGGTGAGGCCAATGGAGTTTGTCAGACTGCAAAACCGAAAGAAAGTCCAAATCGGATAAAAATACATGAGAGTGGGAAAAAGGTCTCATTCTCTGCGGGATTAAAATGAAAAAGTCCTAAAGTCCAGCAAAAGAGCTGGGGTCTCTAAGGTAAAAGGGAATTAACACAGAAATTAGAATTCTGCCTTACAGTGCAAGATAATGTGCCACATTTGTAGCCCGATATCGTTTTGGCAGCCATTGTGGTACTGATGCATTTAAGTCCTGCTCTCAGCCATTTTTGTTCATATAATACATGTGTGTAAAACATAGCTTTTTATACATGTTCCAATAGGAAAAAACACAACTAATTTTAAATTCACACTGGAAAAGGTAAACATTAAATAAATGTACAGTAAACAGTGAAATATAGACACTCAGAATAGGTATGTTAACAAATAGTAATTGCATTCAATACAATTTCAACTTCATACCATAGTCTTAATGGTACTAGTCCTAATACAAGGATCACCCTTGCAGGACAAGGCCGCGGTGTTATGCGAAGCAGGTATGTAGGAGACACTGCCTGCCGACACGTAGCACGTAGCCTTCAAGAACTGAGGATCAGACCCTATGCAGCAATGCCCTTGCAGGACAAGGCTGCAGTGTTAAGACGCAGGTATTTGGCGGCAAAGTGGTAGCGGCAGAGTTTGCAAGCGCGGACAATACTCTGTCCATCCGCGTCCGTAAGGTAAGAAGGGGAGGGAGAGTAGCACTGCTGCACTAGTTGCAACTCCCTGAATTTGCACGTCTGTCCCCTCTGTCAGATTCCACGTGTGATTCCGCCCGCATCTCAGGCTCTGCTTCTCCCGGCCTTGCGCGTCCTTCCCCTCACTTGCCGTCTGCCTGTGCGCTTTCCCCCTGCAACTCGGACTACGCTTCTCCCGGCATTTGCCGTACTTTCCCTCTCTTCCCATCTCCATGTGTGCTTTCCCCACATTTCTTGGGTCCTTTCTCCCTAACTTCCTTCCCCCTCAAGCCCCCCCCCCAGCTGTGACTGTTTATTGTATACTTATATTGTGTGCATTCTCTTCTCCTTACTACTCAGATCCCCCAGGGTTACTAGTGTTTTGCGTATTTTGTACTGCATTTGCTTCCCCCCTCACTTTCTATTGTATTGAGACTATTGTATTGAATATCTGTTGCATGGTCTGCATTTCTCTTCTCCTCTAGGTCCGCCAGGGTGTCTTGCTTATATTGTACTGTATTTGCCTTCCCCTCTCACACACTATTGGTTTGTGACAATTGTATTGTCTTGTATATTTGTGGTGTTGCATTTCTCTTCTTACTCATCGAGGTCTCCCAGGGTTACTAGTGGCCTGCATACTTCTGTACTGTATTGCATTTCCCCCCTGAACCTCCAGTGGTCTCTATTGCACATTATTGCACTGCCTCCTTCTCTTCTTCCTCTCTGACTACTTTGCCATCTCCTTATTCCTCCATGCCCACACTCTGGCACCTCTAATGCCTCTGCAGGGCGTACCTTATGCCTGTACCCCTCCACGGAAGTCTTTCAACTGTGGCAATCTGCTCCATATCACTACCCTTAACTCTCACTCTGCTGTCAAACACTCTGCCGACATCTGCCGAATGCTCGAAGAACTTGATCTGGATGTCCTCGGTTTCACCGAGACATGGTCATGGTCACCTCTGTCCCCAGTTTTGACACTATCCTCCCTGATGGGTACAAGATCCTCTCTGAACCCAGAACCAACCATTCAGGAGGTGGAGTGGCCCTGATCTTCCCGGAGTGGGTCCCTGCTTCTGCCATTCCTATACATGCCTACTCCTCCTTTGAATGCCTGGTATGCAGTCTCTCTCTCTCTGCTCTCTCTCTCTGCTCTCTCTCTCTGTCTATGTCTCTCTCTCTCTGTCTCTCTGTCTCTGTCTCTCTGTCTCTCTCTCTCTCCTCTTGTCTCTGTCTCTCTCTCCTCTTGTCTCTCTCTCTCTCTCTCTCCTCTTGTCTCTCTCTCTCTCCTCTTGTCTCTTTCGCAATCTCTGCGACTTTCTCTCTATTCTTCCCTCTGGCCCAAAACACTCTGACGAGATAAGAACATCCAGGGTGTGCCCGGCAGACATCCCCCCCTCTCCAACCCTCTTTACCACTCCTCTCTCTTGGACAGACCACTTTTTTCTCTCCTCCCATCTGTCGCTTTGTCCACCAGGCAGAGCCGAGCCCAGCACTGTCCAACTTCTTAGTCCTCCGGCTCCCTTCTCGCTGACTCACAGCCTTCTCCAACCTGCATCTCTCAATCTCTAACATTCAGCCATAGATAATCAGTGTGAACAAGTTAGGTTAAGTCATATCGCTTCGCATACATCTAGGGGATGCCTGGCTCAATACACAGTCCTTTCCCGGGTGGCTCCGCCAATCCTGTCTTACAAGGTCCCATGTCCAAAACCTGTGAGCCTTCTCACACCAATTCAGTTCTTGCGAGAACAGCCCGCCCTGGTATCCGACTGCCAGTTCAGTCACTCCCATTTGGACAATGAAGCGAACCCAAAGCCACTGCATCGGTTGTTGGGGAGTCGCAACCGTACCTAGTGGTATCCGTGCCCGTGTCACCCCATCTTAACTGAAGCAGTCAGTGGTTGTAGCTCACGGACCAAACTGCAGCATGCCTCCTTTTCTGGGACTTCCCTCGTAACTCTGCCATGCTTTGGGGTGGCCCCCCCGCAACCCCAATGCCCCTACCAAGTAGGAACCTGTCACCCTGCTCCCTTGCGTATTATGAGCCCACCTTCCTTCTCAGAGCTCCGAACCTACTCCTCAGAAACCCCTAGTTGTCCTTGTCATCCTGGTGAAAACCCGACTTTAGCAAGATCTAATGGATCCTCCTTGCCCAATCTCCTCTTCCTGAAGGAAACCAACGCGCCAAGCGCGTCATCCTACCCCCCGGGCACCCCCCTGCCAGGCACCCTCTGCTCCATTTTACTCCCACTACCGGGTGGCCCATTGATATTTCTGGGAAGTAACAACACCTTGGGTAAGGTTATGATTGGGAGTGGGGGCCATGTGTGAAAGTGTCTGTGAGTATCGGATAGGCCCAGATCAGAACAGAGACGCAGAAATGCTCTCACACTGCACCTGGAGAGAATACGGAAATTCAGCACCTCGCTGCGGGACAGCAATGCCAATTAACCGATCCACTAACAATTTCCCACCCTCTGCATACACCTCTCAAACTCTAACCAAACACAACCACAAGCCTACAGCACAAGAAACCGCACAAACTTCACTACACTGCAACAACAAAACAAAACACACATAGACTTGCACAACAATACACAATGACTGCCGATCCGTAAAACACCCCAGGCCCAGCCAACAGACCCACCGGGCTGAGGCTGCCGACAGCACATCACTGCTCTCTTGCACTTTTCCAGCTTCTGCCCACTAACCTCCCCGTCCCCCCTTTTTTCCCTTTTTCAGAGCCGCCAGAGCACCAGGGGACCACTCTGGTGGTGATTGTGCGCGGTACAAATATACTTTAACATATCTCCATCTCAGAGCGCCCCTAACCTCCTCCCTCTTCCCATTTACCCCAAATGTTCACAGCTTTTGCTGGACAACCCCATGCAGTGTATATTCAGTGTTCCATCGCCGCACACACCTCTACATCAGCGATCCATTAGGCCACCACTGGACATTCGGGTGATCCCCATTGTTGAGCTATATTGGGTTTGATCAGTCAGACTACAGTAGATGAGAACAGTTTTTCCCACTGGTTGGTAGCACTTTCATCAGATATACCTAGCAAGAGTAGTTTAGGGTCCAATGGTGTTGTTCTCCCCAGAGTATCGGTTTGTCACAACATTTATGCCAGAAGTCTCTAATCTGGAGACATTCCCACAGGATGTGTATAAAAGTATCCTCCGCCCCCTGGCATCGTAGGCATTTCGGATCAGTGCCCGGTTCAACCGGTGTAGTGCGACCCTGGGGTAGGACACCCTATGGAGAATTTTAAATTGTATTAGGCGGAACCTGGAGGCGATTGCAATTGCTCATAGATACATTAAAGCTATTATCCAATCTTCTGGTCGATAACACCTACATCAGTTTCCCACCTCAGTTTAAGATTTCCCAGTTCTGGAGTAGCAAAGGCTGTTATGGCATTGTACAGGATGGAGGTGACTCTGGTAGGTATGCGTTCCAGTAAGAGGTTGCGTTCAGGGGCGTACATTCAGGCGCGTTAGTAAGTGCTGGTAAATGACCTTGGAGAGCATGTATGAGTTGCATGTTGTGAAAGTGCTCTGTGTCTGGGAGTCCACATTTCTGTTGCAGTACCTCAAATGGGGCAATGCTGCCTGCAATGAGAATGTCCCAGACTGTTGTAATGCGGGCCTCCACCCACCTTGGCAATGTCGTGAGTTTTTCCCCTATTCGATGAGATTACTATTGTCCCAGAGGGGTTGCATTTGAGTCACCTTATTTCCCCACCAAATGTGTTTGTGTGCTTTCTTCCAAATTATGGCAGTGTGCGCTTCCATCGTCTGCGGTGGAGGTTTGGTGAGGGTCTGGTGAAGCGTTGCCAGTGGCGACATATTGGGTACGTAGCGTCTCAGCCCTGATGTGTGGTAATTCCCGTGTACCATGAAATCGATTGTTGATTACGGCCATTTGACTCGCCCAGTAATATGTCTGGTGGTGCGGCACCCCTATTCCCCCCCCCCCTGCCACACGGATCTCTGTAGTGTGTCAAGCGCGACTCAGGGTTGTCTGCCTCCCCATATGAGTTTCCTAAGGTGAAACTCGGAGTCAGGAATCCAGAGCGGGGCGTTCTGTAGAACACATACAAGAAACGTGATGGTGCCAAAATCTTGAAGAGTGCGGCTCTGCCCATCGACGTCAGAGGGAGAAGCATCCAGTGTCGGACATCGTCGGAGAAACGATCAATAATCGGGTGTAGATTGTGAGGTGTGTAGTGAGAGAGGTCCTTAGAGATCTTGATCCCTAGATAGAGAAAACCCTTGCGTTCCACCCGATACGGGCAGTTCGGCGGAATCGCTTGTTCCGCGCCTTGCACAGGAAAGAGAACAGACTTCCCCCAGTTGACTCGTAACCCGGTGAAACGGGCCAGCATCTGCGTGACCACTGGACAAGAGCAGGCCGGGTCACTCGGATATATCAGAAGATAGTCGGCGTAGAGGAAAAGTCCCCCCCGTCCGGCCAATGGAAACCCATCCATGTATTGAACTGGCTAAGCCATTGGTTCTGTGGCTAATGCAAAAAATAATGGAGACAGGGGGCACCCCTGTCGTGTCTCCCTACCCAGTGGAAAGTATCTGGAGGGCCACCCGTTTACCCTGACTTCCGCATGTGGGGCTTCGTACAGCAGTCTTACCCATACCCAGAAAGGTCTTGCCGAACCCCATTTGACACATTGTTTCCCATAGGCTCTCCCATATCACCGAATTGAGCGCCTTTTCAAAATCAATAGCCAACATGGTGAGGGCGGTCAGTAAGAATAGGGGCCCGCTCCATGAGCAGGTGGCGGTGGCGTAAGTTCATGTGCCTTGATTTCTGTGGCATGAAACCACATTGGGCGGGTGGATTTAAGAGGGAATGGCTGACTGCAACCTGGTGGCAAGAAGTTTAGCCTCCCATTAATCAATGAGGTAGGCCTATATGGACTGCATAGTTCTGGAGGTTTCTCCGGCTTGGGTATGACGACTATGCTGGCTTTGCGCATCTTGTGAAGAGGGGTGGCCATCTTAACCCTGCCTAACCTTTTCCAGTTCTCGACCAGTAGGCCGTTAGGGCCTGGCGTCCTCCCAGAGTGTAGCTGGGTGATAACCTCCGCTATCTCTGTTTCGGTGAGGTCCTTGTCCAGTTGTGCACATTGTGGTTCGGACAACTGGGGGAGAACGATTTAATCTAATATGAATAGGTCCACCGGGGTAGGTGGGCCCTTGGAAAGTGTGGCATAGAAGTTTGCAAATGCCTCTTTCTTGATCCGTAGTGAAGGGACGTTGGATTAACATTGTGCAGCAGTGCAGTCTGCTTGATGTTGATCCGCGAGTTACCATCCGTGGACTTGGGCGGTGCTACGTTCTAGGTCGGTCCCACCCGCAAGTCCCGATCATCCAGGGAGCTGGAGGGCCGCAGCAGTTGACGCAGAGTTTCTGCCCTGTCCTGTCCGTTGTTTATTAGTGTGTCGCACAGCCCATCTGGCTGTCGGGATATTCGCTGTGCTCCTCAGAGCAGCGCAGCAAGGCTAGGGTTGCCGCAGGGCGTTCCGCTTCAGCTTTTGATGTCAGGACTACTCTGACCCTTCAGTAGCCCAGTCTAGTCTGGCGCTGCATTGGTTCCGGCGATTCCCTTCAGCCGCTCCCCCGCCGATCCTGCGGCGGGGTGATTTGTTTGCTCATGGGGGGGTTGAACGGGTTTGGATGTCTTGGTTGGTGCCTTGGCGCTCTGTGTATCCCGGCTCTCAACCACACCTCTTACAGGGCAGTAGTTGGTCTAGGATGGTCACTTTGAGCAAGGTGCAGTTCTCTGGCAGCAGTGTTCAGGTGGCGGTCTCCAACATTTCCGGGTGTTCATTCGTACCGCATTGAGAGGGCTGCAGCCATTTTGAAGAGCATGCTTCGGTCGGTCGTGGGTTTCCGTCTCAGCCTTGGTTTCATCATTTTACATTGAGGTACACCCTTTACCTTTTGTCTAACTCAGCTGCTCTTCTGCTCTCTGCCAGTGTGTTTTAGGTGCTGTTCTCAGATAAAGGATAGTATTTCAGGATTATGCCGGCGTTCACAGGAGCTCGTTGGGACTCACATCCTCATTGTTCTCCAGTCAGCCACACCCCATAACATTCTTGATGTCCTTGCTCCTGTATTAGGCAAGAATTGGGGTAGTAACCCTGTGGGAGACTATACAACACTTGTTCTCATGGTATTAGCTAACCCACCTTTTGGTATAGGCCTGTACTACACAAGAGCAGCCAGGCTTATCTCAAGAGGGATAAATGTGAGCTGTAGCAATGAAATTTGCAAATACAAGTAACACTTACACTCAATGTTTGTTATAAATAGATATTTATTTATTTAACCTCAGTTTTTAAATAAGCATTCTTTAAAAGGGCAATATAGGTAACAATCAAATATACTTTAAAATATACTTTTCCAGAATCAACACAAAGCTAGTAGATACACTTTAGAGATGCTTTTTACACACAACCTACACTGTGAGGTGACTTCACTAACTAGGATAGTAATGGCATTTATATATCAGTAGTACACTTTGTAGATTCTGGGGTTTGTAGAAAGGAAAGGTTAAGGGAAGGAAAAAGGTTAAACAGGTTCTCGGAGCTTGTGAACACTTAAATCTTCCAATGAAGTCTAGACAAAAACCTTTCCCAGCAATAATAGTTTAAAACCAAGTTATCACCTCTGAGGGACAGTAAATATCAAAGTCAAATGGACTAGGAGAGTCTGTAGGGAGCCAGTACAGCCAAAGTCAATTGGAGCGCAGTCTATGGAGCTGAGGCACTTATTAGATAACAAAGTCTTGCACAAAGTTAGAGTTTGTTGAAGAAAAATCACTATATGGTCACAAACTGATATACTTGTGAAGGGCAGAGCTGAAATCTACTCTACCAATGTAGCTACTGCAAGTCTCAACTGAGAAGAACAAAGCTAAAGACACTGAGGTAAGTACCCCAAGTCGGAGCAGTATCGTTGGTTAGAAGAGTGGTCCAGCTGGCTTTTGTCTGGTTGCAGCAATGCAGATCCTGGGTTCATGGGCCTCAGTCGTGGGACAAGAGGGAGGACTCCTGCGGCAGCACTTCGGAGGTTGGCGGCAGCTACGTGCTCTTTTCAGATCAACAGCACTTAGCAATCTCTGCGCTCGGCAAACCACACCACCACGGATCTTGGACATCCTGCTTCTGGAGGGTCCTGCGGAGACTCCGGGAGCTTCTGGCCGGATTGCAGAAGTTGCACTAGACTATGGATTTCTCGCCTGCAGCAGCAAAGTAGTACAGCCAGTCGGGGAAGATGGTCCAGTGAAGTTAGTCTCAGGGTTAGTTGGTCCCACTAACCCAAGGGAAAAAGTTGTCCCTTCCGGAGCTTCTCTTGTCGATCAGAAAAAGGAATTTCAGCACAGCAGCAGGGCTTCACCTGGCAATTCAATGGTTCAAGAGGATGCAGCAAGCTTTGTTTACGGTTTCTTCGGCCGGTGTTCTTCCCACTGGTCGACTCTCCCTCTAGTCCCAAAGCCCTCGCCTTTTAAGCAGGTTTCTCCCATTCATGCACAGCCAGCGCTGTCACTAAAACAGCAGGGTGGCTGTCCTGAAAAGACAGCCAGCCAATCAGGACTGGGTGCATTCAGGTATTCCTAAAGACAAAGGATAGGGGAGTTTCGCGAACCTCCCTCACTTCCTGCCCTTCCAGACACACTGGAGCCAGAGGCGGGTTTCCGTACTGAAGCCCGCCAAAGGCAAAACGAACAAAGGGCTCAAACCATGCCTTCCCTTCCACCCTAAAGCACTCCCTTGAGCACCCCCTCCTGAAACAGCCAATCTGCTGATCGTTCCTCTCTGGCAAACTATTTCACAATCTCGATCACTCCTTTTTTGGCCAAACCCCTGGAAAAGCTTGCAATCTCCCAGCTTAATCTCCATACTGAATTTGTTGGTTGTCTCCATGACCACCAGTCTTGCTTCAGAGCAGCCAGAACCACGGAAATTGCTCTCATGAACACCAACCAAGACTTGCTCTCGAATCTCGACTCTAACGTTCCTTCCGTCTCTCATTCTCCTTGATCTATCCTTAGCTTTCGATACGGTCAACCACTCCATCCTGATCAATTGTCTCTGTGACAACCTGAGCATGTGGTGGGTGTGATAGTGGGAGTTTTGCCTGAATGTTATCGATTTAGAAGATGTTTTCATTGAGCAGGAGGCAAGTGAGTTCTCCAGCATGGGGTCTGGCATGGATTCACATGCTCATGAATATTCCCTGTCGTCCGGCTGGGAATCCTCGGTAAAACAAAATAACAGATTCTGTTTTTTTTTTAACTGTCTTTCTCCTATAAACTAATCACTGAGATCTGGGTAATACTGCCCCAGCCAGTGACTCTACTGAAGCCCCTCCCCAGGCAGCCATCTTCAGATTTTTACCGCACGTTCAAGTGTTTGGAGTCCTCGTGTTTCGCTCTTTGAGCTTTTCTGCTTTTTTATTCTTCACTTTTTGTTATTTTTCTGTCAATTGAGCCAGTGTGCTCCATCGATTATCCTTCCGACTAAGTGATCTGTTTTACAGCTCTTTTTGGCACTGCTCAAGGGCTGATTTCGTTGAGTGTTCTTCTTGGAAGCTTCCAGAAGTTCTTCAGGCCTACACCACGTGGATCATGTCGGATGAGGACAGCGCTTCCCTCTTCAAGCTTTGCTCCGGCTGCGGTTTGTAAAATGTGTACATGGACGACAAACATTCCCAGTGTCTGTATTGCCTGCACCCGACGTATAAGGAAGAAGATTGTGTGATTTGCCAAGGCTTCACGAAGCGCACAATGAAGGATCGACAGCAACGGTTGGAGTCGTGGCTGCAGGCCAGGGGCATGCCTCTTCCGGATCCGGCAAGCCTGAGCGGGCTTCTAAGTCATTTGCGTTCACCCCACCTGTGGGGGCCCAACAAAAGGCCAAGCATTGCAAGTCTGTTTCCGTCAGGGTCGCTGCTAGTGCGGGTCCCGCGACAGTCAGGGCACGATCATCCCCATCTGCATTGATCTCCTGTCACCACTCTGGTTCTTCATCCAAGAGGAAGTCTGCTACCCCGGGGATGCTGAGAGAGACTCCAAAGAAGGCCAAATAGGAAAAGGCCAAGCAGGGTTCCGTGTCCAGCCTCCCCGCGAAGGAGAAGGCCAAAGTAGACAAGGGGTCAGACCCGGCCCCGAAGGTCAAACAAGAAAAGGTGTCCGATCCGGCCGTAAAGGCGGCCAAGCAAGACAAGGAATCCAGTCTTGCCGTGAAGGCCCATGTGCACCAGGCCAAATCATCACCCCCTGTCGAGTTGTTGGTGGTGTCACTCTCGAATGCCGTAGGGGTGGACCGGCCCAGGGTACCCCGGCGACGACCAGGGTGTTTCTTCCTCCCAGGAGGGAGGCTTCGAGCAAGCCATTTGAGAAGACTCTGGAGACCAACCCCTCAGGACCGGATGAAAAGGGGATTGGGGAGGGGGGTATAGTGAAGGCCTCCACGAAATGGACATTTCTTCGTCCGATGAGGAGTGGATCCTTTACGTCCACACCGTCCATGGGGATGATGACCAGAACGTCAGGGAATCACCCAACGACGGGGCGACAACGGCAACAGGGTTACCATCTATGGAGACGATGACGAAGGTCTCCGATACGACAAGGGTCCTGGGCCCAGCACACCTACACCCCAGGTTCCGCCGAAAGATCTTTCACTGGACATCCTTTCGACCATCTACACTCTGGTGTTGGAGATGCAGAGGAGGATGCCGACGGCCCCGCTGCCTGCTCCACCTGCAACACCAGCTCCGGCCACCCCATTGACACCGGGGGAACCGCAGTCCATGAAGAGGAGGCATCTCATGCCTCCATGCCACACATCACCACCCTCTCCCTCTAGGGAGACTGAGTCGGACACGGCGACAACAGGCACAGATGATGATGATGACGGCGGGATGGGGAACCTCCCGTCGCCTCCACCCAGGGTCATGCTGCCGGACGATGTAGGATCCTCCTATGCAGTGATCGCCCGAGCATCAGAGCTTTTCCAGCTCAAGCCGGAGGAAAAGAAGGAAGGCTTCTTATATCGGCGCTGGGAGGCGAAGAGGAAGACCATCCTTTCGGTCCCACTCCTGGACGATATTTAGGATGAAGGGCTGGCTCTGATGAAGAACCAGTCGACGGCCCCAGCGAAGAGACCGGCTGGAAAGATTTCACTTTTATATGTACTTTTCCCTCCAGTTGTACACCCCAAAACCTTTTGCTGCTGTTTAAACACCATAGACTGACTTTGCCAGAGAGGCACAGCCTTCAGCTGCACTCCTCTGGGCTTTCACTTTTAACGGGGAAACTGACATGCCCTTAAGACAGTCAGTACTGGGAGACGTTTCCCTTAGTCCTTTTCCAATGTTGCAACTTTTCTGCAACATGTAACAAGTGCACAATGTACCTTACAGTGCACTTGAGTCTTAGTCATTTCTAAAGACCCTAGATACTGTAATAGGACTTTTTAGGAGATGCACAGATGTCATGTACAGGGCTGGTGGCAAATTATCATTTCATGTAATTTTAACCCCTTCCTGACATTTAAACTGCGATTACCACGTTTGGCATGAATAGGTGGCCTGGCTCCAAAATGCCCATGCCACGAGGTTCTTTGTCCTGTCCTTTGGCCATCTTGCCCCTTTGCCTTCCCCAGGTCGAGCCGACCCGGGTCGGTCCTTATTTGGTCATGCAGTTTCCCGCGAAATGCCAAGCTTTCGCAGCCTTCTGCATGCCTTGTGTGTGTGTGTGCGCCTCCAGGATGTGGGCTGGGGTGTCTGTCCCCAATACACATCCTGGATGCCACAGAGTCTGGAGTGCTGTGAATGCCTGGGACCACTGTGTGTCACGCCCCTTGCCCAAAACCCCCTCTGGCAAACCCATTGGCCAGGTGGAGTCAGGACTCGGGCCTCTAGAGCCTGGCATCCTCTTCAAAAGCCCTCCTGGGGCCAGTCCTGGCGCCTATGGTGCCAGGCTCATACACGATGAACAACAATGTGCTTGGGAACTGCTTTATTGTATTGTCAGCCAACATGGAGGCATCCACATAGCTTGGTTCCTAAGAACCAAGCTATGCGGTCTAGTGTTTTGGGTGTGGCAGGCCTGGAACGACTTTCCCTGGTACTACTTTACCTGGGCTATATAAACCACACCCTGACTGCAGAACATGCTTCGTGTTACTTTGCAGCTTGCAACGTGACGCTCACCGTGTCAAGCTATTCCCTCGAACCTTGGAGAAGCAGAACCTGCAAGGACACAAAAGGAACATCATTAGCAGCAGCATCTTACCTGCAGTCTTCATCTTTAAACACTCGCAGCTACTGAGAACAGCTTCCTCGAATCTGCACGCCTTCCAGACAGAACGACCTGAAAGAGGAAGATAGAGGCAACATTAAAGAAAGCTGTAGAGAGATTTACAAATTACGAACTGCTCAAAAGGCTTACCTGGCTGGTCACCTCTCGGCTGGCACCACTCCGGACATTCCACTCGCGCTGAAGAACACCGAGACCTACAAGGAAGGAAAACACAGGTTTACAAAGGCAAGACTTTGCAGCGCTGCCCATAGCGTTTACTTACCGCATCATGGCACTCTTAATGCGCCATCATATACCAGCGGGGCTCAACCAAGCCAGTTAGCCGCGCTGAAGCTCCGCATACCTAAGGGAGAAAAAAGAGACATTTTAAACAAAGAAAGGCATGCAGGATAGCAACAAAACTAAAGAACAGCAATAAGACCTACCTGAACAATATCAAACTGGCTGGCGTCAGTGAAGTAACTGTACCGCATTCGCCCATGAAAGACAACGCGCCCCTGCAAAGAAGGCAGGACGGAGAGCACGCCTAATTCTACCAGAAGGCAGAACCTTCCCCGCAGACCACATCAGGGCAAAGCTGAGAAGCATACCAGCGAGTAACCCAGCTGGGTGGCGTCCCTGTGGATACCAGGTGAGCGTAACACTGTGGTCCTCAATTGGTCCACGTATGGAGTGTGTGTTTGTGAGCAGATCTCCCATTGGGTCCTCTTTGTTTTGGCGCGAAGGAGACTCTGGATAAGAGGAGGCCAAAAACATACATACCATGTCGATCTCTGGGGTTCTCACTGAACAAAGGACAGGATGCAACTATCCTGAAACTAAGAAGCCGAGTTGAGGAACCGCTGGTGAACCGCTGGAAGGTTTGGCACTCTGAGCCCGCCGTCGTCCTGTGGGACTCTTCTACATCTGGTCGTCCTAGAAGGTCTGCGAAGACGCTTCAAACCATTAGAATAGTGGGACCAACTATTCTCGGCACCTTCAACAAAACCTGCAAGTAAGCCTTCTCAGAAGTGTCCCTGGGCCAACCAGTCGGCTGACCAGCTTACGCAGGACCTTTGCTCTGTCTCTGCTGCCGTTTCGAGGTGCCCCTCGAAACTTGGTATACTGCTAGGTCTGATTCCCCGGCACCCTCGCACAGAATTTCGAACACTTGGCATTCCCAGGTCTGAAGTGAGACGAGTGCACCAGGACCAGAGTAAATGTGGTTACCGTGTTGCCCAGCCGCGGCAACGATCTTTGCAGGTGCGCTGCAGTTGTGACCCTCTTGCCCCTGAAGCCTGCTGCAGTGAAACTGGCCTGATCCATCAACCAGGAGCAGAGAAATTGCCACTGTCCCATTTGGGAATCATCGATGTATCTTCAGAACTGAAAGCCGCAGAGACCTCCTTTTTGTCGCATTTGAACCTGCAACCGCAGTGGACTTGACTGCCGTAGTTTTGGTCCGGAGTGCGCCTGGGGCCGGTGAGTAACACTAAACGGTGGCCCCTAGCGCCTCCATCCATTTTTACGCACGAGTGGCCCCTGGGGGTCCCTCGCCTTTCCACTGCTAGTGCGAACTATTCACGAACCTTGGAACTGCCTCTGCCTTCAAGTGGAGGTCCTCCCAGAATAGTGGGAATCTATTAATCGCCCCACCCACCTTCCTGAGCTGCTAGAGACCCCTGAAGAGACACAGTTTTGCCCATTGGAACAATGTACTATTGAGCAACAAGTCTCCTCTCTTCTTAGGGCTTGGACTGCCTCCTAGTTAGGTGTGTGTTTGATGTTGAAGGGGACTAAAGACTACCTGCTTCCTTCCCTTCTAGGTTGTGGACATATTTCGTGCTGTTAACCCTTTAGACCCCAATGGTTTTGTATATATCTTGTATTGATAGTGTTGTTGGTTTAGTAGTATTGCTGTGATTCTTTTACTATTTCTTGAGTTACAAAGGCCTTGTAATAAATGTGTTTATATTTTTGATACAAATTACTCCCATACAGGTATATATAAGTTTCCTTGCTCTGTGTGCTCATTGAGGTCCTTAAGTCACCCGGGACATGCTAATGAAAGGGGCAATGGAGCTCTTTCCAAAGCGACTCCGGGGCTCCGGCGTGTATTCAAGGTACTTCCTCGTGAAAAAGACTGGGGGCAGCCGTTAACCGTAGGCTCTGGCCGGAAATTGCGGACTTTCTCCTGGAATTTCCGGCACACAGCCAAGCTCGCTACAAGGCGGGATTAGGAGAAGCCAGGCTAGTAGCGCATGACATCATGGAGTCCACAGTGGCCCATATTGATGCCTCTGGCCGGGCCATCTGCATTGCCACAGATATGAGAAGGATGGCCTGGCTCCGGGCACTAAGTTAAACCCCGACGTCCAGGAACGCATATTGGACCTTCCATTTGAGGGTAGTGCCCTCTTCCACTCCACCACAGATGAAGAATTAGATAAAAAAACAGCATCTTGCAAACCTGCAAAGTAGTTATATATTATTACGAAGGCCACGCCCAAGGCGTACACCCAGTCCCATCAACGCTCCGACAAGGGGCGCGCATCTGGAGCGGTTCCAGCGCTTCCATGAACAGAGATCCAGACAACCTGACCGTTCAGAGTCAGCACCGGAGGAAACAAAGTGGGGGGCAGGGCTTTTTCCAATCCCCTTCCTCCTCAATAGCCTCAGAGGGAAAGAAGGCATGACACGCCCCTTCAGGTCCACCTGTCTCCAGTGGGGGTAGGCTTGCCTTCCACGTGCATTTTTGGCACCAAAATTCTTCTGACCCATGGATCCGGTCTGTAGTATCCATGGGCGTAATTTTAGTGGGGGACAGGGGTGTTTGTGCCCCCAACTTTCATGGCACACCGTTGTGTCCCCATTCATTTGGCTGGGGCACCTTTTCGTCAGATGTCATGTCCCCCCAACTTTTTCAGCAAAGATACTCCACTGGTATTATCCACAGGGTACTGACTGCCGGTCCCTTCCTCTCCTCCCTTTTCCCCTCCTCTCCCACAGATTGGGACAGCAACTCTGTTGGCGGAGATCCGCTCACTCGTCGAGAGATAGGCAGTGGAATAAGTCCCAGCCAGGTTTAGGCTTCTATTCCAGGATTTTCACCATACAGAAGAACAACCGGGCTGGCATGAGAATTGTGTTGACCATTCCACCCTCAACCTCTTTCTTACTCTACAAAAATTCAAGATGGCTACGCCAGCACTCATTGCGGAGACACTGAACAGGGGAGACAGGATGGCTCCCTGGATCTGAAGGATGCTTATCTACACGTCCCTATTTGGCAGCCACATCGGTCCTTTCTACGGTTCAGGATCATGGGCTGCCATTTCCAATACAAGGTGCTATCCTTCGGCCACAACTCAGCCCCCAGGGAATCTACCAGTTTAATGAATGCAGTGGCAGCCCCCTTCAGGGCCCAGGGCACCACGTGTACCCATACCTGGACGACTGGCTCGTCCGGGCTTCAACTCAGGAGGGTGTTCACCACACCTTCTCCACACTCCTCCGCACTTATGAGCACACTCCACGACATGGGGTTTACAATCAGTCTCAAGAAGTCTCTGCTGCAACCCACGCAGAGCCTGACCTTCCTGGGCCTCATCTGGAAAACCGGCCCGAGAGAGTTTTTCCCTTGGAGGACAAGATCACGGCTATCAAGAGAGCCACTACTCACTTCCTCTCCAGGACAGTGACCTCGGCCTGGTGGTACCAACACCTGCTTCGTATTATGGCGGTGGTCCTTTTGGCCGTACCCCACATAAGACTCAAGATGAGGAGATTGCAGCTGCACTTCACAGCCTCATGAAATCCGGAGTGGGCATCCCAAGCGGAGCCTGTTGACATTCCTACATCTCTCCACCCGGACCTCATGTGGTGGTCTGCAGATTGCAACCTGCGGCAGGGAAAGACATTCTGGCAGCCTCTCCTGCAGGTCACTGTCACTACGGACTCCTCCCTTGAAGGCTGGGTAGCCACGCTGGACAGTCACAGCATCCATGGAGTCTGGATATGATAGGTTATTTATAACGCGCTTAATACCCAGAGGTTTCTAAGCACGGACCCGGCGATCGATCCAGTGTTGCTGCGTGCCGTCTTGCTTCCAAGACGAGCACGTTGCCGCTGAGAGATCCTCCTGAGACGAGCAGGAACAGGAATCCCACATCAACTGGCTAGAATGGAAGGCCATATGTCTGGCCCTCAAGGCCTTCCTCCCACTGATAGAGGGCAAGACAGTACTTATGTAGACAGACAACTCCACCAGCATGTACTATGTCAACAAGCCAGCGGGTGCCAGATCCCCTCTGCTGTGCAACCTAGCTGTCAGCATGTGGGAATGGGCTCTGGAGAACATCTACCTCCCGGGGGAGTCTAACCTGGAGGCGGACAGGCTCAGCAAACTGGGGGCGGACAATTACGAGTGGCAATTGAATGACCTGTTACTGTAAGAGAACTTCCTCAGGTGGGGGCAACCCCAAGTGGATCTATTTGACTCCCGGGACAACAGGAAATGCCAGCAGTTTGCCTCCAGGCATGGACAGGGCACGTGCTCCCTGGGAGACTCATTCCAGATACAATGGAACTAAATGGCGGCATACGCCTTCCCTCCCACACCCCTGGTACATAGTGTTATCTGCAGGATAAAAGAATATTGTCACTTCTCATAGCTCCCTGGTGACAGGCGAGACCGTGGTTCTCCAAGCTGCTCAGCTAGTTGGACAGGCCCCACCATTCACCTACCGCTGGGTCCAGCTCCTCTCCTGACCCAGCAGGGGGGGCAGGGTACTCCACCCGCTCCTCACAAGCTTGCCCTCGCAGCGTGGTTCCTGAGCAGGTCACACTGAAACATTTGAGCCTATCTCAGGCTAACCTGGAGATCATCCAGGGCGCCAGAAGCAAAGCTACCAGGACCCAATATAAGAGCAAATGGTCCAGATTCTGTCATTGGGCCAACTCTAAGGAGATCGACCCCCTTAAGTGCACGTTGGATGACGTACACTCCTCGGCACACTTCGCCCACTCCTGAGTTCAGGTGGACACATGCCGCACCTATCTGGCAGCCACAGGAGCCTACAGAAATTCAGAGGAGTGTCTCTTCTCCTCCTCTAACCCTATGGCGAAACGGCATCTGGCGGGCCTCCACAGGCTCTACCCGCCTATAGAGAAGCCACACCCTGTGTGGGACCTCAATGTAGTAATGGGCGTCTTGGCACACAAACCGTTCGAGCCAATGGCGCCCGCGGTCATCAGGCTAGTCACCCTAAAAACAGCGCTGCTCGTAGGCCTCAACTCCGCTCACAGCGTCCGTGAAATCCAGGCTCTGGTGGCATCAGAGCCCTATACTACCTTTCACAAGGACAAGGTGGTCCTCCGGACGCACCCAGCGTTCCTACCCACAGTGACATCCTTCTTCCAACTGAACGAGGAAATGGTCTGAGCCCAAGGATGAGCCTCAGAGGGTCTTGCACCTTCTGGATGTCCGACGCGTGCTAAAATACTACCTTGACAGGACTAAGGACTTCCGCAAGTTGGATGCCCTCTTTATCACTCTTGGTGGTTCCTAGGCCCGGCTATCAGGCCTCCATAGCAAGGTGGATGGTCGCGGCCATCAAGGAGGCATATGAGTGGCAGCACAAACCAGTGCTGGCCAATTTGCATGCCCATGCTGTCAGAGCCAAAGCCATTGCCATCGCGTTTCAACGGCATGTGCTGTGGCAGGTCATCAGCAGGGCGGCCACCCCTTTGGCTTTCTGTAAGCACTTCTGTTTGGACGCTGCCTCTAGATCAGACGCGGCTTTCGGGCAGGCGGTTCTAAGAAACCTATTTGCTTAAGGAGGGTCTCCTCTCCACCATGGGGCTACATTCAGTTGTAATTGCCCATAGAGTATGAAGGAAAGGGGACAGAACGCAAGAATAATTAAGGTACTCAACGTAGTGACTATCGTACTCAGTCTGTAGTCCCCTTTCTTCCATACGTCCCTCCATCCCCCCCTAATAATACTGGTGTCATTAGGCAATGTTAAATATTGTCGACACGTCAATGGGGACTGAGTGGCGCCGTTAAGCGGAGTCAGGCGATAGCATGCTCCAAGGGCCCCGCCCCCCTCTAAATTTTTAAAGGGAAGACGTTTTTTCTGGTGAAAACGTTTCTCTCGCGAGGGACGCCCATACAGAATGGTGGAAAGGGGACTATGGATTAGGAGTATGGTAGTCACTATGGTGAGTAACTGTTAATATTTGGACATACAGACAGACTCCCCTTAGTTTTCGTTAGGAAGGGAAATTTCCACCACAGGTATACGGCAAGTTAGGGGTTGCACCATCATGATCCTTAATAAAGATTTTGATATTGAATTTTACGACTGTTGTCTGTCTCTACACTTGATTGTAATTGTTGTTTTATAACACGCTTAATACCAACAAGTGGTTTCTTACCGCAGGATCGGGGTTCAAACCTGTTACGCTATGTTGCCACAGTCTAGGTGAAACTGAAGCACTTCTCAGGGGTAGGTAAGTTTTTGCACAATGTTTTAAAAGTCTTTGCAGATAGAAGAATTCAAAGTATGGCCGCAAGCTGCTTAGGCTTGTGAGGTAAAGAAGCTGTCAGCAACTCTACAGAGCAACCACAACAAGTCTCACCAACAGAGAACAAGTGCAGCTACACGACAAGAGGTAAGTTCTCTTAGATTGTGCAGTACCTTTATGTTGGAGAAAAGTGCAGCAGATGACTTCTGTTCCTGTGCAGCTCTGCAGATCCTGGTGTACCGTCTCATTGTACTGCAGGAGTCCATAGAAGTCCTCCCTCTTGTCCCCAAGACTGAGGACATCTAGGGACTCCTGCAGTACAATGAGACGGTCACCTACCGCAACCGGCAATCTTCAAACAAGTGGCACTTCAGTGTTTCAGCTCCTTGCATCTACGGCAAATAGCAACACATCGGTTTCTGGCTGTCGAGATGGACTTTCCTTGCATCTGGGGTTCAGCACTCTGTTGAGGTGGCTCAGGCTTGGTCAGTCCTGCTTCCTGGGAGTCCGGAGGATCTTCCTGGAGTTCTTGGCCAGCTTAAAGCAACACACACAATCTGGTGTTCCTTTCCCTGGTGTTTCGGTTTCCAGCAGCAACTCTGTGGCGATTCAACCAGCTCTGAGAGGATGTCCAGGTGGCTTACTTTGGAGTTGATTGATCACACCAACTCAAGGAGAGAAGTCGTCCTTGCAGGGATGCTTTAGTCGAGGCCAATTCCGAACTTCAGCACAGCAGCAGGGCATCACTGGGCAAGCCAACTGTCCAGTAGTTGCAGCAGGCGTCTCTTCCAAGTTCTTCTTAGGATTCCTTCATCCAGTGGTCGACTGCCTGCCAAGCCAAAAAGCCTCACCTTTTATGCAGGTTTCTCCCATATCATTCCAGCCTAACGGTCAGTCGCCCAGCAGGATGACTGTCCTTGCCGTACAGCCAGCCGGCCAATCACCTGAGTGCATTCCTGTCTCCTAGGAGACAAAGCACAGGGAGTTTCGGGCACCTCCCTCGCTTCTTGCCCCTGACAGACACTCTGGAGCCAGAGGCGGGCGTCACTCATGATTCCCGCCAAAGACAAAACAAACAAATGGACAAAACCTGGTTTGGCACGCAGAATAAATCTCAAGAAGGCCCTTTCCACCAAGAAATGGTGAAAAAAGACGACCTGGGCCATTTCGACAAAAATGGCACCCTTGGGTGCTTTACTGCGGCTGCGAACGCAGCCTGCGGTAAAAGCATACCATGGTAGTTAAAAGTAAACCACTGCCACCAGCCTTTCATTGAGGAAAGGGTAACATAAAAATGTTACATGAGAAAACTGGACAAAGGGGATACTAAGTAACCCCTCCAGCACCCTATTGTAAGATAGTGTGTTCTGGGTCTAGAAAGTTAAAATGTAAGTAAAGTCAATTTCACTTCACTGCTCTTGGAAACAGTAGTTTATCCAAGAGAAGGTATTTAAACCTTGGGGAAATCTGAAAGACTTTCCTGTGCCACTGCACCAAATGGCTCCTGTGATGGAAGATTTAGATTATAACAATTGACCTTCACGACGAGGAGTTCCTTATCGTGACTTTACAGCGCATGATCTACAACCAGAGAGGAATATAGAAGATGCTGGTCTTTCTAGTAGTGGACCTGGGCAGAGACCAAGGTCTTATATCGAGCAACAAGTGGAAATGAGGGATCAGGGATATATCCGACCAGGGCCAAGACTGTTTGAAGGCCAGACAAAAAGCAATTTTCCACCTGAACCGCATGCCGAAAGGTAAAGTATTAATTATAAATTAACTTGGACCCAGAATCAAATTGCATTGTGTAATTGTGCTGTTTGGAGTTTCCTTGCATGTGCCATAAGATTAATTTTACTCAACGTATTAATGATTACCCTTGTACGTAGTCTCATTTTATATCGCTTACATGGGATAGAGGTGGCCCTGTGTCCCAAAACCTAGATTTAATTTTGCCATTGCTCAGCCATGTTTTACGGATACAGTACTACCCAAGTATGCGTAGCACTGATGAAGAGCAACATCACTAGTCCCTTTATGGCAATGATACTGTGGTCCAAATGCAAAATGTTCTTCCCTAGCGACTGGCTAGTGATAATTGGCTCTTGGCAAGCAAATGGTGTCCTGTGCAGAATCGAGGTGATGAGTGACGTAGTCGCTGGCTAGCAGCTTACAATGAAGATTGCCCAAGCACTTATTGCAGGTAGTCTTGATTCTATTAAAGACAGAGGCAACCATTAGGTTTTTACTTCTTTATTACTGCTTCCAACAGCTTTTAAAATCTTCAACTTTTTTTATCAGTTTGAAAATTACAAACATGAGGAGCGAACCATTCATAGAGAGGATAGTCAAAACTACAATCCCCATGAGTCCTTGCAACATAGTAGTCCTGAGCCTCTGTCCTGTCCAATCAGGGCTCTCCCTTAGGTACAAATCCCTGCTGCTCTAGGTCCCTTCCTCTTGTAGGTGCTGCTTTAACACCATCCAAATAAACCACCCCACCCTCACTCTCCTAGGAGACTTCAATATCTGGCTTGACAATCCCAACCCTATGACCCACTCACTGGTTGACTGCCTAGATGCGCTTAACCTCCACGTAAACGGCCCAACTCACTCTAAAGGCCACATGATGCCAGGTTTAGCTCCCACAACCAGATACATCTAAGCCCCCCCAGACCTATCATCTAGTGTGATCACTTCATTGTGCCTTTCACCATTCACTCGCCCACCCCCCCTCCCCATCTCCGAACCGGTACACCCAAAACAACGCAAATGCTGGAAGAAACTAAAAATCCTCCTGGACCTAGCCGACGCACTAATTCATGCCCCTCACCCATCCTCCCCACACAATAAATCCCCACACAATAAACCCCTAACCATCGAGGCCTTTGACTCATGGCTCATTATCTCTTTAATCCCACTCACCCCCACTTGCCAATCATCAACTCGCCGTGGCCCTTTTCCCAGATGGTTTACACCAAAACTGAAGACTGAGAAACAACTGTATAAATCCCTTGAACGTAAATGGCGGAAAGGAAAAACCGTCCGGAGTAGAGCCACCCTGGCCCGGCACCATCACCACTACAAAGCCGAAATCCGAAAAGCAAAAAAAGCCTACTACAACTCTCAAATTCTCAACTGCGAACACGCCAGCAAGGAACTCTACAAAATCATCTCTGAATTCACCAAACCTTCCTGTACCACCACCCAATCGACCCCATCTCAGCCTCTCTGCGACTCTCTCTCTCCACTTCTACACCACTGCTCTTGAAAGAACAAATTCTCTAAACAACAAACTGGTCCTCATGTCCCCGCCATGTAATCCACCCACCTTACATGTCACCCCTGCCTGCCCCAGCAACTGCAACCCAACCCACCTTCGACTCGTTCACACCAATATCAACAGATCAATTTCTCAAACTTTTCTCAGCCCGAAAACCATCCGGCTCCCCCAGACCCATGTCCTGCATCAACCCTCAAAGAAATATTTGCATCTACCTGCGCAGGAGAGCACGCAAGAACCGTCCTAAAGGAGTCCTCTCCTCGTGAATTTCACCGACGCCTTCAAAAAAACTTGTCAAACCTCTTCTAAAAATAATAAACTCCCTCGACACCAAAAACTACCGCCCCATCTCAAACACCAGATTCCTTGCTAAACTCATCGACCGAACCACATACTCTTAACTAAATGCCTTTGTCGAAGCCAACAATCTCCTTGACCCTGCACAATCTGGCTTCAGACCTCGACACGGAACCAAGACCTCTATCTGGGACGATCTTAAGATCATTGCAGACTCTGCGGGATGCGCTCCACTAATCCTTCTAGACCTATCTGCCGCTTTTTACACAATCAACCACTCAATCCTCCTCGACCGCCTCCACTCCCTGGGAATCTGTGGAAATGCTCTCAAGTGGATAGCCTCCATCCTCAAAAATAGGAGCCAAATAACCCTCCTCTCCTCCTTCGCTTTCGCCGCCCGACCGGTCAATACTGGAGTTCCAAAAGGAGCGTGCTTATCGGCCCTCCTGTTCAACCTCTACATGTCCACCCTCCCAAGAATAATCCGCTTGCATAGTATCCTGTGCTATAACTACGCCGATGACACCCAATTAATCCTGAAACTCCTCAACTGTCAGCCCGACCTCGCTGCCTGCCTCCTTTACATTGATCGCTGGATGACCACGAACCACCTCCCCCTAAACCCCACCAAAACCGAAATCATGGTGTGCGGCAACACCAAGCTTCTCACTCACCCTCTATACTGGCCATCATCCATGAGCATTCCACTGACTATCTCATCCACAGTAAAAAAAACTTTGGATGCACTCTTGACTCTAAACTAACACTCTCTCGACCAAATCAACGTCTCCAAGTCCTGCCATTACCACCTCAAAATTCTTAGGCGCATTTTTCCGTACCTCTCCTTTCCCAACAGACTTGCCACTGTTCAATCTATTTTGATGTCAAGACTAGACTATGTCAACTCCCTCTACCTCGGAGTCCAAGCATAGCACCTCACCAAACTACAAAGAGCACAAAATGCTGCAGCCAAATTGCTTCTAGCTCTTGGCCCAAGAGATCACACCTCTCCTGCCCTCAGAACTCTCCATTGGCTCCCCGTTGGACGAAGAGTGACTTTAAAATCCCTATGCATCTCCCACCGAGCATTGCACAAAACCAGACCTCTCTACCTTCAGGGCAAACTAAAACCCTACCACGCATCACGCACTCGAAGATCGAGCTCGGCCCTCCTCCTAGTGATACCAAACACCAACTCAGTTAGGTTAGGAGGATCATCGTTCTCAGCCTTGGCCCCCAGTCTGTGGAACTCCCTTCCACCCCGAATTCGACTCACCGAAGACTACATGTCAATCCGCAAACTGAAAACGTGGCTCTTCCCTTACAAGAAAGAAAAAAAAAAGGAAAGGGGGATTCTCTTAAACAGGCACCCAGAACAAACATAGTAAATAGCCACAATAAACAGAAACCTAAGGGTTGTGGAACAGAGAAAACAAAGTGCAAAGATAATCGATCAAACAGATTGAATGACTAAAACAGATAGTGTAACTAAAACGAATAGACTGCGTTGAACGGATGGGACGGAGGGGAACGGATGAAGTAGATTGAGTGAATGGAGGGGATCGAATGGATGAACGGGTGGAGTGGATGAGGGAATTAATGGATAAACTGGATGAGTAGATGAGGTGGATAGAACGGGTGAAAAGAACGGATAGAGTGAATGAGCATACAGAGTGGATGCATCAGATGAAGAGAACGGAACGGACAAAGTGGACGGACCGGATGGAACGGATAAAACAGATGAAGTGGATAGAATAAATGGAACCAATGGAATTAATCAAACAAAAGAATTAGAACGGATAGAGTGGATAAAGCGGATGGAATCGGATGGAGTGGATGGAACGCATAGAGTGGATGGAACCGATGGAACAAATGGAACAGAAGTTGAGAATGGAACTGGCTAAGTGGACAAAAGTGATGAAGTAGACGAAAAGCTTTACTGATAAACCATCATATCACACTACTACGCCTACTTTCCCCTATACACCATCATTCAACTAGAACACAGCTATGCTATGACACATTCCAGCTAACTTTAGGCGTCTCCTCAGGCCTAACGCAGCCAAAACTCAGTCTGAGTGTCCACCCTCCAGACTGAACACATCCAACTGATTTCCTCAGCACCACACCTACCGCTATGAAGCAGCTACCATGCAACAACCACACCAGCTGCACTCATATTCGGTGCGCCCACGCACCATACCACACTCTCTCCTTCTACTGACATGAACTACGGTTCCCGAGGGCGTTCAACCTACCAGTGCTTTAAGGTCATACCAATGATACATAAGGCGCTATATAAATGCCAAGTAACATAACACAATGTAAAGATGATGCCTATGGAGTTTGTCAGATTCCATACTGGGAGAGACACAAAGTTCAAATCGCATGAAAATACATGAGAGAGTGAGAAAAAGGGTCTCAATCTCTCCAGGTTAAAAATGAAAAGTCCTAAAATCCAGCAAAGTTGCTGGGGGTCTCTAAGTTAGAGGGGAATTAGCACATTTCTGGGAGTTCTCCCTAACAACATTTATCGCAGTTATTTGTTACCCTGCCGTCAACATGCGCTACAATAACACCTCATCTGCTGAGAATGTGTATTTCACCTTCTAAGAACATGACATACACCATTGTTCTGCATTTAATATTGTGGTTAAGGCTAATGTCGCGTTGGTTAGGGCTAATGTTGAGTTAAGATGTGTGCCCTTTACGCATCAAATGCAAATACATTTTTATAATAGAAAAATTAAAGTTGGAACCCTGTGATATTCCATAAGTGTGCAATTTTAGCATGTAATTTTTTCCTATGTGGATTGTGTGCTTGAATTTTGTGAGGATTTTTTCCAGCCAGAGCGATTCCACCTTCCACTTCTAGCAAAAATATACTTGTTTTTTCCTTGAATTAAAAAATAAACTTTTGTCTAATAATGAACTGGTTTGAAAATAAATCCCTTCTGGTATTTGCATATGTTTTGGGAACCAAGCAATGTTGAAATACTTGCATGTTTTACTTTCATGACTTTCTTTTTCTGAGACAGAAAGCAGAAGTGAATTTCTGGAGAAGTTGCAGAGAGCTCGGAGCCAGGTCAAGCCTTCTACTACCAGCCAGCCAATATTATCCGGTCCTGGGCCTAGCAAGCTGACAGTGGGTAATTGGTCCCTCACATGTCAGAAAGAAGGCGAGATCGCTGTTCATAATTCAGATGGGCAGCAGGCCACTATCCTCAAGGAGGATCTGCCAGGTTTTGTGTTCGAATCGAACCGTGGGACTAAGCACTCTTTTACAGCTGAAACCTCTTTGGGTGAGTTCAATGCATGGGGCAGGAGTCCCCAGGGATTTTACAGCGCTTTGAGGTTGAGTTCAGCTTCTGCTTTGTCTCCTTAGATCCACTGGCGCACTGTATTGAATATCCATTCTGTAAAGTGATTATTCTGATTCGGTTTGTGGGACACCCCAGCTGTCTGCCTTTGGAGAATACTTGTTTCAACTGCCCAGGAATAGTGCATCTTTGTTATTGCCATTGGTGCAATCTGAAATATCACAAATGAATACCTCTATTTGGTGCTCTGTGGGGTGTAGGGTTCAGGGAAGCCCACCCTACTAGTCTTGCCAAGATTTCACACACAAGCCTTAATTCTTTCTTGGTAGCACAATGAGGAGTTGGGCTGAGACTTAGGAGGTCAGAGGTTTGGAGTAAAATGCAATCCGCTACCTTGATATGCAGTACAAGTACACACTTTCTCCCTTTTCCCCCTGTGCCACTGATGTCCTTAAGAACACACAACACTCGAAGATAGTTTAAGGTTTTTATTTAGATTTTGGAGAAGGCTTAATTGACAGGCGTGGCTCTCTCTGGTCTCCGCTGGATTTTTTACTCCCAGACGATGGTTACTAGAGATCTGTAACCCCTACTATCTTACAACTGATTGGCTGATTGTGATGCCCTAAAGGCAAACACCCTATCTGGCTGGCTCTGTCTGGGAATTTTTGGTGGATCCTATCTAGGGGTCCCACAGGTATAACAGTGGTCTTCAAAGTGGGAATTAGGGGCCTTCCAATTATCCAGGCTTTTCTTCTCGCTCACACCATTGTATTAACTTCTACTCTCCCCCCCGCTGATCCTTCTTTCATCTCATTCTACCTTCCGCTCTACCACTCTTCTCTCTCTCCTTACTACTCTCACCTCTACTGCTCCCCCTCTCCTCTACTGCTCCCCCTCTGTACTGCTCCCCCTCTGCTCTATACTGCTCTCCCTCTTCTCTCTTCTGCTCCCCCTCTCCTCTTTCCGCTCCCCCCTCATCTCTACCGCCCCCCCACCCCCCATGAATAACCTCCATTTTCTCCCAACGTCACCCTTTGTCCACTCTGTTGGGAAAGATTTACATTTAGCTGCTTTACCCTTATAGACGTCTAGAGGGCACCCTTACTTTTTGCTTTGTTTGAACTCCTTCTGCATAACTTCCCTTGTCTTTTTGCTCGTTCTAATGGGGAATCTGATTAGTCCATAAGACCATCAGTACCGAGAGCCTATGTCTTTCATAGTGAATTTCTTGTATTGTTACAGTTACACACATCAACTTAAAGTGAAGGGCGGTTGGGATACTTTGTATCCTTATAACTTTTTATTTAATGGCTTTTGGGTCACTTTTACAATGTGCCTAAAACAAGCTGACTGCAGCAGATATTTTTCTACTGTGTTTTATGCTTTTTACTTGTGCACCTTTACAAATGGGATGCAGTGATAGGATGCAATGCTCTGAATATGATTAGAATGATTAATTTGTAAGGGTGTACTTAGAAGAACATTGCGAGAGGGTTATTTATTGCTGGGTTAGCATGCTCAGTCATTGCGATATTTAGAGGGACAATGGAAGGCTTGCAGGAAACTCTCCTCTAGCTGTGTCGGCACATATATACACTCCCTGTACACTGGTATAAGAGAATCAGTCTATGGTGGTGGATTTCCCCTTCACACATGTGACTATTGCTCCACTTTCCCTCCAGCAGTGCACATGAGCATAGACATTTGGACTTCACCTCTTCAGGTTTGTGATCTAAACCAATGCGTTCTGGTTTCTAGTGCATCAACTACCTGAGACGTCTTTATCCATGTGGGATTGGGATCTGATAAGTGAAAAGACTGGTTACAGAACTATCGAACAGTAGCCTTACCTTTTGAGACAGAGACTTAATAAGTAACCACTTCTTTTTCCCCTTCACAGGATCAGAGTTTGTAACTGGCTGGACTGGCAAAAGGGGACGCAAACTGAAGTCCAAATCTGAGAAAATCAAACAGAAGGTAAGCATAGTTCTTTTTAGTTGGATGCAGTGTTACGCTCTGAGAGTGGCCCAAAGTCATGCTTGCTGTCTGTATCTTGTGTTTTATCAGACTCTGGACTGCCTGTGGCTTGTGGGGGAGGGGGGGGGGAGGGTGATGCTACACCAATTTTTACCTCCAGTCCCCCTTCAGCCCGAAGATTCACAGCTGCACATTACATAGGAGCCTGTTGAGGAATATAGATGGACAACTCATGGATAAGAGTGCGAGTTTGAGGTTTTTTACAGTTCTATGGAATCCTCTGAAATGGGATTATTTGCGTAGGTCACAGTTAATTCTGCTGCTCTAATTTCACCAATGAGGCCAAAGCTAACACAGAAGGTGTAGTTTTGGGGTGAATGTTGGCCATGCTCCAGAGAAGGTGGGGGTCCTACTTGGTGTCCTGTATCATGATCAGAGCAAATCTGGAATTCTAACTGCTCATACATTAGAATTTAAGTTGTATTCTTTTAAGTTGGATTGAGCAAGAACAAAAGTATATACTTACCATCCATTCCTTTTTGTGTGTTTTGACTGTAAATGCTGTTGGTAAAAATTTCTCTTTGAGCAACTTTCACTTCATATTCAGCTTAACTCCACTAGCCGTTTTTCACTTGGTAAGGGGACGCTGACGAGTCCTTCAGACTGTCAGTACTGGGAAACTGTGTTCCCCTTACTCTTTTGATGATGTGACTGTTGGGACAGTTTTTCTAAAGTCCACCCAAGTGGACTTTAAAGAAATGATACCCTGGGCAATACAGAAACTCCAACTCTTGGGGACAGGCTTGTACCACTCAGTAAAGGGGTAGTTGTTGCAGAGCAGCCAGGCTTAACTTAGGAGGGCGAGAAGGGCTGTAGGAAGTTACAAAGAACTTGTAGCATACATATGCACCAAAGAAACACTTATACACTGATTTATTCTAAAAATAGTGGTTTCTTTTATATATGCATGGGCAAAGAGATTGTTTTAGAAAGGGAAGTACTATTGTAAGTCAAACACAATATTAAAATCAACACTATACTTATGTTATGTTGATTTGTACCACGCACTACCACCACCCAAGGGCAATCTCCAGGCACTCGAGTTGCTC
Organism: Ambystoma mexicanum; assembly: GCF_040938575.1. NCBI lineage: Eukaryota > Metazoa > Chordata > Amphibia > Caudata > Ambystomatidae > Ambystoma > Ambystoma mexicanum. The sequence goes on from NC_090940.1 coordinate 39,595,080, forward strand.
TGCAGGAGAGGGGGGGTGGAGGGTTTAGTGGGGAATGTGTGAGAGAATAGATTCCAAACCAGGAGGAATTGGCCTCTTTGAATGTTGTTTTGCATGTGCTATTTTGTGCGCGGCCTCATGCATTATAACCGTATGGGTAAGATTCTGTGCCTCGGGTGTGTGGTAGTGTTTTGTGTTAGTGTGTTTGGTTATGATGGGGTTGGTTGTTTCCACTGGTTAGATAGTGTCCCCAAGGGATCCAGGGTCACAGGCGGTCCAAACTGTAAGGTAATCCTGCATCTTGGTGTATAGTCGCATTTTTGATGGTTTTGCACTATCTGTGTTTTTCACTCTCCGTGTGGACCATAGTAATGGTACTATGTTTGTCGGTTGTGACTAGCCTAAGATCTGGTGAAGTGGCGTCAGTTATGTTGGAGAAGCAGGAAGGGAGAAGGGTTAGTAAAGTTGCTCAATTTGTTTGTTTGGGAGCCTCTGTCACAGCCCTTTAGATGACGGTATCTAGCCAAGCCAGATTTTTGTTTGTGGTTCTTTTAACCCATCTTGTCTCTGCTCTTGTTTAGCAAAATTGAATGCCGTAACCGTGTGGGAGACTACACCAGCCTTGTCCTCTTGGTAATCGTTAAGCCTCCTATTGGTATAGGTGTGTACTACACAAGTTGGTAGAACGACTGAGCAGCCAGACTTATCTCAAGAGAGGTAAATGTGAGCTGTAGAGATGTATATATATAACAACAAGGACCGTTTTGGGATTGCCTACTGTGGGTTGCCCAATTCAATAGTCACACTTAGGAAACACACAGTTTCTTTGTTAAAAAAGATGATTCGAGTGAGCATGTGTCTCTAGCTTGGCTTTCAAGCATATGTGAGTGCACTGTCGTGCTAAAAAACACATGTTGGGGCACATAAAGAGTGGGTCATGTGTCTGCTGCTTTCTAGATGAAAAGAACTGGACTCTTTAATGGGTTTTCTCTGTCAGGCAGGTGCAGAAGCGTTAAAGAAGAAAAAAGGGGGGGTCGGCTATGAAATGACCTGACCTAGAGGACAATAAGATCACCCAGAGTCAGTGCATTTGGACTCTGGATCCCCAAACCAATTAACCCCGAGGGGCCCACCCTTACGAAAGAATCGAGAGAGAAAGATTCACCGAAGAAGATCCCCCCCTTGTTTCTTCTTTTTTAACGCTTCTGCACCTGCCTGACAGAGAAAACCCATTAAAGATGCCAGTTCTTTTCATCTAGAAAGCAGCAGACACATGACCCACTCTTTATGTGGCCCAACATGGTTTTTTTTAGCACGACACAGTGCACTGACATGTGCTTGAAAGCCAAGCTAGAGACACGTGCTCACTTGAATCATCTTTTTTAACAAAGAAACTGTGCGTTTCCTAAGTGTGACTAGTTGTAGAGATGTAACACTGATTTTCACAATTACAAGTATCCAAATAACACACTCAAGGCTTTCTAGTAAGATAAGTATTTATTTAACGGTCAGTTTTAAATAAGCCTTCTTTAAAAAGGGCAATATGCAACAATACAAATACACTTCATGATTCTTCTTCAGATTTAAGATAAGCAAGTCGATAACCTTTTGGGATGCCTTGCACACACTTCCTACACTCCTGAGTGACTTCATTTACTAGGACAGTGTTTGGCATTAATATTTCACTTTTTACACTTGATGCAATTCTGAGATTGTGGAAAAGGGTAGGGAAGGAAAGGGTTAACCGATTCTCAGAGCATGTGAATACTTTTCAACCTCCCAATGAAGTCTGGTTAGATTTGTACCAGCAATACAAGTTAAACTTATATACCACCTATGAGGGACAGTTGGAACTTAAGTCAAAGGGTTGGACGAGTCTGCAGGGAGCCAGAACAGCCAAAGTCAATTTGAGCAATGTCTATGGAGCTGTGGCACTTCTTTAGACAGCACAAAAGTATTGCACAAAGTTTAGAGAGTTTGTAGTAAAAAAGATTCACTGTTGGGCCACAAGCTGTGAGGCTTGTGAAGGGCAAAGCTGCAATCAACTCTGCAAAAAGCAGCTACTGCAAGTCTCCAGTGAGAACAAGTAAGCTACAGAGCAAAGAGGTAAGTACCCCTTAGTCAAGACAGTACCTTAGATTTGAAGAAGATCCAGTTGGCTTCTGTTCTGGTTGCAGTCTCGCAGACCCTTGGTTCCTGGGCCTCCGTCGTGGGAACAAGAGAGAGGATGTCTGGATGACTCCAAACTGAAGTTTGAAGGTCGGTGGCGGCTATGCGCTATTTCCAATTCAGTGGCACTTTGTGGTTTCAGCTACTGGTCAATAGCACCACCACGGTTCTTGGACACTTGGTCTTCCCTTGCTTCTGTAGTCTAGCACTCTGGTGTGTTGACTCGGGCTTGGGTCGTCCTGCTTCAGGAGGGTGCTCAGGATCTTCTTGGAGCTCTGGTCCGGCTTAAAGACGATGGACTCGATTCTTTTTTTCCTGATCCCTGGCACTCGGTTCCAGCAGCAGCACAGGACAGCCAGCAGGGAGCGGTTTTCCAGCAAAGTTCGTCTTGTGGTCAGTTGGTCCCACCAACCTAAGGGAAGAGGTCCATTCCGGGCTTCTCTAGTCGATACGCAATTGGAGCTTCAGCACTGCAGGGCTTCACGGGGCAGTTCAACGGTCCAGGAGTCCAGGAGGGTGCAGCAAGCTTCTCCAGTTGCCTTCGTTGGATGTTTCGTCCAGTGGTCGATTCTGCCTTCTGTTCAAGAGACCGCACCTTTTATGCAGGTTTCTCCCATTAATGCACAGCCTAGCTGTCGCTCACACAGCAGGGTCAGCCAGCCAATCAGCACTGGGTACATTCAGGTAACCAAGGAGACGAAGGACAGGGAGTTTCGGCACCTCCTTTGCTTCCTGCCCTGCCAGACACACTGGAGCCAGAGGCCGGTTTCAGCACTGATGTCCGCCAAAGGCAAACCGAACAAAGGGGGTTAAACCTGATTTGGTGCGCAGAGTAAAACCCAAGAAAGACCTCACAGCAAGAACTGGGCACCCATGGGTGCATTACCGCAGCTGAGGATTCAGCCTCCGGTAAAAACGCACAATGGTAGGAAAATTAAACCATTGCCACCAGCCATTAAATGTCGTGAGGGTAACATAAAAGTAGCTACTAAGTAACCCCCAGTACTTCCCCATTAGATGGTGTATACTGGACCTACATCGGAAAAACAGCTAAGTAAAGCCAATTTCACTTTACTACTCTTGGGAATAGTAATTCACCCAGGAGAAAGTATTTAAACCTTATGGGAAATCCAAAGGATTTCTCTGTGACACTGCAATGAAGGTTCTGTGTCTCACAATACAAAAGGTAGATGCCTGTGGAGTTTGTCATACTCCAAAAACAAAGTAACAGAGTCCAAATCAGATGAAAAATACATGAAATAGTGACAAAAAGGTCTCACTTACTGCAGCATAAAAATTAAAAGTCCTAAAGTCCAGCAAAAGAGCTGGGGGGTCTCTAAGGTGGGAGGAATTAGGCACTTAAATGAACATTCTCCCTGATTTTGTTGTATAGGAAGTTTATGATTGCGAATGTACCCTCTATCTTGACTGTTCTGGCTAAATATGTGTTGGCTACTCATGCTAAAATGGTGAAATGGAAAGCCGGTGCTAAAAATATTCTGGAGCAAATAGGGATGTCTGGAAAAATCACTGATTGCCAACCCGAATAAGGTTAAGGGAAAATTGTGGTTACAGGATTGGATCCGGACGAGGGAGAGGTGTCAACTTCTTAGATTATTCAGGGTGCAGCCCTTTGCCCTGAAGAAATTACATGTAGCTGAACAATATGTGATCAAATTCCCAGATCCCAAACAGAGATCTTTGTATATGAGACTAAGATTCAACCTTTGGTACACTAGAGAGGTTATGTTTATTAGAAAAGTGTGTGATGGTAATTATTGCTGTTTCTGCTCCTGTGACGCCAAAATAGAAACCTTAAGGCACTTGATTGCAGAAAACCCAGTATTATTACCAACAAGAGTGAAAGTTTTAGTTATTCCCCGAATATCGGATCTTGGATTCAGACATGTTTTGGGAATTGCTCTACAATAGTTCCAACTGCAGAATGAATGTAGCAATGATACATTTTATGCAATCTCTTAATTTGTTGGAGCATTATGAAAGATGCACTTTTTTGTATATGTCCTATTATTTAGAAGTGATTTGTGCTGTTTGCAGCTTATGTTTTTGAAAAAATATTAAGTTGCTGTTTTGTTAGATTAGGATTCCTGTTGTAAATAGGAAAGATGAATTGAAATGAATGAATTGAAGTGGGTTTGTTATACTGTATTACTTGAATGTTTTAAAATTTGAAAGGCTGTTTTTCAGCTAAATCAAATAAAAATGAAAAAAAACATTCTCCCGAACAGCTCTAGTTGTGTCTGCCATGTTGTTGCTTCCAGTGTCCTTCTCTGTAGTCGTTGTCTGCTGAATAGCCAGGTTTTGATCAGTTTCCTGAAGGTAATGTGCTCTTCTGTGGCTCTAATTACTTTGGGCATGCTGTTCCAGATGTTAGCAATTAGACGTGAGAACGCTGTTCCTTTTGTATTGCCCTTTTCCCTAGCGTTTTGCCTCTATTTGTAGGTCATTGCTGGATCTTAATTCCCTTACTGGGCGATGCAGAGCACTATGAATTTGATTCGCTTATTTACTGGTAACCAGTGCAGGCTTTTCAGTGCTGGTGTGATGTGGTCTCGTATGTTTAGTCTTGGTAGGATCCTGGCTGGTGTATTTTGCACCCTTTGGAGTTTTATGGTATGTCTTTCTGGCATTCCTTTGTAGAGGCTGTTCGCGTAGTCAATTCTTGTATGTATCAGGGATATGTGAAGGTACTGTGTGGAAAGGAGGGCTAAGAGATTAGTCCTCTGAGCAGTCATAGGAAGAAGCTTTTTTTGGTGATTGCTTTGTCTTGCGGTTCCATTGATAATCCGTTGTCCATGAGTATTCCGAGGTTGTTTACTTCATTGGTGGTTTCTGGTTTCATACCCATGCTGATCAGTCAGTCCAGTTGTGTGTTCCCTCTGTCGAATCCTGTGGGTGAGAGCATTATTTGCATTTTTGCTGGGTTCAGTTTGAGGTTGTTCATTGGCATCCAGTTGTAGATGACCTTGAGGCAGTTGAGGCTGTTATTTTGGTCCTGTGTTCTGTTTGTTTTCTTAATCGGTTTTGTGTCGTCTGCGTAGTTGTAGGCGGTAAGTCCGTGTATCAGATGGTTTTCATCAATGGGCACATGTAGATGTTTAAAAGTAGAAGGGAGAGGCTGGAATCCTGTGGCACGCCGCAGGATATATTTTTGGTGTTTGAGGTGAACAGTGGCAGGTAGGTTCTTTCGGTTTGGTTTGTTAGGAATGAGTTAAGCCACTTTAGTGCTGATACCTGTATGCCACATTCCGTCATTCTTTTTATTAGTGTTGCGTGGCTGATTTTGTCAAAAGCCGCTGATATGTCCAATAGTAGGAGGACCAATTCGGCGTGTCGTCTGTGTTTATTTTCAGTTCATCCCATATCGATGGAACTGCTCATTCTTTTCCTCTCATTGGTCTGAATCCAACTTGTGATCGGTCAAGTATTCAGTTTATCTCGATGTGTTTAAGAAGGATTTTGTACACATGGTTCTACAGAATCTTTGCTTGTTCGGTCAGGTTGGAGATCTGTCTGTAGTTGCTTGGGTCTTCTGCGTTTTCGGATTCCTTTTTTATTAGTGGTTTAATGTATGCTGATTTGAAGGAGGACGGTACTATTCCTGTTTTCAGTGATAAATTCATTAGGTTTTGGAAGTGTCACCAGGGTTCTGTGGTTGAGGATTCCTTTGAAGATGTCCAGGGAACAGGGGTCCCTTGGAGATCCTGCAAGGTTGGAGTCCTGATCAGTATGGCAAAAGTTTGCTCTGTGATTTGATCTAGGCTGGTGTGTTTTGCTGAAATATGTTTCTTCCGGTGTCTGTGGTCCGGCGGTCAGGGTTGTATTTGCCTGGGGTAGGTTGATGGTCTCCTGTATTGTCTACTTTTGCTCTCAAGTGTTTGGTGAAGTTGTCACAAAGTGTTTGTGTCGGGGTGATGTCGTTTTTGCAGGAAGAAGTGTTTTTCATCTCTTTGATTTTGAAGAGTTCTTTCTGTGGATTATATGTCGATTCTATTCTTGTGGCATAGTAGAACCTTTTTGGTTTGAGGACTGTTGCTTTGTATAGTTTGTGTTGTCTTAGGTATTTTATTTTGTCTTGTTGGGTATATTGTTCTCTCCATTTTATTTCCATTTTGCGATATTTTTTTTTTTTAGTTCTTTTAGTTCTTCTGTAAACCATTTTGCTGCCAGTTTTTTTGGGTGTTGCTTTAAATGTTTTAGCTTGTGCTAATTGGTGAAGGGCCTTGGTGAGTGTCTATGCTTGTTTCGGTGGATTCTGTTACGCTTGGGACAGTTTGGTCTAGAAGGTTTATTAGGGCCTCTAGGTCCAGGTTCTTCCTGTTTCTTTTCTTGCTGATATGGAGGATTTCCTTCCTGACCGGTAGGTGGGTTTGGGATGTGATGTAGAATGGTATTAAGTAGTGGTCGCTTCATCTCATTGGTGTCAGTGGTGCGGATGTGCATAGTCCTTCCCTGCAGGGATTTGCATCCAGGTGGTGTCCGCCGTCGTGGGTGGATCCGTTTACTATTTGCTTGAAATGCAAAGTTTCATGTAGGGTGCAGAATGACTTTGCTCTGGACTAGTTTTCTTTTTCGAACCATAAGTTGAAGTTTCCCAGTATGACTAGGTTTGTCATGGTGGATTAATAGCATGGCGGCCTTGTCCGCTAGTTTTTTTGCAAAGTTGTGGTTGTAGGATGGTGGTCTGTAGATCAGGAGGAATATTATGTTGGATTGGTTGTTGAGTTCTAGCTTGTTGAGGAGGGATTTGTAGTTTTCTGCGGTGGTTATGATGATTTGAGATGCTCGGATATGTTCTCTGTTTTATAATTGCGATTTTGCCTCTTCGGTTTTCTCTGGCGTGTATTAATTTATTATTGTCCGGTATTGCTTTGTTCGCGATGGTGTTAGTTGTCCGATAGCAAAGTTTCTGTGAGGATGAGCACGTCTGTACCTCCTTCGCTTAGGAGGTCATGGATTTCTGTTGAGCGTTTTGCCGTAGGTCTAACGTTGAGGAGGCTGCAGTGTAGTTAGTTTGATTTTCCTTCGGGTTGTTGATTGTATTGTTTGTTCTACCAGTGTGGTGTTGGTTGGTCTTTCGTTCCTTGTGGGTTTTCCTCAGTTCAACCTGTTTTGCGGAGTGGTTCTTTGTTGGTCAGTCTCTTCGTCGAGTAGAGTGATGAGGTTTCTGATGTTTGTTAATCTGCTTAGAATCACATGCTGTGCACAGTCTGACATCCAGTGGTCACTGCGGAGTATTGCATCTTGTTTTTCAAAAGTCGAAAAGGGGACATCGACATAGGCGTGTCTGTAACATTATCCCTATAGTGACGTGTAGTGTACCCAAAATCCCTCACGCGTCAAGGTCCCTCAGATTGTTTTTTTCCACCCAGAGTACTGGTCGCCTTAAGCAGAGCTCGTAAGAGACATTGCCATTGATCGACCCTTGGTCGATTTTGTTATTTGTTAACTCATATCACCTCCAGCCCTCTTTCGACGGCCATTCCACTTCCCCGCCGAGACAAGATCTTCGACGGCGGTGGTTTCCGACGGACGGTGATCTTATCGGCGCTGCCGAACATGTGGCCTGGCCTCGCCAGCCTACACAGTAGGGAGAGTGGGGGTCGGGGCGGACATTTGTTTTTCTTCTAGAATGCCTTTCCTACCCCCTTTCCTTCCGGGCCGTTGTCACTGGTTACGTCCTCAGCTATGGAGAGGGCTCCTTTTAAATTTTGCCCACGTTGTAAGGGCAAACTTCCATAGAAGGACGAGCATAAGCGGTGCAACCGCTGCCTACCCCTCGACCACAACGAGGCTGGTTGTGCGGCCTGTAAGCTCCTTCGCCCAAAAACTCTGCAGGAACGCAGGGTCAAAAGGTGGGCAGCCCATGGGATGTCGAAGGCTGATTCCTCACCCGCTGCCGCCGCCGAGTGTGACGAGGGGGATAGTGATAACTCCACCTCCGTAACGTAGGCTGTTGACCTCTAATCGGAGTGCTCTCGCTACGTCACGTCTGTCCCCGGCCCCGAAAGGCACGGCTCCGGCCCTGCTTATGGGGATGTACACCCCGCGACGCTGACGGACACAAAGTCACTAAGCACACAACCCACGGCCATTCGTCGAGTAAATCGAAGAAGGCCTCCGCGCCAACGGAGACGCCGACACAGCCGGCTGCCTCCACCGACCGTAGGGGTCGGCAGCCCTCCCCGCAGCCGCATGCGCGCCTAGCGACAGGGCCGTCTAGTACTAAGGGTGCTACCACTAAAACATTATCAGTCGAGACTCCTCGGGAGAAGGCGTCCATCGACGGCAAGGTTCCGCCTCCGCCGAAAACTACCCTCGACCAGCCCCCAACGGAGAGAATGGTCGAGGAAAGCATAGCAAGTATAGTCTCCCAGGACTCTCAAACGGCTGGTGAAGGAGTCACCGAAGCCCGCTCAAAAGGTCGACACGCCGAAACCTCTGCCTAGGTCGAAAGAGACACCCAGAAGTACTTCCCCACCGTCGGACCCACGGAAAAGTTTCTCACAAGGCGACGGGAGTATCTCCTCCACTTTATGGGAGAGATCTCGACACCTAGAGGCGGAGGAGCAAGCCTTTCCGCCACTCGACCGTTCTGGGGCATTCCAATGGTCTAGGGAGAGATTTGAATCCTGCATGAACAGGCTGGATAGGTTTGTGTCCACTTCTGAACACATTACACCTAAAAGGCGTAGGGAGGTATTACCTGAAGACCCTAGATCTAAATTCCCAAGACTTTTCGACCCACACGCGGAAGAGCTAGATACATATGACCTCACTGAAGAGGATCCCCACTTTCAGGAAGAGGACGAATTCATAAATACTGAGGATATACAAGACCCTGTAGGGGACTTTGAAGAAGACCCCGACATGTGCGAGTCACAGCCTTGGCAGTCCCCAGGGGCGTCATCGGACCCTGATGCTTTGGATCTGGCCTCTCCACAGACTACGCCTGTCGGAGACCCTTCACCTGTGGACGATCAATCCACATTTAATGCCATGCTACACAAGGCGGCAGCACACCTTCAAATCGATACGGGGGAGGCTACCCCAGAAGTCGATTTTGTTGAAGGAATAATCAAAGAAAAGCCACCTGCTAGCCAAGCCATACCCTCCTCCCCTCCATCAAGAGACGGCTCGTTCCCTCTATATCTACACCTGCCTTAATTAGAGGTATGAACCCACGGATCGAGAAGCGTTTTAGCCCCTCACCCTCAGATCCCTTATATATCAGGGGTCATTCCATACCAGATTCTGTGGTGGTGACCACCACGAGAAAAAGGGCGGGGTTCCGCTGTCCACCAGTGAGGCACCTCCCGATAAAGAGGGGAAAAAGCTCTATGCTCTAGGGAAAAGGATTACATCCTCTGCAGCTTTCGCCACGCGTATTGCCAGCAATACCACTCTGTTGGCTAGTTAAGCAGATGCCCAATGGGGTCTGTTGAGCGAAGGTCTGCAAGAAGTCCCTGAGCCCTTTCGTAACCGCTTACTGGCCAGAGTCTCGGAAGGCTCTCAAATGAACCAAAGCATAATCAAGAATACTTTAGATGCTGCGGAAACGGCTGGCCATTCCTTAGTCCAGGGCGTACTCCTTAAAAGACATGCATGGCTCAGAAACTCAGGTTTCAAGCCAGAAACACAGGTGCCCCTCATCAACAAACCCCTTGAGGATTCCAGCTGGTTTGGTAAGGCGGTTGATGACACACTGGAAACAGCTAAGAAGGAGCACGAAACATTAAAGACCCTGGACCAAATCACGAGACCGCCTAATAAGCGCGGATATGGCAATAGGCACTCTTTTCGTGGCCAACAACAAACTCAACAGCAATACACCTCAGCCAACAACTGGTCCTCCCCTCAGGGAACCAGAGGTTATAACACGCAGTATGCTCAAAGAGGACAATGTCGTGGCAAGGAAAGAGGTGGTGGCCCTACTCCTAGAGGCCCCCTCGGCTACCACCACCAAATGACCCGAAGATTCGGGTCCGCTCCCATGCATCTCTGGTCGGGGGCCAGTTAACATCTTTTCTGCAAGCATGGGAGGGAATTACCACAGACCGTTGCGTGCTGTCAACAATAGCCCAGGGTTACTGTATCGAGTTCAGCCGGTCCTCGACATTCAGACTGCCAAAGGGAAGACGTCTCACACCAGAACACCTTCTCATCCTTCTTCAGGAAGTGGAATCGCTGCTGCAAAAAGGAGCCATAGAGGTCATGCCTCTGTCACAGGTAAAGGAGGGTATTTATTCAGTATACTTTCTTGTACCCAAAAAAGATCTAACCATGTGCCCTGTATTAGATCTGCGCCCAGCAAACAAATTTGTAAAACCTCAAAAGTTTCGGATGGTGACTCTGCAGGGAAGTAATCCCCCTGCTCACAGAGGAGGATTACATGGCAACACTAGACATGAAAGTTGCATACTTTCATATTTCAATGTTGCCAGCGCACAGGAAATACCTCAGGTTCATGATAGAAGGCAAACACTATCAGTTCAAAGTGCTACCCTTCGGCATAGCCTCAGCGCCAAGGGTATTCACGAAGGTACTGGCAGTGGTAGCGGCACACCTGCACAGGTTGTCCATTCCGGTCTATCCTTACCTCGACGACTGGCTCATAACAGAGGATTCTTACGAAACATGCTTCTCAAATACCAAGGACTACAGACCTCTTGTTTCACCTGGGCTTCTCCATCAATGAGAAGTCGTCCACTCTAAACGCCAGCCAAGCCAAGCAATTCCTAGGGGCTCTAATTCGAACAAAGGACGGCCTTGTCTTCCCCTCCAACGAGAGGGTCCAAAACATGCTGTTTCAGATCCTTCAATATGTAACCGGTCGAGAGGTGAGGGTACGCAAAGCCATGCGATTGCTAGGAATGAAGGTGTCATGTATTTATTTGGTCCCTCACGCGCGCCTGTGCATGCGCCCAATGCAAGAGTGGTTCAACAGCCAGTGGTGTCAGGCCAGCAGACAATGCAACGATCTAGTGGTTGTCTCGCAAGCCTTGGTTCTCTCGCTATGGTGGTGGTCGAGGGAAAACCTTGTGTTGTGGAAATCCTTTGTCACCCCCGCAGTGGACTCCACTCTAACCACAGACTCATCCCTCACAGGGTGGGGGGCTCGCCTATCCCATCAGACTGCACACAGAGTTTGGACTCCCAAGTGTGGCGTCCAAACACATACACCTGCTGGAATTGTTGGCGGTCTTCAAGCACTGAAGGCTTTCCAGACACACCTACAAGGAAAGACAGTGCTGATCCTCACAGACAGTACCATGGCCATGAACTACTGAACAAGCAAGGGGGCACTTACTCTCCAGGACTGTCCAAGCTGTCCCACAACATCTGGAAGTGGGCTCTCAAACTCATGTTCCTGTTATCTCAACATGTACCAGGGGAACTCAATCTTCTGGCAGACGGACTCAGCAGAGACTTCCCTCTACCCGAGTATGAATGGCGATTACATGAAGACATAGTCTACAACGTTTTTGCAGAATGGGGTTTCGCAGAGATCGACCTGTTCGCAACTCTGGAGAGCACCCAAGGCCAAGATTACGCCTCCAGGTACCCCCAGGACCGCTCCAAGGGCAACGGCCTCTGGATAACATGGTCAGGGAAATTTGTCTAGGCTCGCCCCCCCGCCCCCCTGTCTCCTCTTCTCAACAAGATAGTGCACAAGATGCACCAGGAACCAGTTACAATGATACTGGTGGGCCCCTTGTGGGCCCGCCAACCCTGGTTCACTCATCTGATGGAGATGTCACTGTCTCCTCCAGTGAAACAGCCCTGCCCGTACATCATGTTGTCACAGGACAGGGGCCGAACGCTGCATCCATGCCCACAGACCCTGAACTTGGCAGCCTGGCTCCTGAGGTCATAGAATTTGGTCATTTGCAACTCCCTCAGAGATGCATGGACATTCTCAGGGAGGCTAGGAAACCGAACACTCGCTACTGCTACTCTAGTAAATGGAAACGGTTCATCACCTGGTGTAGCTCAAAGAGCATCAACCCCGTTGACTGCTCTCCCACACATATTGTTTTATACCTGACTCACCTGCTGGACTCAGGTTTAGTCTTTAATTGTATAAGGTGTCATGGTGGAAAGTTCCAGTTATTAAAGCCTTCATGGAGAGAGTGAAAAGAATTCACCCTCCTATATCTAACCCAGCTCCCGGATGGGACCTGAACATTGTGTTAACCAGGCTAATGGCCTCCCCCTTTGAGCCCATGCATAAAGCGACCCTTAAGGATATCACTCTTAAGACTGCTTTCTTGATAGCGATCACCTCCATGAAGAGAGTGAGTGAACTACAAGCGTTCTCTATCTTAGATCCCTTTGTAACAGTTCACAAAGATAAGGTGGTTCTACGCGCACACCCTAGGTTTGTGCCGAAATTCATTTCAAAGTTTCACGTCAACCAGTCTATAGAACTACCAACGTTCTTTCAAAATCCTTCAAACTTGGGGGAGAAGAGCCTACACACACTCGATCTGTGCAGGGCAGTCATGTTTTATATGGAAAGAACTTGTCCACTAAGAAAGACTAATCAGTTCTTTGTCTCATTGGCGTCAGGAAGAGAAGGAGATGCGGTCTCCAACTCCACTATCTCTACATGGATTGTCCAGTGCATCACTCTTAAGAGAGAACTGCCCTTCAAGCCTAGAGCGCACTCGAGGCACTTGGGCATCCATAGCCTTCATTGCAAATGTTCCTTCCCCTAGTGTTTTATTTGCAAAGCGGCATCCTGGAGTTCTGTACACACATTTACAAAACACTATTGTCTAGATGCCCATTCTAGATCTGATTCCCAGGTGGGACAAGCAGTACTAAGACATCTTTTCACTACAGTTCCTTCTCATAACCCATCTCCAACTCTGGGTACTGCTCGCTAGTCTATACACAGCATGTGATTCTAAGCAAATTAACAAGCATCAGAAGACATGCATTACTTACCGTAAAAGCATTTCTGATGATTGTATCTGCTTAGATTCACATGCGCCCTCCCTGCCTCCCCGCTCGGGGTGGAAGGAACATAGACATCTTACTACTTTCTCTCTTTATGTACTCACTCACTACAGCCTTGGGCTCCCTCATGGCAGAAAAAATGCAATCTGAGGGACCTCGGCGCATGAGGGATTTTGGGTACTACACACGTCACGATGGGGATAGTCTAACAGACACGCCTATGCAGACGTCCCCTTTCGGTCCCCGAAAGACGAGATGCAATACTCCGCGGTTACCACTGGATGTCAGACCATATGGACAGCATGTCAATCTAAGCAGATACAATCATCAGAAATGCTTTTACGGTAAGTAATGCATGTCTTAACTTTACTTTCTCTGGGAAACAGTAGTTTATCCCAGAGAAGGTGTTTAAACCTTGGGATAGCCTCAAAGGCTGCCCTGTGTCACTGCACTGAGGGTGCTGTGACACACATGAAAAGATGATGCCTAAGGAGTTATCTAAAACCCCATAATCAAAGAACACAAGAGTAAAACGCACATCAAAATACATAAGTGGGGAAAAAAGGCTTACACACTCTCCAGGTAAAAAGATCAAGTCCTCAGAAATCCAGCAACGTTGCTGGGGGTCTCTAAGGTGAAGGGAATTAGCACTTTTATGAGAATTCTCCCGAACATGGTTTTACTAAACCTTTAGTTGGAATTCAGAAAACTGTCCTAACAAAGGGCATACCCCCCTGGTGCTGGAAAGAGATCACATCTGGTTTTGCACAATACACACCACACAGAAGGAAGCCTGCACCAGATCCATGGGAAGAGTCTCATACCGCCTTGGATGGAAGCAGAACGCCTGGTGAGGGCAAACACTCTCCAGGGATCCAACAGTGAAGTCAGTAATCATGGGCAATAAGGAATGCTGATGTTTTGGGACTTTGAACTTTGGGTGTAACCAAGAACTTTTAGTGCTCTTTAAGACTTTTTAGTGGAACTTTGTCTTCACCTTGGAAAAGGATTGGTGACCTGGGGAATAGTCATTCCCTCAGGAAATAGTCCCTTGCTTTGCTTCACTGGAACCATAGTCCGCTGTCCAGAAGAAGGGAGCCGTAATTCTGCACCAAGAAGACTCACCATTTTAGTTTAGCTATAAGTTTAGCTATAAGTGTAAGGGAAGGAAATAGGTTTCTGACACAGGACGGTGGACTTTTTATTTTCCCAGACGTCCTGACAGTGTCCGAAGTGTTTTGGTTGAGGCATTGAAATTCCTCTTGGAAGATAGGGAAAGCTTGGGTTTTCTCTTCATTTTCCGAAACAAAAGTTTATAGCCAAAATAATGCCACCTGTGTCCTTCTCTTACTTCAACATCCTTCCAAGAAATATGCACTCCTCTTCCGTATCCTGTATTCCTTACCTTACTCAAGTATGGAAAAAGATGAAAGCAGATGAAACAAAAAAACAGAATACCAAATCTGAGGGTCAAGAAACCTTACCCTTAAAGAAAAAAAAAAGAAAAAGAAAAAAAAAAGGCTAAAGAAGTAAGACCTTCTACTGGACACTGACCAAAATGGCGCGATAATATAGTAAAATCATTCCAAGAATGTGGACGTCCTGCAAAGTCCAGTGTTGCAGTCTCCTCCCAACTATATCAGGGAAAGGACCAAAGAGTCCAATCTTACAACTCAATTCAAATGGGAGCATCCACAGGAGAAAATAAGCTGAAACAAAGGCCTGTACCAACGTAACCGCAAACGTCACAGTAGAGTTGGAAATCTTAGAGCAAAATCGTAAAAACGGTATATGGTAGAACAAAACACTGCTCCCAAGATTAAGTTTAGCATCGCTAAGATCCTGTTTCATGGTTACTTATTTCCGTGGTTGGCTGGGGCGTTGCGTTGAGGGTGTAATTGTATTGTTGCTGCACAGCCACTCTGGAAATGTTTCTGTTCACTGGTGCTCCTTCTCGTAACCGCCATTGCAGCTGCCATTAATGCAGCGCATGTGACTTGATAACCCCACCCTCAGTGGAACCCTAACAATCCTGAACTGATGTAATGTGACTGGAATAACAACTTTGATGAATTAGTGAAAAGGAAGATAGCCTTTGTGTGCTTCTTTCTGAAGCATGTTAGTCTAATGCCCTACATTATTATCCAGATAACTTGTTGAGAAGTCAATTCATGTGTTTTGGATGTAATGGATTGGGTTATTGAATACATTATGTTGAGAAAAGTAGTAACTATTGTTAAAATGTTGTACATAAAATATATTAAACTGTTGTACTCTTACGTGCCGTCCCCTTTCCTCCATACTTTTGGGACATTCCGTCCTGTGGGACGGGACCGGAGCACTTTTTGTAAAAATGCATCAAATTGAAAAATGTGTCCTTCCCTTTTTACGTGTGGTACCGCACACAGCCGTAACCCTGCCCTCCTTAGCTCTGCCCCGCGCATTGCCCTTCAGTCCTTTTCTCTGCGCGGTCGGGGCTGGATGTACTAGCATCACCGAGAAGACCTTTTTTCTTTCCCGTTGTCCTTCTCTCCTGTTTCGGTTCTGCGGTTGCGTAGTCCTCCGTCTATGCTGGAGCATCTGGGATTTGCCACTTGTTCTTCTTGCGAGCGTCGCTTCGCTACGGCGGATCCCCATTCTCTCTGCTTGAGTGTTTGGGACCGGATCACCGTTGGTACTAGTGTTTCTTCTGCGACTCCCTTTCGGTCCGGGCACTTCAACGTCGTCTTCGTAGGTGGAAGAAAATCTTCCAGAAGGTTCCTCCATCGCATTTCCAACTCTTCATTGACGGAAAGAAGAGAGTTCTTTACTTTTCAGAGCACCCCGGCTGGGGGGCTCTTTCCCGGGGTCCTCCAGGTCCGGGAGGGGCTTCAAAAGCTACCTAATAGGCGTACCAGGGTTTTCTCTGAGGGTTTCCGCGAGGGGCCTGCCTAAACCAGATCACGATCCGAGGTTCACCGATCAGGTGCGAATAGCCAGCATAGTCGTGCTGAGGCGTTGGGTACCGGAGTTCGCGCCGAGGTCTCCTTGTCTGGAGCTTCCCCCACAGACACCGGGGTGCACCCTGAGGCCTCTTGATTTTTTCTGTACTGAACCACGGTTCGAGGCCCCTCTCGAGCGAGCTATTAAGACCGTACTCTGTTCCGAGGTGCCTCTTAATGAGGCTAACGTGTGTACCAACAGAACTGAGAGGCATGTAAAGGTCTCGTCTGTGAGGTGGATTCCTCAACTTTCCCGCGCTCGCGGAGGCACCGGTTCTGTTAAGGGGGCACAGGGAGAGGTCGTCGACTGTAACTCCTCTGTTACCAGCGTTGACGAGGTTCCTCCTTTGGAGGATAATTCAAGGGACAGGATGTCCAGTAAACATCCAAGGCCCCATAATACCGGCTCTGCCGAGGATCCTTGTGTCAAGGCTAAAATGTTTCCAATTTGTGGAGTCAACTGCCTCGTTTACACATGTGACACAGTTCTCCTCAGATGTTCACAAAATGGCTGGCGTTCCTGCCTGGTGTACGGTGGCCAGTTTGGATTCTTCCCTCACAACCACGCTATCGTCGACGGGTGCTGGGAACCTTCTTTTTGGTGGACAACCATATCCACCTGACGGTGTGACTCCGCTCCGCCCTTCCTATGACTGCCGTGCTCGGATGCCACTACTACATTTGGTCTCTCTTCCGCCTACATCTGCCCAATTGGTCTATGTAGACCCGGTTGGTGGCAGGCCCTCTTGGCAGCCCTCCTCTCTTTGTGGGGTTATGTTCCTCATGATAGGCCTCTGTACGCTCCGGCGCATAAGGCCTCGGCAGAGGATGCCTTTTTTGGGAAATTTCTTAGTCTAATGAACTCTGATACCATGAGGGAGTACTTTAAGGGCCTCTTTAGGGAAATCTGCCTTCAGACTCCGTTGCCTGCCACGACATTTCCTGTCATTGGACCTGTTGCCCCAGCGGTAGCACCTTCTCTGCCGCCCGGCCCTCCTCCGGCTCTTCCGCCTCTGCCTCCCTTGTTAAAGGTGGAGAAGTCTTCAGCAGAGCGTAATGTCAATCTGACGCCTGTCGCGTCGCAGTCGGGGATCTGGATGCTCTAGACGACCCTTTGGCAGATCAGGACAGTGAGGACTAGCCCCGCTCTGTACGACCATTTCACGACCGGGTACTGGACGTGTCACTCTTTGACATACCAGTGCCTGAGGCACCCGCTGGGCAGGAAGGGGTGCTTTCGGGGCGCTGACCTTATCTCCACAGGAGCGGACTGGCCTGTTCCTTCAGAGGGACATCCTCGCTGCGGCCCGCAAGGTCTGGGATAAACTCCACACCAGGCTGCACATAAAAGAATTGATGCCAGTTAAAGGCTTCACACCTCTGAGGAAGTAGCCTTGGCATCATGCCCGCTTCCATCCTTGACAGTGGTAACGGCTGCCACTCTGCAATCCAAGCCGGCCTCTGCGACTTCTGCAGCTGCAACTCAAGTTCTGTCCAAGGATGGCAAATTGCTTGCGGCAGCGAATATGAAACTCTGTAGAGATTTGGCTAATTTCAAGGAGTTCATTCCTGTTGACAGGTTAGAAGACTTTAAAGGGTGGCTTGTCAGACGCTAGAGTGTTGGCGCAGGATATACTGGCAGTTGCTGAGCATCATGTTGACACCTCGGCTCTTGGCCTCATGCTGGGGGTGGACACCTCTCGTCAGGCTTGACTTCATGCAACAGTTTTCAAAGGAGGTCCAAGATAAAGTTCTGAACCTGCCTTTTGATGGCAAAGAGTTTTCACTCTTCAACGGATGACAAGCTCACTAAGGCGAGCACGCAAACTGCCAATTCTCTGTCACTGCTCATGAAGGCCCCAGTCAAAGGTCAGAGATCTGGGGTCCCTATCTCAATCCTCTTCAGGCTTTAGAGGGTTCTAAGATCGCAGGTCACGCAGGACTCATCCTCCGCCGGGTAACTCCTGCCGGAGGCAGCCACATGGCCGTTTTTTCTCTCGGTAGTCAGCCTCTTCTTCAGGGACAGGTAGTCTCTATGCCGAAAAATCTTCAAAATTTTTTGGCGCTTGCACGAGACTCCGGTGGGAGGAAGAATCTCGTCTCATCTGGAGTCGTGGCAAACCGTCACCGACGACCGGTGGGTTTTGTCTATCGCTCGGGTGGGCTTCCGCTTGCCCCATCCCCACCCTTCAATCCTCCCTTTCAGCAGTCGGGGACACCCTCCCTCAGAGCCGAGGTCCAGAAGCTTCTAGATCTCAGGGCTATAGAACCCTTTCACCTAGTGGAACGAGGGGAGGGCTTCTACTCTCGTCTGTTTACGGTGCCAAAACCCAACCAGGCTGGCGTGCGCTTCATTCTAGACCTTTCCCAGTTCAACATTTCTCTTCCCCAAGAGAAATTCAAGATGATTACGCCCAGCCAAATAAAGTCCTCTCTTCAAAAGGGCGACTGGCTCAGCGTTGTGGACCTTAAGGATGCTTATATGCATAGCCTGATCTGGAGCCTGATCTGCGGTTCTCCTTGAGAGAGGAGCACCATCAGTTTTGAGTGCTCCCTTTTGGTCTCAGCTCTGCGCCGCGTGTCCTCACAAAGATGTCAGTCATTGTGGCATTTTGGAGGGTATTCATGTTTATCCATATTTGGACGACTGACTTCTGTGCAGTCCCTGTCCGGTGAAAGCCTCAAGCAATCTTCAGTCTCTCCTTCAGCTCCTGTTCAGTCTTGGGCTGTCTGTGAACTGGCGGAAATTCTCCATAACGACCTCTCAGGACCTGATATTCCTGGGTTTTCGTTCGCGCACGATCGACTGCAGGGTGTACTTGATGGTGGACCGGATGGCGGATCTGTTAACCACATGTCAAGTCTTCTTTCAGTCGGAGAGCATGTCCGCTTGGTGGTTCGAGGCCTCTGGGCCTCATGGCCTCGTGCATGCTTGCTCTTCCCGTGGCGCGTCTCAAGATGCGACTTACGCAGTTGGCTCTTCGGAGCTCCTGGCTCCAGGCAGTGGATCCGACAACAAAATTATCTCGGTTCCACCCTACATGACAGATCTCCTTTGGTGGTCTTCTTCCAGCAATCTGTCGGTGGGTGCGCCCTTTCAGGAGCCCTCCCCTCAGGTGACGATTACGACTACTCATGCCTTATCGTGTGGGGCGCGACGATGGGGCATCTTCAGGTTTTCGACCTGTGGTCGTCGCTGGACAGACAATTTCACATACATTATCTGGAACTTCTGGCGATTTTCCTGGCGCTCAAAAGCTTTCACGCCAGGGAATGTGAACAAGGTGCTCCGCATCCGCATGGATAATGCGGTATCCATCTTTTACGTCAACAAGCAGGGGGTACCAAGTCACCTCCCCATGTAGATCTAGCCATTCAGATTTGGGAATGGGCCATTCTTCCCAGTGTTTGGCTGTTGACTGTACACATTCCGGGCCAGCTGAATGTAACGGCACTCTCTCAGCCGGCGAGCGGTGGTCAGCTACGAGTGGGAGCTGAACACAGATTTTCTCTGAACTTTTTCGCCATTGGCGCACTCCAGAAGTGGACCTCCTTGCGACGTCATTGAACAGGAAACTTCCTCTTAATGCTTCCAGGAACGGGCTGGAAGCCTCTTCCTTGGGGGATGCTCTCAAGATTCTGTGGCACAACATGAAGGCCTACGTCTTCCCGCCTCTTCCTCTGATTCACCGGGCGCTATTCAAGCTCAGGAACCCGTCGAATTGCACTTTCCTGTTCATAGACCCGTGGTGGCCAGCCAGATTCTGGTTTTCGGAGCTTCAGCATCTGTCAGTCTGCTCATCGATCATGCTTCCGCCGATTCCCGACCTGCTTCACCAGAGCGATCAGAAGTTGTGGCACCTCTCCCCACAATCATTCAGGTTGGCGGTCTGGTGCCTTAGTTCAAATCTTTAGAGAGTTTCAATTTGTCCACGGATAATATGCGCATTATCCAAGCGGCTAGAAAACCTTCGACCAGGTCTCTGTATAGGAGCAAATGGCTCTGTTTCTGTCACTGGTGTTTAGCAAAAAAGCTGGACCCCAGAGAAGCTGCTATCGACGCAGTGCTGTCTTTCATTTCTCATCTGCCAGCTTCAGGCATGCATGTTTTGTCTTGTAGGACTTATTTGTCGGCTTTTGCCACCTACCTGTCCACTGACTCTTGCTCTTTTTCTTTGACAAACCCTATCATTAAAAGGCACTTTGCTGGTCTGTTGGATCTGTATCCACCTGTGCGCATCCCGCATCCTAAGTGGGGTCTGAATGTGGCCCTTACTGCTTTAGGTCATAAACCCTTTGAACCCACGGCTATGGCAGACTTGAAATTCCTTTCATGGAAAATGGCCTTTTTGATTGCGGTAACTTCGACAAGGCGTGTAAGCGAGCTTCAGGCCTTGTCAGTAGAACATCCATTCCTCACCTTTCACAAGGATAAGGTTGTCCTCCGGACCAATCCCTCTTTCCTTCCAAAGGTGGTATCTGATGTTCATCTGAACCAGTCTATTTCCTTAACAGTTTTCTTCCCAGAACCGGCTTCAGATGTCGAGAGGGTTCTTCATAATTTGGATGTAAGGCGAGCCCTTAAGTTTTATTTGGACAGAATATCTAATCTTCAGAGCTCTTCCCAGCTCTTGGTGACCTTCGGAGACCCGAAAGGAAAGCCGGCTTCAAAAGCAACTATCTCCCGATGGATTGCTTCCTGTATCTCTGAAGCGTATTCCGTTCAGGGCCTTCAACCTCCAAAGGGAATTCACGCCCAACTTGTGCGGGGCAAGGCAGCTGCTACTGCCTTCGAAAAATATGTTCATGGGAAACCATTGCCAAGGCAGCCACGTGGGTTTCCCCATCAGCCTTTGTGAAGCATTACTGCTTAGACCTGAGCTCCAGGGCTGATGCTCAGTTCAGGCAAGCTGTTCTTAAAAACCTTTCATTAAAGGAGTTCCATCCACCCGTTATCCTGTAAGGAGTGCTTGGTAATCTCTCAAAAGTATGGAGGAAAGGGGACGGGACATAGGAGTATAATAAAGTTACTCACCATAGTGACTACCGTACTCCCGAGTCCATAGTCCCCTTTCCTCTGTACGCCCGCCAACCGTCCCCTCTAATAAGTATAATCTATTATTGATTAAATGGTCTCAGACCTGGCGATAGAAAAGGACTGATGGCGCGGGGCGGACTTAAGGAGGGCGGGGTTACGGCCGCGTGCGATACCCCGTGTAAAAAAAGGACACATTTTTCAATTTGACGCTTTTTTTACAAAAAGTGCTCCGGTCCCGTCCCACAGTACATAATGTCCCAAAAGTATGGAGGAAAGGGGACTATGGATTTAGGAGTAAGGTAGTCACTACGGTGAGTAACTTTATTATTCTTGGAACATTGCATTAGAGGTGTTCAGGTGGCTTATCAGCATTGACTAGGTTTTTATTAGATGTATTAAGTCTGCAAAGGTGACAAATGAGTCTTGATGATTCGATTTGTCGGTTGCTTTCATATTTGGGTAATTTCTTTTTAACATTGTTATTGTCTATATTGTAAGATTATGTGTTTATGCTGTAGGTTGCATGTAAACAAAATATTTTTTATAAAAAATTAAACCATACAAAATGTTTAGCGTCTCCCCACCGGCCTCCAACAATTCGTATCTTCCACATCATTATGGAACATTGTGTTAATATGATGTGAAATGGGTGTAGATGTGAAGGGGCATTTGGATAGCTTATGTATGTGGGAAAAGTCGGTCATTGCCCGAGATTGTAACCAGCCATGGCAAGTGCTGTAGTTGCTCTTCCTTGTGAGACTTTTCCTCTTCTTTACACATTTTGGCTGAGTTTTCCTTATCGTCCGTAGGTGAGGGCCACAGCGCGAGACCTGTATGACGACCACTTCAAGGCAGTGGAGAGCATGCCTCGGGGTGTGGTGGTGACGTTGAGGAACATTGCCACACAGCTGGAGTCTGCCTGGGAACTCCATACCAACCGCCAGGCAAGTGTGCTGCATGCCTCCTCCGTCCTTGGGTGTTTGACATGCTAATCTTTCCTTTGCTTTCACGCACTATTATCCAGAGAGCATTATAGCTCTTTCACCACTGCCCTGCCGCACTGGTTGTACAAAGAGAACTGATTTTTCTATTGGCTCCCCCAGAATCCACCATGTGCCCATTTACTATTGCCCTTTCCAGAGTAGATGTCCTTGTTCTCATTTACCTTGGTGCTCTCCTTTACAGTGATTGCCTTCTGGACACTTTTCAGTTTCTCTTTTGAGTTACTCGAGAATGTAGTGCTTTATTATTGGCCAGTCCAAATCGCTCTCCCTGTCACCCATACTGTCAGCACATAGTCGTGTTCCTATTAGACACATCCCTATTTCCTTTTAGGTTTTCCATCTTCCTGTGAATATTCACACCTTTTGTCCTGAACTCCTTTTTATCCTGCAGTGCATTGAAGGAGAGAACACCTGGAGAGATCTGATGAAGACTGCTTTAGAGAACCTTATTGTTCTACTGAAGGATGAAAATACCATATCCCCTTATGAAATGTGCAGCAGTGGGCTGGTGCAAGCCCTTCTCACAGCTTTAAACAACGTAAGTGTGCATACCGCTGTTAGGCAGAATTGAATGCAGTACTACAGTTTTCGGTAGCGAGCTGAGCAGCCAGGCTCATCTCAAGATACAAGGATGTTATACAGAGGTCTTACAATCACAGTGGTTCAAGTGGACACTTACACTCACGGTTTCTTGGTAAAACACTTATTAATTTATTAGTCATTTAGAAAACATTCACTAGAAGGAGGCAACTTAATATTATACACAAACACACTTCAGTACTGAACCAATAAGTTTCTGAGTAAATTAGGCTCCCTTGAAATAGGAGCAAAATGGCAATTCAGTTACTTTAAATGGGAGTAAAATGCACAAGTTAATAGAATAGATCACAAATACTTTCTTGGGTAGTGCAAATAGTTCCAGTTCACTAGAGGACTTGATTCAGTTCAATAGGCCTAGGCCAAAGTCAATGGGCTAGTGTCTTGGATAGGAAACAGCAGTTCCATTAGTAAACGGTAAAGTCTTTTCCAAAGTTCTCAGTAGTTTGTACAAAAAAGAATCCTATTTTGGGTCACAAGCTGATTAGGCCTGCAAGTTGGGAAAGTTCCATGAACTTTCACTGCGAGAGATCCGTTCTCTCAATCTGGTTGGTGCAGTACTTTAATATGAAGAAAAGATGCAGCTGAAGACGTTGGTTCCTGGCAGTTCCTGCAGATCTCACTGTTCCTGCGTCTGTCGTGGGCACAAGAGGGAGGACGCTGGGGGACTCCGGCACTGAACGGGATCGTCGTGAAACGCTGACAAAATGGAGTTACTTCAGTTCGAGTAGCTATAGTCAAGCACACAAGCTGGTGTCCTTCCCCCTAGTTAAACCTAACCAGCTCAGAGACTGGTATCCAGGTGGTTTACGAGTTGATTGGTCCCACCAACTCAAAGGAAGAAGTCGTCCTTGAAGGGGCTTCTCTGTCGAGATGAAATTGGCAATTCGGACTTGCACCAGGGCTTCACTGAGCAAACCAACGGTCCAGGAGTTGCAGCAGCCGTCCTCTTCCAGCTAGTCTTCGGTTCTTTGGTTCCAGTGGTCAACTCTGCTTTCCAGTCCAAGAGACTTCGCTTTTAAAGAGTTTTTTCCCATTCATTCCAGCCCAGCTGCCTTTCACCCAGCAGGGTGGCTGTCCTTGCTGGACAGCCAGCCAATCACACCAGAGTTCATTTGGGTCTCCTAGGAGACTAAGCACAGGGAGTTTCGGGCACCTCCCTCACTTCCTGCCCACCCCAGACACTCAGGCGCCAGAGGCGGTCTTCAGTCCTGAAGCCCGCCAAAGGCATAGAAACAAAGGGACCAAACCTGGTTTGGTGCGCAGAGACAAACTCTAGAAGGACCTTTCCAAAAAAAATTGCAAAAAAGAAACTTGACCTGTTTAAACAAAGGGGGTTAAGGCACCATCTTGAAAAACATGGTATCAGGTCCCAGCGCTGATCTCCTCCAGGAGCAGATGAATAGCCCACCTAGTCCCTCAAACCAGTATATCCAACAATCAATTGAACAATTATTGAATTGACCAGAGTGGGGGAAAAGGGGATTTGGAGAAAATAACAAACGGCCAGGATAACACTGGAGTCCTCAACTGCTTGGCACCTTGGAACTCTGGATACCTGCAAATGATATAGCAATAATTAAATTCTAAATTGAAAACTACGTAACCATTTTCAATATGTACTTTCCCAGAACCCTCTGTTACCTGGCAGTCTGTTTCTTTACTTAGAGACTCTTGAAAGAATTAATCTTTATTTTTAAATTGCTTTTGTCTGCTGAATTCTTTGACTTCAAACTCCCCATTAACTATCTGGATACTCAATGTAGTGAAGAATCTTCAGTAATTGAACACTTGAACTTGTATTGAATGCTTTTGAAAACTTGCTGAGGACATCTAATTGACATCTATTAAATCAATTGATTTTTCTGCTAGATTTTTAAATTGCCATTAGTTTGCTGAGTTCACTAGTAGTCCTATTGTCTTGGTATTGGATTTATTTATAAAATTGTAGAACACTTCAATATACATGCGCATTTTTAGAGAACACTGCTGAAATATTTTGTTCGCGCGCACAAGCTACCTTATGTCACTCGCCTCCACAGGATCGCGCAATATTGAAAATCGCTGTCTTCTAATATATAAGCTGCACGCCTCCACAGGATCGCGTTACTCAGATGATCGCTGTCTTCTAATTTCTGATGCTTGTTAATCTGCTTAGAATCACATGCTGTGCACATGGTCCGACATCCAGTGGTAACCGCGGAGTATTGCATCTTGTCTTTTGGGGGACCGAAAGGGGACGTCGGCATAGGCGTGTCTGAAACACTATCCCTATCGTGACGTGTGTAGTACCCAAAATCCCTCACGCGCCGAGGTCCCTCAGATTGTTTTTTTCTGCCCAGATAACTGGTCGCCCTATAGCGGAACTCTTCATGAGACATTGTTTATCTTACCGAATTGTCGGTTTAATCCCCGTTAAGCCAAGAAGGAGCACAAGACTATTAAGTCGCTGCACCAGATTTCCCAAAAACCCTCTTCACAGAGGGGCAGCAATTCTCGGCGGTCCTTTCGAGGACAAGCCCGTGCCGCTCAAAATAATTTCGGCACGGGCAACTTCAACTCAAGTCAACCGGCTGCAAGCCTCACTTACTACCCCTAGAGGGGTCAGAAGTGCGGAAAGAATAGAGGCAGAGGCTCCAATTCCAGAGGTGCGTCAACCTCGGGTCAGAAATGACCACCAAGTTCAGGTCCCCTCCCATGTCTCCCCGGTCGGGGGCGATTAGCATCTTTCCTTAAGGCAAGGGAGGGGATAACTTCAGACCAGTGACTATTAAAGACGGTTGCCCACGGTTACTGAGTGGAATTTGCCCGACGCCCATAGTTCAGACCGCCGAAACATCGACGCCTTTCACCGGAACATCTGCAGATCCTGGTCCAAGCCGTCCCGATTCTTCAGGTAAACAAGGGTATCTATTCAATATACTTCCTTGTACCCAAAAAGGATCTCACCATGCGTCTTGTTCTAGACCTGCGCCCAGCGAACAAGTTCATAAAGCCCCAGAGGTTTCGCATGGTAAGACTGCAAGAGGTGATCCCATTGCTAAAACAAGGGGACTTCATGACAACATTGGATATGAAAGATGCATACTTTCATATTTCAATGCTGCCAGCGCACAGACAATTCCTAAGATTTGTGATTCAGGACAAACACTGCCAGTTCAAGGTACTCCCATTCGGCATAGCCTCGGCGCCAAGGGTGTTTACCAAGGTCCTGGCAGTGGCAGCAGCACACCTGCACAGACTTTCAGTTCCAGTTTACCCTGACCCCGACGATTGGCTCATCATGGGGGACTCGTTCGACGTGTGTTTTTCGAACACCCAAAAGACAGTAGACCTACTGTTCAGCCTGGGATTTTCTTTCAACGAAAAGAAATCCAGCTTAGTCCCCAGCTAAGTAAAACAGTTCCTGGGGGCTCCAATTCGTACGGAAGACGGTCTAGCCTTCCCTTCCAGCGAGAGGGTTCAGAACATGCTCTCTCAACTTCCTCAGTATGTAGCCAGTCGGGAGGCGACGGTACGCAAAGCTATGCTTTTGCTAGGAATGATGGTGTCATGCATATACTTGGTCCCCCACGTGCGGCTGCGCATGCGTCCCATGCAAGAGTGGCTCAACAGCCAGTGGTGTCAGGCCAGCGGACAATGGGAAGATCTGTTAGTTGTCTCGCCAGCCCTCGTTCTCTCTCTGCAGTGGTGGTCGAGGGAGAACCTCTTGAAGGGGAAAACCTTCACCACCCCTGCAGTGGAAGCCACTCTCACGACAGACGCATCTCTCACAGGGTGGGGGCCTCACCTGCTTCAAAAGACAGCGCACGGAGTGTGGTCCCCTCGGGTAGCGTCCAACCATATAAACCTACTGGAGCTACTGGCAGTGTTCAAAGCATTGAAAGCCTTTCAGGAGCAACTGCAAGGGAAGACAGTGCTGGTCTTAACCGACAGCACAACAGCAATGTATTACCTGAACAAACAGGGGGGCACTCACTCTCCAGGGCTATCCAAGCTGTCCCAAAACATCTGGATGTGGGCTCTCAAACACAAGATGTTTCTGATATCCCAACATGTTCCAGGGGAACTCAATCTTCTGGCAGACGTACTCTGCAGAGATTTTCCTCTGCCAGAAGAATACGAATGGCATCTGCACGAAGACATTGTATCCAACGTCTTCGCAGAATGCGGGGTTTCCAGAGATCAATCTGTTCGCTACTCAGGAGATCGCCCAATGCCCAGATTACGCCTCCAGGTACCCCCAGAACCGATCCAAGGGGAATGGTCTCTGGATAACTTGGTCGGGGAAATTTGTTTACACTCCCCCCCCCCCCCCCCCCCACCCCTCCCCCGACTCCCCTTCTGAACAAGATAGTACACAAGATGCACCAGGAACCAGTCACCATGATTCTGGTGGCTTCCATGTGGGCCCGCCAACCCTGGTTTGCGCACCTGATGGAAATGTCCCTCTCCCCACCAGTCAAGCTGCCCTGCCTGTACAACATGTTGTCTCAGGACAGGGGGGAGACTCTGCACCCATGCCCACAAACTCTGAACTTAGCAGCCTGGCTCCTGAGGTCATAGAGTTTGGACATCTGCAACTCCCTCAAAGATGCATGGACGTACTGAGGGAGGTAAGAAAGCCTAACACACGTTATTGCTATGCCAGCAAATGGAAACGTTTTGTCATCTGGTGCAGTTCCAAAGGTGTCAATCGCACCGATTGCTCGCCTTCACACATTGTGTTATATCTAACCCATCTGTTGGACTCTGGGTTAGTCTTCAATTCCTTAAAGGTTCACCTAGCGGCGTTGTCAGCCTACACCACGTCACAGCAAAAGGTGTCAAGGTGGAAAGTACCTGTGATTAAAGCCTTTATGGAAGGGGTTAAAAGAATTTATTCCCCCACTCACCCAGCCCCTGGGTGGGATCTAAATGTAGTTTTAACTAGGCTCATGGGACCCCCTTTTGAGCCTATGCATAAAGCTAGTCTGAAAGACCTGACTTACAAGACAGCCTTTCTAGTAGCTATCACTTCTAATAGAAGAGTTAGCGAACTACAGGCCCTCTCGGTCTTCGACCCCTTTGTTACAGTCCACAAAGATAAGGTAGTTCTGCGCACTCATCCCAGATTTGCGCCGAAATTTATTTCGAAGTTCCATGTGAACCAGTCAATCGAACTACCCACGTTCTTCCAGGGACCTACTAACATGGCCGAAAGAAGCCTTCACACACTAGATGTGTGCAGGGCAGTCATGTTCTACATGGATAGAACCAACCCACTGAAGAAAACTAAACAATTGTTTGTTTCAGTGGCAGCTGGTAGAGAAGGGGACCCTGTCTCTAAATCAGCAATATCAAGGTGGATTGTCAAATGCATCACACTATGTTACACTCTTGCAAAGAGAGAACTGCCCTTCAAGCCTAGAGCACATTCTACTCGAGGCACTGGGGCATCCATAGCATTCATTGCAAATGTTCCCCTAGAGTCCATTTGCAAAGCGGCAACCTGGAGTTCTGTACACACCTTTACAAAACACTATTGCCTAGACACTCATTCTAGGTCTGATTCTCAGGTGGGGCAAGCAGTACTAAGACATCTTTTTTCTGCTGTTCCTTCTCACAACCCACCTCCAACTCCGGGTACTGCTCGCTAGTCTATGCACAGCATGTGATTCTAAGCAGATTAACAAGCATCAGAAGACATGCATTACTTACCGTGAAAGCATTTCTGATGAATGTATCTGCTTAGATTCACATGCGGCCTCCCTGCTAGGGGTGGAAGGAACATAGACTTCTTACTACTTTCTCTCTTCATGTACTCACTCACTATAGCCTTGGGCTCCCTCATGGCAGAAAAAATACAATCGGAGGGACCTCGGCGCGTGAGGGATTTTGGGTACTACACACGTCACGATAGGGATAGTGTTTCAGACACACCTATGCCGACGTCCCCTTTCGGTCCCCCGAAAGACAAGATGCAATACTCCGCGGTTATCACTGGATGTCGGACCATATGCACAGCATGTGAATCTAAGCAGATACAATCATCAGAAATGCTATTACGGTAAGTATTGCATGTCATACAAGCCGCACGCCGCCACAGGATCGCGTTACTCAGATGATCGCTGCCTTCTATTATAATGCGCACACACGTAACCTCGGGCCGCACACCGCCACCTGGTCGCGCAACACCGATGAATCTCCTCAGATACGATGAAGACGAAAACTGTAAAACGCGGATACAAAGAACTTCCTGGGCACGCCGCCCCACGTCACCGGGTCCTTTTCTCAAAAGTGGCCGACACGCGACGTACAAACGAACGCCTTTGCTCTTACTGCAAGCCTCCAAAAGTTGCGCGCACGCTGATGGTCAATATTCAAAGCTGCGCGCACATAAAGGAAACAAACGTTCAAAAGAGCGTTGGAATTAGTTTTTTCCTTTCCAAAAATTATTTACATTGGTTGCACAACAGTCTTAGACTTTTCTTCAATACTTGAATTACATTTTCAAAAACATAACTTGAATCAAATTAAATTATATATGAAAACAGTTTCTCAAACTTGTTTTTTGCATAACTTTAGTCACTTATCTGTATTTTTCAGATGAATTGATATCAAGTATTCTGAGGTTTCTTTAGTTTTCCTTTTGAATTTACTGGAGCTCGGATGCGCTGTGACCATCCATGAATCCATGAACATATCTTGAATGAAAGGCAGTTTAGAACCTTCCCTAAGGTTCTAAACTGCATCACAGTAGTCATCAGCCAATCACTGCTGATCAGGAAGTATTCCACCATCTTGAGCTGGGACAATAGTTGCTGGCTGATATAATGATTAGATTAAGGAAATGTCTTTATGTGCAATTAACCTAATCTATCTACTATAAAAACTTGACAAAGGCTAACGTAATTCCTTCTGTTACCCAGTGACCTGACACATGGCTCCCGCGAATTTTAACTTCCGGTATTCGAGGTCGGGAAAAATCATGGCAGTTCGTTGTAAAACCACTGCCACCAGCCATTTCGATAGGAAAGGGTAGCATTTGACTGCTAAATGAGTTTCTAGACATAGGGGATTCTAGGTAACCCCTCCAGTACTCTATAGGAAGATAGTGTGTGCTGGGTCTAGGAATTTAAAAGACTAGTAAAGTCAATTTAACCTTACATTCTCTGGGAAACAGTAGTTTATCCCAGAGAGGGTATTTAAACATTGTGGAAGTCTAAAAAGACATCCCTGTGTCACTGCACTGAGGGTGCTCTGTGACGCACATAAAGAAGATGATGCCTATGGAGTTGTCTAAAACTCCATAACCAAAAGAAATAAACACAGAAAACAAACAATTAAAAAGTTCAAAGCCCCAAAGTGTAGCAAGAGAGCTGGGGGTTTCTAAGGTAGAGAGGAATTAGCACATTTTGAGAATTCTCCTTAACAACTGCCAAGAAGGGGCAGTAAATAGCATGGGAAAGAGATTTGATGTGCAAGGAGCCCCCTTGTTCTATGTACTGTAAAGCCACCGTGCTAACTATTTAAACCCACCCTATTATATGCAGTGATGCCCCGAGGTGAACTACATCTTTCTTATTTAAGCAGAGAGCACGTCTGACAGAAATGCTGTTTCTCTGGCATGGATTCATATGCTCATGAATATTCCCAGTCAGGCCAGGAATACTCGGTAAAAGAAAAAAGTTTCACTTTCATTTAAAAACGGTCTTTCTTATCTAAACCAATCACTGCACTCTGGTCATACTGCCACCAGCAAATGACTGCCCGCTCCCTAATCCCCTCCTCTGGCAGCCATCTTCACGTTTTTACTGCACGTTTAAATGTTGGGAGTCCTCGAGTTTTGCTCCGTGAGCTAGTCTGTTTTTTCACGCTTTTTTCGAGAAAGTCCTATTTTTGTCAAACAGAGCCCATATGCTTTTCCTCTACATTGGCTAACAAGCGTGGATCCATTTGTCAGTGAATTTCAGCGCCCCTCAAGGGCAAGGATCGTCGAGTGTTCATCGAAAATTCCAGAAGGCCATCAGGCCTACTCCGCATCATGTCGGAAGAGAAGAAAGGGGGAAGCTCCCTTTTCAAGCTCTCTTCCAACTGCGGATTGTGTTTGTAGAGGACAAACCCCTTCAGTGCCTCTACTGTCTCCACCTGGACCACCGAGGAGGAGATTGCGAGATCTGCCTCGGGTTCAGCAAGAGAACCAGGAAAGATCATCACAGTAGACTGGCGTCGTGGCTTAGTGCCAAGGCCACTACCCTGTACCCCAAGCAGGGGTATGCCTCACCCAAGACCCACCGGTCCGAGGAGCGGGCTTCGAACTCCTTTGAGGGCGCCCCATCTGTGGG
Organism: Ambystoma mexicanum; assembly: GCF_040938575.1. NCBI lineage: Eukaryota > Metazoa > Chordata > Amphibia > Caudata > Ambystomatidae > Ambystoma > Ambystoma mexicanum. The sequence goes on from NC_090940.1 coordinate 39,626,161, forward strand.
GGCCCAAGACAAGGCCAAGCACTGCAAGTCAGTTTCCGTTGGGGTTGCTGCGCAAGTGGGTCCCGCAGTGGGCAGGGCGTGTTGAACCTCACCATATGCTTCCATCTCCAGTCATCGATCCAGCTCCTCCTCAAAGAGGAAGTTGGCCAACCCGGCTAAGCTGCGGGAGAAACCGGAGAAGCCTAAGGTGTAAGAGAAGGATACTAGCCTGCCTAAGAAGGTCCAGGCGGCACAGGAAAAATAGTCGTTGACGATCGAGATGGTAGCGGTCGCTCTTTCGAAGGCCATAGAGGCTGACACGGTCAGGGTATCCATGGCTGTGCCCAGTGTGTCCCTGCCCCTCGGGCCTCCACCGAGGGGCATGGAGAGGATACCGGAAAAGAAGATGCCGGAGCTAAGCCCAAATCCGACCCCTCAGGATGCAAAAAGGGGGGGTGGGAGTCCTCGGGATGAGTCGCACTCCAAGGAACAAATATTTTGTCCTCAGACGAGGAAGACCACGGGGGACCATATACATGATCCATGAGGATGTGTAGTACAATGGAAACGCCGACTGAGACAACGGCAGAGACGGGGACGATGGAAACGCCAACTGAGAACAGCAGAGTCGGGGACGATGGAAATGCCAGCGGCACAGGGCCTAGTAGGCCGGCCGAGCCAGCACCAAGAGATGGATTGTTGTACATACTCTCGACCCTGCACAAGTTGGTGTTCAAAGTTCAGAAGAGGATGCCCCCGACCCCTGTGGCCCCAGATCAACCTCCGGCGAAAAAGAGGGAGCGCCACCAAGCACTGCCTCATCAATCTCCGCTTCTCCCCCCTGAGGGACCAGGACACTGGAACGGACTCAGCGACTACGACATCGACACGGCGGGCGGCTCACTGCAACCGAGGGCTTTGTCTCTGGACGAGGTGGGGCCGTTTCATGCCATGGTCGTCCGAGCCTCCATGCTCTTCCAACTAACACCCAAAGAGACCAAAAGGAAGGTTTCCTCTACCAGAGGCGCAAGGCAAAGAGGAAGACCATCACGTTGGTATCCCTCCTGGATGATATTTGGGAGGAGGGCCTGGCACTGGCTAAGTACCCAGCCCCAGCCAAGTGTTGCTCGAGGTAAAATACTGGGTGCCCGAGTCCGCACCTGGGTGCCTACGGTCACAACCGTCACCGGACTCTGTTATCGGCAGCTGCAAGGAAGAGATCTAAACCCTCGTCTTCGTCCTCCATCCGCAAAGGAAAGAAGCTGGACGCCATGGGGAGAAGGAACATCTACTCCGTGGCGTCGACCGTCAAGGCGGTCAACGCACTGGCGATTCTGGCCAGGTACGACGGACAACTCTGGTACAAGACAGCCCAGATTCTGGACTTCCTGCCAGACAAACGGGTAGAGGCGAACTATCTCCTCCAGGTAGGGGAGGTGGCGTTGGACCATGCCATTACAGTGGCCCTGGACATCGCCGACAGATGTGGAACAGTGTCTGTCTCTGGTGTCGAGGCTGGCTGAAGGCCACCAACCTCTGACAGGAGGTCCAGACGAGAGTTCTGAACCTGCCCTTCGCCAGGGGCAACCTCTTTGGGAAAACCGTCGACAAGTCTTTGCAGGCCATCAAGACTGACACGGAGAAGGCTTGTGCTCTGGGCACTCTTCAGCAGCACTGCCCTTCCTTTTGCGCCTCTGGCTGAAAGTCCGGCAGATCGGATGTTCGTACCCCCAACCCTCCTGGTCCACGACCCAGGAGGCCTACAGAGGCCGTTACGAGGCTTTCAGTGGAGGTGGCCAGCGCTGTTGTCGCTCCAGAGGCGGTACCCAGGTGCCGAAGCAGGACCGAACCGGCAAGTATGTCGGGCTCCCACCCATGCACCATGGTGGGCAGTCGGCCAGCGAGTTTTGTCTGCGAGTGTAAGATGATCTCCACTGACAGATGGGTGCTGGACGCTTCGCCCATGGACATACCCTGGAGTTTTAGCAAAACATTTCTGCGGATCCCTCCGCGGGCCCGGCAGGAACAGCACATCCCTCAGCTCCTGCAGGAGGTACATGCCATGCTACGAAAGGGGGCGATCGAGCCAGTTACAATACAACTCCGGGGCTCTGCAGTCTACTCCAGATACTTCTTAGTAAAGAAAAAGACAGGGGGCTGGAGGCCCATTCTAGACATGTGGCGTCTCAGCAAATGCCTCAAGTCCAAAAATTCAGGATGGTCACATTGCAGCACGTGCTCGGCTAACTGGAGGAAGAAGACTTCTCGACGTTGCTGGATCTGGAGAACGCATACTTCCCCGTCCACAGGAAGCATCGGAAGTTCCTGCTCTCTGTAGTCCAGGGAAGACCCTACCAATTCAAGGCCCTCCCTTTTGACCTGAAGTTGGCGCCCAGCGTGTTTGCGAAGTGACTGGCACCAGTGGCTGCCCATCTGTCAACAGGGGATACACATGTACCCGTACCTCGATGACTGGTTCATCCAGGCCAAGTCAAGGGATTTGGCCGTCGGACACAAGGAAAGGAGCGCCCAGCTGCTGATGGGATTCTCCGTGAATTATCCAAAGTCCTGCTTGACTCCAATGCAAAATGCACTGTTCCTGGGAGCCAACCTCAACACGGTCTCCTGCCTGGCATTGCCCTCGGGGGAGAAGGTAGCGGCCTTTCTGGGGAAGGTACAGCGGCTGTTGTCACTGAAGACCGCAACAGTGCAGTCCCTCAAAATGTTGCTCGGCCTGTCGTCGTTGTGCATGGCTAAAGATGCAACCTCTTCAGGAGTTCATTGACACTTGCTGGATACAAGTGTCCTGAGGCTTCACAGACATCCCTCTCGGCGAGGAGTTCCGTAGAACGATAAGGTGGTGGAGCTTCCACTCCATTGCCCGGGGTTCAGGGTTTCAGAGCCCCTCCATACCAGGAGACGGTCACCACAGACACTTCCCTGGAGGGCTGGGGAGCCCACATCAGACGTCTCCACGCCAGGGGCCTGTGGCTGCCTGAAGAGAAGGATATCCACATCAATATCCTGGAGCTGCGGGGCAATGTTCTGGGCCTTCAAGTCATTCCTTAACTTTTCTTTACTTAGTTTTTCTCTTTGTAGGTCCAGCACACACCATTGTATGTGGAGTGCTGGGGGATTACGTAGCCCCTTAACCTACTCTCTGATGTAACATTTGTTTGTTACCCTCACTACGTTAAATGGCTGTTGGCAGTGGTTTAATTTTTCCTAGCATTGTGGTTTTCTAACGCAGGCGGATCCCTCAGCTGCAGTACAGCACCCATGGGTGCCCATTTTCTCAAAATGGCCCCGGTCGTCTTTTTTCGCCATTTTCTGTTTGTGTCTTGCCTTTGGCGGGCTTCAGTCCTGAATCCTGCCTCTGGCTCCAGTGTGTCTGGAAGGACATGATGTGAGGGAGGGTCACGAAACTCCCCTGTCCTTTGTCTCTAGGACTGCCTGAATACAACCAATCCTGATTGACTGGCTGTTTGTTTATTCAGTACAGCCACCCTGGTGTGTGATTAACAGCCTAGGCTGTGCATGAATGGGAGAAACCTGCTTAAAAGGTGAGGGTTTTGGGACTAGAGGCAGAGTCGACCACAGGGAGAGACACCCGACGAAGAAACCGTGAACGAAGCTTGCTGCATCCTCCTGGACCTTTGAATTGCACGGTGAAGTTCTTTTGCTGTGCTGAAACTCCTTTTTCTGATCGACAAGAGATGCTCTGCAAGGGACGACTTCTTCCTTTGGGTTAGTGGGACCAACTAACCCCGAGACGAACTCCACTGGACCATCTTTCCTGATTGGCTATACTTCTTCGCTGCTGCAAGAACCGAGTGCCAGGGGTCGAGAATTTCGTAGTAGAGTGCAATGTCTGAAATCCGTCCAGAAGCTCCCGGAGTCTCCTACGGACCCTGCAGAAGTAGGACGACCATATCTCTTGTCCCCAAACCAGAGTGCAGGACCCAAGGAGTGAAGGAAGCACAACTAATATCAGAGATCCACGGTGGTGCTGTTTACTGAGCGCTGAAACTGCAAAGTGCTGAAGAGCCCGTAGCTGCCGACGACCTCCAAATTGCTGCTGCAGGAGCCCTCCAGACGTCCTCCTTCTTGTACCCATCGACTGAGGCTCAGGGACCCAGGGTCTGCACCGCTGCAACAGGACAGAATCCAGCTGGACCACTCTTCAAACCAGAGCTACTGTTTAGACTTGCTGTACTTACCTCAGTGTCGTGTCATTTTGAGCTGTAATTTTCTCAGTTGAGACTGGCATTGGCTTACCTGATTCCAACTTTGCTTTTCACAGCCTTAACAGCTTGTTACTACAAGTGATTTCTACAAAACGTTCCAAGAAGTGACTCTGCTCCATAGACTGTGCTCCAATTGGCTTTGGCTGTCCTGGCTCCCTGTAGACTGTCACTCATAGGTGGTTGTTAGGGAGAATTCTCAGAAATGTGCTAATTCCCTCCACCGAAACTCACTGTGCTTAGTCTCCTAGGAGATCCAAATGCACTCTGGCGTGATTGGCTGACTGTCCGGCAAGGACAGCCACCCTTCTGGGGGAGTGGCAGCTAGGCTGGAATGAAAGGGAGAAAACTGTTTAAAAGGCGAGTCTCTTGGACTGGAAAGCAGAGTCGACCACTGGGCGAAGGAACCGAAGAAGAACTTGAAGAGGACACCTGCTGCAACTCTTGGACTGTTGGTTTGCCCGTTGAAGCCCTGCTGCTGTGCTGAAAATCCAAATTCGTATCGACAAATAAGCCCTTGCAAGCAGTGTTAGGACAGTTTTTCTGAAGTCCAATTAAGGGCTTAGTAAAACCATTTCAACTGAGGAAGTACAAGACTTCACTCTTAGTATGAGGCTGTACCACCTGAGTTCAGGGTACCGTAGACAGAGCAGCCAGGCTTATCTTAGGAGGGAGAGAGGGCAGTAGACACAGTACAAGTGAAATTGTAATACAAATGATCCAAAGAAACTGAAACACTATGTATTGTAAAAATAAAGGATTTATTTAAATAGAGATAGGCCCAGATAAATCTAGGGGTAAGTAAGTACTAAAACATAAGAAATCACAGTATAAAAACACACTGTAAGGTTATACAAGTATAAACCTTATTTGGAACACCAAACGGTAGTTCTAGGGAAGTCAAAACATTGTTATACACAATTAATATAGGTCAAGCCTATTCTTTGGGAGTAAAAGACCAATGGTTACTTTCAGATTACATTCAGTAATACCAGGGCAGTAGGCCCTTCCAGTTGTACAGTGACTCTTGGAACAAATCAGTCTACTGGACAATATACTTTTGCTGAATAGTGAAACACTTATCCTAGGTGCAGTAAAAACCTATAACAACTATTGTCATAACACAAAGTTATACCAGGTGAGTAAAACGTAGGGATGTAATATACAATTACAGATGCTTTTGAAATGAGGGAACCCCAGATTGAGGTAAGCAATAACTCTGGTAACTTGTTTTGGATGGCACACAGCTAACGCAAGTTAAGTAAAACCCACTTACTTTAACTTCACAATGAAGGGGAAAGTAAAACCCAATGTCGCACTTTACTGAATAGTTATTCTAGGTAGGCAACAACCTAATGTAGACTTATTAAGGACAGGCTAGCGGCAAGTCAGTGGAAGCAAGACCCAATTGGGCGACACTCATACAGTTAACCTAACAGGACTAACCTGGTGATGCCAACAGTTGGAGGACACTCATACAAATACCCCACAGGAATAATCTGGTGAAACCAACACATTACTTTTGTAAAGAGGCACAACCTAATCACAGAAGAGTAAAATACCTTCACATCTACTTTCTATTAGACTGGCAACACAGTGGCTACGGAAGAAAAGATGTTAACCATACTTTTAAGAATAGTGCATCACACATTCAAGATCAGTAAGAACTTTTGTAACTGTTCACTCTTAGAATTACAGTTACCAACCAACTCTTTACAAGTAAGTAAAACACTTGATTTCTTTTCTAGGCAAAAGTCCCTATTGGAGCATGAGTGTTCTCAGTGGCAGAAGGGGGTCACTAGGACTAGTGACCAACAGGCAGTGTTAGACTAAGTTCTTAAGTGGCAAAAGTCAGAGTTCCTTAGGAAAACTGGGCAAAAAGGTGAGTACTTTACTTTTAAAGTTGGAAGAGGGTCCAGGGGCTTCACAGAAGACACCATAGCAGGATTCTAGCAGTGGGACTGGGTGCACTTGATGAGGGACCTCCCAATCGCAGAAAACACCCCAAAGCTACACAGTAATGCCAAAAGGCTTAAGTTAAGTATATACCCAAGCCAACAAAGTACCTCAGCAATGAAGAAGAGATTGCAGCAGGAGAACTTCAGGGACTGCAGCCAAATACCCGGTCAGTGGATTCCTTGTCCTGGAGACTGAACACAAGACCTCAGAAGGGACTTTGCAGCAGGGATCGATGAAGTCTCTAGGCAAGGTTTCCCTCGCAGCTGAATGTGGTTCTGCGGTTTTGGTGTCTTTTCAAGGAGCACAGAAAGACAGAAAATCATGTTTGAATTCTCGTCCTTTTAAAGGTCCAGCACTCCTGTGAGGGGGCTTCTTGGACTCGATTGGTGTCTCTGGAGATACACCAAGTTGCCCACGAAGTTTCAGTGAGATTCGGAATTCGGAAGACCGTGCACCGCACAGTGGTTGGAGGTCCCAGGGTATTGGGGTATTGCAAGAACGCAAAGTCGCAGCAACCCGGTGGATGGCTCAAAATGCAGGTGGTCTTGAGTCCAGTGGGTCTCAACAGGCTCTGGGTTTGGGTCGTCGTATTCAGAGACCCCAGGTCGATTGGAAGGAAGGGCTGCAGCAGGCTCCGGTTACACAGCAGGCTCTCTGGTCGCTGGAAATAATCTCTGCCGCTTTTCCTTAGTCATTCTCTTTGGTTTTCTGTTCCAGTGGTCGACATGACTTCAGCTTCCAGGTTTCCAGTATTTATCAGGAATTACAGCACAACCTCTGCATTCTCTCCCTGCATTTTACAAGAAAGGGGCGTCTGGTTGTCCAATCAGGACAGCCAGCCCCCCCACTGGGATTTGTCCCAGTTGAAGGAAGGCGTAAGACAAAGGATGGGGAGGTTTTGGACTCCCCCCCCCCCCCCCCCCCCACTTCCTGTGCATACAGACTGACTGGAGCCTGGGCGGGGTGTCCAGGGGACTCCTGCCGAAGATGAAACTCACACAGGAATTTCCTGCCCTGGATGTCAGGGTAAGGAACAAGAAATGGCAAGAAACACAAAAATGGCAGAAGACGACGACCGGGACCATTTTGGTAAAATGAGTACCCTTAGGTGCCTTTACTGCATCTGTGATCACAGCCCGCAGTAAAGGTTCACCAAATTAGTAAAAGGTATCACTGCCATCAGCCATTAAAGGTAAGCTTGTCACTGTAACATAATTGTTAGTTTTAATGTGAAAGGGGATACATTGTATCTCCCCAGCACTCCACATAAGGTGGGGGTGTGCTGGATTCACAGAATAAAATGTAAAAGGGATCCAAAGATCCTTTCTACCCTTGGGAACTGTAGTTCACTCAAGGTTAGCACAAGAATGTTAAATGGGGAGCCCCTAGATCAACCCAGCAACAACAGGCACTTATTGCCAATAAGTTGTTAAAGAGGATAACTTTAAAAAGACAGATTAGGTGAGTGTGGAAAAAGGTTCCCACTCACTGAGGTATTAATGAACAATATCCCACTAGAAAAGCAAAAGGTTCTGGGGTTGAAGTAGGAAAGGAAGATTTACCACTCTGTGGAAATCTTACCTAACAAGGACGACTTTTCCCTTTTGATTTGGTGGGACCAATCAACTCCAAAGTAAGCCACCTGGACATTCATCTTGGAGCTGGTTGAATTACCACAGAGCTGCTGCTGGAAACCGTTTAGCCAGGCAGAAGAACACCATATTGTGTGCGTTGCTTTTAAGCTGGCATAGAGCTCCAGGAAGATCCTCCGGACTCCCAGAAAGCAAGACTGACCAATCCTGAGCCACCTCAACAGAGGGCTGAACCCCAGATGCGAGGAAAGTCCATAAGGTATCCGAGAACCGCAGTGGTTGCGAGAAGCTGAAACCTCGAAGTGCCGCTGATCTGAAGTTTGCCCATTGCTGCCGCCAACCTTCATTTCGTAGTGGTGGAGTCTCCAGACGTCCTCCCTCTTGTCCCCATGACTGATGCACAGGAACGACTGGCTCTGCAGACCTACAACTGGAACAGCCACCAGCTGGAACCAATTTCTTCTTACGGTACTGTAAAAAGAAGGGGTTCTTGTCTCTTGTTATGCAGCCTTGCTAGCTCTTAGTTGAGACTTGTCTTGGTTGCTTTTGCAGAGTTGCTTGCAGCTTTGCCCTTCACAAGCCTCCCAGCTTGTGGCTCTACAGTGATTTCATTTTCTACAAAGACTTCTAAAACATTGTGCAAGACTTTTTACTTACCTTCAAGAAGTGCTTCAGCTCAACTAGACTTTAGTTCAATTAACATTGGCTGTCCTGGCTCCCTGAAATACTCTTCTATCCTCTGACTTTGTGCTTTAACTATCCCTCACCAAAAGTCAGACATTATATAATTTCTGTAACTGGGAAAGGGTTAATTCACTTTGCATTGGGGGGTTCAAAAGTACTTACCTGCTAAAGAATATTTGTTAACCATTGTTTTATTCCCTTATCTTTTCCTTTTGACACCATACTCCATATTGCTCTAAATGTACCAGTAATATTTCAATGTCCAGTGTCCTAGTTATTTGTCACCTCAGGGTGTAGGAAGTGTCTGTGTGCCATCCCAAATGGGTATCTACTGATTTAAAGAAACTGAGTGTGTATTTTGAAGTATTATTTTTGTCTCACATACATATTGCTCCCTTCTAAAGAAGGATTATTCAACTGACAGTTAAATTAATAAATAATTGATTAATCAAGAAACCTTGAGTGTAAGAGTTTACTTGGATACTTGTCACTGTGAATCTCTATGTACTCTTACATCTTGTGCCCTTTCCTCCATACTGCATGGGTGTCCCTGACCCCTCCCACCGGCGCCACTCCTCAGTCCCCTTTTCTGCTTCAACGGGAACGGGACGATTTCACCAGCGCTCCTAGGTTTGGCTTTGATCACGTAATACCACGCATTCTTCCTCAGATACTTTCTTCTATCTTTGTCTTCTTTTTTCAATCGGGTACTTGGTCCTATGGCGCCACGCTCCTCCCCGGCCGATGTCGACTTCAGCAGGTGGCCAGCCCCACGCTCTGCTTCCGCTGCCTTGGCCCCGACCACGGCTGGGAAGGTTGTACCTCATGCAACGCACTTACTCCACACGCACTGAAGAACATGCTAGCTCGGTGGAGGGAGCTCTTCGAAAGGTCGCCTCCAGAGGATCTGAAGGACTTTGTTGGACCGAGATTGCAGCCCAAGGTGGGGGCCACTATTTTCCATTGCACCCCGTAAGGGCGTCTCATTCCCAAGGAAATGCCAGAGTGAGAGGAACCTTTCTGATTTTCGCACCAGCACACGTAACAAGGCTAGTCCAGCTACCGGCCTCACGGCCGAGGGGTCATCAGGTCTTTCCGGAAACAGTCCTGAGGGACCGCAAGGTTCTTTTACCAGGTGTACACCCGAGGGGCAATGCTCTAGTAACGGCCTAATGTACGAGGGGGTGCCTGCAAGCAGCACTACCAGAGATTCTGCCGAAGGCAATACGCCTTCCAGGCCCTGTCCTGAAGTGCAGGGTAGGTCTCATGTTCCACCACCAAGAGTCTTGAAGACAGTTGGGCCCAGGGAGCCAAGCACGACGACTTCAGCATTTGCACGCAACTCGACAAAATGGCCGCCGCTCCAGATAACATGGCTGCTCGTCCAATGCCACTCCTAGGAACGGAGGAGGTGGGAAAAAGAGTTTCAAGGTGAGACTGGCATCAACCAGGTACATGGCCTACAGTTTATCCATCAGCAGTGCAGGGCGGGGTCTCCCTGCCACCGAGGCAGAATGCGCTCCGGCTGATGCAAACTCCTCAGATCGGGGGGGGGGGGTTCATCCTTCGGGATGCTATCGGGGTCATGCTCCCTCCGGTTACTCTATCAGCACCCATTGTCCTTTCTCCTCTGGCTGCGGCGCCGCAGGCCACAGTGCAGCCCCCTCTGCCCCAGCTGGCTTCTTCAATTCTGGCTCCCCTACCTCCCACAATACAGGTGGCTCCACACCAGTCTCTGCAACAGCCACCGGCTCTGGTTCCTACAGAGCAGCCCCTGCGCCCAGTACTCCTCCACCCTCCCCGGACGAACCGGACACCCTGGCGGACACAGATGAGGGGGACCCAGACATGCCATCGTCAGCCAAGGCCTTCCACGTATGACTTGCATGTTTTCCAGAATATCTGGGGCTTCCTCAACCCGAGGTCGAACAGCCCGAGGACGGGATTTTGGCTGAAGTCCTTAATCTACGTCCCCCTTCCAAGACTGCGATCCCGATGCAGAAGGATGTTGTTGCTTTGGCCAAGAAGAGATGGCTCAAGCCACACTCGGCCCAGTCTGTCAATCGGCGCCTCGACGCCAAATATAGGCAGATTGAGGCAGATCCACTTTTACTGTCGGCTCATCCTCAACCACTCTCTTTGGTGATAGCTGCAGCATCACTCTTCTCGAAGCCTCAGTCGGCCTTGGTCCCCTCGTCCTCTGTGCTGCTAGGCAAGGAGGAGAAGATCTTGGAGGCGTACAGAAAAAATCTGTACTCAACGCCTCTCTGCACCTGCGTCAACCCAACGCCGATACCATGCTGCATCCTTTAACACAAGGCTTTGGCAGGAAAAATCGCTGACTTCCTTCCCAAGCTTCTGGTGCAGAGCCAAGCACGCTTCAAGGCGGGGCTAGCAGAAGCCAAACTGGTGGCGCAGGACATCATGGAGGCCCACATCAGTACCTCAGGCCGGGCCATATGCATTGCCATGGACATGTGGACTGCCTGGCTTTCGGCTTCTAAGTTAAACCGTGACGTCCAGGAACGCATATTGGACCTTCCATTCGAGGGTAGTGACCTCTTTCACTTTACCACTGATGAGGAATTAGATAAAAGAATAACAGCTCGCAACGTCGAAATCTTTATTCAATCGAAGGACACCCCCAAGGCGTACACCCAGTTGCATCAACGCTCCAACAAGGGGTGGGCGTTCAGCGGGTTCCTGGGCTTCCAAGACAGCCTGACCGTTCTCCGAGTCCTCACCGGCGCAAACTACAAAAGGGGGGGAGGGAGGCGAGGGCTTTTTCCAGTCCCGCTCCTCCGCAGCAGCTTGAGATGGAAAGAAAGCATGACGCTTCCCTTCGGGTCCACGTGTCTCCAGTGGGGGGCAGGCTTGCCTTTCGCATGCAATTTTGGCGCCAGAACTTTTCGGATCCCTGGATCCTCTGTAGTATCCTCGGGGGTACCGCCTACCGGTCCCTCATATCCTCCCTCCTCCCCTCCACTCCCACAGATTGGGACAGCAACTCTTGGCAGAAATTCAGTTGCTCGTCGAGAACCAGGCAGTGGAAGAAGTCCAGTCCCAGCCTCCCACAGACGATTGGGATTCATTCCAGGATTTTCGCCATATAAAAGAACAACCAAGCTGGCCTGAGAGTTTTGTTCGACATTTTCACCCTCATCCTCTCCCTCCCTCTTCAAAAATTCAAGGTAGTTTAGCCAGCCCTCATTGCGGAGACACTAGACAGGGTAGACTGGATGTGCTCCCTGGATCTGAAGGGCACTTATCTACACGTCCGGATTTGGCAGCCACATCGTTCCTTCATCCGCTTCAGGATCATGGGATGTCATTTCCAATACAAGGTGCTACCCTTTGACCTCAACTCAGCCCCCAGGGTATTTACCAGGCTGAATGCAGTGGCCACCACGTCTACCCGTACCTGGACGACTGGCTCGTCTGGGCAAGATCTCCCGAGGTGGTCATCCAAACTTCTTCTGCACTTATTAACACACTTCATGATCTGGGGTTTACGATCAACCTCAAGAAGTCTCAGCTACAACCTAAGCAGAGCCTTACCTTCTTGGGTCTGATCTGGGAAACAAGCTCCGAGAGAGTCTTTCCCTCGGAGGACAGGATCACGGCCATTAAGAGAGACATTGCTCACTTCCTCTCCTGGGCAGTGACCTCGGCCTGGTGGTACCAACACTTGTTAGGTATCATGGCAGCGGTCCTACTGGACGTGCCCCACACGAGACTCGGGATGAGGAGATAACAGCTGCACTTTGCAGCCTCTTGGAATCGGGAGAAGGGCTCCCAAGCGGTGCCAGCCAGCATCCCTCCTCTCCACTTGGATCTCACATGGTGGTCCAGGGAATGCAACCTGCGGACGGGCAAGCCCTTCCGGCAGCCGGCCCGCAGGTCACCATCACTACGGACTCCTCCCTGGAAGGCTGGGGAGTCACTCTGGACAGCCACAGCCTCCATGGAGTCTGGACCCGGCAGGAGTCCCATATCAACTGGCTGGAGCTAAAGGCCATCTGGCTAGCTCTCAAGGCTTTCCTTCCGCTCATTGGGGGCAAGACCGTCCTTATCCAGACCGACAACTCCACCAGCATGTACTATGTCAAGTGGGGGGTACCAGGTCCCCGCCACAGTGCAGCCACCGGTCGGCATGTGGGAATGGACCCTGGAGAACATTTACCTCACGGCTGTCCACCTCCCGAGGAGGGATAACTGTTAGCGGACAGGCTCAGCAGACTGTGAGCAGTCAATTACGAATGGCAATTGACCGACCAGGTGTTGATAGAGATCTTCAGCAGATGGGGGCATCCTGAAGTGGATCTGTTTGCTTCCTGGGACAAAAGGAGGGGCCAACAGTTCGCGTCGTGGGAGGGGCAGTTCCCCGGCTCCCTGGGCAATGCATTCCATATACAGTGGGATGGCATGACCGCATATGCCTCAACTCCCACACCCCTGGTCCACAGGGTGATCCGCAAGACAAAGGCATCTTGCCACCTCAGCATCATTCCGATAGCGCCATGGTGGCCGGCGAGACTGTTTCTCCGAACTGCTCAGCCTCACAGACAGACCACCCATTCACCTTCCGATGGGGCCAGCCCATCTCCTGGCCCAGCAGTGGGGCATAGTCATCCACCCCGCCCCACAGAAGTTGGCCTTCGCAGCGTGGTTCCTGACCAGGTCACGCTCAAAAACCTGAGCCTATCACAGGCTAACCTGGATATTATTCAGGGTGCCAGGAGCAAGGCTACCAGGAGCCAATACAAGAGTAAATGGACTAGGTTCCGTCACTGGGCGGACTCTAAGGAGATCGATCGACCCCCCCCCCCCCCCGGCTCCCCTTGCGTGCACACTGGATGATGTGCTCTCCTTCTCGGCACACCTTGAGCACTCAGGAGTACAGGTGGACACATGGCACACCTATCTGGCAGCCATACGGTCTATAGAAATTTGGAGGAGGTTGTCTTCTCCACTTCCAACCCGATAGGAGACATTTGGCAGGCCTGTCCAGGCTCTACCCGCCCATCAAGAAGCCACACCCTGTGTGCGACCTTAATGTTCTGTTGGGCGCCTTGGCGCACAAACGTTTCGAGCCAATGGCGTCCCCAGAAATCAGGCTGGTCACCATTAAAACAGCTTTGTCAGTGTGCCTCACCTCTGCGTGCAGAGTCAGCGAGATCCAGGCTCTGGTGGCCTCATACCTATACCACCTTTCACAAGGATAACGTGGTCCTGCGGACACATCCCGCTTTTTTTTTTTTTTTCACATTTATAAAGCGCTACTTTCAGTTTTAATAGCCCATGCAGTATGGAGGAAAGGGGACGGGACGTGAGAGTAATTTAATAGTTACTCACCGTGGTGACGAACATACTCTGTCGATAGTCCCCTTTCCTCCATACGTCCCACCATCCTCGCCCCTTTTTAGAAAGGTCCTTCTAGAGTTTGCCTCTGCGCGCAAAACCAGGTTTGATCCCTTTGTTCCTACACCTTTGGCAGGCTTCAGGACTGAAGAACCGCCTCTGGCGCCCAAGTCTCTGGGGTGGGCAGGAGGTGAGGGAGGTGCCCGAAACTCCATGTGCTTGGTCTCCTAGGAGATCCATATGCAGTCTGGCCTGATTGGCTGACTGTCCGTCAAGGACAGCCACCCTACTTGGTGAGTGGCAGCTGGGCTGGAATGAAAGGGAGGAAACTGGATGAAAGGCGAGTCTCTTGGCTTAGAAGGCAGAGTCGACCACTGGAACGAAAGAACTGAAGACGAGTTGGAAGAGGACGGTTGCTGCAACTCCTGGACCGTTGGTTTGCCCAGTGAAGCCCTGCTGCAGGTCCGAATCGCCAAGTTCATCTTGACAGAAAAGCCCTTAAAGTGTGCCTTCTTCCTTTGAGTAGGTGGGACCGATCAACTCGTAAGGCACCTGGACACCATTCTCGGGAGCTGGCTGCATTTTCCTCAGAGTGCTGTAGGAAACCAAATAACCAGGGAGAAGGACACCAGTTTGTGTGCTTGACTACAGCTACCGGAATCAAAGATTTGCCAGGTTGCCAGCTTTGTGACCAGTCCTTGTGCAGTGCAGGAGTCCCCCGACGTCCTCCCTCTTGTCCCCACGACTGAGGCTCAGGAACAGCGAGATCTGCAGGAACTGTCAGGAACAGAAGTCATCAGCTGCCTCTTTTTCTTCATTTTTAGGTACTGTGAAAACCCGACAGAGAGAACTTACCTCTCACTGCGAAAGTATGTGAAACTTCCGCAACTTGCAGGCCTAGTCAGCTGGTGACCCGACATAGGAATCTTTCTTCTATGAACTACTTCTGAGAACCGTGGCAAAGACTTTTCCTTTTAACTACCAGTACCGTTTTTACCTATACAAGACTCTAGCCCATTGACTTTGGCCTACCTATTGCATCGAGTGAACTCGAACTATTTGCACTGTTTAAGAGTAACTAATATTTGTTTTATTATCTTATGCCTTTTTGCTTCTACTTCAAATGCGCGGTGTGCCAGCTGTGTGTTTGGTGTTGCTGGTGGTAGAGGCTGGTCTCTTGTGCCTCTCCTGTCTCACAACTGGAGTTGCTGATATTGCCCGATACTCCTATGTGACTTATATGGATCGTTTCTTTCTATCCATTGGAATCCCCAGAAGTCCGTAGGAAGTTGTATTTCTACTGCAACTGATCTTCGCCTCACCCTTTATACACGTCACGTTTCAATTTAAAGTGACTAATGGCGCAAAGCGGAGGGAATAAACCCACCCAACTATAGGGCAATTTGTTTACACGTGTTAGTTGCCGTATGCTAGGGGGTGACTGCGGGCCCTGGTGCCTTTTGAACCACTTGTGTTCACAGAAACTAAGCCTACAATTGAGGCTTATCTTTTATAATCTGGCTGCATGAAACTAGACCCATATTCTATCGCAGGGGTATCTGTGGACTTGGGTGTCTTTGTAACCCATTGGGAAAAGTTATGCAGCATAAAGGCTGCTCCTCAAACAGTGTCTAGTGGCAAAGCTAATCTCGACTTACTTTGGTGGGGTAACTGTGGGCCGTGGTGCCCTTGAACCCCGCAAGGTAGTGGAATTTTGTACACTGCCTTGTGATTGGCTGCAGTGTGGTGGCCTGGTCTGAATCCGTTCATCCCCTGTGAGGGTGACTGCAGCCCAAGGTGCCTTTGAACCCTGACAGGTGGGGGAACTGTGTTCAATTGCTAATTGTGAAGCCACCTTCTGTTAGAAATTGACATGGTTGGAGGTTTGTGCTGCCAATAACCACAGCTTATAAAGTCGGGACAGTTCCTTTATACAACTCTAATTTTGGAATTTGTTGGGTCTTTCTACTCTGGCCCAAAGGCCACGGGACGGGTATTGGGAATATGGCTCCGGAATCTCAAGGCACACAATTACTGGAGCAGTATTCTGATTGTGAATTGCTGAGGGTGATATGGATGAATGACCCTATGGTACTTGGTTCCTGCTATGTAAGAAGGACTACATGTGCTATGTGACTTATGCATGCTTGTATCGGTACCCGGAATGGCCCTTGGTTAGACTTTTTTGAAAGGCTGTTAGCTCGGTGTGGGATCTTATACTGGTTAAATTTGATCTTCATCTCTTGCACGTTGGGGCTTAGTGCATGTTCTGACTAGCCCAATTTGTTTAAAAATTTAGCTGTGTGAAAAACGGGGGGTTGGTGGTTGCTCTTTCTCCAACCAATTTGGTAATACGGGTAGGATTTGAAATAGACCATGAGTCGTTCACTGAGAAGTGGAAACCGTGTGGGCGACTCTACAAAAGTATCTGTGAAAGGTTCTGCTGTTAAATTGTCTAACAGCACATTACCATTGTTACCGTCTTGTAAAAAATCGCTCCTTTCGATTTCGGTAACCATGCCCTTGGGTCAGCTGCCAACAGAATCAGAGGGGGCACACACTCCCTCTTCACCGATACGTCTGCCATCTGTGGAGGGATCTATTCCCTCTGTGGCCCCTGTAGGTCTGAACTTACCCTCATTTTCAGTAAAAGATGCATATGATGATGAAGGGAAGATGGCTTGTGATCCCCCCCATTTAGCTGACTGTCACTGCGTAATGAAGGATGATCAGGAAGGTTTTGCCCATATTGCCGACACTTCCATGCTTGCGCCTGCAATTATGAGTGAGTTAGGAAAACGTGTACGTCTTTGCCTTGGCCCCTCTTCGCCAGCATCTAGGTCCTATGTGTTCCGAGAACAAGTACATCTTCACCTCCCAGACAAATGTACCTACATGGAACCTAGTGTACCTAGAAGGGAAACTCTAGATCTATTCCATCAGGGGTCGGGTATGGGTATAGTTTTGGGTCAGGGAGAGACCTCTGATAGTTATCCCGAAGCTACAGGTTCCTTCCTACCAATCTCTTATGTGATCATGAATTAAGGAAAGATGGTGCTGGCTATGCCACCCCAAAAGGAGTTGACATGCCATCATCCACTCCGGAGGATTCTCCCACTGATATCTTTACTCGTGATTTACAAAAAACCTCGCAGTGATTTCAAGAATCCTCAATCTTCTTGACAAAGGCAATTAACTAACCCACTGTTCATTGAGAGAAATGCAGGGCTCTCTAGCCTTCATGAAGGGAAAAATCTGCAAAGTAGAAGGATATATCTTGTCTGAGGCACAATCGAAATCTTTCTATCTCAACCAAATAGAAAAAATGATGGCACCTTATCAACCAGTTGTTGTTCCATGCCCATCTAGTCCTCTGGTAACTTCACAGGGAACGCAAACTGTCAACACGGTCTATGATACTTATTTATTATACAAGGTTCAAATGTTCTTGTAACAGAGCATGGTAGTAACGAGCCTATTAATCTTTTGGAGGTGGCGAAACTCCACCATGATCACCTGCTTCAAGTTGGACAGCTGCTGTTTACTGAGCTTTCAAAAACTCAAGTCTCAGTGACATCTTGGTCGCCAATTGGATCGATGGTGACTGTTAAGGAGCTATCCCCCTCTCCTGATAGCCCTTCTGCCTTAACAGACTTAATCGATCTTCAGCCTCCTGCAAAGTCCCAAGACTCTATGTTGGCAGCTGATACATGTGTGAGAAATACGGGCCAAGGAGGGATGCAGTTCATCTCTCAAAAGGTGAAGAAATTGTTTTTGAGAGCACAAAAACGGTTACATTCTGCCAAGGTTAAGCAGAAACAATCATCTCAAACCAGAATCATGGTGGAGACAAACGCTGCATCTATTAATGAGACTTTGCTTGTCCCTATTATTAAGTCCTGTGTGATTGCAGATGATCTGGCACTAAATCTGCTGGAACTGAACGAGGAAAGTCAGAAACATCTCCAGATTAAGGCCCTAGGAAGTGGCGATGTGTAGGTGCCTGTTCCAAAACCTATGGGAAAAGCTACAGATAAGTCTCAATCTCAACTACATATCTTTTTCCCGAGTGTTGAAAATAAAAAGGCAGCAATCCCTCTAATAGAGGATGACTGCCGCCAGAAAGTACTAACACAGGATGATGTTAATCCCGCTGTCCCAAAAGACGCGGAGAGCGTTGAGACCGGGCTGGATCCACGTTTATTGTCCAAGTTGGTGAGTAAAGACAAACCCTCTGTTGAGGGGGTAGCCTCTATGGAGGCCAAACCAGTTCCTCCTTCCACTGGAAACTTGTTGTTTTTGGAGACTCCCAAACAGATGAATCAAATACTCGGCTGGGTAAGCGATTCTAATATAAATGGAACAGCGCGCATTAACAGTTCATTTCTGATGAACGCTTTTTATCAGATCCCTTCACTATGAAATCTAGCTACCAAGGACATCGAATGGGTCAAATTCGCAAACTACAACAACTATAGAGTGTTGTGTAAATTCCAGTCCCAGATTATAACCAAATTAATTTTGGATTTTAAGGACGATTTTGAGTCCTTGGGACTTCAACCACACCTGTTTGGGGACATGGAGGATGCATGGTCCTTTTTGGACTTTGCCCCACCCGCGTCTCAGGACAGATCTATTGGGGGTCCAGATACTGTAACAAATGGGCTCCATAGTAGAGTACACATACAGTAACTGGCTTCGCTGACTCTGGTATTAAGTGGTATAACGTGGCTGGAGCCCTTTATAAAAGTGGTAGCATCATTGAAGGAGGATACCTCTAACTCATAACCATCGAGCATTGTTCTTGCATCTTGGAATTGTTGTGCCGTAAGAAATCTTGCGGCATGGCATTGAATGGTGGGGATTCAAAATGTCCCGGAAATTTTATTTTTTGCAAGAAACAATGTCTTTGAATGAAATTGTTTTAGATGGTTGTGCCTTTTAGTGCACCTGCTCGCCGCAACCAGATAGGCAGCACTAGTGGTGGCATTGCCATTCTTATCAAAAATAGCCTGAAATTTAAGGCACATTTATTGGACAAGTCGGATACTTTTCTATTGGTGGAATTGTGTATCACAGGTTACACTTTATACTAATTTTTGCTGCTATCAATTTATTGGAACCCAAATGCTGAATCCCTAGAAACTACGATGAAGGCATTAAATTGGATATTGTCCAACGCTTCGCTGATTTATCCACGGCATGAAATCTTGATTGGTGGAGATCTCAATGCGTGTTTGGAATTAGACGAAAAAAATCAGTTACCTGCTATACACCCCATTAAGCAAGGATGTCTCGAAGGAGAGTGAAGCTTTGGTCTGAGTTCTTTGAAGCCTGGAAAATGTATCCAATCTCCCTTGCTTCCCATAGTCCATCTGTTTCCTGGCAGCGTGGCAACCTTCACTCACTAATTGACTGTGTTTTAGCATCGTCAGCGATGTCCGGTCTGCTTGAGCCGATTATAATCTCGAATGTGGGTTTGGGCGACCACTGTTTATTGGGCAACAGGCTACGTATCACGGCTAAAACCTACGAGTCTTCGACAGTCATGGGACTGGTGGAGATTGATAGGCATGCACTTGCTGTACGATGGCACCCTGGCACTTGCCGTAGACTTGTGTCTCTAGTCAATAGGGATTTGTTGGTTTGTACTGACAAACTGGCATCCTCTGTCTTTATGGAGAAGGTCTAACGACATTAATCTGTTGATGATTCGTGCTCACTTGGTGACCTTATCTAAGGCCTCCTCGTGCAAAAATATTCCCAAAGCTTTGCATACATTTTCGTCAGCGATATCTGCCCTGAAAAGTCTCAAAAATCGTGATCTTCGTGCTGCAAAACGATCACATGCAGGTGCTGTATTTGACATGTCGGCAAAAAAACTAATTTTGACCAAGTACAAGAAGAAAGTGAAGGAACTATGTCACAACCGTTACAATCTTGAGAATCAACGCATGATTGACCATCTATGCAAGCACAATGTAAGGGAATTGTGGGCCATTTTAAGAAATCCCTACTGTATGTCAGACAACCGCATGGTGGCTACAATAGCTGGCTCTACCTGGCACACTTTCTTTGGAATGAAATATGAACTGCCCCTTCGCCACTGTGAACAGGAGTTTGACAAACCGCTGATGCAGATTCCAGTTAATTGCCACTGGGAGCTTAAAGATGTTATTTGGGCAATTTCACAACTGAATTTTCTAGAGCTGCAGGACCCGATGGGTTGCCACTTTGTGTGTTCAAGGATGACCCGCATTTTTAGGCAAAGTATTTGCTCACTCGATACCAACTGATATTTAAAACAGGACTAATACCTCCATCTTGGTTGATGGCGATAATTCTACCAATCCATGAAAAGGGCCCTTTGGATAATCCCGTAAACTTCAGGCCCATTGCCCTAATTGATAAAGCGGCAACACTTTTTGCTAGTCTTATTTTGAGCGAATTGGAAGCCTTTATTTCCTCAGCTGATATGTTATCTAAAGCCCAGGTGGGATTTCGCAAGGCGATGGGTACCCAGCTAAATGCCTCCATTCTTGCACATCTCTTAACGTCTTCATGTACTCAGTCCAACGGCCCAATTTATATGGCATCTTTGGACCTATCATCTGTGTTTGATAGTGTTCTCCGCACTTGTCTTTAGCGGAAAATGCTGTCTTACGGAATCCCCTCCCATTTGGTAACGATAATTGCATTGCTGCATCAAAATACCTCTTATAGGGTTCGCATTAACTCTGAGGGTTTACTATCTGACAGCATTCCAACCAGAATTAGTGAAGCAGGGATGCAATTTGGTCGTTGTCTTATTTAACCTGTACTTGGCAGATATTGAGAAAATATGGGACGCAAACATCATCTTTCTGGTTATTTTGGGCCAGTTGCGCCTGAATTGGTTGGCGTTCGCCGATGATGTCATTCTTTTTGATAGAGTACCCTTTGGGTTACTGAATAAATTTAACCTTTTTCAACAGTATTGTCATCTGAATAACCTGACGATCAACTCTGCTAAGTCGAACATCATAGTTTTTATGGCTAAGATAAAACCTCAAGTCTTTATAATGTTGACTCAAAACAGATTAACATCATGAGTGAGTTCACATATTTGGGTTATCAGATATCTAACAGCAACTCTGTTGGTAAATGGCAAGTAATTCTAGACGCCAAATTAATGCAACTGTCTGCACAGATGAGATTTATCTGTCTTCGCCACTGCAAGTTCTCCATCATCCCCCTGATACACGTCTATTAAATGAAGGTCGAGCCTATTCTATTGTACAGTTTGGATGTTTGTTGAACATGGGCCCAACCTTGAATAAACTTGAGGGCAAAATTTGGAAAAGGGTATTGTCTACCGGGGTTCCTTCCAAATCCCATTCTGATATATGAATTAGGCTTATACGCACTAGCTGACAAGTATGAGTGGCACATGCTTAACACCTATATGAAAATGTTGTCTCCACCTCCCAACCCTCTGTATGAGGATTTCATCTGATGACCCTTCGGCCTCTACCTCTGCTTATCAAAAGCGCATGAACCAGGTGTTAATTTCCTTGAACTTGACAAAGCAAGGCCTAATTGACACCCCTGGGTTGACAAAGAAACAGTTCTTTATGAACACGTGGGTGCATATTTCTGAATTAATTGCAGGTTACATGTCATTTACCACCTATGCCAAATTCAGACATGCACACACTACGCATGCGTTACCTTTTGTGCTTCCCTGATCAGAATGCCAGGATGATCTATATGAGATTTCGCCTTTACTTAATCCACTCGGGCACTCGTATCAGGAAATGGTTTGGAAAACGAGTGTCTGGGATTGGAGAGTCTTGCAGGTTCTGTGTGAACTTGAATGAACTAGAATCTTTGGAGCACCTATTTATGTATTGTGCGCACTTTGAAACACAAAGACTAATCTGTGTAGGTACTTTCTTGGGAGTTAACTCAGGCTGTGAACGCCAAATGGTTTGGTTGCGATGTATGTGGGGACATATCAATTAAATCATTTTGGCGACGTTGAGACTTGTTGAGTATAATTGAGGCAGCTTTGAATGAACGAAATGGTGGATTGCAAATGGAAAGTGAAGAAGTATAATCTTAGTGTCGTAATACCTTTTATATTTGAGACCATTAGGGCTAGACCTGTGATGAATAGGTATATCAAATTTCCTTTTTTAACACTAGAATGTTGGGAAAATATTCTCATACTTTATGTAAAAGTGGAAGTTGTTTAGGTTTGTGAAATATGTGAACATTTTTAAACTTGGTGAGGGGGTTTTTATGCTTGAGATGAAATAATGAAACTATCTATTTTTGAAACTATATTGGTTTTAAGATATGGAATATTGTTATTTGTTATAAATGTATATTTGCAGTTTTATTCCGTGAAGTTTTTGTGAAGGTGTAATTGATTTTACTACCAAAAACAAAAAAAACAAAAAATGCTCTGAATACCATTTTGCTCCTCCTTCAAAGTAGTTTAAATGCCTCCGAACCTGATGGTGTGAAGTACTGTAGTATATTTTTGTGTGATATTGATTGCCTCCTTTTAGTGAATGTTTACTAACTGACTGTATAATAAATGAAGAAGTGTTTTACCAAGAAACCTTAAGTATAAGAGTCTATTTGAATACTTGTGATTATATACCTCTGTGTAACACCCTTACAGCTCACAATACCTCTTGATATGAGCCTGGCTGCTCAGCTCGCTACCAAAATCTGTGTGGTACAGACTTAAACCAAAGGTTGGTTTTGCTTACACCTGTAGTCTTAGTTGTGTGTAGTTGTCCCAGAGGGTACTGCATGCAAACTTAGCCTAACACAAGCTATATCTTGGTATACTTGTATTTCAATCACTTTATTTTTTACAATTCATAGTGTTGCAGTGTTTCTTTGGACCATATGTATGCTTCAATTTCATTGTACCAAGCTACAGCCCTCTCTCCCTCCTAAGATGAGCCTGGCTTCTCTGTCCATGCTACCAAAACATTCTCGGGTGGTCCAGCCTTATACACAGAGTCTAGCTTATGTACTGCCTCAGCTATGTTTTTTATTGGCTAGTACTTTCGAAAAACTGTCCTAACAGTTACTTCTTTCCACTGAGCCTTCTTTTGGTCTCCCCTCTCTGCTCAGAGCATCGATCCAGACCTGAAGCAGGACTGTGGCCAGTTGGTGGGAAGGGTAAACGTCTTCAAAACAGCATTCAGCGAGAACGAAGACGATGAGAGGTAACGTGGAATACTGGCATATGGTTATGTTAGCTGGGCCCAGAGTTCCTTACACTTTGCCAGTGAGGGGCAAGATCCCTCAACCAGTTCAATATGCACGAATGCTAGCCTAATGACAGGCTTGTTTTTCTTGTTTTCTAGTACCACACTGCGCTTCAATACATGTACCATGGTTCTGTATTTAACACTGTATTGCCTGTACTTGAAACTTTGATTCCCCTGCCTAGGTTCATGAAGCTACAGACTAAAATAGCTAAACTTAGCTGGGGTGGCAAGCTGGCTGTCCAGAATCAAGGAGGTCACACTTTTAGTGCTGAAAACCATGCGTAGATGCTTGTAACAGAGGTTGGTTTACACAAGTAAGGCATGGTTCAGGGCAAGGCCTTGTAGGGAAAATTCCCAACTGGCTTGTTTATTTTTGTGTACCGTTGAACTGTCCTTGTCACGGCCTTGAAACACAGTACGTTGCCCTAGAGTTCAATAGGCTGTAGTATGAATGTTACCGGGCAATTTGTAATGACTGTGTAGATTGCTTTGCCAGCAATTACTAGTTGTCAGTTGTGTTGCTCGGGGGGGGGGGGTAGCACTGTGTGTAGCATTATGTCAGTGAATTAGTGGTTGCAGGTATGATGACTGAATTGGGGTCATCGTGGGACTCTGCATTCATAGATGGCGTGAGCAAAGTGAGTTGAGAAAGAAATCTAGCTTAAAGCAAATGACGAAGTCAATTGCTCTTTAATTGACAAAAATACATTTCCATGCAATATTCCTATTACCTTATGATGCATTATACATAGAGAATTTTCATGAAGCTTTTTGGACGGGGCAGTGGCATTGCTTCAGTGTGGTGTTTGCTGGAGTAATGTTATGTTGATTTATACCGCGCACCACTACCACCGAAGGGCATTCTCCAGGTGCTGATGGATTCTTACTCTTCTCTCCACAGTAGTCCGGCTGTTGCACTGGTGCGGAAGTTGATCGCTGTGTTGGAATCGATTGAGCGGCTTTCCCTACATTTGTTTGATACACCTGGGTCCACCTACAACCTGCAGGTAATCCGTCCCCCAATACGCATCTTAGATACTCTGGTATATCTAGAAATGGCAATTAAACCTTTCCTAATTCCCATATGCTTTGACATGATCTCTTCTAAAACTTGCAATTATCCTGTGTCCCCTACATATTCCCTCAGGTATTCCGGGGTCCACATACGCCACTAGGCAGACCTTGTTCCCATGCTTTGCGGTCCCCCAGGTTGCACCCATATCTGCAGGAAATCCTGGACCCATTCTGCAATGCCTCAACATTTATCACCTGCAGTTGGTATCGTGTTTATTTTCAGGCCGCATTTTTTTCAAAGTAATTTCCGACGTCAAAGTACTTGGAGAAAGTCAGTTGGCAAATTAACATTGAACTCTGTAGGTAATTCTCCCTACATCCCGAGGTACTCCAGCATTAATCACCTGTAGGTTTTCCTTGCCCCCACCCTACATTCTACAGTATTCAAGCTTATGTCCCTGCAGGTAATCTAGTCCCCCCACACCTTACTCCAACATCCATCTCTAGCCCGTGATTCTCTTTACAGTATATTTGGCTTTGGATTGACTGGTGTGATCAATCGGGTGCTCATGCTTTCTACCCTTGGTTACTCAGTACTGTGTGGCCTGTGCATGCTCATCTGCTGTCAGTTGACGGGCTACTTCCAATTTATTATTTGTTTTCAGATCCTAACGCGCAGGCTGAGGTTTCGTTTGGAACGAGCTCCAGGAGAGACAGCACTTATCGATCGAACAGGCCGGATGTTGAAGATGGAGCCGTTGGCAACTGTGGAATCCTTAGAACAGTATCTTCTTAAGATGGTGAGAGTAGAACTATCCCTTAGGATGGTGTGTGTGTGTGTGGATATTGTGAGGGGGAACCATCTATTTGGAGAGTTGCTATCTCTGTAGTGATAGCTTTGTGTAAATAGTACTGTTAGGGAGAATTCTCAGAAATGTGTTAATTCCCTTCTATCTTAGAGACCACCCAGCTCTTTTGCTGGACTTTAGGACTTTTTATCTCATGTAATTTTAATGTGATTTCATTTCTTTTGTTTTTTTAAGACTTATCTGCTTGGTATTGGGTAACCTACTGTTAGGGAGAATTGTCAGTTTAGTGCCAAGTTCATCCCACCTTAGAGACCCCAGCTCTTTTGCTGAACTTTGGGACTGTGTACTTTTAATTCTATGTGTTTTCTGGGTTTCGGTTTGACTTTGGAGTCTGACAAACTCCATAGACATCCTCTCTACATTGTGACACACAGCACCTTCAGTGTAGTGGCACAGGGAAGTCTTAGATTTCCCAAAGGTTTAAATACCTTCTCTTGGTGTAACTACTGTTTCCAAGAGCAGTGTAGTGAAATTGACTTTACTTAGATTTTGTAACTTTCTAGACCCAGCGCCCACTATCTTACCATAGGGTGCTGGAGAATCCCCTTTGACTAGTTTCTCATGTAACATTTTTATGTTACCCTTTGTTCAATTAATGGCTGGTGGCAGTGGTTTACCTTTTACTACCATTGTGTGTTTTTACTTAGGGCTGCTGTCGTAGCCACGATAAAAGGCACCATTGGGTGCCCATTTCGTGAAAATGGCCCCGGTCGTCTTTTTTTGCCATTTCTTGTTGAAAAGGTCCTTCTTGAGATTTACTCTTCACGCCAAACCAGGTTTGGTCCCTTTGTTCGTTTTGTCTTTGGCAGGATTCACTGGTGAAGGCCCGCCTCTGGCTCCAGCATGTCTGGCAGGGCAGGAAGCGAGGGAGGTGCCCAAAACTCCCTGTGCTTAGTCTCCTTGGTTAAAGAAATGCACCCAAAGGTAATTGGCTGGAGGGCAGCCACCCTGTTGTGTGATTGACAGCTAGGCTGCAAATGAATTGGAGAAACCTGCATAAAGGGTGAGTCTTTTTGCTTGAAAGGCAGAGTCGACCACTGGATGAAGGAATCTGAAGAAGAACTTGAAAGAGACACCTGCTGCAACTCCTGGACAATTGGTTTGCATGGTGATGCCCTGCTGCAGTGCTCAAGCTCCGAATTCGCCTTGACTAAAGAAGACTTGCAAAGGATGACTTCTCCCCTGGGGTTGGTGGGACCAATCGACCCCAAAACAAGCTCACCTGGAAATCCTCTCAGAGCTGGCTGTACTTCCACTGAAGCTGCAGGGACCGATGGCCAGGGAGAGGAACACAAGAATTGAGGGAGTGTCTTTAAGTCTGACCCAAGCTCCAAAAGATCTCCTAGACCCCCATGAAGCAGGACTGACCAAGCCATAGCCACCTCAACAGAGTGCTGGACCCCACATGCGAGTAAAGTTCATAGTGGTATCAGAACCACGGTGGTGCTATTTGCGAGTAGCGAGAAGCTGAAATCGTGACGTGCCACTGATCTGAAGTTTGCCCATTGCTACAGCCGGCCTTCAATTCGTAGTGCAGTAGTCCCCAGACGTCCTCCCTCTTGTCCCCGCGACTGAGGCCCAACAACAGGATCTGCAGACCTACACAGGAACAGAAGCCAGCTGGAACCAATTTCCTCTAATCAAAGGTACTGTAAAACTAAGGGGACTTGCCTCTTGTTGTGTAGCCTTGCTATTCCTCAGTTAAGACTTGCCTTGGTTGCTCTTGCAGATTTACTTGCAGCTTTGCCGTACAGTGGCCCTACAGTGATTTAATTTGTACACAAAAACTTTTCAAACATTGTGCAAGACCTTTTACCTACCTGCAAGAAGTGCTACAGCTCACCTAGACTTTTTCTCAACTAACATTGACTGTCCTGGCTCCCTGAAAGACGCTTCTCACCTCTGACTGTGTGTTAGGAAGAATTCTCAATGTGCTAATTCCTCCCATTTTAGAGCCCTCCAGCTCTTTTTCTAAACTTTGGGACTTTGAACTTTTTAATTCTGTTTGTTTTCTGTGTTTATTTCTTTGGTTATGTAGTCTAAACAACTCCATAGGCATCATCTTTTCATTTGTGTCACACAGCACC
Source organism: Ambystoma mexicanum (assembly GCF_040938575.1). Lineage (NCBI taxonomy): Eukaryota > Metazoa > Chordata > Amphibia > Caudata > Ambystomatidae > Ambystoma > Ambystoma mexicanum. The sequence continues at coordinate 39,653,225 of NC_090940.1, forward strand.
CTCAGTGTAGTGACACGGGAAACCTTTTCAGGCTGTGCCAAGGTTTAAATACCTTCTTTGGGATAAACTATTTCCCAGAGAAAGTAAAGTGAAATTGACTTTACTAGTCTTTTTAAATTCCTAGACCCAGCACACCCTATTTTACAATAGAGTGCTGGAGGGGTTACTTGATATCCCCGATGTCTAGAAACTCATGTAGCAGTCAAATGCTACCCTTTCTTCTCAAAATGGCTGGTGGCAGTGGTTTTATAACAAACTACCATGATTTTTCCTGACCGCGAACACCGGTAGCGTTAAATCGCGTGAGCCATGTTTTTCAAGATGGTATCTGAGACCCCTTTGTTTAAACAGGTCCCGGTCTTCTTTTTTCGTCATTTGTTTTTGGAAAGGTCCTTCTAGGCTTTCTCTGCGCACCAAACCAGGGTTGGCCCCTTTGTTGCTTCGCCTTTGGCGGGCTTCAGGACTGAAGACCGCCTCTGGCGCCAGAGTGTCTGGGGTGGGCAGGAAGTGAGGGAGGTGCCCGAAACTCCCTGTGCTTAGTCTCCTAGGAGACCCAAATTCACTCTGGTGTGATTGGCTGGCTGACTGTCCGGCAAGGACAGCCACCCTGCTGAGTGAGTGACAGCTAGGCTGGAATGATTGGACGAGAACTGAATAAAAGGCGAGTCTCTTGGCTTGGAAGGCAGAGTCGACCACTGGAACGAAAGAACCGAAGAAGAGCTGGAAGAGGACGGCTGCTGCAACTCCTGGACCGTTGGTTTGCCCGGTGAAGCCCTGCTGCAGGACCGAATCGCCAAGTTCACCTCGACAGAGAAGCTCCTACAAGGACTTCTTCCTTTGTGTTGGTGGGACCAATCAACTCAACACTAAGCCACCTGGATACCATTCTCGGAGCTGGTTGTATTTTCCTCTGAGTGCTGCAGGAAACTGAATAACCAGGGAGAGGGACACCCGTTTGTGTGCTTGACTAGAGCTACCGGAATTGAAGATTTCCCATTTGCCAGCTTTTTGACCAGTGCAGTGCAGGATTCCCTCGATGTCCACCCTCTTGTCCCCACAACTGATGCTCAGGAACAGCGAGATCTGCAGGAACTGCCAGTTCTTTTTCTTCATTGTAAGGTACTGTAAAAACCTGTCCGAGAGTACTTACCTCTCACTGCGAAAGTGCTTGAAACTTTTGCAACTTGCAGGCCTAATCAGCTTGTGACCCAACATATGATTATTTCTTTTACAAACTACTTCTGAGAACGTTGGCAAAGACTTTTCCGTTTAACTACCAGAACTTCTTTATCCTATACAAGACTTTAGCCCATTGACTTTGGCCTAACCTATTCCATTGAATCGACTCCTCTGGTGAACTCAAAACATTTACACTGTCTAAAATAATTGTGCTCTTTTTATTAACCTATGCCATTTTGCTCCTCCTTGAAAGTAGTTTAAATGCCCCAGAAACTGATAGTGTGAAGTACTGAAGTATATTTTTGTGTGATATTGATTGCCTCCTTCTAGTGAATGTTTTATAACTGACTGTGAAATAAATTAATAGTGTTTCTCCAAGAAACCTTGAGTGTAAGTGTCTATTTAAATACTTGTGATTGTAGACTGATGGTACCCCTTGGGCCACCTGGGTGTGTGAATGTTTGAAAAACCTTAGATGAATGGCTTAAGGGTTACAGAGTGAACTCCTTGGAAGGAATGAGGAATCTATTTTTGTTAGAATGTATTTTTGATGCCTGCTGTGCTTAGTCTCCTTGGTTACAGGAATGCACCCACAGGTGATTGGCTGGCTGGCTGGCTGTCATTCGAGGACAGCCACCTTGCTGTGTGAGTGACAGCTAGGCTGCTAATGATTGGGAGAAAAGAAACTTGCATAAAAGGCAAGGTCTTTTGCAAGGAAGGCAGTCGACCACTGGACGAAGGAACCGAAGAAGAAACTGGAAGAGAAGCTTGCTGCACCCTCCTGGACTGTTGGTTTGCCCCATGAAGCACTGCTGCAGTGCTGAAGCACCAAATTTCAAATCGACTGGAGAAGCCCAGAAAGGACGACTTCTTCCCTTGGGTTGGTTGGACGAACTGACCCCAAGACTAATTTGACTGGAATCCCTCTCCCTGCTGGCTCTACTTCTTTAATGCTGCTGGAACCGAGTGCCAGGGGACTGGAACATCAGAATTGAGTGCATAGTTTTTAAGCTGCACACAAGGTCCAGGAAGATCCTGAGGACTCCCTCGAAGCAGGATGACCCAAGCCCGAGCCACCGCAACAGAGTGCTGGACCCCAGAAGCAAGTAAAGTCCACAAGGTGTCCAAGAACCGCAGTGGCACTATTTGCAAGAAGCTGAAACCACCAGGTGCCGCTGATCTGAATTAGCACCCATTGTTGCAGCCAACCTTCAAATCGTAGTGCAGTAGTCCCCAGATGTCCTCCCTCTTGTCCCCACGACTGAGGCCCAGGAACAACAGCGTCTGGAGACTTGAATTGGCTGCCCTTTGCAGAGTTGCTTGCACCTTTGCCCTTCACAAATCCTCACAGCTTGTGGCCCAACAGTGATTTCTTTTACAACAAAACTCTCTAACATCATGCAAGACTTTTGCTTACCTTCAAGAAGTGCCTCAGCACCCCTAGACTTTGCTCAAGTGACATTGGCTGTTCTGGCTCCCTGAAAGACTCATCTTACCCTCTGACTTTGTGTTTTAACTATCCCTCCAAAAGTAATACATACCTTACTTGTATAGCTGGGAAAGGGTTAATCTGCTTTGCATTGGGGGTTCAAAAGTGCTTACTTGTTTTTGAGAAACTTATTAACCATTGTTTCCTTCCCTAACCTTTTCCTTTTTGCCACAACTTCAGTATTACAATTTAAGTGTGAAAAAGTGATATACTAATGTCCACAGTGTCCAGGCTATTGAAGTCATCTCAGGGTGTGGGAAGTGTGTATGACATCCGAAAAGCGGATCTACTTCACTCAAACTGAAGGAGTGAGTGTTGGATGTTAATTTAATTTTTGCGAATTGCTCCCTTCTAAAGAAGGCTTATTTTAAAACTGACTGTTAAATTAATACATATTTTTTATAAGAAACCTGGAGTATAAGTGTATTTGAATACCTGTCGCTGTGAATCTTTGTTACACCTCTACAGCTCATTTTGACCCCTTATTAGGGAGTATTCTCAGAAATGTGCTAATTTCCTTTACCTTAGAGCCCCACGCAACTTTTCTGGATTTTGGGGACTTGATTTCTTAACCTGGAGAGAGTGAGACCCTTTTTCCCACTCTCACATGTATTTTAATGTGATTTTGAACTCTGTTTCCTTTGGTTGTGGAGTCTGACAAACTCCATAGACCTCATCTTTTACATTGCGTCACACAACACCTTCAGTGCAGTGGCACGGGGAAGTCGTTCAGATTTTCCACAGGTTTAAATACCTCTTACGTCGTCGACGAAAACATTTGGTGGAATCGCCTTATTACAGGAGCCCAAACTAGATGGCTAATAGCAGCGACCAAACTTCTAACCATCGCCTTGGAGAAGGCCTCCCAAATCCAACAGGAATAGCATACAGAAATACCCATTTCAGCCAAAAGACGAGGACTATACCAGGACTATTCCTCTGCCTAAAGTCTTTTCTTTTGCAAAATCCTGTCTTTCTTGGTCTACGTCGAACGTTGAGAACGCATAGTAAAAACACTAAACACTCCTCTTCAAGACCAAAACGTCTTTGTAAAAATCTAAACAGATTAAATACAAATAATAATTAAAAGAAATACCTTTTCTTGGATAAACTACTGTTTCCAAGAGCAGTAAAGAGAAATTTACTTAACTTACATTTGTAGCTGTCTAGACCCAGCACACACTATCTTACAATAGGGTGCTGAAGGGGTTACTTAGTATCCACTGTCTTACTTCTCATGTAACATTTTTATGTTACCCTTTCCCCAAAAATTGGCTGGTGGCAGTGGTTTACTTTTAACTACCATGGTGTGCATTTACCACGGGCTTCGTTTGCAGCTGCAGTAAAGCACCAAGGGTACCATTTTTGTCAAAATAGCTCTGGTCTTCTTTTTTCACCATTTCTCCTTGGAAAGGTCCTTCTTGAGACTTGCTCTGCGCGCCAAACCAGGTTTGGTCCCTTTGTTAGTTTTCTTTGCAGGATCCGCCCCGTGCTTAGTCTCCAAGGAGGCCCAAATGCACTCTGTGGTGATTGGCAGGCTGACAGCTGGGCTGGAATGAATGGGAGAAACCTGCATAAAAGGAAGGATTTTGGCTTGGAAGGCAGTCGTCCACTGGATGAAGGAACTGAAGAGCTTGAAGAGGACGCCTGCTGCAACTCCTGAGCCGTTGGTTCGCGCGGTGAAGCCCTGCTGCTGTGCTGAAACTCCAAATTAGTACCGACCGAGAAGCCCCTGCAAGGACGACTTCTCCCTTTGAGTTGGTGGGACCTATCAACTCCAAAGTAAGCCACCTGGACATCCTCTTGGAGCTGGTTGAATTTTCAGAGTTGCTGCTGGAAACCGAAACGCCAGGGAGAGGAACACCAGATTGTGTGCGTTGCTTTTAAGCTGGCCAAGAGCTCCAGGAAGATCCTCCGAACTCAAAGGCAGCAGGACTGTCCAAGCCTGAGCCACTTCAACAGAGTGCTAGATCCAAGATGCAAGGAAAGTCCATCTCTACAACCAGAAACCGCGGTGTTGCTATTTGCTGTAGACGTGAGGAGCTGAAACAGCGAAGTGCCACTTGTTTGAAGATTGCCGGTTGCGGTCGGTGACCGTCCCATTGCAGTGCAGGAGTCCCCAGAAGTCCTCCCTCATGTGCCCACAACTGAGGCCCAGGAACACCAGGATCTGCAGAGCTGCACAGGAACAGAAGTCATCTGCTGCACTTTTCTTCAACCTAAAGGTACTGTACAGTCTAAGAGAACTTACCTCTTGTTGTGTAACCGCACTTGTCTTTGTTGGTGAGACTTCTTGTGGTTGCTCTGTAGAGTTGCTGACAGCTTCTTTACCTCACACGCCTAAACAGCTTGTGGCCCTACTTTGAATTTTCTTATTCTACAAAGACTTCAAAAAACATTGTGCAAGACCTTTACCTACCTCTTGAGACGTGCTTCAGCTTCACCTGGACTTTTGCTCAGTTGACTTGGGATTAGCCTTTCTCCCTGAATGACTCGTCTTCCCTCTGTGAATGTTTTGGTCTTCCTTACAGGAAAGGGTTAACTAACTTTGCATTTGGGGGATTACAAAAGTACTTGCCTGCTCTGAGAAATATTTCGGAGATCTCTTGTTGTATCATAATAACCTTTCGAAGGGATTGTGTCCTCCGACGTATTCCTTATCTTGATAGATCATCTCCAGCTTGCTGGCCTCGGAAAATGTTTTTCAGCAGAGGGAGCTGCGCGTCGATATCCCTCGTGCTGGTGTCCCTCGATAGCTTCCGTATCGGCGCTGGCGTCATAATGCGTATAAATAATTGCTCAGTTCCGTTTTTCTGTGCTTCGTGGGCCTCGGAATCGCGTTGTTCAGTTCGTTAGTCAGAAAATATATTCATCATTATTCCTCGAGAATACCAACTCTTACTCGGTGGCTTCCTCATACGAACCGACGACTCCACGGTCCGGCTTCAAAAAATGTCGAGACTGGAAAGAAAATGTTGTTGCCTGGGATCAGAGCACCAATGTTCGGAGTGCGAGGACTTCATGTCCATGACAGCGAAAGCCTTGAAGGAACGTAAGGGGAAGCTTGAGAGAGGTAAGACAGTTAAAACTCCTTCGAAAGTTTCCTCGGCAGAATCGAGACATTCGTCTCCTCGCCGACACAGGAAACATTCTCATTCTAGGTCTCGAAGCAGTTCCCACCAGTCTTCGAGATCCAAACATTCAAGTAAGAGACGTCGAAGATCCCCTTCCTCGTCTTCTGTTTCTCCGGAAAGAGTCACCTGCCCCACAAAACATAGCTCTCAGGCTGAGTGGGAGGGATTCCGTAAAAGGATGCTTAGCGTCTTCGAGAAAGCGGCCTCGACCCCCTCGAAGACAGCTGAGGGTAATACCCTGGGTGAAAGACCCGAAAAATCTAAACGCAGCGAGTTGTTGCACGCGGCAAAAGAAACTACTCGAGAGCGTCACGAACCCTCGAGCAAAGGCACTGTGCCATCGTCGAAGGTCCCTTCGACGCATAAATCTGCGTCATCGACGCCATTATCGAAGAGCTCATCGACGCATAGGTCGATCGAATCGACGCCGTCTTCGACGCCGAAAAAGAACAAACCCGCGGCCGTCACTACCTCAGCCAGTGGTCATACCCAGGGCCTCTAACATGACTTCGAGGTCATCGCCAACCTCGAGTAGGATCCTGATCCCCTCGAGTTCTTCGAGGCCTCTTCCAATCTTCTCAACGCCTTTTTCAGTGTTTTCGAAGCCTTTAAAGTCCGCGTCGACGACGTCTATGTTTTTCCAACCAATTATGACAAATTTAGCCCCTTCTGCTCTGGAAATGGGATTTAAGCCATTTCCAAGGTCTGATCATTTCAGACCTTTGTCTTCAATTTATGAGGAAGGGGAGGATTCGGATCAAGAAAGACCCTTTAGGTTGCAGAGATCTGCAACACCAGAACGAGAGGAATTTACCTCCGAGGAAAATAGGTTGAAGGACCTTCGAGAATCCTTACATGAGGCAAGTGGGTTAGATACTTCCCAGAAATAGAATTTGCCAAACCAGAACCAGGGGAACATGCAGAGACCCCTTACAGAATTTTAATGGCAAGAATTATAGAATTCATGGGTTGGTCTACACCTTCACCTGCATTCCAACAGGATAACCTTACAGACATTTTAGTTAAAGGCCCACAGGAGGATCCTGTGGTTCCATTTCACGCTGCATTACAAAGAAAAATATTGGCTAACTGGGAAACTCCTGAGGTTATCCCGGCGGTTAACAAGAAGTTATCAGCCAAATATAGGGTATCTACTACTGACCCTGAATTTTTGTCTAAACATCCAACTCCAGAGAGTCTGGTTGTTCAAGCAACAACTGCATCAGGCAGTAGATCGGCATACCCTACTGTTCCACAGAACAGGGATGACAAAAGATACGACCCTATGGCTAAGAAAGTTTTTCTGCATGTAGCATGGCGTTGAAATCTATGAACGCTACTTGTACGCTCGCAAGGTTCAGCCATACACTTTGGGAGTGTGCTTCATCAGCGGCTGACTGCCTCCCAGAGGGAGAAGAAAGGGAAACGTTTCTAAACATCATTAAGGATGGTAAAGACGCAATGTGCGAATCCCTTCAAACTGGCATTGATTCTGCTGACAGCATCAGTAGGGCCATGGCGGCAAGCCCTACAACCCGCAGATTTGCGTGGTTGCGAAAGTCTGGGTTTGCTCCAGATGTACAAGCCAGACTTTTAAATATGCCCTTTGACGGCTCTTCTTTGTTTGGTAAGAAGGCGGATGACAGCCTAAAAAAGTTAGACATCCAAAGCAGCAGCAAAATCCCTGGGAGCTGCAATCCGTCAAACGCCATATCGCCCCTCAGGAACCTCTTGGAGAGGTAAGTCCTTTCGCTTTTATTCCGCATTCAGAAAAGGCAGAGGACAGTCTGTTCAAAGAGGTCAAAAAAGATTCACCCGAGGTGGACGGGGTAAAAATACAAAAGCAGCAACAGCAGGTGCCTCTTTACCCTCAGCACCTGCATCAGCCGCCTCTAAATCTCTCTGAGGACTCTCCTCACAAGACACCATTAGGGGGCAGGCTAACTCAACATCTGATGGAATGGCAGGCTATTACGTCAGATGCTTGGGCATTGGAGACAGTCGCCCAAGGTTACTGCCTGCCTTTTCTATGCATTCCTCAGTCATCCACCGGGGAACAGCTCTCGGAAAGTTCCAGATCCGCTCCTCTTGCAGGAAATTGTAGACCTGCTGGAGAAAGGTGCCATAGAACCGGTACCGGTAGCGGAGAGGAATAAGGGCGGGTACTCCACCCTACTTCCTAATACCGAAGAAGGACGGAGGACTGAGACCTATCTTGGACTTCCGAGAATTGAACAAGTTCCTCAAGAAGGACAAGTTCAAGATGGTAACTCTTTCTCAGATCCTTCAGGCCCTCCAGCTCCAGGACTGGCTGGTATCTCTGCACCTTCAGGATGCTTATTTCCATGTGCCAATCCATCTCAAACACAGGAAATACCTGAGGTTCGCAATTGGCGGCTCTCATTATCAATTTCGAGTTCTGCCATTTGGGCTGACCTCCGCCCCGAGGGTCTTCACCAAGCTAATGTCGGTAGTGGCTGCAAGTCTAAGGAGGGAAGGAATTCACGTCTACCCCTACCTGGACGATTGGCTGATCAGAGCTGTATCTCCGGAACAAGCTCAGATCCAGCTAGATTATGTCTGCCACTTCCTTCACAAAATGGCCTTCTCCCTCAATTTAAAGAAGTCACAGATTATACCATCACAGAGACTCCAGTTCATTGGAGTGGTCCTGGACACTTCACTGGGAAAAGCCTCGCCACCAGAGGTGAGGGCTCAAGATATTCTGCAGATGGTCACCAAGTTTCAAAATGCCCAACGTCTCCCAGCCTTCGACTTTTTGAGGTTGCTAGGCCTCATGGCATCCTGCATCTTCCTTGTGCCAGAGGCTCGCCTGAGAATGAGATCTCCTCAGTGGGCACTGAGAACTCAGTGGTCGCAATTCTCAGGGAGAATTACAGATTTCCTCCAAGTTCCGGACAAGGTGGCTCGAGACCTTCAGTCGTGGGCCTGCCAGGAGAACATCTTGAAAAGGAACTGTTTTGGCAACCATGGCCGGAGATAACAGTAGTCACAGATGCCTCACTCACGGGGTGGGGAGCCCTTGCCAACGACTTGACTATCAGCGGTCGTTGGTCTCCATTGGAGTCCAGACTACATATCAACCTGTTAGAGCTGAGAGCAATCTGACTAGCGCTGAAGGCTTTTCTGCCAGCTGTACAGGTGAAAAATGTCCTGATAATGACGGACAACACAGTGGCCATGCACTACCTCAACAAAAGAGGGGGCGTAGGATCACTGCCTCTGTGCAGAGAGGCGATGCAGCTCTGGTTTTGGGCAATCCAAGAAGGAATCTCTTTATCAGCAGTTCACTTAGCCGGAGAGAAGAACTTGACAGCGAACGCTCTGAGCAGGCAGAGTACAGTCTCCCACGAGTGGGAACTAGCTCAGGAAGTCCTTCAACAGATATTCACCCTTTGGGGAACCCCTCAAGTGGATCTGTTCGCCACCAGCATCAACATGAAGTGCAATCAGTTTTGTTCAAGGGAATTTCCCCTGAGAGGATCTCTAGGGGACGTATTTGTAGTGGACTGGGAGTTTCCACTTCTGTACGAGTTTACTCCAGTCCCTGTCATTCCTCAAATGATCAGGAGGTTGAGAAGGTTCCCGAAAGCCATGATCCTAATTGCCCGGACTGGGCTAGGATAACATGGTACCCGGACCTTCTGGACATGTCCATCTGCCCTCCAATTCGTCTTCCACTCAAGGAGACTCTTCTCTCGCAGAAGGGAGGTCAGGTTCTCCATCCAGACATCAGAACCCTCAACCTTCACGCTTGGTATCTGAAAGGTTGAGATACAAGGATTGGGACCTCCCAGATGACGTTATTGAGGTGTTGCTTTCGGCAAGAAGGCCAGCAACAAAGACTTTATACCGCTGCCGTTGGAACAAATTTTGCAGCTGGTGTAGAGAAAAGAATATCGACCCCTTTTCATGTGGAACACCAACGGTGTTATCTTTTCTACTCTATTTGGCAAATTCGGGCCTTCAGGTTGGCACTATCAAGGGCTATCTCGCAGTGCTATCGATCTTCAAGCGCACTGCAGAGGAACCATCGTATTTCACGTTACCCTTAGTAATCCAATTTCTGAAGGGATTAACCAATGTCTATCCTCCAAGACCATTCCAACTTCCCTTATGGAACTTAAATTTAGTCTTAAATTTCCTGATGAGTACTCCTTTTGAACCACTCCACTCTTGTTCACGAAGGTTTCTCACCCTTAAAACTGTCTTATTAGTGGCATTGACATCTGCTAGGAGGGTGAGCGAATTACAAGCTCTATCTTGTAAACCCCCTCATACAATTTTTCATAAAGACAAGGTTGTCCTACAAGTGAAGCCTAATTTTCTCCCAAAGGTGGTTTCTGAATTCCACATCACTCAGAAGATTACCTTACCTTCGTTTTATCCCCCTCCCCATCCGGGGAAAGAGGAAGAAAGGCTGCATAGGCTGGACCCAAGGCGGGCTTTGAGCTTTTACATCAGCAGACTTGCTAGGGTTGGGCAAGCAGACCAACTGTTCGTAGGTAACTCGGGGCACAAATTGGGATTACCGATAACAAAACAGATCATTTCCAGATGGATTATTTTGGCCATTCTGGAATGTTACAAACTGGCAGGGAAAGAGCCTGCTCAAAATCTTAGGGCTCATTCAACCAGGGGTATCGCAGCCTCTTCGGCCCCCCAAAGAGGGTTACCGATTCGAGACACATGTGCGGCTGCCACATGGTCGTCTGCAGATACTGTCACAAGATTTTACAACCTGGATTCCTCCTATAGCCAAGAGACTAGATTTGGCAAAGCTGTGTTGCACTTTGTTCATTCTTGAAGGGAAACATGGCAATTTTACTCCCACCTCCAGTTACACACCACTGCCATGGGAGTCTATCAAGATAAGGAATACGTCGGATGACACAATCCCTTCGAAGAACAAGTTACTTCTTACCTGGTAACGTTCTTTCGATGGGATGTTCCTCCGACGTATTCCTGATCGCCCCTCCCATCCATCCCCTCAGTAAAACTTACCTTGTGGTTACAGCTTACGCTCCTTCTCGGTCAATATCCAATTCATGTAAAACAACTGTTAACGTCAAAACGGAACTGAGCAACGGACGCTGCGCAAGTCTATTTATACGCATGATGACGTCGGCGCCGATACAGAGGCTGTCGAGGGACATCGGCTCGAGGGACATCGACGCGCAGCGCCCTCTGCTGAAAAAAGAATTCCGAGGTCAGCAAGCTGGAGATGATCTATCAAGATAAGGAATACGTCAGAGGAACATCCCATCGAAAGAACGTTACCAGGTAAGAAGTAACTTGTTCTTCTCTTTGACAAACTCTTAAACCTGGTTCTAAATGTAACAGTGATATATTAATGTTCCCAGCACCCTAGCAATTGAAGTCACCTGAGGGTGTAGGTAGTTTCTGTCGGCCATCCCAAAAGAGAAATATTAAGAGTGTGTATATTTTAAGTGTAGTTGAGTGTTACTGTTATAGTGCTCCCTTCTGAAGAAGGCTTACTCTAACTGACAAATGTATAATTGTTTATTCAAGAAACCTTGTGTGTAAGTGTTTATTTGAATACTTGTCACTGTGAACCTCTGTGTAACTCCCCTACAGTTCACATTGACCCCTCTTGAGATAAGCTTGGCTGCTAAACACGCTACCAACCTGTGTAGTACAGGCCTATTCCAAAGGTTGGTTTTGCTTACACCTGTAGTCCTAATTGTTTGTGGTGGTCCCAGAGGGCAATGCATGCAATTCTGCCTAACACTGGCCAACACCATAGGCATCTCTACTTCTTGTATGGTGAAAAGCAGCACCTTCCGTGCAGTGTCACAGAGAAAACCTTTGGATTTCTCATAAGGTTTAAATACATTTTCCTGTGTGAACTACTGTCCCCAGAATAGTAAAGTGAAATTCTTTACTTACCTTTTCTCTTTGTGGGTCCAGCACACAGCATCTTATGTGGAGTGCTGGGGGTTTACTTAGTAGCCCCTTATCCTACCTACTCATGTAATGTTTTTTGTTACCCTCACTACTTTTAATGGCTGGTGGCAGGGGTTTACTTTTCCTACCTTTTGTGCTTTTCTGCCGCAGGCTGAATCCTCAGCTGCAGTTTAGCACTCATGGTTTGAGCCCTTTGTTTGTTTTGCCTTTGATGGGCTTCAGTACTGAAACCTGCCTCTGGCTCCAGTGTGTCTGGAAGGGCAGGAAGTGAGGGAGGTTCCCGAAACTCCCCTTTCGTGTGGATTGTGTCCTCCAACGTATTCCAATTCTTAAATGTATTCCAGCCAGCTTTGCTGCTCTTCGGAAATTTTTTCAGCAGAGTGCGTCGATGTCGAGTCGATGGTCCCTTGAAGGCGTCCGTCGAGGGTGACGTCATCAGGAATATAAGCACGCGCGGTGCCCGTTGGCCTCAGTTCCGTTTTTCCGCAGTATACGTTGCTTCGGACATTGGGCGCGCCTCGAGTTCTGTGAAGAATGATATATAATACAACGAAACATGTCCTCGTCATCGACGCCGACCCCGAGATCGGGATTCAAAAAGTGCAAGTCATGCGGCTCAAAAATGTCTATCACGGACCCGCACCGAGAGTGTTTGTGGTGCCTAGGAGAAGGCCACGACATGAAGGCCTGTACGAAGTGTCAGGCGATGACGGCGAAGGCCTTGTGAGAAAGGAGGAAAGCTACAGGTAGGTCGAAAAAACCGATCGTAAAGCCTCTAGCGTCGAGTCGAGATCCCGTGAGGAGAAATCTCCTCGACGCGAAAGGCATTGATCTAGGTCCCGAAGCGATTCCCATTGCTTCGTCTTCGTCAAAAAAAATTGAAGAAACGAGGCCACAGGTCTCCCTCCACCTCGTCGTCAGACGAGTCTCCGAAAAGGATGAAATGCCCCACGAAACACTAGTCTTCCGAAGAGTGGGAAGCATTCTAGGTCAAAATGATGGAGGTGTTTGAGAAAGCGAAGCCTCGGTCCGCGCCTTCTTCGGAAGCCGGCCGGGAGCATCATTGCTCCGACACTCGCGCGACCTTGTGCCCGGGTGATCGAAAAAGGAAGGATAGGGAGCCTTCCAGGACGCCGAGTGAAAAATGCTCGAGTCAAGTCGACAGTTCGAGGTCAGCGACGCCGTCCGAGACCCATCACACCTCGAAGGGAAAATCTTCGAAGACCGCCTCGACGCCCTCGAAGCAGACCCTGTCGACAACCACTATGCCGTCGACACCCTTATTGATGTTGACGCCGAAGCGCTCGGTTCCAAAGGCTCCAGCCAAGCCAGGAAAGCCAGAAAAAGAGAAGGATAAGGTTACAAAACCTGTAATGTCCTCAGAGCCCTGTAATACACCTCTTCCTCCTCCTCTCCCAGAGAAGGTTTCAAGCCTCTCCCCAGGAAGGAGTTGTTCACGTCCCTGACCTCAATGTTTGAGGAACAGGAGAGATCTGATGAGGAAAATGTACCTTTTGGGCTAGAATATGGCACCCCAAATGTCCCAGAATGCTTGATCTCAGAAGAAAGCAGAATGAGGCATCTGGGGGAATCTTTACACAATGCAAGTGGCATTGACACATCTCTTGAGAATGACTTAGGCAGACCAGAACCAGGAGAGCATGCCAGTCCATCATACCGTCAATTAATGACGAAGGTAGTAGATTACTTGGGATGGGCTAGACCACCAGCCCAATTCATCCCATATGATTCAACAGATATATTGGACCATGGTCCCACCGAAGACCTGGTTCTACCCTTTCATGTAGCCTTGCAAAATAGGGTGGCCAAGAATTGGGAAACTCCGGATTCTATGCCTCCGGTAAATAAATCCCTCACCTCAAAATACTGCCCGGCCAGTAGCGACCCCGGCTATCTGTCAAAACATCCAACTCCCGAGAGTCTGGTCATACAGGCAGCCACAGCTTCTAACAAACTTGTGTACCCTTCTATCCCTCCAGACAGGGACGATGAGCGTGTGGATGGCTGGGCACGGAAGGTATTTTCAGCTGGGAGTATGGCTTTAAAATCGGCCAACTCCACATGTGCCTTGGCAAAATATTCGTACACTCTGTGGGAGTGCATCGCAATGGCGGCGGTGCACATACCAGAAAGGGAAGGGTTCCTAGACATCGGAGATGGAAAGGAAGCCATGCAGGAATCCCTTCAATCTGGATTGGACACTGCGGATAGTGTAAGCAGGTCCATGGGCACTAGCACGGTAAAGCACAGATTTGCGTGGTTACGGAAGTCTGGTTTTGCACCGGACGTACAGAACCGCCTTCTGAACATGCCTTTTGACGGGTCTCACCTTTTTGGCAACAAGGCTGACGAAAGCCTTGAGAGGTTGCAGACCTCAAAAGCAGCTGCCAAATCTTTAGGAGCTTCTATTAGGCAACCTCAGCCTTTTCGCGCGCAAGGACAATCGTGGAGGGGACGATCCTATCGTTACTACTCCTCATATGGAAAGGCGAGAGGAATGGCCGGTCAAAGGGGCCAGAAAAAGGCCACTGGCGGTGGACGAGGAAAACGTGCAAAGCCAGCTCCAGCTGCAGCCTCTCTGCCATCAGCGGCTGCATCAACCGCCACAAAAACACTTTGAGGACTTGCATCACAAAACGCCTGTAGGAGGCAGGCTGTCACAGCATCTGCAAGAATGGCGAGCCATGTTGGGCTCTTCAGATGTTTGGGCTCTAGAAATAATAGCCCAAGGCTACTGCCTTCCTTTTCTAACACAACCTCAAAGCAATCCACCAGGGAGACACCTGTTGAAGTCTTCGAATCCACTCCTACAGCAGGAAGTTCTAACCCTATTGGAGAAAGGTGCTATAGAACCAGTACCTGCAGCGGAGAGGAACAAGGGATGATACTCCCGGTATTTTTTGATCCCCAAAAAGGACGGAGGACCGAGACCCATCTTGGACTTAAGAGGCTTAACAAGTTCCTCAGGAAGGACAAGTTCAAGATGGTTACCCTTTCTCATATCCTTCAGGCCCTTCAACTTCAGGACTGGTTGGTGTCATTGGACCTGCAGGATGCTTATTTTCATGTGCCGATTCATCTCAAGCACAGAAAATACCTGAGGTTCGTAGTTGGCGACTCACTATCAGTTTCGAGTCCTGCCATTCAGATTGACCTCCGCCCCGAGGGTCTTCACCCAGTTAATGGTAGTGGTGGCAGCGCACCTCAGGAGAGGGGGGGATTCATGTCTACCCCTACCTGGACGATTGGTTGATCAGGGCGCGTTCTGCCGAGCAAGCACTGAATCAACTGAAAGTCACCTGCCACTTCCTCCACAGACTGGGCTTCTCCCTCAATTTCAAGAAGTCGCAAATGACACCTTCCCAACAGCTCAAGTACATAGAGGTTGTATTAGACACACCCTTGGGAAAGAGCTTGCCTCCCAAGTCGAGGCCTCAAGACATTCTTCAGATGGTTTCCAAATTCCAAAATGCCCAAAATCTCCAGGCTTACGACTTTTTAAAGTTGCTCGGCCTCATAACATCCTGCATCTTCCTGGTGCCAGAGGGACGCTTGAGGATGAGATCCCTTCAATGGGCTCTAAAGACTCAGTAGTCCCAATTCTCGGTTCAAATGACGGATCTTCTTCAGATTCCGAACAAGGTCCGACAAGATCTTCTATGGCGGACCTGTACAGAGAACATCCTAAAAGGAGAACCTTTTTGGCAACCATGGCCGGAGATCACTGTAGTGACGGACACCTCACTCATGGGGTGGGGAGCTCATGCCAACGATTTGACAATCAACGGTCGTTCGGAGTCAAAACTACACATCAAGAGCTGAGGGCAATCCGACTAGCCCTGAAGGCCTTCCTGCCATCTGTCAGGGGAAAGAATGTCCTGATAATGACAGACAACACAGTGGCCATGCATTACCTAAACTTAAGAGGTGGTGTGGGGTCACTACCTCTGTGCAGAGAGGCAATGCAGCTCTGGTATTGGGCAATTCAGGAGGGAATCTCTTTAACGGCAATTCATCTAGCCGGGGAAGAGGATATGATGGCAGATGCTCTAAGCAGGCAGAGCACGATGTCCCACGAATGGGAACTGGCTCAGGAAGTCATTCAAGAGATCTTCGCCCTTTGGGGAACCCCTCAAGTAGACCTATTTGCAACCGGTATCAACCGAAAATGCGAAAGGTATTGCTCAAGGGCATTTCCCCCGAGAGGAGCCCTGGGGGACGCGTTTGTGGTGGAGTGGAATTTCCCACCATTGTATGCGTTCCCTCAGATTCCCG
This sequence comes from Ambystoma mexicanum, assembly GCF_040938575.1. Taxonomy (NCBI): domain Eukaryota; kingdom Metazoa; phylum Chordata; class Amphibia; order Caudata; family Ambystomatidae; genus Ambystoma; species Ambystoma mexicanum. The sequence goes on from NC_090940.1 coordinate 39,669,272, forward strand.
TCATTCCTCAGGTCATCAGGAGGCTGAGACGCTTTGGGAGCCGCATGATCCTAATTGCCCCGCATTGGGCCAGGAGAACGTGGTACCCGGACCTTCTAGACATGTCCATCTGTCCTCCAGTACGTCTTCCTCAGAGAGAGAACCTTCTCTCTCAAATGGTGGGTCAGGTTCTCCATCCAGAGGTCAAAACGCTCAACCTTCATGCTTGGTATCTGAAAGGCTGAGATACAGGGATTGGAACCTTCCAGATGATATGGAGGTGTTGCTTTCGGCAAGAAGGCCAGCAACAAAGTCTCTATAACGTTGCCGTTGGAAAAAGTTTTGCAACTGATGCAGAGAAAAGAATGTCAATCCTTTTTCTATGTTCTATTACGGAAGTACTATCTTTCCTTCTGACCCTAGCACATAGAGGTCTGAATATTGGAACAATAAAAGGTGACCTTGTGGCGCTTTCCATTTTCAAGCGCTCTTCGGAAGAATGCTCCTGCTTCAAAATTCCTTTGATAATACAATTCTTAAAAGGACTCACTAATGTGTTTCCTCCTCACCCATTTCAAGTACCAATTTGGGATCTCAATTTAGTCCTAAAATTCTTAATGTGTGCTCCTTTTGAGCCTATGCACACGTGTCCATTAAGATTACTAACATGGAAAACCGCATTCTATCCTCCACCCTATCCTTCTAAGGAGGAGGAAAGATTACACAGGTTGGATCCAAAAAGAGCTTTAAGCTTTTACATCTCTAGACTTTCCAGACTTCGAGTGGACAACCAGCTGTTTATAGGTTACACAGGAAGGAAACTGGGTCAATCGGTGACAAAACAGACAATTTCACGCTGGATCGTGCTTTGCATTTCAGAATGCTACAGACTAGCACAAAAAGACCCACCAGAAGGGTTAAGGGCTCATTGCACCAGAGGCATCACCTCTTCGACAGCCCTTCAAAGAGGTGTTCCAATAAGGTCCATTTGTGAAGCAGCAACTTGGTCTTCACTACACACCTTTTCAAAATTCTATAGCCTGGATGCTTCCCAGTCTAAGGAACTGACTTTTGGGAAAGCAGTGCTTTATTCCGCCATCTAGGGGCATTGAAAAAATCTAACCCCTCCTCCAGAGAAATTATACAAAATACTGCTTTGGGAGTTGATCTTAGATGAGGAATACATTGGAGGACACAATCCACTCGAAGAACAAGTTGCTTACCAACTGGTAACGTTCTTTCGATTGGATGTTCCTCCAGCGTATTCCTCATTGCCCTCCCAGCCTACCCCTCTGTAGATTTTTCGGGGTTATTGCCATCTCAAATCTCGCAAGGCTGATACCTGTCTGCCGGCACAATCTACACAGTACAAGATCAAAGATAAAAAGGGGAAAAACAGAACTGAGGCCAACGGGCGCCGCGCGTGCTACTTATATACCCGATGACGTCACCCTCGAAGGAGGCCTTCGAGGGACCATCAACTCGACGACATCGACGCACGGCGCCCTCTGTCGAAAAAATTTCCGAAGAGCAGCAAAGCTGGATGGAATACATCTAAGATGAGGAATAGGTTGGAGGAACATCAAATCGAAAGAATGTTATCAGTTGGTAAGTAACTTGTTCGTCTTTTGTCTTTAGGAATGCCCGAATGCACCCAGTCCTGATTGGCTGGCTGTCCTTCCAGGACAGCAACCCTGCTGTTTGAGTGCTAGCCTAGGATGTGCATGAATGGGAGAAACCTGCTTAAAAGGCGACTGTTTTGGAACTAGAGGCAGAGTCGACCACTGGGATGAACACCCGACGAAGAGACCGTGAACGAAGCTTGCTACATCCTCCTGGACCTTTGAATTGCCCGGTGAAGCCCTGCTGCTTTGCTGGAACTCCTTTTTCTGATCGACAAGAGAAGCTCCGGAAGGGATAACTTCTTCCCTTGGGTTAGTGGGACCAACTAACCCAGAGACTAACTCCACTGGACCTTCTTGCCCGACTGGCTGTACTACTTTGCTGCTGCAGGAACCGAGTGCCAGGGGTCGAGAAATCCATAGTCGAGTGCAACATCTGCAATATGGCCAGAAGCAGGATGACCAGAGCTAGAGTCCCTTCACCAGAGTGCATCTGTAGTCTGCCGACAGCTCGTAACCACTGAACTCTAATGCTGCAGGAGCCAGGCCTTCAGGTTCCGCAATCCGGGGTCGTGGTGCAGTATTGCGCCTCCTTCCCTTGAGAGCAGATCCGTGACCACTGGTAGCTTGACTGGAGGTGCTGCTGATATGCTGAGAAGGTCCGGATACCAGATCTGCCTCAGCCACGCCAGTGCAATGAGGATCATCCTGCACCGACAGTCTGAGTTGACTACTAACTCCGTTGTGACTGTCTCCTGCTACGGGCGGCACTGATAGTCTGTTGGAGGGTAAGCCTCAACACCTTATCGCTCGACGGAGCTCATTGTCGAGCGCGATCCTGTCTTTGAAACTTGCGGACGCCTGGATCCAACGGGTGTGCAGGAACTTCTGGAGCGGTCGCATCCGCAACCTGCAGAGACGGATCAGGTAGATACATGACAGGCCGAGCAGCAACTTGATGGCCCTCACCGTGGCGATCTTCAGTGCTAACAGCTGTTGCACCTTGCCCAAAATGGCCGCTATCCCATCATCCGAGGGGGCCACCAGACAGGACAGTGTTGAGCCTGACCCCCAGGAATAGTGTGTCCTGCGATGGAGTCAAGCAGGACTTTGCATAGTTCACTTAGAGCCCCAGATCCATCAGCAGCCGGACGGTCGTCTGTGTGGTCGATGGCGATGTCCTTGGCCTGGATGAGCCAGTCGTCGTGGTACGGGTACACATGTAGGTACACATCCCCTTGTAGGCGCAGATGGGTATTAGGGAAAGTTTGAATGCAGTACCCTCTGGGAACACTACAAACTACTATGACTACAGGTATAGGCAACCCAACCTTTGGTATAAGCTTGTACTACCCAGTTTTGGTAGCGTGTTGAGCATCCAGGCTCATCTGAAGAGGGAAAATGTGAGCTGTAGTGGAGTTACACAAACATTCACAGTTACGTTTTTTCAAAAAAACGTACTCAAAGGTTCTTGCATATACAATTAATAATATATCAGTCAGTTATAAAGCCTTCTTTAGAAGGGAGCAATAGAATAGTAACACACAAATATAGTTCAATACTGTACACTGAGTTTCTGAATCAGACAAGGCCCTTTTGGGATGGCCCACAGACACAACCTACGCCCACAGTTGAATTCAGTAACAAGGGTGCTGGGGACATTAATACCTTACTGTTGGCATACAGAATACTCAATAGTTTGTAAAAGACAAAGGTTATTGGAACACAAGAAATACAAATATTCTTAAGCAGGGCAGGGCAAATACTTTCAGATAGCAAGAGAAGAGTCATTCAATTTAATAGGCTAAGCCAAAGTCAATAGGCAAGTCTTTGTAAAGGATGCAGCACTTCAGTTAAGTAAATGGAAAAGTCTTTGCACAAGTTTCTTAAGAGTCTTGAATAAAAATAAGAATCAATTGTAGGTCTACAAGCTGATTAAGCTTGTGAGTTGTGGAAGTTACAAGCACTTCTACAGTAAGTGGTAAATTCTCTTATACTTAACAGTACCTTAGTAAAGAAGAAAAGATGCAGCTGAAGACTTCTGTTCCTGTGCAGCTCTGCAGATATCGGTGTTCCTGGGCGTCAGTCGTGGGGACAAGAGGGAGGACATCAGGGGACTCCTGCACTGGCAACCGGCAAACTTTAGTTTCAGTGGCTGGTTCGCGTTTCAGCTCCTTGCGGTACAGCAAATAGCAATAAGCGTGGATCCTGGCTGTCAAGGTGGACTTTCTTCACATCTGAGGTACCTCACTCAACTGAGGGGGGTCACGCTTGGTCAGTCCTGCTTCATGGGAGTCCAGAGGACCTTCCAAAATCTTTAGGCCAGTTTACAAGCAATGCACACATTCTGGTGTCCCTCTCCCTGGCTCTATGGTTTTCTGCAGGAAGTCTGAGGAAATGGAACCAGCTCCGACTGAAAGGGAGAAGTCGTTCTTTGCAGGGCTTCTGTCGATGCAAACTTGGCGATTTGGACCTGCAGCAGGGCTTCACAGGGCAAACCAACGGTCCAGGAGTTGCAGCAGCTGTCCTCTTCAAGTTCTTATTCGGTTCCTTCGTCCAGTGGTCAACTCTGCCTTCCAAGCCAAGAGACTCGCCTTTTAAACAGTTTTCTCCCTTTCATTCCAGCGTAGGTGCCACTCACGCAGCAGGATGGCTGTCCTTGCCGGACAGTCAGCCAGCCAATCACACCAGAGTGCATTTGGGTCTCCTACGAGACTTAAGCACAGGGAGTTTCGGGCACCTTACTCACTTCCTGCCCACCCCAGACACTCAGGTGCCAGAGACGGTCTTCTGTCCTTAAGGCCGCCAAAGGCGTAAGTGTTAGGCAGAATCCTGTGCAGTTCCCTTGGGGAACACTGCAAAAAGATAGACTACAGGAGCAGCAGTAAACCCAATTGATAGCAGTCTGCACCACCCAGATTTACCTGGTAGCTGTGGCTGAGCAGTCAGACTTCTCTCAAGAAGAGTAGGGCAGTATGCAGAGTATACACCATAGGGCCAAAACACAGTAGAGCAAACAAACACTGACCAGAGCTTTGTATAAAAAGTATATAGTTATTTATTTAAAACACACTTTAGGCAATACACTAGCACTCTCAATGAAAAGTAAGTTAAGTGAGCGCTTAACCTAGATGGCACTCCAATAGTTTAGGTTAAAAAGGGAGAGAAAAGGCAGCGCATAAAATAAAACAGTTCCCAACACTTTTAAGAGTTCAGAGCATGGAGAGAAAGGCAGGTTATACTGTAGAGCCAAAGTTCATAGGCTAGGCCCACTATAAATGGAGCAAAGCGAAATGTGCCCAGGATCACACGGTTTAAAGTGCACTGAAAGTCTTTGCAGAGTGTTCAAAAGAGGTTGGGGTGATTCAAAAGATATACTTAGAAGGCCTGGCGCCAACCCATTTTATTAGCCAAGGATTTAAGGGTCACCTTTAGCAATCTGTAGAAAGGGAGGTCAGGCAGGACACAGTACCTTAAAGAGAAAGGAAGCTCCAGTGGGGGCAGTTGTTCCTGGCAGTGGTTGAAGTTTGTGGTTCCGACCGGGGAAGAGAAGATCTCGTCGAGGAGGAAACGTGGAGTCGTTGTACTGCACAGGGATGAAACCAGCCGCAGAGTTCCTGATTAAAAGGTGCAGTCCTTTTATTCGTGGTCAAAAGTGGTGAGCTTGGCTATCTGGCCGCCGGGGTGCTTGGCACTGGCGATTCGTCCAAGTGACGTCTTTGGAAGCGAAAAAGGGCGAACTGGTTGGTCCTACCAGCTCAAAGGGAGAAGACTCTCCAGCAGAAGATCTTCTCTTGTCGTTGGAAAAGTGGTGAGTTCATTGCAGCAGGTCTTCACCGGTGGTGTCGTCGGTTGCAGGTGGCTCAGCTTCTTCCCTCTTCGGATTCTTGGGTCCTGTCGCGATCTTTAACATTGCACCAAAAAGTGGTGCGTTTAAAATCAATGGGAAAATCCCATAGAGAATATTCCGGTGGAATATTTTGCGTGGTAATCACTGCCACCAGCCAGAAACTCGATGAGGGGGGACGAGACAGTGCCCCCTCGTAAAGAGACCCAGGGGCAATCAAATTACCCCTTACCAGTACTTCCACAATATGATGGTTTGTACTGGTTCTGTTCACAATTTTGGACTAGTAAAGCCAATGGTGACTTTACATGCCCTGGGAGACAGTAGTCAGTCCCAGGGTATGGAGTCTATGTTTGGGGGTCACTGTGACACCCCTGTGGTACTGCACTGAGGGTGCTGTGTACCACACATACAGAAAAACAGATGATACCCTATGTAGTAAAAAGAAACCCCATATCCTATAAGCACATAACAAGTCAAAGACATACCTCAAATCATGTCTAAGAGTGGGAGTAAAAGAGTCTCGCTCTTAGCAGGAGAAAAAAACAAATCCCAAAAATCCAGCAAAGCTGCTGGGGGACTCACTAGCTTTGGGAAATTAGCCTTATAAGAGAATTCTCCCTAACACTATCCTTGCCGGACAGTCAGCCAGCCAATCAAACCAGAGTGCATTTGGGTCTCCTAGGAGACTAAACACAGGGAGTTTCGGCACCTTACTCACTTCCTGCCCACCCCAGACACTCAGGCGCCAGAGACGGTCTTCTGTCCTTAAGGCCGCCACAGGCGTAAGAACAAAGGGACCAAACCTGGTTTTGCACGCAGAGACAAACTCTAGAATGACCTTTCCAAATAGACATGGCGAAAAAAGACCGGGGACCATTTTGTCAAAGATGGCTCTGCGCCATTTTGAAAAAGATGGCTCCCGCGGTTAGCGTTACCGGCGCTGCGAACAGTCGCGGTAAATGCTAACAATGGTAGTTCGGAACAAAACCATTGCCACCAGCCATTCTGTGAGGAAAGTCTAACATATAAATGTTACTTGAGCATTTAGACACAGGGGATACTAAGTAACCCCTCCAGCACTCTATTATAAGATAGGGTGTGCTGGGTCTAGCAAGTACAATGCGAAGTAGTCAATTTCACTTTACTGCTCTGGGAAACAGTAGTTTATCCCAGAGAAGGTGTTTAAACCTTTTACGAAATCTGAAAGACTTCCCTGTGCCCACTGCACTGAAGCTGCTGTGTGACACAATGTAAAAGATGCCTATGAAGTTTGTCAGACTCCATAACCAAAAGAAACAGTTACAATTCACATCAAAATACATGAGAGAGTGGGAAAAGGGGTCTCTTTCTCCAGATTAAAAAAATCAGGTCCTCAAAATTCAGCAAAGTTGCTGGGGGTCTCTAAGGTGGAGGGAATTGGCACATTTCTGAGAATTCTCCCTAACACTGCCCATTACTGAGGCTCCAGAACCCAGAATCTGCATCGCAACCAGACAGAAGCCAGCTGAACCACTCTTCTTAACAAAGGTACTGTTCCGACTTGGGGTACTTAACCTCAGTGCCGTTTGCTTTGCTCTTCTCAGTTGAGACTTGCAGTAGCTACTTTGCTAGAGTTGATTTCAGTTCTGCCCTCCACAAGTGTAACCGCTTGTGGCTCTACAGTGATTTTTCTTCTAAAACTCTAACTTTGTACAAGACTTTATCTAAGAAGTGTCTCCGCTACATAGACTGTGCTCCAATCGAATTTGGCTGTCCTGGATCCCTGCAGACTCTTCTAGTCCATTTGACTTTGACATTTTCTGTACCTCAGAGGTGATAATTTGGTTTTTAACTATTATTGCAGTGGGAAGATGTTGTCTAGACTTCATTGGAAGTTTTAAGTTTACTCACATGCCCTGGGAACCTGTTAACCATTTTCCTTCCCTTAACCTTTCCTTTCTACAAACACCAGAATCTACATAGTTTACTAGTGATATATAAATGCCATTACTGTCATAGTTAGTAAAGTTACCTCGGATGTAGAAAATGTGTAACAAGCATCTCTAAAGAGTATCTACTAGCTTTGTGTTGATTCTGAAAAAGTATTTTGAAGTATATTTGATTGTTGCATATATTGCCGTTTTTAAAGAATGCTTATTTAAAAACTGATGTTAAATAACTATTTATAACTAAAACCTGACGTATAAGTGTTACTTGGGTCCTTGAATTTGTGAATTTCATTGCTACAGCTCACATTTACCCCTCTTGAGATGAGCCTGGCTGCTCGGGCATACTACCAACTTGTGTAGTAGAGGCCTATAACAAAAGGTGGGTTACCTAATACCAAGAGGACAAGTGTTGAGTTGTCTCCCACAGGGTTACTACATCAATTCTTGCTTAACACTGGTGGCAGGCGGCGGGATTGGCGTAGAGTGGTTACATGGACTGTGTTGTATTGAGCCCAATCATAAAGTTCAAAAGTTGTAACATGCACAATATGGATAACTTTAATGAGCCAGCCCCGATTGTCCTGACAGAAGATCAACTGAAAGACATGTGTAAAACAAGGGGTCTGACTCTGAAAGGGAAAACAATGTGAATTGTTTACAAGGTTGTTGAATCACCAAAGTTTGGGTAGTAGGCCTATAACAACTACTCGCCCAAGTAATGTGAAAGATACTGATGAGGATGCTAGTTTACAGTCAAGCTCCAATCTGCAAGAGGAGCCCGAGGAGGTAGATGAGTCTCAGGATGAGAGATCCCCTCTGCCACAGCCTGCCGTTGTACCTCAGCCACTTGCCATTGGGACCCCACAAGGTCTACATTTAAACCCAGAATATATTTCTCTTGAAAGATTAAATGTCCAGACTGAAACCAAACATCAAGAGGTGAAACGAGAGAAAGGTATGGAACATGAAGCGGCTATGAAAAAGATGTCCCTTGATTCTGCTTCCCTTTCAGGGTCTCTAGGTCTAGGTCTGCTAGTCCCAAGAGCCACGGCCTGCCCAAAGAAGCAGGAAGTATGTATGAACGTACACTTGATGTGTTGGATTGGCTGGGTACGTTTGAATACACCCATGGTCTACAAGGAATAAGTGGGAAATATTTAATTTCATGGCTCATGTCTAGGCTCCCCCTGAATGGCTATGGGGCTGTGATGGAACTGGAGACCAGCAAGAGAAAGGATTATGAATTCGTAAAACTGGCATTAATAGCCTGATATGGGAAAGCTCCTTCCCAGTACCGTAAGAGATTTCAGGGCCCTCAAAAAGACTGATGGTACCCCTTGGGCTACCTGGGTATGTGAATGTTTGAAGAACTTAGATGGTTGGGTTAAGGGGTACAGAGTACACACCTTTGAAGGAATGAGGTATCTTTTTTTGCTAGAATCTATTTTTGATACCTGCACTCCTGAGCTGAGACTACACTTAACTCAAGAGATTGATCCTAAAAAGCTAGCACGAGCTGCTGACTTGTGGGTAGCCTACAGGACTCTGGGTCAACTCACAAAAAGGAAGAAGGGAAGCAGCACAAGAAACAAGTTGGAGAATTCTAATTCCAACCATCCAAAAGAGGCCCACAACATAGCAAGGGTAAATTCAATGAGAAACCTGGTAGGTCTAGTGGATCCGCTGGTGCCAAACCAGAGGGGTGTCAACAGAAACTCCCCATTCGAGAACATTTGGGAAATGTTTTTTGTTTGGGTCTGTACATCGTGTGAAAGGGGATCCCAGGTGTAAGGGTAAACCTTCAGGGGTCCACACTGTCTCCTTAGCCGTCGTCCCCCGAGGGAAAAGCACAAATGACAAGTGCACACTTGAAATGACTTGCTGAAAACCCCTTTGGAGTTCAAGCCATTGTTTTTTTGTCCGAACAACAGAATGTGTATGTTTATAACTCCATTCCAGTTGGCACAAAAGTATATTATAAGGACAGTGTTCTTGTAAATGGTCAGGAAACCCCTGCATTCAGACACACTGGGCCAAGCATTCCAGTGGTAGATTAAAGCTTTTTAAAACCTGAGGATGTAGCTAAGGCACCCACGGGTCCCACTAAACTCGCTGGAGGCCCTGTACAAATCGTTCCTATTCTGCCTGCTCTCATCCAGTGCAATCATATGACTGTTCGAATTCCTGTTAGTGTACAAAATAAAGTTCCAGGGAGAGTCCTGTTGGGAAATGATTTGAACTCTCTTGCAGTTGTATCTAGTACCCCAAGGCTCCCAGCAAAAAGAAGTAGGGGAAAACAAGATTGCCCATAGGCGCAACCTTGAGAGACTCAGTTTGAGGAAATTTCAAATGCCTTCACTCCACAGGAAGGCCACCCTTCATTTCCAAGAAAAGAAAGCGAGAACAGAGAAATCTAAGGTCTCTTGGAAAAAGAAAGATCTCAAACCTAAACCTGTTCGTAGGACGAGGACATGCCAGAGAGGACTATCCCAGGTTACACCAGTTACCCCCTTGCCCAGCTGAGACTGAGTGCAAAGACCAACCAAACTGTGGAGTCAGCTACTGGTGACACAGAGCTGGAAGAAAACCTTCCCTGCATTGGAGATCTGGATCCTAGAGACAATCCTGAGCTGCAGAATTCACTTGCTATATGTGGACTTTCTAGCAGAGTCTTCAGCAGAGGACTAAGAGTGTCCCTCTCTAGAAGTTCTTCGCCAACAGACAGCTTCCCAGCTGGAAGGACGAGCGCCATGGAAGCATAGGCTTTACTGGGAGGATGGCCTCCTCTACAGTGAACCAACTGAGTCTACCCCTAGGGGACTACAGGAGACTGGTAATGACCCATGAGATGAGACAGAAGTTCCTACAGTTGGCACATGAAATCCCTCTTACTGGCCACTTGAGTTTCAAGATAACCAAAGAGAGGTGATCTCTGTACTTTCTACTGGCCCTAGTTTAGTTCTGTACGAGCTGCCATACTTGCCAGACTTCTGGTAAGAGTGGGTCCATGAATGTGGTGAGAATCCCTTTTGAGAGGGTGGGGATTGACATTGTTGGTCCCCTAGACCCTCCAACTTCCTCAGGCAACCGGTTTATCTTGGATGTGGTAGACCATTCTACTAGATAGCCCGAGGCAATACCTATGAGAATTGTTACTTCTCAGGCAGTGCAAAGGTCCTCCATGGTATTTTATTTCCAGGGTGGGGTTTCCTAAGGAAGTTATCTCTGACAGGGGATCAAACTCTTTCCCACTACATGCATACCATATGGAAAAACTGTGGAGTGACTTACACATTCTCAACAGCTGACCATCCCCAAACCAATGGGTTAGTGTAGAGGTGTAACCGTACCATTAAAAGTATGATAGGTGCCTTAGAAGAAAGTGGGACCTTCTACTGCCATGCCTTCTCTTTGCTTATAGACAAGTCCCTCAAGCTGGGGTGGGTTTTAGCCCCTTTGAACTGCTCTATGGTCATCCAGTCACAGGCCTGTTAGGCAAGAATTCGAGTAATAACCTGTGGGATACTACCCCATCCTTGTCCTCTTGGTATTGAGTAACCCACCTATTGTTATAGGTCTCTGCTACACAAGTTGGTAGTGTGACTGAGCAGCCAGACTTTTCTCAAGAGGGGTAAATGTGAGCTGTAGAGCTGTAGCATCGAAATCCACAAATACAAGTATCCAAATAACACCTTCACCCAAGGTTTTCAATTAAAATTATTTAGTTATTTGACGGTCATACTCTTACGTCCCGTCCCCTTTCCTCCATACTGTATGGGTGTCCCTCGCAAGGGACTGGAGACGGAACCTTTTTCACCAGAAAAATCTTCCCCTTTACATTTAGAGGCGCACGTGGCGCGGCCGTGGGAGCATGCGCTTTCCTGATTCCGCCCACCAGCGCCACCAGTGCTCCTGGGTTTGGCTTCGGCCATGTAATACCACACGCTCTTCCCCAGATATTCTATCTGTCTTTCTTTTCAATTAGTTACTTGGTCCTCCGACGCCACGCTCCTTCCCGGCGCATGTCGACTTCAGCGGGCTTCAGCAGGTGTCCAGCCTGCAAGGGGCTCTTCCCTACATTCGACCCCCACGCCCTTTGCCTCTGCTGCTTTGGCTCTGACCACGGCTGGGAAGGTTGTTCGGAGTGCGACGCGCTGACTCCGCATGCACTGAATAACAGGCTAGCTAGGTGGAGGGAGCTCTTCCAGAAGTCACCTCCGGAGGACCTAGAGGACTTCGTCAAACATCGCTCAAGGCCAAAGGCAAGGCCTCGATTTACCATCGCACCCCGTAAGGGCGACTCCTTTCCAAGGAAGCGCCCGGCTGGGAGGAACCTCTCGGGTTCTCACACCACCACACGTACCGAGGCTAGTCCAGCTACCAGCCTTGCGTCCGAGGGGGTCTCGAGATCCTTCCAGTGCCACTGCTGAGGGACCTCAAGGTTCTTTGGCCTGGGTTACTCTCAAGGGGCAACGCCCTACTGCCGGCATCATGTCCGAGGTGGCACCTTCATGCAGCACTAACGGCAGTTCCTCCGAGGGCAATACACCTTCCAGGTCTAGGCCTGAGGTGTAGGATAGGTCCTATGTTCCAACACCAAGCGTCTTGGACAGGGCTGGGTCCGATGAGCCAGGCACCACGACTTTGGCACGCAGCTCGACAAAATGGCCGCCGTGCCAGACAAGATGGCTGCTCGTCCGATACCCCATCTAGCAGAGCGGGTAGAAGAACGAGTTACAAGGTGGGACTGGTGTCAACCAGGTATGTGGCCTACAGTTTATCCATCAGCAGCGCAGGACAGGTTTCACCCGGCACCCCATACAGAGCGTGCCCCGGCTCCAGCAGTCGCAGCCACTCCGTCAATATCACCTGCCACCTCTTCAGCCTCCGAAGACAGATTCTTCGAAAGGTTGCTACCGCTGATGTAAACCCCCCAGATGGGAGCCATCCTTCGCGATACTATCGGGGGCATGCTCCTTCCGCCCTCATAGTCGTTCCTCCATTGGCTCTGGTGCCTCTAGGCCCAGCGCAGCCCGCGCTGCCCCTGCCGGCTCCTCTGCTTCAGGCATCCCCGCAGGCAGTTCCAGAACAGCTACCGGCTCCGGTCTCCACACCGCAACCCATGACGCCCAGTACTCCTCCACCAGCTCCGGATCCTCTGAGCACTCAGGTGGACACAGGCGAGCAGGAGGACGCCGAGATGCCATCTTCAGCCAAGGCTTTCCACAAACACCTGGCAGCGCTGGCAGAGTACCTGGCAGCGCTTGGGCCTTCCTCAGCCCGAGGTCGAACAGCCCAAGGAGGGGGTCTTGGCAGAATTACTCACCCTAAGATCCCTACCAAGACTGGGATCCTGATGCTGAAGGACGTTGTTTCCCTGGTTTAAATGGGGGTGGCTCAATCCGCACTTGGCCCGGCCTGTCAATTGGCGCCTCGACGCCAAGTACAGGCAGATGCCGGGGGATACACTCTTGCTTTCGGCGCACTCTCAACCACACTCTTCAGTGATTGCTGCGGCATCACTCTACTCAAAGCCTCAGTCGTCCTCGGCTTCCTCGTTCTCAATGCTGCTAGGCAAGGAGGAGAAGATCTTGTAGGCGTACTGGAAAAAGCTGTACTCCGCCTCTTTGCACCTGCGTCAAGCCAATGCTGATGCCATGCTGGCAGCCGTTAACCAAAGGCTCTGGCGGGAAATTGCGGTCTTCCTCCTGGAACTCCCGGAACACAGCCAAGCTCGCTTCAAGGCAGGATTAGGAGAAGCTAGGCTGGTAGCGCAGGACATCATGGAGTCGACGGTGGCCTGTATCGATACCTCTGGCCGGGACATCTGTATTGCCACAGACATGAGAAGGACGGGCTGGCTCTGGGCTACTAAGTTTAACCACAACATCCAGAAACGCATATTGGACCTTCCATTCGAGGGTAGTGACCTCTTCCACTCCACCACAGATTAAGAATTCGATAAAAAGAACAGCTCGCAAACCGCAAAGTATTTATCTATTCTTACGAAGGCCACGGCCAAGGGTACACCCAGTCACATCAACGCTCCGACAAGGGTCAGGTGTCTGTAGGGTTCCGGGGGCTTCCAAGAACAGAGGTCCAGACAACCTGACCGTTCCTTGAGTCAGCACCATACCAAACAAAAAGGGGGGTGGTGGGGTGCCAAGGGCTATTTCCAACCCCCCCCCCCTCCCTCCTCCTCAACAGCCTCAGAGGAAAAGAAGGCATGACGCGCCCCTTCCGGTCCACGTGTCTCCAGTGGGGGGCAGGCTTGCCTTCCACATGCAATTTTGGAGCCAACATTTTTCGGACCCCTGGATCCTCTGTGTAGTATCCACAGGGTACCGACTGCCGGTCCCTTCCTCTGCTCCCTATTCCCCTCCTCTCCCACAGATTGGGACAGCAACTCTGTTGGCGGAGATCCGCTCGCTTGTTGAGAGCCTGGCAGTGGAAGAGGTCGCAGCCTCCCAGCGAGGTTTGGGCTTCTATTCCAGGATTTTTGCCATACAGAAGAAGAACCAAGCTGGCCTGAGAGTTGTGTTGGACCTTTCCACCCTCAACATCTCCCTTCCTCTACAAAAAGCACTCATTGCGGAGACACTGAACAGGGGAGACTGGATGTGCTCCCTGGATCTGAAGGACACATATCTACACGTCCCTATTTGGCATCCACATCGGTCCTTTCTACGGTTCAGGATCATGGGCTGCCATTTCCAATACAAGGTGCTACTCTTCGGCCTCAATTCAGCCCCCAGGGTATTTACCAGGTTAATGAATGCAGTGGCAGTCCTCCTCAGGGCCCAGGGCCACAGCGTGTACCCATACCTGGACGACTGGCTTGTCCAGGCTTCAACTCAGGAGGGTGTTTTCCATGTTCTCCATGTTAGGCAGAGTTTGTAGGCAGTACCCTTGTTGACCACTAGACACAACTAAGACTACAGGTGTAAGCAAAACCAACCTTTGGCATAAGTCTGTACTACACTGTTTTTGGTAGCGGCGCTGAGCAGCCAGGCTCATCTCAAGAGGGGAATGTGAGCAATAATCATGTTACACAGAAGTCTACAATCACAGGTGTTCAAATAGACTTACACTCAAGGTTTCTTGGTTAAACACTTATTAATTTATTGAACAGTCAGTTATAAAACATTCACTAGAAGGAGGCAGTTAGATATTATACACAAATATACTTCAGGACTACACTCTAAGTTTCTGAGGCATTCAACTACTTTGAAGGAGGAGCAAAAAGGCATAGGTTATCAGAACATTGAAAGATTACTATTATTCTTAGACAGTGCAGATACTTTGAGTTCACCAGAAGAGTCAATCAAATTAAATAGGTTAGACCAAAGTCAATGGGCTAAAGTCTTGAATAGGATAAAACGGTTCTGGTAAGTAAACAGTAAAGTCTCTTTAAAAGTTCTCAGAAGTAGTTTGTAAAAAGAATCATCATATGTTGGGTCACACGCTGATTAGGCCTGCGAGTTTCCAAAGCTTCAAGCACTTTCACCGCAAGAGGTAAGTACTTTCTCGTTTCACAGTACCTTACAAATGAAGAAAAAGATACAGCTGAAGACTTCTGTTCCTGGCAGTTCCTGCAGATCTCGCTGTTCCTGAGCCTCAGTCGTGGGGACACAAGAGCAAAGACGTTGGGGGACTCCTGCACTGTGACTGGTAAAAAAAGCTGGCAATGGGCAAATCCTCAATTCCGGTAGCTGTAGTCAAGCACACAAACTGGTCATCCGGTTTCCTGCAGCACTCTGAGGAACATACAACCAGCTCTGAGATTGTTATCCAGGTGGCTTAGTGTCGAGTTGACTGGTCCCACCAACTGAAAGGGAGAAGTAGTCCTTGAAGGGGCTTCTCTGTCGAGGTGAACTTGGCGATTCGGACCTGCAGCAGGGCTTCACTGGGCAAACCAACAGTCCAGGAGTTGCAGCAGTCCTCTTCAAGCTCGTCTTCGGTTCTTTCGTTCCAGTGGTCGACTCAGCCTTCCAAGCCAAGAGACACTGCTTTTATTTAGTTCTCTCCCTTTCATTCCAGCCTAGCTGTCACTCACCCAGCAGGGTGGCTGTCCTTGCCGGACAGTCAGCCAGCCAAACACACCAGAGAGCATTTGAGTCTCCTAGGACACTAAGCACAGAGAGTTTCGGGCACCTCCCTGACTTCCTGCCCACCCCAGACACTCAGAGGCGGTCTTCAGTCCTGAAGCCCGCCAAAGGCGAAGGTACAAAGGGACCAAACCTGGTTTGGCGCGCAGAGACAAACTCTAGAAGGATGTTTCCAAAAAGAAATGGCGAAGAAAGACCACTGGGACCTGTTTAAACAAAGTGGGCTCAGACGCCATCTTGAAAAACATGGCTCCCACGATTTAACGCTACCGTTGTTCGCAGTCAGGAAAAATCATGGTAGTTCGTTGTAAAACCACTGGCACCAGCCATTTAGAGAGGAAATGATAGCATTTGACTGCTACATGAGTATCTGGACACTGGGGATACTAAGAAGCCCCTCCAGCACTCTATTGTAAGATAGGGTGTGCTTGGTCTAGGAATTTAAAGAGATTAGTAAAGTCAATTTCACTTTACTAACTCTAGGAAACAGTAGTTTATCCCAGAGAAGGTATAAACCTTGGGAAAGCCTGAAAGGTTTCCCTGTGCCACTGCACTGAGGGCGCTGTGTGACAAATGAAAAGATGATGCCTGTGGAGTTGGTTAGACTCCATAACCAAAGGAAACAAATGCAGAAAACACATTTGAATTGAAAAGTTCAAAGTCCCAAATTTTAGCAAAAGAGCTGGAGGGCTCTAAGGTGGGAGGAATTGGCACATTTATGAGAATTCTCTCCAACACTCCACACCTCCTCCACACTTGTGAGCACACTCCACGACCTGGGGTTTACGATCAATCTCTGGAAGTCTCAGCTGCAACCCACACAGAGCCTGGCCTTCCTGTGCCTCATCTGGGACACCGGCCCAAAGAGTTTTTCCATCAGAGGACAAGATCACGGCTATCAAGAGAGCCACTACTCACTTCCTCTCCAGGACAGTGACCTCGGCCTGGTGGTACGAACACCTGCTGGGTATTATGGCGGCGGTCCTTTTGGCCGTACCCCACACAAGACTCAGATGAGATTACAGCTGCACTTCGCTGCCTCATGGAATCGGGAGAAGGGATCACAAGCAGAGCCTGTCGACATTCCTACATTTCTCCACCCGGACCTCACGTGGTGGTCTGCGGATTGCAACCTGCGGCAGTGCAAGCCCTTCCGGCAGCCTCTCCCACAGGTCAGTGTCTCTACGGACTCCTCCCTAGAAGGCTGGGGTGCCAGGCTGGACAGTCACAGCATCCATGGATTCTGGACTCTGCAGGAACAGGAGTCCCACATCAACTGGCTAGAATTGAAGGTCATATGGCTGGCCCTCAAGGCCTTCCTCCCTCTGATAGAGGGCAAGATGGTACCTATCCAGACGGACAACTCCACTAGCATGTACTATGTCAACAAGCAGGGGTGTACCAGATCCCCCTCTGCTGTGCAACCTAGCTGTCCACATGTGGGAATGGGCTCTGGAGAACATCATCTAACTCACCGCTGTCCACCTCCCCAGGGAGTCTGACCTGGATACGGACAGGCTCAGCAGACTGGGGGCGGATAATTACAAGTGGCAATTGAGCGACCTGATCCTGAAAGAGATCTTCCTCGGGTGGGGGCAACCCCAAGTTGACCTGTTTGCCTTCTGGGACAACAGGAAATGCCAGCAGTTCGCCTCCTGATGGGGCTCGGGCTCCCCGGGCGACGGATTCCTGATCCAATGGAACTACATGACGGCATACGCCTACCTTCCCACTCCGCTGGTACACAGGGTAATATGCAGGATTAAGGAATCTTGTCACCTCAGCATCATTCTGATAGCTCCCTGGTGGCTGGCGAGACGGTGGTTCTCCGAGCTACTCTCCTATCGGTCAGGCCCCCCATTCGCCTACCGCTAGGTCCAGCTCCTCTCCTTACCCTGCAGGGGGGGCAGGGTACTCCACCCCGCTCCTCATAAACTAGCCCTCGCAGCGTGGTTCTTGAGCAGGTCACACTGAAACTTGAGCCTATCTCCGGCTAACCTGGAGATCATCCGGGGCGCCAGAAGAAAAGCTACCAGGAGCCAATATAAGAGCAAATGGTCCAGATTCTGTCATTGGGCCGACTCTTAAGGAGATCGACCCCCCGTAAGTGCACCTTGAACGGCATACTCTCCTTCTCGGCTCACCTCGCCCATTCCGGAGTTCATGTGGACACATGTCGCACCGATCTGGCAGCCATAGGCGCCTACAGAAATTCGGAGGAGGTTCGCTTCTCCTCCGCTAACCCTTTGGTCAAACGGTATCTGGCGGGGCGCCACAGGCTCTACCCGCCTATAAAGAAGCCACACCCTGTGTCGGACCTCCATGTAGTCCAGGGCGCCTTGGCACACATACCGTTCGAACCAATGGCGTCTGCGGACTTTAGGCTTTTCACCCTAAAAACAGAGCTGCTAGTATGCCTCGCCTCTGCTCGTAGAGTCAGCGAAATCGAGGGTCTGGTGACATCAGAGCCCTACACTACCTTTCACAAGGACAAGGTGGTCCTCTGGACGCACTCCGCTTTCCTACCCAAGGTGACCACTTCCTTCCATCTGAACGAGGAAATAATCTTACCCACCTTCTTTGCCGACCCCAAGATTGAGCCTCAGAGGGTCTTGCACCCTCTGGATGTCAGACGCACACTAAAATGCTACCTTGACAGGACCTTCTTCTTTATCACTTTTGGTGGTTCAAGGCCAGGCTATCAGGCCTCCAAGGCCTCCATAGCATAGCATAGGAGGCCTATGATGGGCAGCAAAAACCAGTGCCGGCCAGTTTGCATGCCCATGCGGTCAGAGCCAAAGCCACGGCCATCGCGTTTCAACGGCATGTGCCGTGGCAGGTCATCAGCAGGGCAGCTACCTGGGCCACCCCTTTGGCTTTCTGTAAACACTACTGTTTGGACGCCACCCCTAGATCAGACGCGGCTGTCGGGCAGGCGGTTCTAAGAAACTTGTTTGCTTAAGGAGGGTCTCCTCTACTCCCTGGGGCTACCTCATGTTGTAATCGCCCATACAGTATGGAGGAAAGGGGACGGGACGTAAGAGTAATAGTTACTCACCGTAGTGACTATAACATACTCTTATTCCATAGTCCCCTTTCCTCCATACGTCCCTCCATCCCCCCCCACCCCCACCACCTCTCCCCCTAATAATACTGGTGTCTTTAGGCAATGTTAAATATTGTATGCTACCTGGGCTGCACCCCTCTAAATTTAAAGGGGAAGAAGTTTTTTCTGGTGAAAAAGATTCTGCCTCCCGTCCCTCGCGAGGGATGCCCATACAGTATGAAGGAAAGGGGACTATGGACTAAGAGTATGTTAGTCACTACAGTGAGTAACTATTAATGTTTTTAAATAAGCATACTTTAAAAAGGACAATGTGCAACAATAAAAATATACTTCTCCAGCATGGGGTCTGGCATGGATTCACATGCTCATGAATATTCCCCGTCGTCAGGCTGGGAATCCTCGGTAAAGAAAAAACCAGTATCAGTTTCGTTTCTGATCTGTCTTTCGTAGTAATAACCAATCACTGGTCTCTGCGTCATACTGACCACAGCCAATGACTGCCCTCTACCTAAGCACCGCCTCTGGCAGCCATCTTCAGATTTTTACCGCACGTTCATGTGTTGGGATCCTCGTGCTATTGCTCTCGAGCGTTAGTGCTATTTTTTCGCGCTTTTTCACAAAAACTTCGATTCTTTCGGTCAAAAGAGCCTCAAGCTCCACCGATCCTACATCCGATCAACGGGGACCCGTGTCGGATTCATCTGTGCCCCTCAAGGGTGAAGATTTCGTCGAGCTACACTTCGGAGGACTCCAGAAGCTTCTCAGGCCCGGTCTCGGAGATGGCCCAGGAGAAGGGAAGCTCGACGCCCGGAAAGCTGTTCAGGGCCTGCCCTGGATGCCAGCTGCAGAACGTCTTCAAGGAGGACGAACACTCTTTCTGCCTTTACTGCCTTCATGGGGACAAGACGCACGTGGAGAAGGACTGTGCGTTTTGCGGCAACATGTCGGAACGGACCATGAAGGACCGCCATCAACGTCTCGCCAGCTGGCTGGAGGGTAAGAGCCCGTCTGGCGAGAAGAAGAAGAAATCTGAGCGGTCTTCTAAGACCTTTGAGGGCGCCCCGGCGACGGGGGCCCAACATAAGGCCAAGCACCGCGAGTCCGCTGGCACCGGGAGCGCCGAACGGTCGGGCTCTACGGGCGCCAGGCAGGGCGCACCCTCCCCGGCACCATCAACCACGAGCCAACGCTCTGGGTCGGGTAAGAGGAAGGCCGAGCACCCGGCGAAGCTCCTGGAGAGACCCCGGTCGAGCTCCAAGGCAGAGGAGGAGCGTGGCAGTGCCCCCTCCCTCAAGGATAAGGCGGTGAGCGCACCTAAGGTGGTGAAGGCCTTGATCCATTCGACCAAGCCCTCTATCGAAACGGTCGCGGCGGCCCTGGCCCAGCCTGTGGAGGCTGCACCAGTGGTGGCGGCCTCGGGGCCCAGAATCTCCCTGCCTCCTCGGAGGGAGTCTTCTTTCGTGCCCATCGATAGGACCCCCGTGAAACCCTCCGTGGGGAAGAAGGGGGGGCAGGGCGTCGTCGTAGATTCGGCCTCAACCTCAGAAGAGGAACTGATCGAGGTCTTAAGCCACGGCCTAGGCGTGGAACAAGACCAGCCCGTCGGAATGGGCCCCGACGCAGGTGACGACGACATCGTCGAGGATACCGACGGGGCCCCTGCTCGCCCGTCGGATTCCCCTCTGCCAGCGCCGCAAGACAACTCAGCGGCCATTTTGTTGGCTATACAGTCCTTATGCTCCGAGATAAGGACGAGACTACTGTTACCGACGGAGGAACCTCTCCCGTCGGGGGATCCAGAACCGGGACCTTCTGGTGTTCCCCCTACCAAGAAAAGAAGGATCCATCCACCGCCTCCTTTTCAACCGTCGCGCCCCGTCCAGCCCTCCTCCCCGTCCACCCGAGGGGATGATACGGGGACTGACACGGCAGCGACGGGTACGGACGACGAGGCATACGACGAGGATTTTCCGTCGTCGCCTCCCACCAGGGCTTCTCCGCCCGACGAGTTTGGATCGTTCCACTCAATGATCGCCAGGGCATCCGAGCTTTTCCAACTCTGCCCTGAGGAGAAGAAAAAGGAAGGCTTCCTTTACCAACGGCGCGAGGCCAAGAGGAAGACGGTCCTCGCAGTGCCTCTGTTGGACGACATTTGGGATGAGGGCCTTTCCCTCCTCAAGAACCCTTCCACGACGCCAGCGAAAAGAGACCGGTACGAGAAAAAGTACCGGGTCCCGGACTCGGCCCCCCTATGCCTCCGGGCGCAGCCTACCCCGGACTCCGTCGTCTCCGCGGCAGCCAGGAAGAAAGCGGGGGGGGGTGCGGCCTCCACGTCGACTTCCCCGCCGGACGGCGAGGGAAAGAAATTGGATGCCATGGGACGCAGAGTCATCTCGTCGGCGGCGACGACGATTAAAGCGGCCAACGCCTTGGCTATCGTGGCCCGCTACGACAGGGAACTCTGGTACAAGATAGCTCCCCTGCTGGATTTTCTGCCGGACGACAAGAGGGCGGAGGCCCTTGAGATCCTGCAGGAAGGTGAGGTGGCCTCGGACCACGCCATCACCGTGGCGACGGACATCGCCGACACTGGGTTCCGCCAGATGGGCAACGGCGTTTGCCTTCGACGTCGCGGATGGCTCAAGGCTACGGACTTTCGGCAGGACGTCCAGACCAGGGTCCTGGACATGCCCTTCGACGGGAACAACCTGTTTGGGAAGACAGTGGACGATTCCCTTCAGGCCATCAAGGCGGATACTGAGACGGCCCGGGCCCTTGGAGTACTGCAGCAACGGCGGACGCCCTTTCGGAGCGGCGGAGGCAAGGGCGCCTCCAAAGGTTCCGGCGGCGGTTTCGCTTCCTACCGTCAAGCGGCCCGCTCGTCGTCGCAAGAGGCCTACAGAGGACGAGGCAAGTCTGGCGGACCCCGCCGTCGTCGCCAAGGAGGCCAAGGCGGCAAGGCCGCGTCCAAGCAGGATTGAACCGGCCGTGGGGTCGGGCCCCCACCGAAGCACCCCGGTGGGAGGCCGGCTGGCGGGCTTCGTCAGCGTGTGGGAGTCCATCTCCACCGACCGTTGGGTGCTGGACGCCCTGGCCCGGGGCCACGCGCTCGAGTTTCAAAGAAGGTGCCCGCGCGTCCCCCCCGTGGCCAGGAAAGAACTTCACGTCCCTCAACTTCTCCTGGAGGTAAAGGCGATGCTCAGAAAGGGCGCCATCGAACTCGTCCCAAAGAGGCTTCGGGGCTCCGGAGTCTACTCGCGTTACTTCCTCGTGAAGAAGAAGACGGGAGGATGGCGCCCCATCCTGGACCTGCGACGCCTGAACAAGTTCATCAAGGCGCAGAAGTTCCGGATGGTCACCCTCCAGCACGTCCTGGGTCAGCTGGAGGAAGGAGACTTCCTATCGTCGTTGGATTTGGAGGATGCCTACTTCCACATTCCCATCCTAAAGGGGCACCGAAAATTCCTCAGATTCGTGGTCCAAGGGCGTCATTACCAGTTCAAAGCCCTTCCCTTCGGACTACGGTCGGCACCCAGGGTTTTCACCAAGTGCCTCGCACCGGTGGCGGCGCAGCTGCGCCGCGAGGGGATTCACGTCTACCCCTACCTGGACGACTGGCTCATCCGCGCCAAGACGAGGGAGCTCGCCGTGGTCCACACGGCAAGGACCGTCCAACTCCTCACGGACCTGGGATTCTCCGTGAACTACGCCAAATCCCACCTGGTGCCCGCGCAAGTCGCACTGTTTCTGGGAGCGAGGCTCGACACAGTGTCCCTTCTGGCCTCCCCGTCGGAGGAGAGGACCAGGACCATCTTGGGCAAGGTGCAACGGATGTTGGTGGCCGACGCGGCCAAGGTGAGGTCCATCAAGTCCCTCCTCGGGATGATGTCTTCCTGCATCTACCTCATTCCCATGTGCAGGCTCCGGATGCGCCCGTTGCAAGAGTTCCTGGATGCGCGCTGGATCCAGACGACGGGCAGCTTCGAGGAAAGGATCAAGCTCGACGAGAGTTTCCGACGAGCGATACGGTGGTGGGGCACCCGCGCGCATCTGACGGCGGGCATGGACTTCCAGACCCCAGCCCACCAGGTGACTGTGACCACGGATGCCTCCCTAGAAGGGTGGGGAGCGCACACCGAAAATCTGCACGCAAGGGGACTCTGGCTCCCGACGGAGAAGTCCCTGCATATCAACGTCCTGGAGCTCCGTGCAGTGTTTTGGGCCCTCAGGTCCTTCCTTCCGTCCCTCAAGGGCAAGGTGGTGAGGATCTTCACCGACAACACCACCACCATGTTTTACATCAGGAAACAGGGCGGAACCAGGTCCCCAGCGCTGTCCAAGGAGGCGCAGGACCTGTGGCATTGGGCCGTCGCCCAAGGGATTCTTCTGGTGCCGTTTCATCTGGCAGGGATAAAAAACACCATCGCCGACTCACTCAGCAGGGAGCTGCGCTCGTGCCACGAGTGGGAACTACGGCAGGATCTGGTGGATCGCCTCTTCCGACGGTGGGGCACACCCCAGATCGACCTGTTCGCGACGGCGACGAACACCAAGTGCCGGAGGTTCGCCAGCAGGTTTCCCCAGACGAGGAGCATGGGCGATGCTTTCTCGTTCCCCTGGGAGGGCCTGTTCCTCTACGCGTTCCCTCCCTTGCCTCTGCTAATCCGGCTCGTCAACCAGCTCAAGAGGTCACGGTGCAGGATGATCCTCGTCGCACCTGCGTGGCCGAGGCAGATATGGTTCCCGGACCTTCTGGACTTGTCGGCGTCCCCGCCAATCAAGCTGCCGGCGGACGCGGATCTACTCTCCAGGGAAGGAGGCGCCATCCTCCACCACGACCCGAAGTCGCTGAACTTGCAGGCCTGGCTCCTGCAGCGCTAGAGTTTGGAGGATACGACATACCGGCCGATTGCAGAGAGGTTCTTGCAAAGGCCAGGGCGTCCTCGACTCTTAAATGCTACGGACACAAATGGAAGAGGTTCTCTGTCTGGTGCCACGCACAGAAGATTAACCCTCTACGGATTACGGCTCCCCAAGTGCTGCCGTACCTGCTGACGCTGGCCAAAGCTGGTCTGGCACACGCGTCCATCAAGATTCATCTTGCTGCGATCTCCCGATACACCAGAACCACGGGCCGGACGTCCTTGTGGTCTCATCGTCTGGTGAAAGAGTTCATGAAGGGACTGTTCAGATCGTTCCCGCCGGTGAAGGCTCCGGCCCCGGCGTGGGAGCTCAACGTGGTGCTGACCAAACTCATGGGACCTCCGTTCGAGCCTCTGCACTCGGCCCCGTTGAAGTTTCTATCGTGGAAAACAGCTTTTCTCGTGGCCATCACCTCCGCACGACGAGTGGGAGAGATCCAGGCCCTTTCCTGCAAGGCCCCGTACTTGACTTTCCACGACACGAGGGTAGTGCTCAGGACGCACCCCTCCTTCATGCCCAAGGTACCGTCGGACTTTCATCTCAACGAACCCTTGGTGTTACCTGTGTTCTTCCCGTCGCCTTCGTCGCCGGCTGAGAGGACTTTGCACTCGCTGGATGTAGCTAGAGCGCTGAAGTTCTACGTGGACCGCACGAAAGGTTTTCGGAAGACGTCACAACTCTTTGTGAACTTTGGACCTGTCAATCAGGGGAAGGCTCTCTCGAAGGCTTCCATCTCCAGATGGCTCTCCGGCTGTATCATGTACTGTCACCGGTTGGCAAACCGACCGCTGCCTGGCCGTCCGAGAGCCCATTCCACCAGAGCGATCGCAGCTACCACGGCGTTCCTATCTGGTGTGCCCCTGCTGGACATATGCAGGGCTGCTACGTGGAGGTCGACGCACACCTTCACGAAATTCTACTGCGTCGACCGGGATTCCAGGGAGGAGTCCAGGGTCGGCCAAGCAGTGCTGCGCAACCTGTTCGCCTGAGGTGAGCCTGGTGAGGAGGTAAGATGCTTAATGTTGAGTTGATGTGATGCTTAATGTTGAGCCTTTGCCACCTCCCGTGGTTGTGCATGTGTGTACTGCTATGTATTCTTTATTCATGAGCATGTGAATCCATGCCAGACCCCATGCTGGAGAAGGAACAAGTTACTTACCTGTAACTGTTGTTCTCCAGCATGGGTCTGGCATGGATTCACATGCGAACCCTCCCGCCTACCCCTCTGCGGCTCTTCACTTGGTCATACTGCCACTTCACGTGCTTCCAAATCTGAAGATGGCTGCCAGAGGCGGTGCTTAGGTAGAGGGCAGTCATTGGCTGTGGTCAGTATGACGCAGAGACCAGTGATTGGTTATTACTACGAAAGACAGATCAGAAACGAAACTGATACTGGTTTTTTCTTTACCGAGGATTCCCAGCCTGACGACGGGGAATATTCATGAGCATGTGAATCCATGCCAGACCCATGCTGGAGAACAACAGTTACAGGTAAGTAACTTGTTCCTTCAAAATACTTTCTCACAATCAAGTCAAGCAAGCAGATACTCTTTAGAGATGCTTCATACACACTTACCCTGAGGTGACTTCACTAACTAGGACAGTATTGGCATTTATATATCACTTTTGCACTTGGTAAATCTGAGGTTAGTGGAAACGAAAGGAAAAGTTAAAGGAAGGAAGGAAAGAAGGTTAAACAAGTTCTCAGAGCATGTGAGCACTTTTAAATCTTTCAATGAAGTTTAGATCAAAACCTTTCCCATCAAATATTAGTTAAAAACCAATGTATCAACTATGAGGGACAGTAAGAATCAGTCAATGGAGTAGAAGAGTCTGCGGGGAGCCAGGACAGCCAAAGCCAATTGGAGCAAAGTCTATGGAGCTGAGGCACATCTTAGATAGCAAAAGGTCTTCCACAACGTTGGAGAGTTTGTTATAGAAAATCACTGTTGGGCCACAAGCTGTTGTACTTGTGAAAGGTTAGAGCTAGAATAACTCTAGGAAGGCAGCTACTGCAGATCTAAACTGAGACAAGCGAGCTACAGACAGATGTATGTACCCCTGAGTCAGCACAGTACCTTAGGTTAAAAAAGGATCCAGCTGGCTTCTCTCTGGTTGCAGTGATGCAGATCCTGTGTTCCTGGGCCTAAGTCATGGGGAAAAGAGGGAGGATTGAGGTTTAGAGGTGGGCACCATCGCGTTCTTTATCATATCATGCAATTCCTCTTATTCGTGAACAGAATAGTTTATTCTAGGTGGAGCAGCTGGACTGTTGTGATCCTTAGACACCAGGACACACGTTCATACCGTTACCTTGCAAAAAAGATGGGTGAATTCACCCAACTATGTCTGGTGCTCTCACAGGGCTTGAAACGAGCTAACGGTTTACTCAAAGTTCCTTTTCTTTATCAAAAAGTACATGTATTTATTAATCCTTTAGTAATTCTCTGTAGTATATTGGCTTTGCATATCAAGACTTCCTAAAGTTGTTTCTGTTGTAAACATTAATATTTTTATTCATCATGAGTTATTGTCGCTCAAAACGAACTCTTCGTTTGTTAGAAGCATTTTCTAGGCTTCTACATGGTCAGAGAGCCTATGCATTTCGGAGCGATTCTCCATCTTTAGGGCTTCATCTCTGGGACATATTGTTCCTGTTTGCTTCTATCTCCTCGAAATCTGCGTCCTGGTAACTCAAACTGCGGCAGAATCTGCCGTTCGAAAAGAGGGAAGATGCCTGGAGGACTCCTACACAGCAAATCAAAGGTCGGCTGCACTTTGCGGTTTCAGCTACCGGCAAATAGCACCACTGCGGATCTAGGTCACCAGTTTGGCTTCCTTCACTCCTTGAGTCCAGCACTCTGGTGAGGTGACTTGAGCGTGGGTCATCCTGCTTTGGGTGGGTCCTCAGGATCTTCCTGGAGCTTTTGGCTGCTTACCGACGGCTCACAGTCTCTTCTAGTACAATTGACTTTGATATTTACTGTCCCTAGAGGTGATAAATTGGTTTTAAACTATTATTGCTGGGTAAGGTTTTTGTCTAGACTTCATTGGAAGATTTAAGTACTCACATGCTTGGAGAACCTGTTGACCTGTTTCCTTCCCTTAACCTTTACTTTCTACAAACCTCAGAATCTACAAAGGATACTAGTGATATATAAATGCCTTTACTGTCCTAGTTAGTGAAGTCAGCTCAGGGTGTAGGAAGTGTGTAAAAGGCATCTCTAAAGAGTATCTACTAGCTTTGTGTTCATTCTGGAAAAGTATTTTAAAGTATATTTGATTGTTACATATATTGCCCTTTTTAAAGAATGCGTATGTAAAAACTGATGTTAAATAACTTTTTATCACAAAAACCTTGAGTGTAAGTGTTAATTGGCTACTTGTATTTGCAAATTGAATTGAAATGAAGCAAAGAGAAAGGTTTTGAGGAGCTACCGGAACCGGAGATGGTTCTCCTCCAGTTTAAGGGAGGCCGGGAGGCTAGTCAAGAGGGAGGCCCCAGCCGAGGAAAGAGATCTCCCCCCCAACTTGTTGCTTGGGGAAGCGACAGACTGAGTTGGAGGCGAAGAGCTCGAGAAGGGAGATATTTAGGAAGAGGGAGTTGGAGGTATTGAGGCCCCAGGCCCTAGAAGGCCTTGTGGATGATGCAGAGGGTTTTGAACTTAATCCTCGCAGCCACTGGGAGAAAGTGCAGAGATTTCAGTCCTGGAGAGATACGATCCCTGGGCTCGAGGCCAAGGACAAGTCTCGCAGGAGGAGCAGGGGTGAACCTGTTTCGACAAGACTTTCATAGATCAGACTTATCTAGAAACCTCGTCTGCAGAGAAAAGGGGAAAGGCAGAGCAGGAGGGGGGGAGGTGGCTGCACAAGGGTCAGTGGAAGAGTAGGGTGAGGGGAGGGGATAGGAGGAGAGTGAGGACAGGATGTCCTGAGTTTTAGAGATGAAGTGAGAAGCCAGTGCCGTGCAGACGGCCTCGGAAAGGACAGGAGAGGTAAAGACTGCGGCAGGATTGCCAGTTCCTTGCAGATTTTAAAGAGTTCAGCCGAGTTGTTAGATGCCGCAGAGACGCGGGCTTGGATATGAGCTCTCTTCTTGCTGAGGACGGAGAGCCGGTATTGCCTTTGGAGCAGGCGGCAGGCCAGTTTGTCAGAGGATGTACATGAAGCACACCATTGCTTCTCAGCCACCTTGCACTTGCATTTTAGGGTGACGAGGTCTGAGTCGTACCAGGAGTTACACTTGGCTTTGGGCTTCAGGCAGATTCTCATGACAGGGGCGAGGATATCAAGAGTATCAGATATAGCAGAATGGAGGGTGGAGTGGGCTGTGTCAGGGTGAGAGTCAGCCAAAGGGGGCGGGAGGTGAGAAGGTTGCAGCGAAAGCCTCAGCTGACACGCGCTTCATGGGTCGGATGACCGAGAAGGTGGGTGGCAGTGATGGAGGTGGCTTGGCCTGAGGGGTAGAGAGGGTGAGATGGGAGGAAAGGAGAAAGTGATCACTGCAGGAGAGAGGAGTGGTGAGAGGGACAGAAAGGCGAAGATCCGAGGAGATCAGAATATCCAGAGTGTGCCCTGCAGAGTGAGTCGGGCCAGAGGGGATAATAGTGAGTGAGAGTCGCAGAGGTCGCGGAAGAGTCCAAAGGGAGGACAGGAGGCATCTAGGTGAATGTTGAAGTCTCCAAGAAGGAGGAGTTGAGTGGTTGAGGCCAGGAGTGAGGAGTAGATGTCAGCCCACTCAGAGATGAAGGGGGAGATCTGACCAGGTGGCCGATAGATAGTAGCCACAGTAAGGGAATGGCTAGGGGAGAGAGAGCCTGCAGACGAGGCATTCAAAAGAGTAGTAGGCCTGCTTAGTAGAGACAGAGGCAGGAATCCACTCGGGTAAGATCAGGGCTACGCCCCACCAGAGCAGTAGGACCTGGGTGCGGAGAGGATCTTGTATCCGTCATGTAGGAGCTTGTCAAAGCTGGTGACAGAGCTGGCCGAGAACCATGTTTCGGTGAGACAGAGGACATCGAGGTCAAGTTCTTCAAGAAGGCGGCAGATATCAGAGGAGTGTTTGACAGCAGAGGGAGAGTTAAGAGTGGCAATGTGGAGAAGGTCGCCATCCTTGAAGGACTTCCGGGGAGGGGTACAGATCAGAGGTACGCCCTGCAGAGGTGTAGAAGGAGCCTGAGAGGGGGCAGAGAGGAAGTGGGAAGGTAAGGTAGCCAAGGAAAAGGGAGAGGGGGACAGCCAAAGAAGAAAGGAAGTTGATGAGGCGCGAGAAGCATCTATCAAAGAGGTGAAAGTTGGCCTGAGGGCCTCGGACCAAGACGGTCCCATTAGAGTAGACATTAATGATAACCTTGGAGGAATGGAAGGATGCCAGGAGTGCGTCCCAACGGGTGCCACCATTAATGGGAGAAGAGGAGAAAGGAGAGAGAACAGAGACCTTATGAAGGGTCGATAAGTCAGGTGAAGGCATGACAAAGAGGATGTCGGTGAGAGTTTCCTTGGAGGAGGCACTGGTGTAGGTGTCAGCGATAGGGAGTTCTGGGTTGGAGACCAGGATGCCCTTTTTAAACTTCTTCCTACCAGATTTAGTGAGGAGAGCAGGATAGTCAATGGAGAAATAGTTAGAAAAGATAGGAGAGACAGAGAGCACCATAGAATAGGTGGGAGAGGAGGGGGTGGAAGGAAAGGGGGAGACACTAGCGAGGGACACTAGAATAGGCAGACAAGACAGTGAGAGGCAAGCAAGTTGAGCAATAGCGAGAAAACGCATATAAGTTTGAGACTCCTGAAAGTTTATTACATGTTTACGGCTCCTTTTACCACCATGTCTCTCCCCTCCCCCGATCCCTCTTGAGGGGAGTAGAGTCGGCCTTGATTGCTTTGACATTGTTTAACACAGGAACAGTCAGGTGGACCTGTTAATCCAGTCATTGTGGGGTGACTTCCCTTATACCTTGATCATGGGCATAGAGAAATCTTTCTAACAGAGAAACTTAACCGTTAATTTTCAGGATGTGTTGTGACTTGACAGTCACCCTCGGACTCCAGTGATTTGAAAAGATGCAGCACTTTGGTGAAAATGCCTCCTTTTGTGCTTTGTCAGATATGACAAATGATGGTGATAGTGCTTGCAATATTTTGAAAAAAGCTGTTTTTTTATTTTTCCTCCCCTTTCCCCCTGCAGGTGGCCAAGCAGTGGTATGACTTTGACAGGTCTTCCTTCGTGTTTGTACGCAAACTTCGTGAGGGACAGACCTTTGTGTTCAGACACCAGCATGACTTTGATGACAATGGGATTATACACTGGATCGGTACAAATGCCAAGTAAGAGTCTTACAACCCCAAACACCACTCCCATCTCCCCATGGTTCAGCTACAACAAGGCTGCTCGGCTATCACTGTCGCATACCTAGCACGTGGCCATTTAATAGGAAGTCAAATGAGCAGAGGCCCTTCTTCGATTTTATTTGTATTTTGCCTGATGATTGAGCACACTGCAGTCTCTTTATCTCTAGGCTAAAACTCTGGAATGTCCCTTCGCATCAGGTTGTGCTCCTTTCTCTTGTACTGGTTGTCTTGGACAGGACCTGCTTCTTTCTCTATGGCTTAAAATTCTGTATATAGTGCAGGAGCCTGAAATTAGGCTGTACCGTTTACCTCCGAGCAGTCTTTTATTCTTTTGCAATGAAAGTGCTCCTCTTTTCTCCTTGATGAATTAAGGGTGTTTTTCTGTGTAATGTCGAGTTATTGGTTAGGTGCTGCTAGCATTGACAAAAGTGGCAGCGTCAGCTCCACAATGTTGAAGGCAGCTTTTCCTAACGGTCGGCAACAATGTTTTAGATAGTTTTCTTTTTCAAAGTTAGATGCAGGTGCTCCAGTGCATCTCGTAAAACCGTCTCCATCTCAGACCAGATCTTGCAGCATGTTTGTGGTTTAAGGAGGACAGTTTTGCTGTTTTTTTGGCATGGCCTCAAAGTGCTTTTGTTTGTCTGCCGTACTGTAGTTTTAACATGCATAGTAAACAGCTTCATTTCATGACACTACACCTTGGTATTGCAGGAAATGCCCATTTCTGGTAGAGAAAACTAGCACTGTAACATTACTGTGTCTGTCAAAAAGGGATTGTGTGCATGTAAACCGATATTTCTAATGGGCGATGCTGCAATAAAATGTGAATCGAGCAGTGTGCAGGGTCTTAAATTGAGGGAAGCAGGGAGTGTTTTGGTTCTTGCTTGTTGACTAGAAGTGCCTGGTTAGCTTGACACCAACAACTAGCTACCAGGAGCTTATTTTGGCTCTTCAGGTCAACTGATGCAGAACAAACAAACCTATGTGAATTTAACTCTGCCTTTGGGACAATCTATTAATCAACATTAGAACTCATCTATATGACATTTAAAGCATATGGGGGCATATTGGACAAAATATGTTTGCATCTTATGTGGAAGTTAGTTTTACCGAAAGATATGTAATAGCTCCTTGTTCCCCAGTGGGGTAGCTCCTGGACATTGTTGAATGCCAATACAGAGGAGCTGCTTTTAGCTCTTACATATCCAATCTTAATGTCGATATCTTAGTGAGTGCATATTCACAATCATCCCCAAAAACAACTGATATAGTTGAGGCTCTGTGATTACGTTCTGTACATTGTATTTCTTATTTTGTAAAGATTAGATGTTCAATGGTATGCATCTCATAATATCTGGCGTGGCATCAATGTTTGTTGTGGGTCAGAGCTAGGTTTGGAATGTTGTGTGTGACAACTTTGATGATGCTATGTTTTGTCCAATTCTAGAACGGCGTATGAGTGGGTGAACCCAGCAGCCTACGGCCTGGTGGTGGTTACTTCTTCTGAAGGGCGGAATCTTCCATATGGCAGATTGGAGGACATCCTAAGTCGCGATAGTTCTGCGCTCAACTGCCACACGAATGATGACAAGAATGCTTGGTTTGCCATCGACTTAGGTCTGTGGGTGCTGCCTTCTGCCTACACGCTGCGTCATGCCCGCGGCTATGGGCGATCCGCCCTTCGGAACTGGGTGTTCCAGGTCTCAAAGGATGGCCAGAGCTGGAGCACACTCTACACGCATGTGGATGACAGCAGCCTAAACGAGCCAGGGTAAGAGGGGCGAGGCATGTGAAGTAATGCTTGTTATCTAGGAATTCCAGGACGAGCATTCCAGGCTTCTCGGTTGTAGATTCCCTATACTGTGTTGTAGTGTACAAAACATTCAATCTGTGATAGTTGGCTACAATTGATCAAAAATGTTACAGGTAAGTAACCTTTTGTTCTCTGAAAATAGCAATTTTCTTAAACTTAATCTACCATGAGCTTACTCTCAAATGACGCTGTAATCTAAATTCACAGCAGCTTTATTCTATGAAAATGATCTGTATTGGGTGTTTGGTAGATTTTTCATTTATATGCTATTAGGCAAGATTGTATGTAGTAACCCTGTGGGAGACTACACCAGCCTTGTCCTCTTGGCAATCGTTAACCCAACCTTTGGTATAAACATGTACTGCACAAGTTGGTAGAGTGACTGAGCAGCCAGGCTTCTCCAGCATGGTGTTTGGCATGGATTCACATGCTCATGAATATTCCCCGTCAGGCTGGGAATCCTCGGTAAAAGAAAAAATCATTTCTGAACGGTCTCTCTTAACAACCAATCACTGAGCTCTGGGTCATACTGCCCCAGTCAACGACTGTCCTCTACCTAAGCCCCTCCTCTGGCATCCATTCTCAGATTTTTACCGCACGTTCAAGTGTTGGGAGTCTTTGTGCTTAGCTCTCAAGCTGCCTGTACCCGACGCACAAGGAGGAAGATTGTATGTTTTGCCATGATCTCTCGACCCGCACGATGAATGATTAGCGTAGACAGCTGAAGGAATGGCTACATGCCAAGGCATCTGCACTGGGTGGGTCCCAGGAGCATGCCTCTCCCGGATCTGGGAATGCTGGGCGGGCTTCTAAGTCCTTTGAGAGCACCCCTTCCATGGGGTGTCCAACAAAAGGCTAAGCACTGCAAGTCCATTGCTACCGGGAGCGCCATTGCAGCGGGCTCTGCGGCCACGGCGCGTCCGACGTCTCCAGCAACTTCAGTCAGTGCTCAGGATCATCGTCCAAGAGGAAGTCGGTCCATCCAGGCAAACTCGAGGTGGCCCCGGAGACGGCCAAGGAGAAGTCCAAGACCAACCTGCCGGAGAAGGCCAAGGGGGACGGAGCCTCTGGCCCTCTCCCTAAGGAGAAGGCCAAGCAGGACAAGGGACCGGTCCTGACCGTGAAGGCCCAGGTACACCCGACGAAGGCCCTGCTTTCCATCAAAGTGGTGGTGGTGTCCCTCCCTTGGAGGTGGACCCGCAGGGCACATTCCTGAAGGCAAGAGTGTCCTTCCCGGCCAGGAGGGAGTCTCTTTCCAGCCCATAGAGAAGACCCCGGAGAAGAAGATGCCAGTCATCTCCCTGAGATTGTCCCCTCTGGACACGAAAGGGGGGAAGGGGCGTGGAGGTCCTCCAAGCACGATTTTCTCCTCGGAGGAGCTCGTCCACCTTCAGACCATCCAGGAGGAGGAGAACATCGGGATCAGGCCCTACGACGAGGGCGCTGACGAAGGCGACGGAGAGCCACAGGGTGACGAGGGGCCTGGGCTCTCTGCCTGCGCCCCAGCTTCCTATTCCCCCTCCGCCTCAGCTGCTGCCCAGAGACCGCTCTGTGGACATTCTCTCTGCACTGCATACTCTGATCACCAAGATACAGACAAGGATGCCTATTGCGCTGGCGGTACCTCCTGCGGCGCCAGTCAAGGAGAGTAAGAGGCACCCACTGCCTCCTTGCCAACCCTCACTGCAAACACCTCCCCCCCACCCCCCCCCAGGGATGAGACGGACCCTCACACAGCGACGGTGGAATGGGGGACCTCCTGTCGCCGCCTCCCACCAGATCCTCCCCGCCGGATGAGATAAGCTTCTTAGGGAGAAGTCTCAGAAATGTGCTAATTCCTCTCTACCTTAGAGACCCCCAGCAACTTTGCTGGATTTTGAGGACTTGTATTTTTAACCTGGAGACCCTTTTTCCCACTCATGTATTTTAATGTGATTTTGGTTGTGGAGTCTGACAAACTCCATAGGCATCCTCTTTTTACATTGTCACACAGCACCTTCAGTGCAGTGGCACAAAGGTCTTTTAGATTTCCCAAGGTTTAAATACCTTCTCTTGGATAAACTGCTGTTTCCAAGAGCAGTGAAATGAAATTGACTTTGCCTACACTTGTAACTTTCGAAAAACCCTGCACACAGTCTATTACAATAGGGTGCTGGAGGGGTTACTTAGTATGCCCTTTGTCTAGCGTCTCATGTAACGATTTGTTACCCTTTCCTCACTAAATGGCTGGTGGCATTGGTTTACTTTTTACTACTGTGGTGTGCATTTACAGCGGGTTGCGTTCGCAGGTGCAGTAAAGCACCTATGGGTGCCATTTTTATCAAAATGGCCCCAGTCTTTTTTTTTTCCGCTATTTCTTTGTGGAAAGGTCCTTCTTGAGATTTACTTTGCGCGCCAAACCAGGTTTGGTCACTTTCTTCGTTTTGTCTTTGCCGGGATTCACGAGTGAAACCCGCCTCTGGCTCCAGGGTGTCTGGCGGGGCAGGAAGCGAGGGACGTGCCCGAAACTCCCTGTGCTTAGTCTCCTAGGAGACAGGAATGCACTCCTAGGTGATTGGCCGGCTGGCTGTCCGGCAAGGACAGCCACCTTGCTGGGTGACGGACAACTGGGCTGCAATGTATGGGAGAAACCTGCATAAAAGGCGAGGCTTTTTGGCTTGGAAGGCAGAGTCGACCACTGGACGAAGGAATCCGAAGAAGAACTTGGAAGAGACACCTGCTGCAACTCCTGGACCGATGGTTTGCCCGGTGAAGCCCTGCTACTGTGCTGAAAGTCCAAATTTGTATTGACAGAGAAGCCCCTGCAAGGACGACTTCTCCCTTTGAGTTGGTGGGACCAGTTAACTACAAAGTAAGCCACCTGGACATCCTCTTGGTGCTGGTTGAAATTCCACTGCAGTTGCTGCTGGAACCGAATAGCCCGGGAGAGGAACACCAGATAGTGTGCTTTGCTTTTAACCTGGCCAAGAGCTCCATGAAGATCTTCCGACTCCCAGCCCCAGAGTGCGGGACCCCATATGTAAGGAAAGATATCTCCACAGCAAGGAACCGCAGTGTTGCTATTTGCGGTAGACGCGAGGAGCTGAAACATCGAAGTGACACTTGTTTGAAGATTGTTGGTTGCGAGCGGTGACCCTCCCATTGCAGTGCAGGAATCCCCAGATTTCTCCAGCATTGGATCTTTCATGGATTCACATGCTTAGAATATTCCCCGTCAGACTGGGACCCCTCGGTACACTTATATAGCCTTTTCCTATAGGAAAACCACACTTTTGTGTTCTATCTACGTCCTTTTAGGACCCGCCTACGCATGCTCCGCAGGCCGTCCCAGTATAAGAGGCTCGCCCCGGCGGTTCCCCATCAGATTTCAACCGTATCCAAAGTAGTGGGATCTCCTCGTGTTGTCTTGCTATTTTGTACTAGGTTGCCTTATTGGATTTCGACGATATGTCCTCTGTATCAGGAAAAGCGCTGTTCCGTCCATGCGCAACGTGCGGTTTGAAAAAGGTTTACGAGGGGGACGGACATATGGATTGTATATATTGCCTCCACCCTCACCATTCGGCGGATGCCTGCGACATATGCAAAGGGTTTTCTCAAAAAACCCTCAAAGACCGGAACCGACGCCTGGTGGCATGGCTGAATGAGGGTGCGGGGGCATACCTCCCCTCGGAGGTAGGCTCCACACAGTCGGCGAAAACATCACGCCGCGTGGCCTCGGCAGAACCACCGGCGAAGAAATCTAGATCGTCGGAAAAAGAGTCGTCTGGAACTCACTCCACTACAGACTCCTCGTCAAAGAAATCATCCTCATCAAAAAAGCATGAGAAGGAAAGGAAATCCTCCTCTGGCGATCATCACAGATCGACCACGAGTCGAGAGTCGAGTAAAAGCGGGCACAGTGTGGAGAAGGCGGGACCGCCAAAACCACCTGCGAAGCCTGCGTCGTCGACGGCGATCCAGTCACCGGCCGCCTTCCCGCCACTGGCGCAGGGGGCATCCTCCGTCCCGTCGACGAGAGCCACGTCGACGGGGGTCCTACAGGAGGCCTGGAGTCCTCGACCCTACCCCCCCAGAGGCTCTGCTACAAGAGCAAGCTATGTTGCTGTCCTCGGAGGACGAGAGCGAGAGAGTGGCTGGCCCAGCAGACCTAGGGCTACGAGCGGCTGCCAAGTCGTCGACGAGGGCATCCGTTACACCGGTACCTGCCCCTCTCCTCAATCCTCAATCGGTTTTGTCGTTGGATATTCTGTCCTCGCTTCAGTCCTTGCTACGGTCGTTGGACCAGCGACTTCCCCAGGTCAGCCTTCCACAGTCACCCGTCGACGAGCCGGGCCCGTCCCGTCAACCGCAGCACCCACGCACGCCAATCTCAACACTGGCGCAGGAGGAAGGTGAGCTGCCAGATTCGGAGTCGGACAGGGGAGCCATGTCAGAGGTCTCTTTATCCCCCTCCAGGGATCCTACCTGGGAGTCAGAGGCGGAGTTAGAAAACCCCAGAAGCCCAGCTCACCCGTGCCCTCCGGACGACATTGCGTCATTCCATTCGATGATGGAGAAGGCATGCAAAGAATTTGGTCTGTCCCAGGAAGAACAGAAAAAGGACTGTTTTTTGTTCGACCACATGGGCAAGAGAAGGAGGTCGGTGTTCTCGATACCGATCCTTGACCATGTATGGAAAGAAGGGCTGCAGACAATGAGACACCCATTCTCAGAACCAGCAGTGAAAGGACGCCTAGAAAAAAAGTTTAAGGCTCCAGAGTCTACACCCAAGTGTTTATCCTCTCAACCAACACCAGACTCTGTGGTGTCGGCGGCGGCAGCGAGGAAGGCAAAGGCACAGCACAAGTGCACGACTCCACCCGAAAATGAAGCGAGACGCCAAGATGCCTTTGGCAAGAAAGTGCTCTCCTTGGGGGCGACCACAGTAAAGGCCGCAAACTCCCTGGCAATTGTGGCCAGATACGATAGGGAGATGTGGCACAGGCTGGCTCCGCTGCTTGATCATCTTCCAGAAGAACAGAGGAAGGCGGCGATGCTACTGGTCCGAGAGGGTGAGGAAGCCTCAAATCACGCAATAAGCATCGCGGTGGATCTTGCTGAGTCTGGCTTCAAGCAAGTCAATAATGGGGTCGTATTACGTCGACAGTCATGGCTGAAGTGTACCTACTTCAGGCCAGAGGTACAATACAAGGTCTTAGATATGCCCTTTGAGGGAGACCTTCTCTTCGGTGAGAAGGTGGACGAGGCCCTAAAAGGGATGAAAGAAGATTCGGACACGGCACGTTCTTTGGGTGCCCTCCAGAGTAGCAGGAGCTACAAGTCCTTTCACCCCTTTAGAGGGGCTTCAGGAAATTCAAGATTCTCTTCTGGAGACAGATCCTTTGCCAGACCGCCTTACCCCTCCCAGGGGTACCGACGTGCCTCACAATCGGCTAACCGTCGACAAAACTTCCAGTCTTCCAGAAAACGTCCATCATACCCATCGTCGGCGAGAGACAAGCAAACTAAAGATCAGCAGTGACGTTCCACAACCCGTTCTGGGGGGAAGAGTTTCAGCGTATGTCGACGAATGGGAAAGGATAACGACGGACCAATGGGTGTTAGACACTATAAGACAAGGACACTCTCTTCAATTCAAACACAGCCCTCTGCAAATTCCACCTGCGTTCACCGCTCAGTCGCATATGAAGGCACTGCAACAAGAGGTTACACTCATGTTAGCGAAGGGAGTGATAGAATTAGTTCCAACATCACAGAGAGGCCGAGGAGTCTACTCAAGATACTTCGTCGTAAAAAAGCCGAACGGCAAATGGCGTCCCATTCTAGATTCACGCGATCTCAACAAGTCCTTAAAGAGCCTGAAATTCAAGATGCTCACTCTGCAGGAAGTGATCCGCTCAGTTCAAAAGGGAGATTTCCTGGCGTCCCTGGATTTACAGGACGCGTATTTCCATATTCCAATGTGTCGGAAACACAGGAAATTCCTACCTTTTGTAATAGGGCGAACCCACTACCAATTCACGGTTCTTCCTTTCGGGCTCAAAACCTCCCCCAGAACGTTCACAAAATGCCTGGCTCCAGTGGCTGCCTGGCTAAGGAAGCAAAGCCACCATGTATACCCAGCGTCGACCAACACAAGTCTACAAGCCACCATGCAGCTTCTACTTCGAGAAATCCTCTCTGCGGCCATCGAGAACGCTGGTATTCTTGGGGGCACAGTTCGAGACTCAGCTAGGGCTGGTGAAACCTTCTCTCGACAGGACCTCGAGACTCATTCAACAGGCGGCCCGGCTATGGCGAAACACCAGGTTCTCCAGCATGGGGTCTGGCATGGATTCACATGCTCATGAATATTCCCCGTCGTCAGGCTGGGAATCCTCGGTAAAGAAAAAACCAGTATCAGTTTCGTTTCTGATCTGTCTTTCGTAGTAATAACCAATCACTGGTCTCTGCGTCATACTGACCACAGCCAATGACTGCCCTCTACCTAAGCACCGCCTCTGGCAGCCATCTTCAGATTTTTACCGCACGTTCATGTGTTGGGATCCTCGTGCTATTGCTCTCGAGCGTTAGTGCTATTTTTTCGCGCTTTTTCACAAAAACTTCGATTCTTTCGGTCAAAAGAGCCTCAAGCTCCACCGATCCTACATCCGATCAACGGGGACCCGTGTCGGATTCATCTGTGCCCCTCAAGGGTGAAGATTTCGTCGAGCTACACTTCGGAGGACTCCAGAAGCTTCTCAGGCCCGGTCTCGGAGATGGCCCAGGAGAAGGGAAGCTCGACGCCCGGAAAGCTGTTCAGGGCCTGCCCTGGATGCCAGCTGCAGAACGTCTTCAAGGAGGACGAACACTCTTTCTGCCTTTACTGCCTTCATGGGGACAAGACGCACGTGGAGAAGGACTGTGCGTTTTGCGGCAACATGTCGGAACGGACCATGAAGGACCGCCATCAACGTCTCGCCAGCTGGCTGGAGGGTAAGAGCCCGTCTGGCGAGAAGAAGGAGAAATCTGAGCGGTCTTCTAAGACCTTTGAGGGCGCCCCGGCGACGGGGGCCCAACATAAGGCCAAGCACCGCGAGTCCGCTGGCACCGGGAGCGCCGAACGGTCGGGCTCTACGGGCGCCAGGCAGGGCGCACCCTCCCCGGCACCATCAACCACGAGCCAACGCTCTGGGTCGGGTAAGAGGAAGGCCGAGCACCCGGCGAAGCTCCTGGAGAGACCCCGGTCGAGCTCTAAGGCAGAGGAGGAGCGTGGCAGTGCCCCCTCCCTCAAGGATAAGGCGGTGAGCGCACCTAAGGTGGTGAAGGCCTTGATCCATTCGACCAAGCCCTCTATCGAAACGGTCGCGGCGGCCCTGGCCCAGCCTGTGGAGGCTGCACCAGTGGTGGCGGCCTCGGGGCCCAGAATCTCCCTGCCTCCTCGGAGGGAGTCTTCTTTCGTGCCCATCGATAGGACCCCCGTGAAACCCTCCGTGGGGAAGAAGGGGGGGCAGGGCGTCGTCGTAGATTCGGCCTCAACCTCAGAAGAGGAACTGATCGAGGTCTTAAGCCACGGCCTAGGCGTGGAACAAGACCAGCCCGTCGGAATGGGCCCCGACGCAGGTGACGACGACGACATCGTCAAGGATACCGACGGGGCCCCTGCTCGCCCGTCGGATTCCCCTCTGCCAGCGCCGCAAGACAACTCAGCGGCCATTTTGTTGGCTATACAGTCCTTATGCTCCGAGATAAGGACGAGACTACCGTTACCGACGGAGGAACCTCTCCCGTCGGGGGATCCAGAACCGGGACCTTCTGGTGTTCCCCCTACCAAGAAAAGAAGGATCCATCCACCGCCTCCTTTTCAACCGTCGCGCCCCGTCCAGCCCTCCTCCCCGTCCACCCG
Organism: Ambystoma mexicanum; assembly: GCF_040938575.1. NCBI lineage: Eukaryota > Metazoa > Chordata > Amphibia > Caudata > Ambystomatidae > Ambystoma > Ambystoma mexicanum. The sequence goes on from NC_090940.1 coordinate 39,708,798, forward strand.
AGGGGATGATACGGGGACTGACACGGCAGCGACGGGTACGGACGACGAGGCATACGACGAGGATTTTCCGTCGTCGCCTCCCACCAGGGCTTCTCCGCCCGACGAGATTGGATCGTTCCACTCAATGATCGCCAGGGCATCCGAGTTTTTCCAACTCTGCCCTGAGGAGAAGAAAAAGGAAGGCTTCCTTTACCAACGGCGCGAGGCCAAGAGGAAGACGGTCCTCGCAGTGCCTCTGTTGGACGACATTTGGGATGAGGGCCTTTCCCTCCTCAAGAACCCTTCCACGACGCCAGCGAAAAGAGACCGGTACGAGAAAAAGTACCGGGTCCCGGACTCGGCCCCCCTATGCCTCCGGGCGCAGCCTACCCCGGACTCCGTCGTCTCCGCGGCAGCCAGGAAGAAAGCGGGGGGGGGTGCGGCCTCCACGTCGACTTCCCCGCCGGACGGCGAGGGAAAGAAATTGGATGCCATGGGACGCAGAGTCATCTCGTCGGCGGCGACGACGATTAAAGCGGCCAACGCCTTGGCTATCGTGGCCCGCTACGACAGGGAACTCTGGTACAAGATAGCTCCCCTGCTGGATTTTCTGCCGGACGACAAGAGGGCGGAGGCCCTTGAGATCCTGCAGGAAGGTGAGGTGGCCTCGGACCACGCCATCACCGTGGCGACGGACATCGCCGACACTGGGTTCCGCCAGATGGGCAACGGCGTTTGCCTTCGACGTCGCGGATGGCTCAAGGCTACGGACTTTCGGCAGGACGTCCAGACCAGGGTCCTGGACATGCCCTTCGACGGGAACAACCTGTTTGGGAAGACAGTGGACGATTCCCTTCAGGCCATCAAGGCGGATACTGAGACGGCCCGGGCCCTTGGAGTACTGCAGCAACGGCGGACGCCCTTTCGGAGCGGCGGAGGCAAGGGCGCCTCCAAAGGTTCCGGCGGCGGTTTCGCTTCCTACCGTCAAGCGGCCCGCTCGTCGTCGCAAGAGGCCTACAGAGGACGAGGCAAGTCTGGCGGACCCCGCCGTCGTCGCCAAGGAGGCCAAGGCGGCAAGGCCGCGTCCAAGCAGGATTGAACCGGCCGTGGGGTCGGGCCCCCACCGAAGCACCCCGGTGGGAGGCCGGCTGGCGGGCTTCGTCAGCGTGTGGGAGTCCATCTCCACCGACCGTTGGGTGCTGGACGCCCTGGCCCGGGGCCACGCGCTCGAGTTTCAAAGAAGGTACCCGCGCGTCCCCCCCGTGGCCAGGAAAGAACTTCACGTCCCTCAACTTCTCCTGGAGGTAAAGGCGATGCTCAGAAAGGGCGCCATCGAACTCGTCCCAAAGAGGCTTCGGGGCTCCGGAGTCTACTCGCGTTACTTCCTCGTGAAGAAGAAGACGGGAGGATGGCGCCCCATCCTGGACCTGCGACGCCTGAACAAGTTCATCAAGGCGCAGACGTTCCGGATGGTCACCCTCCAGCACGTCCTGGGTCAGCTGGAGGAAGGAGACTTCCTATCGTCGTTGGATTTGGAGGATGCCTACTTCCACATTCCCATCCTAAAGGGGCACCGAAAATTCCTCAGATTCGTGGTCCAAGGGCGTCATTACCAGTTCAAAGCCCTTCCCTTCGGACTACGGTCGGCACCCAGGGTTTTCACCAAGTGCCTCGCACCGGTGGCGGCGCAGCTGCGCCGCGAGGGGATTCACGTCTACCCCTACCTGGACGACTGGCTCATCCGCGCCAAGACGAGGGAGCTCGCCGTGGTCCACACGGCAAGGACCGTCCAACTCCTCACGGACCTGGGATTCTCCGTGAACTACGCCAAATCCCACCTGGTGCCCGCGCAAGTCGCACTGTTTCTGGGAGCGAGGCTCGACACAGTGTCCCTTCTGGCCTCCCCGTCGGAGGAGAGGACCAGGACCATCTTGGGCAAGGTGCAACGGATGTTGGTGGCCGACGCGGCCAAGGTGAGGTCCATCAAGTCCCTCCTCGGGATGATGTCTTCCTGCATCTACCTCATTCCCATGTGCAGGCTCCGGATGCGCCCGTTGCAAGAGTTCCTGGATGCGCGCTGGATCCAGACGACGGGCAGCTTCGAGGAAAGGATCAAGCTCGACGAGAGTTTCCGACGAGCGATACGGTGGTGGGGCACCCGCGCGCATCTGACGGCGGGCATGGACTTCCAGACCCCAGCCCACCAGGTGACTGTGACCACGGATGCCTCCCTAGAAGGGTGGGGAGCGCACACCGAAAATCTGCACGCAAGGGGACTCTGGCTCCCGACGGAGAAGTCCCTGCATATCAACGTCCTGGAGCTCCGTGCAGTGTTTTGGGCCCTCAGGTCCTTCCTTCCGTCCCTCAAGGGCAAGGTGGTGAGGATCTTCACCGACAACACCACCACCATGTTTTACATCAGGAAACAGGGCGGAACCAGGTCCCCAGCGCTGTCCAAGGAGGCGCAGGACCTGTGGCATTGGGCCGTCGCCCAAGGGATTCTTCTGGTGCCGTTTCATCTGGCAGGGATAAAAAACACCATCGCCGACTCACTCAGCAGGGAGCTGCGCTCGTGCCACGAGTGGGAACTACGGCAGGATCTGGTGGATCGCCTCTTCCGACGGTGGGGCACACCCCAGATCGACCTGTTCGCGACGGCGACGAACACCAAGTGCCGGAGGTTCGCCAGCAGGTTTCCCCAGACGAGGAGCATGGGCGATGCTTTCTCGTTCCCCTGGGAGGGCCTGTTCCTCTACGCGTTCCCTCCCTTGCCTCTGCTAATCCGGCTCGTCAACCAGCTCAAGAGGTCACGGTGCAGGATGATCCTCGTCGCACCTGCGTGGCCGAGGCAGATATGGTTCCCGGACCTTCTGGACTTGTCGGCGTCCCCGCCAATCAAGCTGCCGGCGGACGCGGATCTACTCTCCAGGGAAGGAGGCGCCATCCTCCACCACGACCCGAAGTCGCTGAACTTGCAGGCCTGGCTCCTGCAGCGCTAGAGTTTGGAGGATACGACATACCGGCCGATTGCAGAGAGGTTCTTGCAAAGGCCAGGGCGTCCTCGACTCTTAAATGCTACGGACACAAATGGAAGAGGTTCTCTGTCTGGTGCCACGCACAGAAGATTAACCCTCTACGGATTACGGCTCCCCAAGTGCTGCCGTACCTGCTGACGCTGGCCAAAGCTGGTCTGGCACACGCGTCCATCAAGATTCATCTTGCTGCGATCTCCCGATACACCAGAACCACGGGCCGGACGTCCTTGTGGTCTCATCGTCTGGTGAAAGAGTTCATGAAGGGACTGTTCAGATCGTTCCCGCCGGTGAAGGCTCCGGCCCCGGCGTGGGAGCTCAACGTGGTGCTGACCAAACTCATGGGACCTCCGTTCGAGCCTCTGCACTCGGCCCCGTTGAAGTTTCTATCGTGGAAAACAGCTTTTCTCGTGGCCATCACCTCCGCACGACGAGTGGGAGAGATCCAGGCCCTTTCCTGCAAGGCCCCGTACTTGACTTTCCACGACACGAGGGTAGTGCTCAGGACGCACCCCTCCTTCATGCCCAAGGTACCGTCGGACTTTCATCTCAACGAACCCTTGGTGTTACCTGTGTTCTTCCCGTCGCCTTCGTCGCCGGCTGAGAGGACTTTGCACTCGCTGGATGTAGCTAGAGCGCTGAAGTTCTACGTGGACCGCACGAAAGGTTTTCGGAAGACGTCACAACTCTTTGTGAACTTTGGACCTGTCAATCAGGGGAAGGCTCTCTCGAAGGCTTCCATCTCCAGATGGCTCTCCGGCTGTATCATGTACTGTCACCGGTTGGCAAACCGACCGCTGCCTGGCCGTCCGAGAGCCCATTCCACCAGAGTGATCGCAGCTACCACGGCGTTCCTATCTGGTGTGCCCCTGCTGGACATATGCAGGGCTGCTACGTGGAGGTCGACGCACACCTTCACGAAATTCTACTGCGTCGACCGGGATTCCAGGGAGGAGTCCAGGGTCGGCCAAGCAGTGCTGCGCAACCTGTTCGCCTGAGGTGAGCCTGGTGAGGAGGTAAGATGCTTAATGTTGAGTTGATGTGATGCTTAATGTTGAGCCTTTGCCACCTCCCGTGGTTGTGCATGTGTGTACTGCTATGTATTCTTTATTCATGAGCATGTGAATCCATGCCAGACCCCATGCTGGAGAAGGAACAAGTTACTTACCTGTAACTGTTGTTCTCCAGCATGGGTCTGGCATGGATTCACATGCGAACCCTCCCGCCTACCCCTCTGCGGCTCTTCACTTGGTCATACTGCCACTTCACGTGCTTCCAAATCTGAAGATGGCTGCCAGAGGCGGTGCTTAGGTAGAGGGCAGTCATTGGCTGTGGTCAGTATGACGCAGAGACCAGTGATTGGTTATTACTACGAAAGACAGATCAGAAACGAAACTGATACTGGTTTTTTCTTTACCGAGGATTCCCAGCCTGACGACGGGGAATATTCATGAGCATGTGAATCCATGCCAGACCCATGCTGGAGAACAACAGTTACAGGTAAGTAACTTGTTCCATCTCCGTGAGAAAGTATGTTTCGGTCCTAGGGGCCATGGCATCCTGCATCCATCTGGTGAGAAACTGTCGACTTTTCATGAGGCCAGTCCAAGAATTCCTCGCAGACCGATGGACACAGGCTCAGGGATTGTGGTCGGACAGGAAAACCGTCGACGACGACAAGCTACTTCGGACCCTTCAGTGGTGGCAGAGTTCCCACAATCTGAACAAAGGTGTGCCCCTACAGGAGCCGGAGTTCCAGAGCACCATAGTTACGGATGCGTCCCTAACCGGATGGGGAGCGCACATGGGTGCTCTCCAGACGCAAGGTCGCTGGTTTCCAACGGAGTCACTCCTACACATAAATGTACTGGAACTCAGAGCGGTACGATGGGCCCTAAAGGCGTTCCTACCACACATCAAGAGGTCGCGAGTGCGAATACTGACCGACAATACAACAGCCATGTTTTATCTGAGGAAACAAGGTGGGACACGATCAAGGACTCTCTCCATAGAAGCCCAGAAAACATGGCATTGGGCATCGAAGCACGAAATCTCCCTCGTGGCTCAACACCTTCCAGGAGTGAGGAACTGCCAAGCCGACTCCCTCAGCAGAAACATGGCCCAGATACACGAGTGGGAAATGGACACGGGTCACTTGAAGAAATGGGGCCACCCCCCTCTGGACGCCTTCGCGACCAAAGAAAACAAGAAATGCGAGAAATTTGCAAGCAGGTGGCCCCAAGAGGGTTCGGTGGGGGAGGCGTTCTCATTCCCATGGACGGACATGTTCCTCTATGCTTTTCCCCCGTTTCCCCTCATACGGAAAACAATACAGTGGATACGCAGATACAATTGCCGGGTGATTCTAGTGACACCATACTGGCCGAGGCAGCCGTGGTTCTCAGACCTCCTCCATCTATCGCTGGAACATCCCATAGCGTTTCCGAAAGTCCCGTACCTTCTATCCCGGGACAGAGGCACGGTGTGGCATCACGACCCGGACAGTCTCAACCTTACGTCCTGGCTCCTGACTTCTCGGAATTCGGGGCTTTAGACATTTCAGAGGAGTGCCAAGAAATTCTGCAGGCGGCTAGAGCCCCTTCCACTAACAAATCCTACTCCTATAAGTGGCGGAGATTCTGTGAATGGTGTGGAAGACAGCGGGACCTACAACCATTGTCGGTGACGCCGGAACAAGTTCTACCTTACCTGCTCCTCTTAGCAAAAAAGGGATTGTCCCCCTCATCGATAAAGATACACCTGGCAGCCATCTCCAGGTTCACAAGGAAGAGGCAGTCGCCTCCTCTATTCAGTGACAGACTGGTAAAACACTTCATGCGTGGTTTATTTCGAGCTTTTCCCCCGGTGAAACGTTTTCCCTCGGCGTGGAGCCTCAACACAGTGTTGGCAGGTTTGATGAAACCGCCTTTCGAGCCTATGGCCACGTCCGACATGAAATTCATTTCGTGGAAGTTGGCATTCCTGATAGCTATCACATCAGCCAGACGTATCTCGGAACTACAAGCGCTGGTCGTGGACCCGCCCTACCTAAGATTCTTTAAGGACAAGGTAGTCCTGGCGACTAACCCTACGTTCGTCCCTAAGGTTCCGACGGTATATCACAAACACTCATCCGTGGTTCTGCCTACTTTCTCCGCCACTCCATCGTCGGCAGCAGAAAAAACTCTTCATACCCTGGACGTTAAGAGGGCTCTGAAATTCTACCTACATCGCACACAAGACATCAGGGCTACTCGGCAACTGTTCGTCGCATATGGTCTGTCGACGAGAGGTAAAGCAATCTCGAAACAGTGATTGGCCAGATGGGTCTCGTCGACGATTGCTTTTGTCACTCTAAGGCCGGAAGGCCACTGCAAAGACATCCTAGAGCCCATTCTACAAGGTCGATGTCATCCTCAACAGCGTTATGGGCCGGAATTCCGCTGACGGACATATGCCAAGCTGCGGCATGGTCAGTCCCCACACGTTTACCCGCCACTACTGCCTTGCAAGGCAGCATGCGGATGAGGCGCAGATGGGAAGAGCTGTCCTGCGCCATCTGTTTCAGTAAGGTAAGCTCCACGTTGTGGAGAGTGTGTTTTCTACCCTTGATGACAGTATACTTTCGGTGGGAAAGGTTATATGAGTAAACTTATTACTGCTGCGCATATGTGTTGAGTAGTAGGGTGAGGGTACGTTACATTGCATTCTCACCACCGTCTCAAGTGTTACTGCTATACAATCTATTCTAAGCATGTGAATCCATGAAAGATCCAATGCTGGAGAAGGGAATAGTTTCTTACCTGTAACTCCATTTCTCCAGCATTGGTATCTTTCATGGATTCACATGCGCCCGCCAAGCCTCCCCGGGACTGCAATGTATGTGATGGATAAGTTTAACCCTTCCTACTTTGAAGGGGCCGAAATCTGAAGGGGAACTGCGGGGGCGGGCCTCTTATACTGGGACGGCCTGCGGAGCATGCGTAGGCGGGTCCTAAAAGGACGTAGATCGAACACAAAAGTGTCGGAAGTTTTCCTATAGGAAAAGGCTATATAAGTGTACCGAGGGGTCCCAGTCTGACGACGGGGAATATTCTAAGCATGTGAATCCATGAAAGATACCAATGCTGGAGAAATGGAGTTACAGGTAAGAAACTATTCCCGTCCTCCCTCTTGTCCCCACGACTGAGGTACAGGAACAGCAGGATCTGCGGAGCTGCACAGGAACAGAAGTCATCTGCTGCACTTTTTCTTCAACCTAAAGGTACTGTAAAGTCTGAGAGAACTTGCTTCTTGTTATGGAACTACACTTGTTCTCTGTTGGAGAGTCCTGTTGTGGTTGCTCTGTAGAGTTGCTGAGAGATTCTTTACTTCACAAGTCTAATCTAAACAGCTTGTGACCCTACTTTGAATTCTTCTTTTCTACAAGGACTTCTAAAACATTGTGCAAGACTTTTACTTAACTGCAAGAAGTGCTTCTGCTCACCTAGAATTTTGCTCAATTAATCTTGGCCTAGCCTGGCTCTCTGACTCCTCTGCCCCCTAACATTGTGTTTTATCCTCCTTCCAGGAAGAGGTTAACTAACTTTGCATTGGGGTTACCAAAAGTACTTACCTGCTTCAGAATGTGTGTGATTTCCTGTTCTGTTCTAATAACCTTTTTTTCCTTTGACATATTCCTAAGGCTAATTCTAAATGCAACAGTGATATATTAATGTTCCCAGCACCCTAACTATTGAAGTCACCTGAGGGTGTAGGTAGTGTCTGTGGGCTATGCCCAAAGGGTATTTGCTGATTTAGTAATCTTAAGAGTGTGTATTTTTGAAGTGTATTTGCATGTTACTGTTTTATTAACCCCCCCGCCCCCTTCTAAAGAAGGCTTTCTCAAACTGACTGGTAAATTAATAATTGTTAAATCCAGAAGCCTTGTGTGTAAGAGTTTATTTGAATACTTTTCACTGTGAATCTCTGTGTAACTCCCCTACAGCTCACATTGAACCCTCTTGAGATAAGCCTGGCTGCTCAACACGCTACCAACCTGTGTAGTACAGACTTTTACCAAAGGTTGGGTTCCTATTGTCAGGAGGTCAGGGTTGTTGTAGTGCACCCAAAGGGTGCTGCAAACAATCTTGCCTAACAAGACACGTTTTACACAATGATCTCCAGCGCTTCAGAGCTCTTCCAGCTCAATCCAGAGAAGGAGGGCTTCCTGTTCCAGCGCCGCGAGGCGAAGAGGAAGACCATCCTTTCAGTCCCACTCTTGGATGACATTTGGGACGAACGCCTGTCTCTGATGAAGAAACCTTCTATGGCCCAGGCCAAGAGGGATCGCCTTGAGAAGAGGTACAGGGTGCCGGACTCTGCGCCCAAGTGCTTGAGGTCCCAACTGTCACCATATCCCGTTGGTCTCGGCAGCGGCTAAGAAGTCGTTGTGTGCTTCTTCCACAGCAGCATCCTCCCCTCGGGACAGCAAGGGGAAGAAGTTAGATAACATGGGACGACGGGTTCTCCAGCATGGGGCCTGGCATGGATTCACATGCTCATGAATATTCCCCGTCGTCAGGCTGGGAATCCTCGGTAAAGAAAAAATCAGTATAATTTTCGTTTCTGATCTGTCTTTCTTAGTAGTAACCAATCACTGATCTCTGGGTCATACTGGCCCCAGCCAATGACTGCCCTCTCCCTAAGCCCCTCCCCTGGCAGCCATCCTCAGATTTTTACCGCATGTTCAAGTGTTGGGAGTCCTCGTGCTTTAGCTCTTGAGCTTTTACTGCGCTTTCGCGCTTTTTCAGGAGATTTTCTCATTTTTTCGGTTTAATAGAGCCTCAAGCTCCACCGTTTCCACTTCCGATAACGGGGACCCGTTTGGGAATTCTTCTACGCTCCTGAAGGGTGAAGTTTTCATCGACTTGCGCTTCCTGGAGGTTCCAGAAGATCTGAGGCCTACCTCAACAGACATGGCCCAGGACAAGGGAAGCTCGATCCCTTATCCAAGCTGTTCAGGAGCTGCCCGGGATGCGGATTGCAAAATATTTTCAAGGAGGACGAGCATTCGAGATGTCTCTACTGCCTTCATGAGGACAAGACGCACGTGGAAAAGGACTGTGCGTTCTGCAAGAACCTGTCGGAACGAACCAAGCAAGATCGTCGTTCCCGCCTCGCCACCTGGCTGGAGAAGGGCACAGCAGGTCAGAAGGCGAAGAAAAAGTCTGAGCAGTCTTCTAAGTCCTGTGAGGGCGTCCCGGCGACGGGGGCCCAACAGAAGGCCAAGCACCGCGGGCACCGGGAGCGCCGAAAGGTCAGGCTCTTAGGCTGCCAAGCAGGGCGCGACTTGCCCGGCACAATCAACTACGAGCCAGCGCTCTGGTTCGGGGAAGAGGAAGTCCGAGAACCCAGGTAAGCTTCTGGAGAGGCCCCGGTCGATCTCGAAGGGAGCCGAGGGTGAGCGAGGCGATGACCCTCACCCCAAAGCGAAGGCTCAGGACGCAACTAAGGTGGTGAGGGCCTTGATCCACCCGGCAAAGGCCTCTATCGAGGTTGTCGCTGCGGCCCTGGCGAAGCCGGCAGAGACTACGCCAGAGTTTCTCTGCCACCGCGGAGGGAATCCTCTTTCCAGCCCATCGTGAAGACCCTGGTGGAAAAAGGGGGGGGGGCCGGTGGCCATTACGGACTCTGATTGAGCCTCCGAGGAGGATCTGGTGGAAACCGTGAAAGGCCTCAACGAGAGGTTCGAAAGCCACAACGAGAGGTTCGAGAAGGTTCGATTCCAGCGGTAGGATCCTGCTGATGTGATCGAAGATAGCAACAACGAGGGCCCAGTGGAGCAGCCATTGCCAGAGTCCCAGGAAAGCTCGGCGGCCATTTTGTTGGCGATCCAATCCTTATGTACTGAGATAAGGACGAGATTACCACGGACCCCGATGGAGGATCCAGAACCTGGACCGTCGGGAAGCCCTCCGAACAAGCGGAGGAGAGTCCACCCCTCACCGCCCTTCGTGCCCACAAGGCCTGTGGACCCCTCGCCGGACCCTCAGGGTGGCGATGATACAGCGAACATTCCTTCATCACACACACACCACCCCCCCGCCCCCCACCCCTTTCGGGCTTCTCCGCCCGACGAAATTGGCTCTTTCCACGCCATGATAGTCAGGGCATCCGAGCTCTTCCAGCTCTGCCCTGAGGAACAGAAAAAGGAAGGCTTTTCTACCAACGACGGGAGGCCAAGAGAAAGACTGTCCTCGCGGTACCATTGCACGACGACATCTGGGACGAAGGGCTGGCTATCCTGAAGAACCCTTCCACGACACCCGCCAAGAGGGACGGGTACGAGAAGAAGTACCGGGTCCCCGACGCCGCCCCCTTGTGCCTCAGGGTCCAGCCTACGCCGGATTCGGTCGTCTCGGCAGTGGCCAAGAAGGAGGCGGCAGGTGCGGCGGCTTCAACTTTCACTTCCCTGCCAGACAGCGAGGGCAAGAAGTTGGACTCCATGGGACGACGAGTCATCTCGTTGGCGACGACGATTAAGGTGGCCAATGCCTTAGCGATTGTGGCCCGTTACGACAGGGAGCTCTGGTTCAAGATAGCTCCCCTGCTAGACTTCCTACCGGACGATAAGAGGGCGGAGGCCCTACAGATTCTGCAGGAAGGTGAGGTGGCGTCGGATCACGCCATTACGGTGGCAACGGACATTGCCGATACCGGATTTCGCCAGCTGGGCAACGTGGTTTGCCTTCGACGACAATGGCTCAGGGGTATGGACTTTCGCCAGGGCGTCCAGACCAGCGTGTTGGATATGCCTTTCGACAGCAACAACCTGTTTGGGAAGACGGTGGATGAGTCCTTCCAGGCCATCAAGACCGACACAGAGACAGCCCGAGCCCTAGGAGTCCTTCAGCAACGGCGGCCCTTTCGGAGCTCCGGAGGCAGACAGGGAGCCTCCAAGGGATCCAGCGGTGGCTCTTCTACGTACCGCCAGGCGGGCCGCTCCTCGTCCCAGGAGGCCTACAGAGGCCGCGGCAAGCAAGGAGGGTCTCGAGGCCAAGGCGGCAAGGCCTCTTCCAAGCAGGACTGAACCGGCCATTGCGTCGGGGTCCCCACCGAAGCACCCCGGTGGGAGGCCAGCTGACTAAGTTCGTCAGCGTGTGGGAGTCCATCTCCACCGACCGTTGGGTGCTGGACACCCTGGCCTGCGGACACTCGCTAGAATTTCAAAAGAAGTGTCCTCGCATTCCTCCCGTGGCCAGGAAGGAGAATGACGTCCCTCAACTGCTGTTGGAGGTAAGGGCGATGCTCAAAGGTGCCATCGAGCTCGTCCCCAAGAGGCTCCGGAGTATACTCAAGGTACTTCCTTGTCAGAAAGAAGACAGGCGGTTGGCGCCCCATCCTGGACCTGCGTCGGTTAAACAAGTACATCAAGGCCCAGAAATTCAGGATGGTCACCCTCCAGCATGTGCTGGGACCGCTGGAGGAGGGCGACTTCCTATCGTTGTTGGACCTGGAGAATGCTTACTTCCACATCCCCATTCTAAAAGGACAAAGTTCCTCAGATTCGTAGTCCAAGGGCGTCACTACCAATTCAGAGCCCGGCCGTTCGGATTAAAGTCGGCACCCAGGGTGTTCACCAAGTGCCTCGCTCCAGTGGCGGCGCGGCTGCGCCTGCAGGGGATCCACGTCTACCCCTACCTGGACGACTGGCTAATCCGTGCAAGGTCAAGGCAACTCGCCGTCGAACACACAGCGAGGACCGTCCACCTGCTCACGGAACTGGGATTCGCCATCAACTACCCCAAATCCCACCTGGTTCCGTCGCAGGTAGCACTGTTTCTGGGAGCGAAGCTCGATACAGTAGAGCGATTGGCATCTCTGTCGGAAGAAAGGATGAAGGCCATTTTGGGCAAGGTGCAGCGCCTGTTAGCTCACGGCAGGCACAGACTTTCAGACCCTGGCAAATCAGGAGACCTATGCATTTGGCGCCGTTGAAGTTCCTGTCGTGGAAGACAGCCTTTCTCGTGGCCATCACCTCCGCACGACGAGTGGGAGAGATCCAGGCCCTATCTTGCAAGCCTCCATACTTGACTTTTCACGACACGAGGGTGGTGCTGAGGACACACTCCTCCTTTATGCGCAAGGTGCCGTCGGTCTTCCACCTCAACGAGCCCTTGGTGTTGCCAGTTTTCTTCCCGTCTCCTTCCTCACAGGCCAAGAGGACTCTGCACTCGCTGGACGTAGCTAGAGTGCTGAAGTTCTACGTGGACCGCACGAAGAGTTTTCGGAAGACGTCACAGCTGTTTGTGAACTTTGGGGACTGTGAATCAAGGGAAGGCTCTCTCGAAGACTTCCATTTCCAGATGCTCTCCGGCTGCATCATGCACTGTCACCGGTTGGCAAACCGACCGCTGCCCAGCCGTCCGAGAGCCCATTCGACCAGAGCGATCGCTGCTACCACGGCGTTCCTGTCTGGTGTGCCCCTGCTGGACTTCTGCAGGGCCGCTACGTGGAGGTCGATGCACACCTTCACAAGATTCTACTGCGCCGATCGGGACTCCAGGGTCGGCCAAGCAGTGCTGGGCAGCCTGTTCGCTTGAGGTGAGCCTGGTGAGGAGGTAAGAGATGCTTAATGTTGAGTTGTTGTATTGCTTAATGTTGAGCCTGTTGCCACCTCCCGTGGTTGTGCATGTGTATACTGCTATGTATTCTTACATTCATGAGCATGTGAATCCATGCCAGACCCCATGCTGGAGAAGGAACAAGTTACTTACCTGTAACTGTTGTTCACCAGCATGGATCTGGCATGGATTCACATGCAAACCCTCCCTCCTTCCCCTCTGCGGCTCTTCGCTTGATCATACTGCTACTTACGTGCTACCAAATCTGAGGATGGCTGCCAGGGGAGGGGCTTAGGGAGAGGGCAGTCATTGGCTGGGGGCAGTATGACCCAGAGATCAGTGATTGGTTACTACTAAGAAAGACAGATCAGAAACGAAACTGATACTGATTTTTTCTTTACCGAGGATTCCCAGCCTGACGACGGGGAATATTCATGAGCACGTGAATCCATGCCAGAACGATGCTGGAGAACAACAGTTACAGGGAAGTAACTTGTTCCTTATCTACTCCGCGGTGATTACCATCAAGTCTGCCAACGCCCTCGCTATCGTAGTGCGCTATGACCGGGAGCTGTGGTTCAAGTTTGCTCCCATCCTGGACTTCCTCCCCGATGACAAGAGGTCAGAGGCGTTGGAAATTCTGCAAGAAGGCGAGGTGGCGTCGGACCATGTCATCACGGTACCCACGGACCTCGCTGATGCAGGGTTCTGCCAGATTGGCAACAGCGTTTGCCTTAGTCGTGGTGGCTGGCTCAAGTCCACCAGCTTTCGATAGGACGTCCAGACGAGGGTTTTGGACATCTCCTTTGATGGAGGCAGTGTTCGGGAAGGCTGTAGATGAGTCTCTACAGGCCATCAAGGCGGAGACGGCACAAGCTCTGGGCACGCTATAGCAGCAACGACAGTCCTTTCGGGCCTCGGGAGGAAACTCTCACTGTTCTGCCAAGGGTTACGTCGCAGAGTTCTTCGTACCACCAACCCCACTGCTCCTCCGCCCAGGAGACCAACGGGAATGTTCCAAGGCTTTCGGAGGACGACGTCGTTGTCGCCAGGGACCCCAAGGCGGCCCGATGACGTCCAAGCAGGAATGAACTGCCTGTGACATCGGGCCCCCCACGTGCACCCCGGCTGGAGGCCGGCTGGCGAACTTCGTCAGCTTGTGGAAGACTATCTCCACCGACCGTTGGGGGTTGGACGTTTTCGCCCACGGACACAACCTGGAGATTCAACGGAAGTGTCCCCAAATACCACTGGTGGCCCATCGGGAAAACCACGTCCCTCAGCTGCTGCTGCAGGTTCAGGCCATGCTAAAAAAAGGGGGCAATGGAGCTCATCCCAAAGTAGTTCCGGGGCTCTGGAGGTACTCCCTAGTGAGAAAGAAGACAGAGGGCTGGAGGCCCATTCTCGACCTCAGGCGACTGAACAAATACATCAAGTCCCAGAAGTTTGGAATGGTCACTCTTCAGCACATGCTCGGACAGCTAGAAGAGGGAGATTTTCTCTCTTTGGACCTGGAGGATGCGTACTTCCACATTCCCAATCCACAAGGGACACTGCAAGTTTCTGCTCTTCGTTGTTCAGGGCAAGCATTACCAATTAAAGGCCCTTCCCTTCTTATTGAAGTCGGCGCCAAGAGCCTTCGAGTGCCTGGCACTGGTGGCAGCACATTCGCGACTGCAAGGTATCCACGTCTGCCCTAAGTTGGACTACTGGCTCATCCGGGCCAGCTCAAGGAGCATCACACTTGACCACACAGCAAGGACTGTCCGCCTACTAACGGATCTGGGGTTCAGTGAATTATGCAAAGTCCTGCTTGACTTCATCGCAGGACGCGCTGTTCCTGGGATCCCAGCTCAACGCAGTGTCATCCCTCACATCACCGTTGGAGGAGAGAGTGGCGGCAGTCCGGGGCAAGGTGCAACTGCTGCTCGCTCTGAAGATCGCCACAGTGAGGACAATCAAGTCTCTGCTCGGCATGTCGTAATACATTTACCTCCTCCGCCTCTGCAGGCTACGGATGCGGCCTCTGCAGGACTTCCTTGACACCCGTTGGATTCAAGTATGTGGAAGCTTCCAGGAAAAGATCGCCCTCAACGAGGGGTTCCATCGGGCGACAAGATGGTGGGGTGTGCTCTCTCATCTGACCAGAGGCGCGGATTTCCAGACCCCACCACATCAGGAGGGGGTAACGAAGAGGGCCTCCCTCGAGGGATGGGGAGCCCACACCGGAGGTTGTCACGCCAGAGGCCTGTGGCTGCCGGAGGAAAAGACGTTGCACATCAATGTGCTGGAGCTATGGGAGGTGTTTTGGGCTCTTAAATCGTTCCTGCCGCCCCTCAAGGGCAAGGTGGTGCGGGCCTTTACCGACAATACCACCACAATGTTTTACATCAGAAAGCAGGGGGTCACCAGCGCTCTCCAAAGAAGCGCAGAACTTATGGCATTGTGCCGTCGCTAAGGGGATGTTCCTCGTCCCGTTTCTTCTGGCACGAGTCAAGCACACGGTCGCCGACTCTGTGAGCTGGGAACTTCGCTCGTACCACGAGTGGGAGCTTCTGCAGGACCTAGTGGAGAATCTATTACGCAAATTGGGCAATCCCCAGATCGGCTTGTTTGCGACGTTGACGAACACCAAGTGACGGAGGTTTGCCAGCAGGATTCCCCAGCATGGGAGCATGCAGGAGGCATTATCATTCCCTTGGGAAGGCCTCATTCTGTTTGCGTTTCCTCCGTTGCTGTTGTTACTTCGAGTAATCTATCTACTCAGTGTCTGTGCCGGATGATCCTTGTTGCATCGCCCTGGCCGAGGCAGATCTGGTATCCGGACCTTCTCAGCATGTCATCGTCCCCACCAGTCAAGCTGCCAGTGGTCGCGGATCATCTCACCAGGGAAGGAGGTGGCATTCTTCACCACTTCTGCACTTTATCAGAATTGTCCCTGGACCTAGTATGATGGCAACAAATGTTTGTCTCCTCCACCCACCCGTTAATTGTCCCCCCAGCACTATCTGAAATGTCGTCAGCCCTAGTACGATAGTCGCTTGTTTTGTTCCTCTCCCTCCTTTCTCCTCCCCCCTCCCTCACCTCTTGTTAATCTCCAGCTCTACCAGAAATATCAGTTTGAGGGGATTGGGTCCTCCGACGTATTCCATATCTATGACATGTAATCACCACAGCTGTGCTGCTTCGGAAACTTTTTTTCAGTGTCTGCGTCCTGCGTCGATGACGTCGATGCGCCGTCGTCAAGGGCCTCCTCCGACGTCATCCGATGTGATAAGTAGGACGCACGACGGCCGTAGCCTCAGTTGTAGTCAGTTGTAGTTTTTTCCCCCCAGAACGTGTGACACTAGTCAACTGCCAGTCACACAAAGCCTTGCGGAACGTAAGCTGCAATCGCAAAAGAAATTCTGCAGCGGGGAAGGCAGGGCGGGAGCGATATGGAATACGTCGTCGGACCATCCCATCGAAAGAACGTTACCAAGTAAGAAAGTAACTTGTTCTTCGAGGGGATTGGGTCCTCCGACGTATCTATGACAGACTCCCAAAGCAGTACCAGAGCAAGGAGGAGGGAAAGAATTTAGAAACAAAATTTAGAATAGCCAATCAAATAGCAGAGCAAAGGACCGCCTTGCCAAAGGCCAGATCCTGTGCTCGGATGGAATCGAGGGAATAGTGACGTACAAATGTATGTACTGAAGCCCAGGTGGCTGCATCACAGATGTTGCGAATAGGAACACCCCTCTGCAGGGCAGTAGACGCAGCCATACCCCTGGTAGAATTATATCATATCACGATCCAGGGTCTCTGAACCTGAAGGCCTGGCTCCTGCAGCACTAGAATTAGGTGGCTACGATCTCCCGGCGGACTTCAGGGAAGTCCTTGCCAAGGCTAGAGCATTGTCTACTTTGAAATGCTACGGACTCGAGTCGAAGAAATTTGCTATTTGGTGCCGGTCCCAGAAGATCGACCCACTGAGGTTCAAGGCTCCTCAGATACTTCAATATTTGCTGTCGTTGGCCAAATCGGGGCTGGCCCACGCCTCAATCAAGGTTCATCTGGCGGCAAGCTCCTGCTACACCAGATCCCCAGGACGACCATCCTTGTGGTCGGACCGATTGGTCAAAGAATTTGTCAAGGGACTATTCCACTCGTTCCTGCTGGTGAAGGCTCCGGTCTTGGAGTGGGTGCTCAACGTGGCGCTTACTAGGCTCATGGGTCCTCCGTTCGAACCTATGCATCATTCAGCACCACTCAAGTTTTTGTCATGAAAAACAGCTTTTCTCGTGGCCGTCACCTCTACACGATGAGTGGGTGAGCTCCAGGCCCTCTCCTGTAAACCACCTTACTTGACTTTCCACGAGACGAGGGTGGTGCTGCGGACGCACCCCTCTTTCATGCCCAAGGTGCCGTCAGACTTTCATCTAAAGGAGCCCTTGGCGTCGCCGGCTGAAAGGACTGCGCTCGCTGGATGTGGCTAGAGCGCTGAAGTTTTATGTGGCCCGCACAAAGAGTTTCCGGAAAACCTAGCTTTGTGAACTTAGTTCCTGTGATCCATGGGATGACCCTGTCCAAGGCTTCCATTTCCAGGTGGCTCTCCGGATGTATCACCCAATCACCAGTTGGCAAACCGACTGTTTCCTGGCCGTCCGAGAGCCCACTCTACCAGAGTGATCGCTGCTACAACGGCGTTCCTGTATGGTGTGCCCCTGCTGGACATCAGCAGGGCTGCTACGTGGAGGTCAATGCACACCTTCATGAAATTCTACTGCGTCGACAGGGATTCCAGGGAGGAGTCAGTCGCCCAAGCAGTACTGCGCAACCTGTTCGCTTGAAGGTGAGCCTGGTGAGGAGGTAAGAGATGCTTATGTTGAGCCTTGCCACCTCCTGTGGTTGTGCATGTGTGTACTGCTATGTATTCTTTATTCATGAGCATGTGAATCCATGCCGGACCCCTTGCCAGACCCCATGCTGGAGAAAGAACAAGTTACTTACCTGTAACTGTTGTTCTCCAGCATTGGTCTGGCATTGCTTCACATGCAAACCCTCCCGCCTAGCCCTCTGCAGCTCTACTGCCACTTGACATGCTACCAAATCCGAAGATGGCTGCTACAGAGGCTTATGTAGAGGGCAGTCATTGGCTGGGGGGGGCAGTATAACCCAGAGCTCTGTGATTGGTTGTTAGGAGAAAGACAGTTCAGAAATTAAACTGATTTTTTCTTTTACTGAGGATTCCCAGCCTGACTGGGAATATTCATGAGCATGTGAATCCATGCCAGACCCATGCTGGAGAACAACAGTTACAGGTAAAGAACTTGTTCCTCATCTCAAAAGTGGTCAATGTGAGCTGTAGCATAGAGGTTCACAGTGACAAGTATCCAAATAACACTTGTACTCAAGATTTCTTGATTAAATAATTATTTAAACCGTCAGTTTGAATAAACCTTCTTTAGAGTGGAGTCAATATGTAACACTTAAATATACTTCAAAATACACACCCTGTTTCAATAATGGCACACACACTTCCTACACCCTGTGGTGACTTCATTTGTTTAGAACACTGTGGATATTGATATATCACTGGTACATTTAAAGCAATACTGAGTTTGTTGTCAAAAAGGAAAAGGTTAGGGAAGGAAACAATGGTTAACAAGTTTCTCAAACAGATAAGCACTTTTGAACCCACTAGTGCAATGTAGATTAACCCTTTCCCAGCTATACAACTAAAGAATGTATGACTTTTTGGAGGGACAGATCAAAATACAAAGTCAGAGGTTAGTCTTTCAGGGAGCCAGGACAGCCAATTTCAATTGAGCAAAGTCTAGGGGAGCTGAGGCACATCTTGACGGTAAGTAACAAGTCTTGCACAATGTTAGAGAGAGCTTTGTAGAAAATGAAATCACTGTTGAGCCGCAAGATGGGAGGCTTGTGTTTGGCAAAGCTGCAAGCAACTCTGCAAAGGCAGCCAAGACAAGTCTCAACTGAGAGCTAGCAAGGCTACACAAAAAGAGGCAAGTACCCCTTAGTTCACAGTACCTCGGGTCTGAATAAATGCTTCCAGCTGACTTCTTTCTGTTCCTGGGGTAGGTCCTGCAGATCCTATTGTTCCTGAGCCTCAGTCGTGGGAACAAGAGGGAGGACGTCTGGGGACTCCTGCACTACGATTCGAAGGTCTGCGGCAGCAATGGGCAAACTTCAGATCAGCGGCACAACTTCTCGCTAATAGCACCACCGTGGTTCTTGGACACCTTCTGGGGTCCAGCACTCTGTTGAGGTGGCTCAGGCTTGGTTAGTTCTTGTTAGGCAAGATTGTGTGCAGTATTCTTTGGAAGACTACGCCAACGTTGAGCTCCTGGCAATAGGAACCCAATCTTTGGTGTACGTAGATTAATTTATTTACCAGTCAGTTATATAAGTCTTCTTCAGAAGAGACTAAAACATGTAACAATTATAATACACTTCAAAACACAATCTGTTTCTCTAAATCAGATGATACCCATTGGGGATGGCACACAGACACTTTCTACACCCTCAGGTGACTTAAATAGCTACGACACTGTGGACATTGATTTATCACTGGTACATTTGGAGCAGTACTGAGTTTGGTGCAAAGGTTAGATTGGGGAATAAAACAAAGGTTAACAATTCATAAACGGGTAAGTACTTTTTAAAACCTTCCTATGTCGAGTACATTTAATGCTTTACTGGGGCAAAGGTAAAGGCACAGAGTCGGAGGTAAGAAGAGTCGCTCAGGGAGCCAGGCAAGCCAACGTTAGTTGAGCAAAGTCTAGGGGAGCTGAAGGTCTACTTTGCAGGTAAGTAAGTCTAGCACAATGTTTTAGGAAAGTTTGTAGAAATAAGATTCACTTGAATGGCCACAAGCTGGGATGCTTGCGAGGGCAAAGCTGTAAGCAACCCGTCGAGGGCAACCAAGACATGTCTCAACTGAGAGCAATTAAGGCTACTCAACAAGAGGTAAGTCCTCTTAACTTTACAATACCTTTTGGTTAGAAGAAATGGTTCCAGCTGGCTTCTGTTCCTGTACAGCTCTGAAGATCCTGGTGTTTCTGGGACTCAGTCGTCGGGAAAAGAGGGAAGACGTATGGGGACTCCTGCACTGGGAAGGTCAGCGGCAGCAATGGGCAAACTTCAATTCAGCGGCACTTCGCAGTTTCAGCTCCTCGCGTCTGACCGCAAATAGCAACGCTTCGGTTCTTGTATACCACTTCAGACTTTCCTCGCATCCCGGGTCCAGCACTCTGTTGTGGCTCAGGCTTGGTCAGTCCTGCTTCAGGGAAGTCCGGAGGGTCTTCCTGGCGCTCGGGTCCGACTTAAACGCGATCCACTCGATTTGGTGTTCCTCTCCCTGGCACTTCGGTTCCAGCAGCAGCCGTGGAAGTACAGCCAGCTCCGAGAGGATGTCCAAATGAGTTCACTTTGGGGGTGATTGGTCCCACCAACCCAAGGGGAGAAGTCGTCCTTGCAGGGCTTCTCTAGTCAAAACGAATTCAAAGCTTCAGCACAGCAGCAGGGCTTCACCGGGCAAACAGTTAGGCAGAAACCTGTGCAGTTCCCTTAGGGACCACTGCAAAAGATTTAAGACTACAGGTGTTTGGCAGTAAACCCACTTGGTAGCAGTCTGTACCACACAGATTCACTTGGTAGCTGTGGCTGAGCAGTCAGACTTCCCTCAAGAAGAGTTAGGCAGTATATAGAGTATACACAATAGGTACAGAGATACAGTAGCACAAGCAAACACTGACCAGAGCTTTGGTGTTAAAGTATATAATTATTTATTTAAAGACACACTTGTAAATTACACTAGCACAAAGAGGTAAGTAAATTCAGCACACAGTCACTTATATATACATACAACCCTAATTACTTATTAGACAAGTCTTAATGAGAAACGCCACTTATTTTCAGACCGCGGTGAGTGCTTAACATAAGATGGCACTCTAATAAGTTATTAAAAAGGGAGGGAAAAGGGCAGAGTTATTGAAGCACACAAATTTCAATACTTTTAAAAGAACCACATTAAGGCAGGATAGGCAGAGATCTACTGGAGAGCAAGGAAGTCAGTTGCAAGGCCCACTCTTGGAGAGAGCAAGCAGAAGGGGTCCAGGTTCACACAGTGGGGTTATGCCCAAAGAGTCTTGTAGATAGTTTGCACACACAGAATGAAATTAAAGTCAGGAAAAGTTAGCTAGGTTGTCCCAGGCCAACCCAGGTTAGAAAGTCGAGGCTTTACTGTCACCCCGAACGATCTGTCGCAAGGGAAGCCAGGCGGGACACAGTACCTTAAGTGGGAAGGAAGCCCCAGCGGGGGCAGTTGTTCCTGGCAGCGGGTGCAAGTTGGTGTTCCGTCCAGAGGAAGAGGAGGTCTCGCCGTGGAGGAAAGATGAAGGTCATTGCACTGCCAGGGAAGAAACCAACCGCGGAGTTCTTCGGTTAAAAGGTACTACCCTTCTATTTGCGGTAGTGGTAAACCGTGGTATTCCGGTTGCCGGGGTGCTTGGCACGGGCAAGGCGGTCACGAGATGCTCCAGGAAGGTGAAAAGAAGGCAAAACTGGTTATCCCCACCAGTCAAAGGAAAAAGACTCTCCGGACTGGAGATCTCCTCTGTCGTCGGGGAAAAGTGGTGAGACGGTTCAGCAGGGCTCCACCGGTGGTGTCGCCGTTGCAGGTCGGCTCAGCTTCTCCCGCCTCGGATTCTTAGGTCCTGTGGCGACTTCTGAAGTTCCAGTCCCCAAAGCCCTGCTTTTATGCAGCACACCCCCATTCATTCAGCCTAGCTGTCAATCAAACATGCTAAGTGGTGAGCCGGCCGGCTCACCACTTGGGCCAATCACACAGGAGTGCGACTTGAGTTACCAAGGTAACTCAGTCCATGGTGCCTAAACCCCCTCCCATACCCATGTGGTACCCAGACAGAGTGGCACCACTTTTGGAGGCTTCTGTGGAGAAGCCCGCCAAAAAGTGGAACAAAGGGCTCGACTTGGGTTGGAGTCACACAATAGAACACAAACGCCATTTTAGAATCGAGTTCTGGCAAAAAATACTAACCGGTGAATTAATATTAAATAAATAAACCGGCGTTATGTTAGAGGCTATAGAAATTAAATAATTAAAGTTGGTAGCCTCGAACAATGGGAAAATCCCATAGAAATATATTCGCGGTCGAATATAAAAAGTAGTATCCACTGCCACCAACCAAAACTCGATCAGGGGGGACGGAGACGTGCCCCCTCGAACAACAGTCCCTGGGGCAAACGAATTGCCCCGACCAGTACGTCCACAATATGATGGTTTGTACAGGTTTCTGTTCATAATTTGGGACTAGTAAAGCCAATGCTGACTTTACATGCCCTGGGAGACAGTAGTCAGTCCCAGGGTATGGAGTCTATGTTGGGGGGTCGCTACGACACCCCCTGGGTTACGGCACGGAGGGTGCTGTGTAACCCACATCAAAAACACATGAAACCCTATGGAGTAAAAGACCCCATAGCCCATAAAACACATGGAAAGACAAAGGTACACCTCAAATCATGTCTAAGAGTGGGAGGAAAAGAGTCTTACTCTTAGCAGGAGAAAAAAATAAACCCCAAAAATCCAGCAAAGCTGCTGGGGGACTCACTAGGTTTGGGAAATTAACCTTTACAGAGAATTCTCCCTAACACAAACCAGCGGTCCAGGAGTTGCAGCAGGCATCTCTTCCAAGTTCTTCTTAGGATTCCTTCGTCCAGTGGTCGACTCTGCCTTCCAAGCCCAAAGCCTCGCCTTTTATGCAGGTTTCTCCCATTCATTCCAGCTTAGCTGTCATTCACACAGCAGGGTGGCTGTCCTTGCAGGGCAGCCAGCCGGCCTATCCCCTTTTGGGTGCATTCCTGCAACCAAGAGGATTGAGCACAGGGAGCTTCGGGCACCTCACTCACTTCCTGCCCCTGCCAGACATACTGGAGCCAGAGGCGGGCTTCACTTGTGAATCCCCCCAAAGGCAAAAAGAACAAAGGGATCAAACCTGGTTTGGTGCGCAGAGTAAATCTCAAGGAGGAACTTTCTGACAAGAAATGGCAAATAAATACCGAGCCATTTTGACAAAATGGGCACCCATGGGTGCCTTACTGCAGCTGCGAACGCAGCTAGCAGTAAAAACACACAATGGTAGTAAGGAGTAAACCACTGCCCCCAAACCATTAATTGTAGAAAGGGTAACATAAAAATGTTACATAATAAACTAGACAAAGGGGCTACTAAGTAACCCCTCCAGCACCCTATGGTAATAAATTGTTTTCTGGGTCTAGACATTATCTAAATGTAAGTAAAGTCAATTTCACTACACTGCTCTTGGAAACAGTCGTTTCACCAAGAGAAGGTATTTAAACCTTTGGTAAATCTAAGAGACTTCTCTGTGCCACTGCACTGAAGGTGCTGTGTGTTACAATGCAAAGATGATGCCTAGGGAGTTTGTCAGATTCCAAAGTCAAAAGAAACGGAGCCCAACACTGAAAAATACATGAGTAGGAAAAAGGTCTCTCTCTTCAGGTTAGAAATTTAGTCTTAAAGTCCAGCGAAAAGAGCTGGGGGTCTCTAAGGTAGAGAGGAATTAGCACATTTCTGAGAGTTCACCCTAACAGTCCCTCTGTCCTGGACTCTGGTGAAGGGACTTTGGATGAAGATTTCCCTTTTCTGTAGGTCTGCAAGGATGCCCTCAAAGTTTTGGCCGGATTCGTTCTCTGGAAGATGATGCACTCGATGATGGTCAGGGGTCCCTGGGCATTGGGATTCTGCGGTCTAGGAAAGTCGCAGCAAGTCGGGAGATGAGTGTTAGGGCGAATTCTCAGAAATGTGCTATTTCCTCTCTACCTTAGAGACACCCAGATCTTTTGCTGGACTCTAGGACTTTGATGTTTTACCCTGAGAGTGTGAGACCCTTTTTCCCACACTCTAGTGTATTTTTAATGTGATTTGAACTCTGTGTTTATTTTGGTTGTGGAGTCTGACAAACTCCAAAGGCATCATCTTTTGCATTGTGTCACAGAACCTTCAGTGCAGTGGCACAAGGAATTATTTTAGATTTCCCAAGGTTTATATACCTTCTCTTGGATAAACTACTGTTTCCAAGAGCAGTGAAGTGAAATTGACTTTCTCCAGCATGGGGTCTGGCATGGATTCACATGCTCATGATTTCTCCCTGTCAGGCTGGGAATTTTCGGTAAAGAAATAATCAATTGCAGTTTCACTTCTGAACTGTCTTTTCTCCTAACAACCGATCACTGGTCTCTGGGGTCATACTGCCCCCGGCCAATGACTGCCTAAGACCCTCCTCTGGCAGCCATTTTCAGATTTTTAACGCAAGTTCAGGTGTTGGGAGTCCTCGTGCTTGGCTCTCGAGCTTTTATTGCATTTTGCGATTTTCTAGGGGTTCTACTCTATTTTTCCGGTCAATCGAGCCTTGAGCTCCATCGACCCATCTTCCGATTAACAGGGACCCGTTTTCGGATTCTTCAGCGCCCCTCAATGGCGATTTTTCGTCGAGTTTCTTCCTGGAGGATTCCAGAAGCTTCTTCAAGGCCTACCTCGCGTGGAGATGGCAGAATAGAAGGAAGACTCGACGCCTCTGTTCAGGATTTGTCCAGGATGCGGCCTACGGAATATCTACTTGGACGATGGGCACTCTGTGTGCCTCTACTGCCTGCATTCATACCAAACACACGTGGAGTGTTAGGCAATGTTTGCATGCAGTCGCATCTGGGACCACTACACACAACTATGACTACAGGTGTAAGCAAAACCAACCTTTGGTAGAAGTCTGTACCACGCAGTTTTTGGTAGTGAGCTGAGCAGCCAGGCTTATCTCGGGAGGGAATGTGAGCTGTTAGCATGTTAACTCAAAAGTCTACACTGACAAGTATTCAGATACACTTGGACTCAAGGTTTCTTGGTAAAAACACTTCTTAATTTATTACACTATCATTTATAAATCATTCACTAAATGAGGCAACCAATATCACACACAAGTTGTACTACAATGCTGATTACTATGTAGTTGAGCTTCCTTGAAGTAGGAGCCAAATAACATTGAAGTAGGAGCAAAAAGGTAGAAGTAAAATAAAACGAATATTACAGTTACTCTTAAACAGTGCAAATAGTTTTGAGTTCACCAGAGGAGTTGATTCAATGCATTAGGTAGGCCAAAGTCAATGGTCTAGTGTATTGTATAAGTAAAAACAGTTCTGGTATTTAAAACGGAAAAGCCTTTGCCATGGTTCTTAGAAGTAGTTCACAGAAGAAAGGTTTGTATGTCGGGTCATAAGCTGACTAGGCCTGCAAGTTGCCAAAGTTCCACAAACCTTTGCGGTGAGAGGTAAGGTCTCTCGGTCGGGTTTTCACAGTACCTTACAATGAAGAAAAAGATGCAGCTGAAGTTCCTGCAGATCTCCCTTTTCCTGAGCCTCAGTCGTGGGGACAAGAGGAAGGACGTCGGGCGACTCCTGCACTGCACAGGGACTGGTCGCAAAGCTGGCAAATTGGCAAAATCTTAGATTTCGGTTGCTGTTCTTCAAGCACCCAAGCTGGTGTCCTTCCCCCTGGTTAATCCTAACCAGCTCCGAGAATGGTATCCAGGTGGCTTACGAGTTGATTGGTTCCACCAAATCAAAGTAAGAAGTCGTCCTTGAAGCGGCTTCTCTGTCGAGGTGAACTCGGCAATTCGAACCTGCAGCAGGGCACCACCGGGCAAACCAACGGTCCAGTAGTTGCAGCAGCCATCCTCTTCCAGCTCGTCTTCGGTTCTTTCGTTCCAGTGGTCGACTGTGCCTTTCAGTCCAAGAGACTTGCCTTGTATTCAGTTTTCTCCCATTCATTTCAGCCTAGCTGCCACTCACCCAGCAGGGTGGCTATCCTTGCCGGACAGTCAGCCAGTCAATTACGCCAGAGTGCATTTGGGTCTCCTAGGAGACTAAGCACAGGGAGTTTTGGGCACCTCCCTTCCTGCCCACCCCAGACACTCAGGTGCCAGAGGCGGTCTTCAGTCCTGAAGCCCGCCAAAGGCATAGGAACAAAGGGACCAAACCTGGTTTGGCGCCCAGAGACAAACTCTAGAAGGACCTTTCCAAAAAGAAATGGCAAAAGAAGGCCGTGACCTGTTTAAACAAAGGGGGCTCAGGCACCATCTTGAAAAACATGGCTGTCATGTAGATGTTGAAGAGTAGCGGTGATGGCGTTGAGCCTTGGGGTACTCCGCAGGTGGTGTCCCAAGGTGCAGATTTGAAAGGTTTTAACCAGATTGTTTGTTCTATCCGAAAGGAAAGATTTGATACAGAGCAGGTCTGTCAGTGAGACTTTTTTCTTCCAGTCTTTTTATTAGGATGTTGTAGTTAACTGGTTCAAAGGTAGCCGAGAGATCCAGTAATATCAGTGCTGATTTGGTGTTGCAGTCTGCGTTCATCTTTAGATCGTCCCATATTGAGAATTGTTGTCTCCGTTCCACTCGTGTCTGAAGCCTACTTGAGCCTGGTCCAGTAGATGATTAGTTTCAACGTGCTCCAGGAGGAGTTCAATGATGTAGATTTATAATAGTTGTGCCGGGTATGGGATGTTTGAGATTGGTCCATAGTTTGAGGTTTTCCTCATCGCCTGTTGTGTCATTGAGCAAAGGTTTGATGTAGGCTGTTTGGAATGCTTTAGGTACTCGCCCTGTTGTGAGTGATTGATTGAAGAGGTTTAGGTAGTAGTCCGATGGTACGTCCTGTGCAAGGATGGATTTATGTCTGGAGGGCAGAGGTCCATTGGGGAGCCTGCCTTGTTACTCTCTTTATCCAGGCTTAGTAGTTTTTCTCTTGACATCTGTTGGAAGCAGCACATTTTGTTTTGTGGTGCAGAGGTTGGTGGTGGCTGGTGCATTGTTTGGTCAATTGGTCTGCTATGTATGGCTCAGTGTATGTTGGTGATTTTGTTCTTGAAGTGATCTGCAAGATCGTCGCATTGGTTTTTGGGAGGGTACTGGCGAGTTGTTGCATGCGGGTTGGTTTTGCATCTCATTTACGATGTTGAGTAACTCTTTGTGTTGGCGGCTTTTCTGATCCTGCCACCATAGTGCTTCTTTTTTGCTTTAATGATTTCCACTTTGTATGGTCGAATTTGTCTGTATTTTACTCTTGTCTTGATCCGGTTAGTTCTTTCCATTGCTTTTAGGTGGCGGTGGACCATCTAGCCACAGGTTACTTTCTTAATGGGATGAGGAGCTTTTCTCCAAATAGATGACATCTATTGTTTCTGCATTCCATTTTTGGATCATGTTTTCTTTTCCGTCTGTCTGTCTCATCCAATGTTATGGCGGTTGGCTTCGCGGTTTCTAGTATTTCTTTAAGGTTACTGTTCTTGGTTTTCCAGTTTCTTTTCCAAATTGGTGGGTATTTTAGCTGATTTTTTGATGGGTTTGATGGTATTTGGATCACAAAAGGGATGATGAGGTGGTCACTCCACAGTATTTGGATGGCCGGTGCTGTTGTGATCGGGTATTTTCTGGCAAAGATTGCGTCCAGGGTGTGTCTGCTGTATGTGTCACTACTTTCACCACCTGTCGAAGGTTCATGGTCTCAAGTTGTTTGATTTAAGGTTTTCTTCAAGTTGAGGTTCTCTTCTTCGAACCATATGTTGAAGTCTCTGCGAATGATCCTATGATAATGTTTGATGGCTAGATTGGTGACTGCTTCTACGAAGGTGTCTGTGAAGGCAGTGTCATTGGTTGGAGGCCTGTAGACTAGTATGAATGTAAGGCTTGATTGTGGGCCTGTGGTAAGGTGGAGGATGATGGATTTGCAGTTCTGAATGTTTAAATGTTAAAGGTATTTGTACCGCGCACCGTCGCCAACGG
Source organism: Ambystoma mexicanum (assembly GCF_040938575.1). Lineage (NCBI taxonomy): Eukaryota > Metazoa > Chordata > Amphibia > Caudata > Ambystomatidae > Ambystoma > Ambystoma mexicanum. Next base: position 39,736,290 of record NC_090940.1, read on the forward strand.
AATTGGTCCCCAGGCGCTCAGGCGGATCTGTAAACGATAAAGGTGGGATGGGTTAGTAAGGTGAAGAAGGGAGTAGGATAGTGCGAGGAGTGGTGTTCTGTTGGCAGCTTCAACTCAGTATACACCGGGTGCTGAGCTTTGGTGCGTGCGGCTTGTTGTGCGAGAGATGGTTGTGTGAGTTTTTTTGAGTGAGATCAGTGTGCAGAGTTTGAGCTTATATTCGTTAGTGGGTTACCGGACCTTTACCATGCTAACATTCATAGTTCTGTCCGAGTGTGACACCTGTTGGCCCTCACATTCCCATCTAGACGCGGCGCAGGCCAATGTTTAGGCCTCCATCCAGATGTGGTCATGCCAACCTTCACACCCCCATCCAGATGCAGATGCGGCGCAGGCCAGTGTCCAGAGGCCCGTCCAGGTGTGGGCATGCTAACATTCACAACTCCATCTGAGCGCCACGCAGGCCGGTGTTCGCAATTCTAGGTGTGGCACATGTTAGCATTCATGTTTTTTCTGGGCGCCGGCATGTTATCCTTCAATCGCTCCTATCCAGATGTGACGCAGGCCAACGTCTATCTGGATGCATCTGCCGGTCTGGATATGTTCGTCCGGTACGTACGAGTGGGAGAGTCACATGGGGATTTCGTCTGGGTCTAGGTATGTGGTCAGTTTCTGCAGCCTTCCTTTGTGGCTATTTTCCATGATGTCTTATGCTCTGTCGAATGGTTGGTTCTTCGGTTTGAGTGTTTGTCCAGTTTGAGAGTGGTCGAGGTTGGAGTTATTTTCGTCATTGTTCTAATGTCTGGGCATTCTAGTGCGTCTCCGTTGTGGTTACGCTTTGAAGAGCCATGATTTGAGGAGTTTCCTGAATGCTAGGTGGTTTGTTGTATTCCGTATATTCTTAGGTAGGTCATTCTAGGTTTTGGGTGCCTGGTGAGAGAAAGACGATCCTCCAAGTTTTTTTCTGTTGTAGGGTTTTGGTTCCAGGTGTATGTCTGTGCTTGATCTTAGTGTTCTTGTCGGTTGGTGTAGGCGTAGTTTGTCGCTTAGGAATTCTGCGCCTTGTTTGTGTATTGCTCTGTACGTGATGCACATGGCCTTGAACTTTATTCGTTGTTTTAGTGGTAGCCAGTGTAGTATTTTTAGCGCGGGTGTGATGTGTTCTCTTCTGGGTAGCTTGAGGAGGAGTCTGGCTGCTGCATTTTGTATGCGTTGCAGTTTTTTTAGAAGTCGTTCGGGCATGCCCAGGTATTGGCTATTGGCATAGTCTACTCTGGACATGATAAGAGAGATGATGGTAAGTGTCTTGTTGGCGAATGACAGGAACGATAGGATCCTTTGTGCTGCTTACAGGAGGAAGAAACATTTCTTGATTACCAAGTTTACTTGTGGCTCCAGAGTGAGGTTGTTATCCATCAGGACCCTTAGGTTATTTACAGTTGATGATGGTTCTGGTGTGGTGCCGAGCTCTCTTGGCCGGTGGAAGTTGATGTCTCCTCCCTTTTTTGAAACAATCATTATCTCTGTTTTGCCTGGGTTAATTTTGAGATGGTTGAGGTTCATCCAATTGAATATGTCACAAAGGCAATTCTCTAGTGTGGTGTTTTATTCTTGGGTGTCTTGTATGTTGAAGATTTGAGTATCGTCAGCGTAGTTGTAGCATGTGAGGCTGTGTTTTTTGATGAGTTTGATTAATAGGTACATGTAGATGTTGAATAGAAGTGGGGAGAAGGATGACCCTTGTGGTACTCCGCACGTGGAGACTCTGGGTTTGGATTTACAAGGTTTCATCCATATTGTTTCTGTTCTGTTCGTTAGGCAGGATTTGATCCATAGTAGGGCAGTGTCTGTTATCCCTAGTCCTTCTAATCTCTTTGAGGATGGCGTGGTTGACAGTGCTGAAGGCTGCAGACAGATCAAGGAGAATCAGGGCGGTGCTGTTGTCTGAGTCTGCGTTTGTTTTTAGGTCGTCCCATATTGAGAGGAGAGCCGATTCTGTTCCTCTCATAGGTCTGAAGCCAACTTGTGCCTGGTCTAGAAGGCAATGCTCTTCTATGAATTCTTGGGTTATTTGGTAGACGTACGTTTCTAGTAGTTTGGCTATGTAGGGTATGTTGGAGATGGGTCTGTAGTTAGTTAAATCCTCTACGTTTCCTGTTGTGTCTTTGAGTAGAGGCTTGATGTAAGCCGATTTGAAGGCCTGCGGTACTTTACCTGTTGAACTTGAGAGGTTGAGGAGGTTTCTGTGGTATTCCATGGGGATTCCTTGTTTGAGAATTGTTTTGTATATGTCCGGTGGGCAAGGGTCTTCAGGGGAGCCCGATTTGTTGCTTTGGTTTTCCAGTTTGGCGAAAGCCTCAACTTAAAGGCTCTGCTTTTTTTTATTTGTAGGTGCTCTTTGTTAAGCTACTGCGAGTCTTCCCCCCTCTTTTTCCTTTTCTGTCTACCTGTTTGCATTTTAAGTAATCAGGTAGGCAGCTGTTTCGTATGACTTTGTAGTTCTCAGCTAGCCAGATCTCTGTGAGGAATAGGATGTCAATTCTCCTGTCAGAGTAGGTTGTATATCTCGGTTGCATGTTTGGACATAGATCCTGGCGTTGATTAGGTTGCAGTGCAGTTTTCTTTGTAGTCAATTGATTTGTTCTGTTTTGCATTTTTTGGTGGTTCTCCATCGTCTTTTGGCTGGCAAGGGTGTTCAATTATTCCTATTTTGTCGTTGAATAGGTTGGTTAAGTTTCGAATTGGGTTCATGGCCATTTCAGGCTCCTCTTCGGGATGGTATTGGTGGTTCTCTCTGGGTTTAGTGATTGGACTGAAGATGTAGCTTCTCATTCTTGTTGTTTCTGCCATTTTCCTATGGGGTCCTGTTAGGACAGATTTTTGTTGGGTAAGAATTTCATAGCAATGATAAATCTTCCTGACCTGCGTCAACCCAGAACCTTTTGTCTTTACTGGTGGATTATTTTTCCTTCTACCTCTGAGTGGGAACCTTTTCCCACACTCACAGAATCTTTTACTCTCTTTATGGTTGTCAGTTTTAAGATTCTCTATAGTGTCTTTTAAAAGTTATTGCCAAAAGGTTGTCAGAGAGGATAAGTGCCTATTGTTGCTGGGTTGCCCTAGGGGCTGCCCTTTTAATTCTCTCTGGCTAACATTGTGAGAACTACAGTTCCCAAGGTTAGAAAGGATCTTGGGATCCCTTTTACATTTGATTATGTGAGACCAACACCCCTACCTTATTTGGAGGGCTGGAGAGACTCAGAGTATCCCCTTTCTCATTTTAATTGTAATATTTATGGTAAAAGGACAGACTTACCTGTAATGGCTGGTGGCAGTGAACCTTTTTATTAATTCTGTGCACCTTTACGGCGGGCTGCACAGCCCTGTTAAAGCCACCCATGGGTGCTCATTTTACTAAAATGGCACTTGTCTTGTTTTTTCGCCATGCGTTGTCCTTTCTTGTTTCTTCTCCTGGAACCCAGGATGGGAAATTCCTTTGTGATTTTTATCTTCGGCGGGAGTCCTGTGGACTCCCCGCCTAGGCTCCAGTCCTGTGGACTCCCTGCCCAGGCTCCAGAGTGTCTGAAGGCAAGAAGTGAGGGAGGAGTCCAAACACTCTGCAATCCTTTTGTCTTCCAGCCTGAGTGCGAGATTTCAGTTGAAACTGGGAGACTGGCTGCCCTGAAAGGATTCCCTCCCCCCCCACAAGTTTTAATGTTGCAAGGCTGTTTGGATTGGCTAGGTGCCTGCATTAGTCTATCCTGGAAGCTTGTGAGGGAGTCGACCACTGGAACCTAGTGACCCCCTTTCTGCCACTGAGAACACTCATGCTCCAAGAATAAGGGAAAGACTTCTAAGGATTGGGATTTTTGCCTAGAAAAGAGAATAAGTGTTCAAAAGTTACTTACTTGGTAAAGAAGTTGGTTGATAACTGTATCTCTGAGAGTGAACAGTGTTAAAAGTTATTACTTACCTTAGACATGTTCTGCTATTTTGAAACGTGTATATATAAGGTTGTTTTACTTAGCTTAGGAATGTTTCACCATTCCGAAAAGTATATCTAACCTCTTTCTTTCTGCCATTCTAACGGAAAGTAGATGTAAGGGTATATTACTCACCTGTGGTTTGGTTGTGCCTCTTCCCAAAATTAATGCTGTTTGTTTCACTTCACTATTCTTGTTAGGATAAATGTATGAGTGTCCCCAACTGGGTCTTGCTTCCCCTGACATGCTGTTAGCCTGTCCAGAATGAGTCTGCATTAGGTTTTACCTACCTAGAATAACTGAGTCATTCAAAAAGTGTAACACTGGGTTTTGCTTTCTCTGGCCTGTTGTAGACGGACACAAAAAGAGGTTTGCACCTGTCTTTAAGTTGTTTATAGCTCCTGTAAAAAGTGTATAGTGTTGTGTTTTTATAATTGTGGTTATATATAATGTGATGGTACTTATCACCGCCATGATTTATCTGGGCCTACTTGTATTTAAATAAACCATTTATTTTTACAATACATAGTGTTTCACTGTTTCTTTGGACCATTTGTTTTACAATTTCTTTGTACTGATTCTACAGCCCTCTCTCCCTCCTAAGATTAACTGGCTGCTCTGTCTGCGCTACCATGAACTCAGGTGGTACTCCCTTATACTAAGAGTGGAGTCTTGTACTGCCTCAGTTGAATGGTTTTAGTAAGTATTCAAGAGAATTCTCATTTCTGTGCTAATTCCCTCCAACCTTCGAGACACCCAGCTCTTTTGCTGGACTTTTTAATTTTAACCCTGGAGTGAGTGAGCCCTTTTTCTCACTCGTGTGTTTTTGACCTGTTTTGGATTATATGTTTCGTTTGTTTTTGGAGTCTGACAAACTCCATAGGCATCTACTTTTTGTATGGTGACACACACAGCACCTTCGATGCAGTGTCACAGAGAAATCCTTTCGATTTCTCATAAGGATTTTGTGTGAACTACTATTTCCAAGAATAGTAAAGTGAAATTGACTTTACTTAACTTTTCTCTTTGTGGGTCCAGCACACACCATCTTATGTGAAGTGCTGGGGGGGGGGCTACTTAGTAGCCCCTTATTTTACCCACTCATGTAACATTTTTTATGTTACCCTCATTACTGTAAATGGCTGGTGGCAGTGGTTTAATTTTCCTACCATTGTGCTTTTCTACCACAGGCGGAATCCTCAGCTGCAGTATAGCACCCATGGATGACCATTTTGTCACAATGGCCCCGGTCGTCTTTTTTTCATCATTTTCTGTTCGTGAGGTTTTTCTGGGGTTTTACTCTGCGTGCCAAATCAGGTTTGAATCTGTTGTTCATTTTGCCTTTGGCAGGCTTTAGTACTGAAATCCGCCTCTGGCTCCAGTGTGTCTGGAAGGGCAGGAAGTGAGGGAGGTTCCCGAATCTCCCCTGTCATTTGTCTTTAGGAATACCTGAATGCACCCAGTCCTGATTGGCTGGCTGGCTGTCCTTCCAGGACAGCCACCTTGCTGTTTGAGGGACAGCCTAGGCTATGCATGAATGGGAGAAACCTCCTTAAAAGGCAAGGGTTTTGGGACTAGAGGCAGTCGACCACTGGAAAGAACACCTGACGAAGAAACCGTGAACACAGCTTTCTGCATTCTCCTGGACCTTTGAATTGCCCGGTGAAGCCCTGCTGCTGTGCTGAAACTCCTTTTTCTGATCGACAAAAGGAGCTCCGGAAGGGACGACTTCTTGCGGAGCTCCTCTACCCAAGGGGTTAGTGGGACCAACTAAGCTCGAGACGAACTCCACTGAACCATCTTCCCCGACTGGCTGTACTACTTTGCTGCTGCAGGAACCGAGTGCCAGGGGTCGAGAAATCCATAGTCAAGTGCAACGTCTTTGCTCGTCTCAGTTGAGACTTGCAGTAACTACTTTGATTTCAGCTTTACGCTCCACAAGTGTAGCACCTTGTTGACCTTAATGTGATTTTCTTCAGAAACTCTCTAACTTTGTGCAAGACCTTGTTATCTAAGAAGTGCCTCAGCTCCACAGACTGTGCTCCAATTGACCTTGGCTGTCCTGGCTCCCTGCAGACTCTTCCAGTCTATTTGACTTTGTCATTTTCTGTCCTTCAGAGGTGATATCTTGGTTTTTAAGTATTATTGCTGGGAAAGGTCCTGTCTAGACTTCATTGGCAGATTTAAGTATACTCACATGCCCCGAGAACCTGTAACCCTTTTTCCTTCCTTTAACCTTTCCTTTCTACAAACTTCAAAATCTACAAAGTGTACTAGTGCTATATAAATGCCATTACTGTCGTAGTTAGTGAAGTCACCTCGGTGTATGAAGTGTGTAAAAAGCATCTCTAAAGACTATCTACTACCTTTGTGTTGATTCTGGAAAAGTATTTTAAAGTATATTTGATTGTTACCTATATTGTCCTTTTTATATAATGCTGATTTAAAAACTGATGTTAAATAACTATTTATAACTAAAACCTTGAGTAGAAGTCTTACTTGGCTACTTGTATTTGCGAATTTCATTGCTACAGCTCACATTTACCCCTCTTGAGATAAGCCTGGCTGTTCAGTCACACTACCAACTTGTTTAGTACAGTCCTATGCTAAAAGGTGGGTTACCTATTACCAAGAGGACAATTGTTGTGTAGTCTCCACAGGGTTACTACTTAAATTATTGCCTGACACTAAGCCCTTAGTTGGACTTAAGAAAATCTCTCCCTCTGCTGGGCTCGGACCAACTGTATCTACTATCCACCAGCACACTTGGGCTTGGAACACACTTCAGTTTGATTAAGCACAATGGCACGGTTCCAGGTCATATAATCGGCTCTCCTCAACCAAAAGTCTCTTGCTCAATCAAGGAAGGCTTCTGCCTTGCAAGACAAAAGTGCAACGAAATGTGTTCAAAGTTACTTTCCCCAGGAGCTTACTTTTCAAGCAACAAAAGTCTTCTACGTCCACTTTGAGTCACCCTCTGTCAGGCTCACACTCCTGTTTATTTCACGGTTTACTACAAACCGAAGACATTCGATGGTGCAAAGGATTTGATTTAAACCCTTGCAGGACCACTTTGATTCTCTTCCTCATAAATTATATTCACATTTCAGAAGTTCTGTTAGCGGGATACATTCAGGCAGAGACCTTTCGATTGCGCACCCACGCAGTGCCGGACCACTCTGCTACTTGTCATCGTGCGTTCACTACTAGAGTTGAGAAAATGATATTCGCTTTCACTTTTCATTTGTCTTTCATCAAATGACTTTTCCATTCGACTTCATAGGACACTTAGTTGCCGCCTGTAACCTTCGTTCATACGCATCCCGTTTTAACACAGTTGCATTCAACTCACTGGCTGTATACAAGGTTCAGCTCATGGCTGTGATCATGTAGCCAAGGGCGATACCACGGTGGCTGCGCTTCTACGCTGAATAGTCAGGCAGGTGGGCCCCTGGTATCCCGGACACGCATTACAGGATTCTCTGGACTCCCTTATCCACCTCACACGTGCTGCTTCCGAGTTTTCAACAGCCCAACGATTACTTGTCAAACGGCCCAAGGGCATCTCCCTCCTTGGTTTCGTTCCTCGGCTTTCTTTCTGACTTCCTCTATTCAGCGGCGGTCTTGAATGGGCTGCTCCTCCATGTGCTCTGTCGTTCCTTGCCTTGCTCGACGTGTGTTCCTGTGTTCTGCCTTTTATCCAGGTGGGGAAGGTTTAGGGGATTCAGGTGTGTTGGGTACGAATTGGTGCAGTCATATTGTGTGAAACTACAGAAGACTTATCTACTTGGTATTAGTTAACCCACCTTTGGGTATAAATCTGTACTACACAAGTTGGTAGTGTGACTGAGCAGCCAGGCCTATCTCAAGAGGGATAAATGTGAGCAGTAGAGCTGTTAAAGATGAAATCAGTCTAAACAAGTAACCAAGTTTCTCCAGCATGGGGTCTGGCATGGATTCACATGCTCATGAATATTCCCCGTCGTCAGGCTGGGAATCCTCGGTAAAGAAAAAATCAGTATCAGTTTCGTTTCGGATCTGTCTTTCGTAGTAGTAACCAATCACTGATCTCTGAGTCATACTGACCACAGCTAATGACTGCTCTCTACCTAAGCCCCGCCTCTGGCAGCCATCTTCAGATTTTTACCGCACGTTCAAGTGTTGGGAGTCCTCGTGCTTAGCTCTCGAGCTTTACTGCGTGTTTTGCGCTTTTTTTCAGGTGAATTTTCACTTTTTTTCGGTTAATCGAGCCTCAAGCTCCACCGTTTCTACTCCCGTTAACGGCAATCCATTGCGGGATTTTCCTACGCCCCTCAAGGGTGAAGATTTCGTCGAATCAACTTCTTGGAGGATTCCAGAAGATTCGCAGCCTACTTCGAGATGGCCCAGGACACGAGTTTGTCACCCGGTCCCAAGTTGTTTCGCAGCTGCCCTGGATGCGGGCTGCAGAATGTGTTTAAGGAAGACGAACATTCGCGATGCCTCTACTGTCTTCATGGGGACAAGACTCATGTAGAGAAGGACTGCCATTTCTGCAAGAACTTGTCGGAGCGGACCATGAGGGACCGTCGATCCCGTCTCGCAAGCTGGTTGGAGAAGGGCTCGACGGGTGAGAAGAAGAAGAAAGGGTCCGAGCGGGCTTCTAAGTCCTGTGCGGGCGCCCCGGCGACGGGGGCCCAACACCAGGCCAAGCGCCGCGAGTCCGCTGGCTCCGGGAGCGCCGAAAGGTCGGGCTCTTCAGTCGCCAGGCAGGGCGCACCTTCCCCGGCACCGTCAACCACAAGCCAACGCTCCGGTTCGGGGAAGAGGAAGTCCGAGACCCAGGGTAAGCTTCGGGAGAAGCCCCGTCCGATCTCGGAAGAGGGGGAGCGAGGCGTCGCCCCTTCCCCGAAGGAGAGGGCCCGGGACGCACCTAAGGTGGTCAAGGCCCCTACCCAGCAGGCAAAGGCCTCTATCGAGGCTATCGCGGCGACTCTGGCCAAGCCGGCAGAGACACCGCCAGCGGAGACCGCCTCCGGGACTAGAGTTTCCCTGCCGCCAAGGAGGGAATCCTCTTTTCAACCAATCGTCGTGGCCGCCGTGGTGGAAGAAACTAGGGGGGGCACTGTGCCCTCCTCGAGCTCGGAGTCAGCCTCAGAGGAGGAACTGACCGAGGCCGTGAGGACCCTCGAACATTTCGGGAAGGTTCGATCCCGTCAGTAAGTTCCTCGGAAGATAACCGAGGAAGACGACGATGGTGAGGAAGAGCGACCTTCCTTTCCGGCTCAGCCGGATCCTAGGCCTCAGGATGGCTCGGCGACCATTTTGTCGGCCATCCAGTCCTTATGCTCTGAGATAAGGACGAGATTCCCACGGCCCAGGCCAGAGGACCCGCAACCGGGCCCGTCGGGAAGTCCTCAGAACAAACGACGGAGGACCCAACCCTCTCCTCCACTCGCCCCCGTAAGGCCTGCAGTTCCCTCCTCATCCTCCCACGAGTCGGGAGTAGACGGTGCGTTGGGCTCCACGACGGGTTCTGAGGGCGACGACGACGGAACGGGACTCCCGTCTCCCGTCGCGCGGGCCTCGCCGCCCGACGAGATTGGCTCATTCCACGCCATGATCGCCAGGGCGTCCGAATTGTTCCAGCTCTGCCCGGAGGAGCAGAGAAAGGAAGGTTTCCTCTATCAGCGCCGGGAGGCCAAGAGGAAGACGGTCATCGCGGTGCCCCTAATCAATGACATCTGGGAGGAGGGCCTGTCGGTTCTCAAGAACCCCTCCACGGCACCAGCCAAACGGGACCGGTACGAGAAGAAGTACCGGGTCCCCGAAACAGCTCCCCTGTGCCTCAGGGCCCAGCCAATGCCAGACTAGAAAGCGGCGGGGTCAGGAGCCTCGACGTCGAATTCCCCGCCGGACGGCGAGGGAAAGAAGTTGGACGCCATGGAGCGGCGGGTCATTTCGTCGGCGGCAACGACGATCAAAGCGGCCAACTCCCTGGCGATCGTGGCCCGTTACGACAGGGAGCTCTGGTTTAAGCTGGGCCCCATATTGGACTTCCTGCCGGATGACAAGAGGTCCGAGGCCCTGGAAATACTGCAAGAGGGCGACGTGGCGTCGGACCACGCCATAACGGTGGCAACTGATATTGCCGATACCGGGTTCCGCCAGCTGGGCAACAGTGTTTGCCTACGACGACGGGGTTGGCTCCGGGCGACCGACGTCCGTCAGGACGTCCAGACCAGGGTGTTGGACATGCAGTTCGACGGCAGCAACTTGTTCGGGAATGCGGTGGACGGATCCCTCCAAGCCATAAAAACGGACACGGAGACGGCCCGCGCCCTAGGAGCCCTTCAACAACGACGGCCCTTTCGGAGCTCCGGAGGCAGACAGGGTGCATCCAAGGGATCCAGCGGTGGCTCGTCGTCCTACCGCCAGGCGGCACACTCTTCGCCTCAGGAGGCTTACAGGGGTCGCGGCAAGCACGGAGCGCCTCGCCGCCGTCGGCAAGGTGGCCAGGGCGGCAAGACCACCACCTCCAAGCAGGACTGAACCGGCCATGGTCTCGGGCCCCCACCGAAACACCCCGGTGGGAGGCCGGCTGACTAACTTCGTCGGCGCGTGGAAGTCCATCTCCACCGACCGTTGGGTGCTGGATACCCTGGCAAGAGAACACTCTATCGAATTCCTGAAGAAGTGCCCTCACGTTCCACCTGTGGCCAGGAAAGAGAATCACGTCCCGCAACTGCTGTTGGAAGTACGGGCGATGCTCAGGAAAGGCGCCATAGAGCTTGTCCCGAGGAGGCTCCGGGGTATACTCAAGGTACTTCCTCATCAGGAAAAAGACGGGCGGCTGGTGCCCCATCCTGGACCTTCGTCGTCTGAACAAATACATTAGATCACGGAAGTTCAGGATGGTCACCCTCCAGCACGTACTGGGACAGCTGGAGGAAGGCGACTTTCTATCGTCTTTGGACCTGGAGGATGCTTACTTCCACGTTCCCATCCTCAAAAGTCACCGAAAGTTCCTCAGGTTCGTCGTCCAGGGACGACACTACCAATTCAGAGCACTGCCGTTCGGACTGAAGTCGGCCCCCAGGGTCTTTACCAAGTGCCTAGCACCAGTGGCGGCGCGGCTGCGCCTGCAGGGGATTCACGTCTACCCCTACCTGGACGACTGGCTCATCCGCTCAAGAACGAAGGAACTCGCCGTCAAACACACTGCGAGGACCGTCCAGCTACTCACAGACCTGGGATTCGCCATAAACTACCCAAAGTCCCACCTGGTGCCGTCGCAGGTGGCCCTGTTTCTGAGAGCGAAGCTCGATACAGTGAGGCGCCTGGCGGCCCTGTCGGGAGTGCGGACGAACACCATTCTAGGCAAAGTCCAGCGCCTGCTTGCCACGGACGTGGCCAGGGTGAGGTCCATCAAGTCCCTCCTGGGGATGATGTCCTCTTGCATCTACCTGGTGCGCCTCTGCAGACTACGGATGCGCCCTCTTCAAGAATTTCTCGACGCCTATTGGATGCAAGCGACGGGCACCTTCGAAGACAGGGTTCCCCTCAACAAGGTGTTCGGGCGGGCGATTCAGTGGTGGGGCGTTCGAGCGCACCTCACGGCGGGCAAGGACTTTCAGACACCAGCGTACCAGGAGACGGTGACGACGGACGCCTCCCTGGAAGGTTGGGGCGCCCACACCGGAGATCTCCACGCAAGAGGCCTCTGGCTCCCGGAGCAGAGGCTCCTGCACATAAACGTCCTGGAACTCCGAGCCGTGTTCTGGGCTCTCAAATCGTTCCTCCCGTCGCTCAAGGGCAAGGTGGTGCGGATCTTCACAGACAACACCACGACAATGTTCTACATACGGAAGCAGGGAGGCACCAGATCCCCAGCCCTATCCAAGGTAGCACAGGATCTGTGGCACTGGGCGGTCGCCCAGGGGATGTTCCTGGTTCCCTTCCACCTGGCCAGGAGAAAGCAACACCATCGCCGACTTGCTCAGCAGGTAGCTGCGCGCGTGTCACGAGTGGGAACTGCGACAGGATCAGGTGGACCAACTCTTCCGACGATGGGGCAATCCCCAAATCGACCTGTTCGCAACAGCGACGAACTCGAAGTGCAAAAGGTTCGCCAGCAGGTTTCCCCAGCCGAGAAGCATGGGCGACGCATTCTCGTTCCCCTGGGACGGCCTATACCTGTATGCATTCCCTCCGTTGCCGTTGCTGCTTCGACTCATCAGCCAGCTCAAGAGGTCCCGGTGCAGGATGATCCTCGTCGCACCGGTGTGGCCGAGGCAGATCTGGTTCCCGGACATTCTGGACTTGTCAACGTCCCCTCCCATCAAGCTGTCGGCGGACGCGGACCTTCTCTCCAGAGAAGGAGGCGCCATCTTCCACCACGACCCGGCGTCGCTGAACCTGCAGGCTTGGCTCCTGCAGCGCTAGAGTTTGGAGGCTACGATATACCGGCCGATTGCAGAGAGGTTCTTGCAAAGGCAAGGGCGTCCTCGACTCTCAAATGCTACGGTCATAAGTGGAAGAGGTTCTCTGTCTGGTGCCGAGCACAGAAGATCAACCCCCTATGGATTACGGCCCCCCAAGTGCTGCCGTACCTGCTATCGCTGGCAAAGACTGGGCTAGCCCATGCCTCCATTAAGATTCATCTGGCGGCGATCTCCAGATATACCAGAACCACAGGACGGACGTCCCTGTGGTCCCATCGATTGGTAAAAGAATTTATGAAGGGACTGTTCCGGTCGTTCCCGCCGGTGAAGGCCCCGGCCCCGGCGTGGGAACTTAACGTGGTGCTGACCAGGCTCATGGGGCCCCCATTCGAGCCGATGCACTCCACACCGATGAAGTTTGTGTCGTGGAAGACTGCGTTCCTGGTGGCCATTACCTCCGCACGACGAGTGGGAGAGATCCAGGCCCTATCCTGCAAACCACCGTACTTGACTTTCCATGATTCGAGGGTGGTGCTTAGGACGCACCCCTCCTTTATGCCCAAGGTGCCGTCGGACTTCCATCTTAACGAGCCCTTGGTGTTACCTGTTTTCTTCCCGTCTCCTTCGTCGCCGGCCGAGAGGACTTTGCACTCGCTGGATGTGGCTGGAGCGCTGAAGTTCTATGTGGACCGCACAAAGAGTTTCCGGAGGACATCACAGCTGTTCGTGAACTTTGGACCTGTGAATCAAGGGAAGGCTCTCTCGAAGTCTTCTATTTCCAGATGGCTCTCCGGCTGCATCATGCACTCACCGGTTGGCTAACCGACCGCTGCCAGGCCGTCCGAGAGCCCATTCGACCAGAGCGATCGCTGCTACTACGGCGTTCTTATCTGGTGTGCCCCTGCTGGACATCTGCAGGGCTGCTACGTGGAGGTCGACGCACACCTTCACGAAATTCTACTGCGTCGATCGGGATTCCAGGGAGGAGTCCAGGGTCGGCCAAGCAGTGCTGCGCAATCTGTTCGCCTAAGGTGAGCCTGGTGAGGAGGTAAGAATTGCTTAATGTTGAGTTGATGTAATGCTTAATGTTGAGCCTTTGCCACCTCCCGTGGTTGTGCATGTGTGTACTGCTATGTATTCTTTATTCATGAGCATGTGAATCCATGCCAGACCCCATGCTGGAGAAGGAACAAGTTACTTACCTGTAACTGTTGTTCTCCACATGGGTCTGGCATGGATTCACATGCGAACCCTCCCGCCTACCCCTCTGCGGCTCTCTACTTGGTCATACTGCCACTTCACGTGCTACCTAATCTGAAGATGGCTGCCAGAGGCGGGGCTTAGGTAGAGGGCAGTCATTGGCTGTGGTCAGTATGACTCAGAGATCAGTGATTGGTTACTACTACGAAAGACACATCAGAAACGAAACTGATACTGATTTTTTCTTTACCGAGGATTCCCAGCCTGACGACGGGGAATATTCATGAGCATGTGAATCCATGCCAGACCCATGCTGGAGAACAACAGTTACAGGTAAGTAACTTGTTCCAACACTTGCACTCGAGGTTTCAGTTATATATTTCTGAGGCTTGTGGAATCTGCTTAGATCACATGCTGTGCATAGGCCGACATCTAGTGGAAGCTGCAGAGTATTAGTTTGTGTTTCGAAACTCGAAAATGGGCGTCGGCACAGGGCGTGCCAGTAATACTATCCCTAGTGTGACGTCCACTGTACCCAAGATCCCTCACGCGTCTAGGATCCTCAGATTGTTTTTTTCCGCCATACTGGTCGGAAGCATTTTGCAGAGTCCTGTCAGGTACTGTCAGGTTGGAGAGACATTCTTTACATACAGTATCATATATTCATTTGCATTGGGTCAGGGGAGACACATATTTAGTATAGAAAGTTTTTGGGAAGTTATTATGGGTTATATTTTTAAACCGCCAATTTTGCCCTTAACCTTCATTGCAGTCTATGGAAAATGCCCCAAGCCAAGATGGAGGTTCTCAGTCTAAATTCTAATTGGCTGGAGATTGTTTATAGGGAGGACAGTGAACATTCTAAACTGCCTTTCATCGTCTTTGCCCAGCTGAGAGGTCGTGTGCCTTGCAGCTCCTGCTTAACTTGTTCAAGGGTGACAAGTTTCAAGCAGTCGAGCGGAATCTTTGAAAGTATAACAGGAGTCGTGTATGGAGTTTGGTGGAGACACAGGACGGGAGTGAGAAATTTCCAATTTTCTGAGAAAAGAAGTTTTCAAGTCTCAATCACAAGATAAGTGACTTTCCATTTTTGATGAACTTTGTAAAAAGGTTATTAATTTAAGGGATTGAAATCGCAAATCTGTATCTAAAAAAAACTGAAGCGCGTACGTTTGTTTTCATCCTAACGTGTCATTTCAAACTAGCGCGTGATTTTTTTCCCGTTACTTTGAGCCTGCGCGTGTGACTCTGCGCGTGAGAGTGAAGCGCGAGCGTGAACTTTAGACTCACGTTTACTGTTCATATACGCGTGGGTTTTTTCTACGTGAGTGTTATATTACGCGTTTCGTATCTGCGCAAGAACTAATCTATGTGGAGCTTTCGCGCGAGCTCTCAGAAGTGTCACGTGATAAAATAAAAGCGCGTGTGCTTTTTTTCCCGCAATTTGGTTTTTGCGCGTATGCGTATTTTTTCGTGGGTTGGACTTTAGCGCGAGTGAGTTTTTATCGCGTCTTGGACTTTAGCGCGTGTGCGTCTTACCCGCGATTCGGATTTTCAGCACGTGTGCGTATTTCCTGCGACTTGGAGAAAAGCGTGTGTGTTTTTTCCCGCAGTTTGTATTTTAGCGCGTGTGCTGGCTTTCCACGTGAAGATTTCATCGCAAGTTTAAAATTCGTTCCTGAGTAAAAGACACTCTAAAAAAGAATATATAAAAACAAATACAAGAACTTAAAAGAACTTCCTTAAACTTATTTGAAGAACTTTAGACCTTGTTCAAGAATCTTGAGGTTGAGAAGACGAACTACAAGGTTAAATATTACATTCATGGACCTACTGAGAAGGCTGAATGATCTTTAAGATTCTGGTCCACAAGTAAGGAAGTCTTGTCTGCTTATCACTTCTCCGGGCATATTGAAGAGAAGTACCAGGTATGGATTTTTGACTATTTTGGTAAAGGATATAGAGTTTACGGTTAGTATAGTAACCCATTGAGTAATGAGGTGTATTGCATGTTTGTTTTAACTACAGGTGAAGAACCAGCGAGTTGATAGCTTCCAGCCTGGTGTTTTTCTTTGTCCCTTCCCCCTTTCCCCTGAAAGTGAGGTAAACTGAGCGGTTACATATATATATGTAAGCTCAGAGTGCCACATTTTGGGTGGATTGTCGGGGGGTTCAGCAGCTTCCGCAGACACCAGGATCTGAGCATGACAAGTCCCCTGGCCTTTGCCATACTTTTGCTAAAATATTTAAAATATTAATCTATTGACATCCTTCCCCACCCCAACGTCGAACTTCGACACTCGACGCCTACTGGAGAAGAAATCGACCGTCGGCTGCTGCACGGCGGATTTGGGCCTCAGAAGGCCTCTGGCCTCGGCCCGGGCCTTGGAAGGCCTTTGGCCTCGGCCGTGCAAGTAGGGAGAGTGGGGGGTTGTACATACTCTACACTCTTGGTATATAGGTACACCTTATACATTTCCTACACTTAACAGCCCGCTGCCTCAAGGTGCATATTGAGGGTACCCCTTTTCAATTCTGCCCCAAGTGCAATCGCAAATACCCTTGGGTCGACAGGCACACCACGTGCAATCTCTGCTTGCCGAGGGACCACCCCGAAGTGAACTGCAGAGCGTGTAGTAGGTTTAAACCTAAGACACTTAAGGACCGTTCGACGAAGCGTTGGGCCCACCACGCCAGGCAGGCGGCCATGGCAGTGGAGGGCGCCTTCAGCGACGGCAGCGACGCCGTACTTTCGGACGGCGAGGGCATTACGGCATCGAAAGACAGCCGAGCGCAGGTCCCCGACCTCGGAAGGTCGTCCGGCAGGGCGGCTATGGGGAAGACCACCGGCGACACAAGCGCTTCACACACTACACACTAAACACACAAAGTCCAACCGAAACTCGACGACGTCGAGTTCTCGGAAAGAGGCACAAACAGAACGGTCCGAATCGGTGTCCTCTAGGCGTTCGTGATCGCCGCATGACTCCAGGCAATCATCCACTCTTGCCAAGAGTGCCTCGCTCCCTAGGCTAACAGAAGTTCGATCGTCGGAGGACGAAGACGACTTCCACCCCCAGGCCGCACTCCAGGAGTCGGAGCCCGCAGTCAAAATCAGCGAGGCCCCACGCTCGAAGGACAGGGACCCCACCCCCGATCCTCGACGCCAGGTGTCGAAAACCTCCGGAGCCACTAAAGGACAGGGAAAACATTTTTCCACTCACGGGGAGGGGGAAAACAGCAGAAGAAGCACCCTTTGCACTCTTCCACACCTGTGAGACTCACCACTCCCCTTAAACAGACAGACAAAACCAGGTCTACTGATATGTCTAAAACCAGCAAATCTACTCAAGATAAATACCATAGACTTGCTGAGAGAGTCATTCCCAGTTCCAGAAAATGGTCGAGTGAAGACATAGATAGGGTCATGTCAAGGATGTCTTCTTTGGCTGATTTTTATGATAAATATCCAGAACATTTCCTCTCGTATGATCCACAAGGGGCGACACCCTCAGGCTCTAATGATCCTATCCCCCCCCCCAAGTAAAAAGCCCCGTTTTTGAAACACTGATGAGGTCAGACCCCTTCGAGGTACAACCATACTCAAGACCATACTCTATCAAGGAGAGGCTTCCTTTGGTGAGGACCAAGAATTTGGCATGGTAGAAGAGCAAACCGCGACGGGCTACTATGGGGATGATGAGGACCAGGAAGAGGAAGACCCGGAAACATACAGAGTAGATTCCCCGGTAGAGAACGAAGCCCCGTTTACCGATTCCCCGGTCGATAACCAACCCCTCCTAAACGAGGTTCTCGCACGCACAGCAGAACATTTCCATATTGACACCCACGGTGTCCAGGAGGAGAGGGACTTCGCAGAAGAGTTAGTGGGAGAAAGGAGGCCTGTTGCCCAGACCATCCCTATCCTTAAGTCCATTCAGCGCAGAATAGACCCGTCCCTGGTGAACCCGAACCTCACCATAGCAGTCAATCCCAGGGTTGAAAAACTTTTCAGGGTGGCCCAGTCTGACCCTCTCTATATAAGAGGACATCTGAAGCCAGACTCCCTAGTTGTCACCAACACTCGTAAGAGGGCTGGAACACCCTTGTCATCGTCCGAAGCTCCTCCCGGCAAGGACAGCAAAAAACTATAGGGTTTCGGCAGGAAAGTAGCCTCAACGTCCGCCTATCAAGCAAGGATTGCAAACTCCACCACCCTGTTGGCCAGCTACAACTGCCATCAGTGGGAAGAAGTCGCGGCACTCATAGCCTCTGCTCCTGAACCTTTAAAGGGCCAGTTAGCTCGGATTTCCGCAGAGGGTAGAGCCGTGTCTGGTTGCATTTTGAAAGCAACCTTCGACGCCGCGGACAACGCAGGCAGATTGATAGCAGAAGGCACTGTTATCAAAAGACATGCGTGGTTACGGCAGTCTGGTTTTAAGGCAGAAACCCAGGCATCATTGTTGGACAAACCGGTGGAAACCGATCTGTTGTTTGGTAAGGCGGTCGAAGACGCACTGAAGAATGCCAAGGACGAATACGAAACACTCAAGTCCCTTGGCCAGTTAACCAATAAACCCCCTAACCAGAGAGGGAATAGTAATTTTCGTCGCCCACACGCCCAAAATTCCCAGAGGGGATCTAACTATTCCCAGGGGCAGGGTACACAGTGGAACAACAACCAACAGTCTACCCAGGGTTACGGCAGGGGTAATAGGAGAGGTTGTGGTAAAGACAGAGGCAGCCCCAGCAAGGGAGGCGGCACGCCTCCACCAAAGCAGTGACGCTCAGTTCAGGGTCCCTTCTCACGCAACCCCAGTAGGGGAACGCATTTCCAACTTCATCCAGGCTTGGGAACGGATCACATTAGACAGATGGGTGCTGTTAACAGTATCCACAGGATATTGTATAGAGCTACTGCAGCGTCCCCGGAACCATCCTCCACGACAAAGAGTACACTCTTTAGAACATCAGAAGATTCTCCTCGAGGAGATCGCCATTCTGCTAGAAAAGGACGCGATAGAACTCGTCCCGGGACACCAGGTAAACAAGGGTATTTATTCAACTTACTTCCTTGTGCCAAAGAAAGATTTGACAATGCGCCCAGTATTGGACTTACGGCCTGCCAACAAGTATGTCAAGCCCCAAAAGTTTCGTATGACCACGCTACAAGAAGTAATCCCCTCCTAAAAAAGGGGGATTACATGGCAACCTTGGATATGAAAGATGCTTATTTTCATATTTCCATGTTCCCAGCGCACAGAAAGTATTTGCGCTTCAAGGTGGACAGTCGACACTACCAATTCAAGGTACTGCCCTTCGGGATAGCTTCGGCACCAAGGGTATTCACCAAGGTACTGGCGGTGGCGGCTGCACACCTACGCAGGGAGGCAATCCCAGTGTACCCTTATCTGGACGACTGGCTCATAACGGGGGAAACCCCAGGAATTTGCAGGACAAACATTCAAAGGACTATCGACCTCCTCCACGAGTTAGGCTTCTCAATCAACGCCAAATCTGTCCAAGCTCTGTCCAAGCACCTCCAAACAATTCCTAGGAGCAATCCTAGATACTCAAGAGGGGTTGACCTTTCCTTCAGAAGAAAGAATTCGGAATATACTACTGCAAATTCCGCATTATCAGTCCGGTCAACAAATAACGGTACGCAAAGCAATGCGTTTACTGGGCATGATGGCGTCATGTATTTACCTGGTCCCCCACGCGCGCCTGCGCATGCGTCCCATGCAGGAATGGTTGGCGAAACGGTGGTCTCGGGCAACTAGTCAGTGGGACGATCTAGTGGTCGTTTCGCCAACACTGGTACAAAGACTTCACTGGTGGACAAGAGAGAATCTCGCACAGGTGAAAACCCTTTTTTTCGATCCCGAAGTACAGGCAGTAGTCACTACAGATGCATGTCTGACGGGGTGGGGAGCTCACCATCTCCACCACACAGCTCACGGTCTCTGGTCTCACTCAGTGCGCAAGAACCACATCAACCTGCTAGAGCTTCTGGCAGTATTCAGAGCGCTTCAGGCGTTGGAGCCCCACCTACTAAACCTGTCAGTGCAAATCCGGACGGACAGCACAACAGCCATGTTCTACCTGAAGAAGCAAGGAGGGACTCGCTCGCCAAATCTGTCCCAGCTTGCCCAGAAAATCTGGATATGGGCACTCAGACGGAACATCTTCCTGTCATCACAACATGTTCCAGGGGAGCTCAATTCCCTAGCGGATGCTCTGAGCAGAGACTCCCTCCCAGAGGAACACAAATGGGTTCTACATAGAGAGGTCGTAGAAGATCTCTTCTCTCAGTGGGGTTTCCCCACTATAGACTTATTCGCCACAAGCGAAAACAGACAATGCCCAGGATTTGCATCCAGGTTCCCCCAACCAGACTCCCAGGGGAACGCCCTGTGGATGAACTGGTCAGGGATGTTTGCGTACGCTTTTCCACCAACTCCTCATCAGGAAAGTGGTGAACAAGATAAGAGTCGATGACGCTCGTCCTGGTTGCTCCCATGTGGGCAAGACAACCGTGGTTCCCACACCTACGCAGGATGGCGGTGTGCAAGCCCATCAAACTTCCAGCCTGGTACAACCTACTGTCCCAGCACCAAGCTCAAACAGTGCACCAGCAACCCAACTCAATGAACCTGGCAGTGTGGCTCCTGAGGTCATAGAGTTTGGACATCTCAATTTGCCACAGAGGTGTATGGACATCCTAAAGGAATCTAGGAAACCAAACACAAGGCACTGTTACTTTGACAAGTGGAAGAGGTTCGTTATCTGGTGCCAGAGTAGACAAATCAACCCGGTTGATTGCACTCCTTCCACTATTGTTACATACATGCTCCACCTGCTAGATGCAGGATTGGTTTTTAACTCACTGAAAGTACACCTGGCAGCCCTGTCGGCTTACACCACTTCCCATAGCAAGGTTTTGTGGTGGAAAGTACCAGTAGTTAAAGCCTTCATGGAAGGAGTAAAGAGACTTCACCCTCCTATTTCAAACCCACCACCAGGGTGGGACCTTAATGTGGTGCTAGCCAAGCTCATGGGCCCCCCTTTCGAACCCATGCATAAAAGCAGTCTCAAACACCTGACTTATAAAACGGCCTTCTTAGTAGCTATTACTTCTATAAGAAGGGTCAGTGAAATTCAGGCTCTGTCAGTGCAGGATCCCTTCTTTACTGTCCATAAAGACAAACTGGTTTTACGCACACACCCTAGGTTCTCACCTAAATTTATATCAAAATTCCATGTAAACCAGTCCATCGAGCTTCCGGCTTTCTTCCAGGACCCGCAAAGCTCGGCTGAGAGGAAACTACACACCCTAGATGTGCATAGGGCGGTCCTCTACTATGTAAATAAAACCAGACCGCTAAGAAAAACAGATCAGCTGTTTGTCCCCGTAGCTACAGGCAGAGAGGGGGATCGCGTCTCGAAAGGTGCCATCTCGAAGTGGATTATTAACTGTATCCAGCTGTGTTACTCACTCTCTGAAAGAACTCTGCCTTTCACACCAAGAGCCCACTCTACTAGAGGCATTGGGGCCACTCTGGCTTTCATTGCAAATGTACCCCTTGACACCATTTGCAAAGCAGCTACTTGGAGCTCTATTCACACTTTTACTCAGCATTACTGCATTGACACCCATTCCAAGGCAGATACACAAGTGGGACAAGCGGTTATAAGACACTTATTTGCTCATGACCCTTCTCACATCCCACCTCCTTCTTCAGGTACTGCTCGCTAATCTATGCACAGCATGTAATCTAAGCAGATTCCACAAGCCTCAGAAGGGATACATTACTCACCGTAATCGTATTTCTGATGCTTGTATCTGCTTAGATTCACATGCGACCCACCCTTCCTCCCCTCTGAGAGAAGGCGCATGATTGCTTGTAGTCTTACCTTTCTGTCTGTCTGCTTGGATTATCTGTACTCACGCTACTCCTCATGCTACCTCATGTCAGAAAAAATACAATCTGAAGATCCTAGACGCGTGAGGGATCTTGGGTACAGTGGACGTCACACTAGGGATAGTATTACTGGCACGCCCTGTGTCGACGCCCATTTTCGAGTTTCGAAAAACAAACTGTAATACTCCGCAGCTTCCACTAGATGTTGGCCTATGCACAGCATGTGAATCTAAGAAGATACAAGCATCAGAAATACGATTACGGTGAGTCATGTATCCCATTTGTTTATTTACACATCAAGTTTTAATTGAGCATTCTTTAAAAAGGCCATTGTTTGTAACAGTTAAGCACACTTTGGAATCACTTTTCAAAATCAATAAAGTTGGTGAATACTCTTTGCAAATGCAAATACATTTCCCCTACACCCTGAAGTGACTTCAATAACAAGGATAGTATTGCATTTATATATAACACCAATATACTTATCAAACTCTGCGTTTCAGAAAGGAAGGGTCAAGGAAAAATAGAAAGGTTAGAATATATTTTCTTATCAAGTGAGGACAAATTGAATCTTCCAATGAAATCTTGGTAAGCTTTTCCCAGCAGTTCAACAAATTACAACCTATTGAAGGACAAGCAGTGCCAAAGTCAATGGATTCAGAAAGGTGCCTTTTGGGATCCAGGACAGCCAAAGACAATTGGACAAAGTCTATAGTTCTGATGTACTTTTTGAATAAAAGTATTTCACAAAGTCAGATATTTCATTAAATCACTGTAGGAACACAAGCTGTTAAGCCTGTGTAAAAAGGAGTTGAAATCAACTCGGAAAGTTAAGCAAGTGCAAATCTCAAGTGAGAAAGCATGACTTAAGGCAAGAAGGTAAGTACCCCAAGCCCAAAAAGTACCTCTGCTTAGAAGAAAAGTGGTCCGGTTGGATGTCTTGCTACAGCCATGCAGACCCTGGTTCCTGAGCCTCAGTCTTGGGGTCAAGAGGTAGGACATCTGGAGGGGTCCTGTGGCGGTACTCGGGAAGGACATTGGCAGCTACGTGCTCCCTCCGATTCAGCGGCACTTCGCCGATCGAATAACTGTGGTTGGACTTTTCTTGCTCCATCGGTCCGGGACTCTGGTGACGGGACTCTGGTGAGGGATTTTCCGCTTCTGGAGTGTCCTTAGAAGGCTCCTGGAGCTTTTAGCTGGATTTGTTCCGTGGCAGACGTTGCACTTGGTTATAGACAATTGACCACTGCAGCAACGGAGAGGAACAGCAAATCGGGGATTGCGCCAAAGTGGAGTTGGTTTTGGGTTTAGTTGGTCCCACTAAACTAAGGGGAGAAGTTGTTCCGTCCGGAGCTTCTCTGTCGATACGAAAAAGGAAGTCAGCAGAGCAGCAGGACTTTACCGGTACTTCGAGGTCCAGGAGGTTGCAGCGGGCTTCTCTTCACATTTTGTGCTTCGGATGTTTCTTCCAGTGCTCGACTCTGCCTCTAGTCCCAAAACCCTCGCCTTTTAAGCAAGTTTTCCCATTCATGCACAGCCTAGGCTGTCAATCACACAGCAGGGTGGCTGTCATTTTAAGTCTTCAGGTCTTTTTTTGTTCGGGCACTCCTAGAGACAAAGGACAGGGAGTTTTGGGACCCTCCCTCATAGCCTGTCCTTTCAGACACACTGGAGCCAGGGGCGGGCTTCAGGGCTGAAGCCCACCAAAGGCAAAACACACAAAGGGCTCAAACCTGTCTCGCCTTAGAGTAAAAGCCAAGAAAGACCTCACAAACAGAAAATGGCGAAAAAAGACTGGCCATTTTGACAAAATGGACACCCATGGGTGCTGTACTGCAGCTGAGGGTTCAGTCGGCGGTAAAAATGCACACTGGTAGTAAAAATTAAACCACTGCCACCAGCCATTTAAAGTAGTGAGGTAACAAATGTTACATGAGAAAGTAGGATAAGGGGCTTCGAAGTAACCCCCCAGCCCTCCACATAAGATGGTGTGTGCTGGACCTAAAAAGTAAAAAGGTAAGATCAATTTCACCTTACTATTCTTGGGAACAATAGTTCACCCAGGAAAAGGTATTTAAACCTTAAGAGAAATCCAAAGGACTTCTCAGTGACTCTGCACTGAAGGTTCTGTGTGTCACTATCCAAAAAGCAGATTCCTATGGAGTTTGTCAGACTCCAAAAACAGTGAAAACATAAAATCCAGATCGGGGGAAAACGCATATGCGAGTGAGAAAATGATCCCACTCACGCAGGAGTTAAAATATAAAAGTCCTACCTCCAGCAAACGAGCTGGGGGTCTCTATGGTGGGAGGATTAGTGCAGAAATGAGAATTCTCCCTAACAAGGTGAGAGTTTTTCCAGGCAATTTCCCCACTCCAACTGACCACGAC
Source organism: Ambystoma mexicanum (assembly GCF_040938575.1). Lineage (NCBI taxonomy): Eukaryota > Metazoa > Chordata > Amphibia > Caudata > Ambystomatidae > Ambystoma > Ambystoma mexicanum. The sequence continues at coordinate 39,760,211 of NC_090940.1, forward strand.
ACTGGGACATGCTTGAGTCTGTCTTTCCCCAGTGTGTAAAGGGAATGTACATGCGTTTGTGTAGGGAAGGGGGGGGGTTACAATATTCATGTACTTGAACAGGAAAGAGGGAGTAAAGGTTTTAAAAGGGGGGGGGGGGGGAATACTGCATCTCACCATTCAGTGTCCCAGTCCCCGAAGACCCCTCACCCAGGCGATCCTCCCACTCTGGTCCACCCTCAGGGTCTGGATCCAAAGGCGATGGCTGTGCCCTGGCCACCTGCGCAAAGATTCCCGGGGTTTGGGCCGTGAAACACTTTCTGGTTTTTCACACTTCTTTCAAAATGCATCTAACTCAGTTGAAAGAAGCCTCTGTGCACTTGATGTACGGAGGGCGGTCTTGTACTATGTGAACAAAACTAAACCCTTAAGGAAAACAGACCTGCTCTGTTTCCAAAGCACCTGGGAGAGAGGCCGATCACATATGAAAAAACGCCTTCTCCTAATGGATAGTCGAGTGCACACAGCTCTGCTATTCCCTATCCAAAAGAGTTTTACATTTCACTTCCAGGGTTCACTCTACCAGAGCTACCTTAGTCTTCATTGCAAACGTCCATCTAGACGTCATTTGCAAAGCTGCTACATGGATTTCCATTCATACTTTCACACAGCATTATTGCATTGACAATTACTCTAAAGCAGATTTGCAAGTGGGACAAGCGGGGGAAAAAAAGTATCTATTTGCAGCTCTACCTTCTCACATCCCACCTCCTTATCCAGATACTGGTTGCTAATCTATGCAGAGCATGTGATCTAAGCAGATCCACAAGCCTCAGAAGGGATGCATTACTCACAGTAATCGTATTTCTAATGCTTGTATCTTCTTAGATGCACATGCGCCCACCCTTCCTCCCCTACTGGAGTCGAAGGCGCCTAGATGTTTTCTGGTTTATTACCGTTTCTGCTTTATCACATCTGTACTCAAGTTACACTTCATGCAACCTCATGTCAGAAACAAACAATCTGAGGGACCTCGAAGAGTGAAGGACCAGGGGTACAGTACACGTCACACTAGGGATAGTATTACTAACGCACCCTGTCGACGTCTGGTTTTGACTTTCAAAAGAATAATTTTGTAATACTCTGCGACTACCATTAGGTGTCGGACTATCCAGAACATGTGAATCTAAGCAGATACAAGCATCAGAAATAAGATTACGATGAGTAATGTATCCCATATAATAAACCACTGTTTTTACATAATTCTAAGGCTGTACGTTTTTCTTTGAACCATATGTACTACACGTTCTTTGTACCTCTCTACAGCCCTCTCTCCCTCCTGTGATAAGCCTGGCTTCTCTGATACACTACTGTTACCTTGAGTGATGCAGACCTCTACTAGTAGTTGCAGCTCTGTACTGCCAAGTAGAATAGTTAGTCTTTTGGGTGGATTTTAGAAAAACTTTCCTAACCCTGAAGAACTACAATGTTGCTGGGGAGTGGGGGTCTTTTTTCCTCCTCTTCAGAGCGCAACCTCTGTAGCTGCTGGATGGGTTTTGTGAACTCTCGAGTACTTTGTGTATGTTAACATGCACTGGGGTTGGTTTGCAAATATTCATGTTTAGATAGTATTGTAAAGCATTGCTCACCCTGTAGTCGATTGATACTAAAATAAGACTTTCTAAGGAAAGCAGAGTTTTTTGCGCAATGTAATGCTCTTCACCTGCATTTGTAGATCTACAGCCACGTGGCCTTTGGACCCTCCGAAGGATGAGAAGCAAGGCTGGAGGCACATTCGCATCAAGCAGATGGGCAAAAATGCCAGTGGCCAAACGCACTACCTATCGCTGTCTGGCTTCGAGCTCTATGGCACCGTGAATGGGGTGTGCGAGGACCAGCTTGGTACGCATTTTAACGTACAGTTTCTACGAATGCCCCCCACCCCAGCGGCCATCCCTCCTGCGCCACATCCTGCATCAGGGATACTGTCTGGTGAGCTTGGAGGAGTGTGTGGCTGTACAGATAAACCATGCAATTTTAGTGTGTAATTCAAAGGTTGAGCAGCAACCAGGCATAATAGACAAACTACTGCTGCTGTATAATTAAACGTGGGTATACAGCTCCATTGTTTTCATAATAGTATTTGCCATGTGCAGTTTTTCTAGGTAAATCGATACTTGTAGAATGTAACCACCCTGAGAGGTACTTGATAAGAATTCAAATGCAGCCTTTAATAGCAGTCGTAAGGAGCATAGCTAGACTTTGGGTTCTGGCCTAATTCTGTAAAAACCTTAACTCTTTCCACTGTCTAACCTCATGAATAGCTTTACTGTCTGACCTGTTGGAATACTCTGCTCTGCAACTCGAGGGATGTTGCTGCTGCGTCAGCCCAGGGAGGGTTATGCTGCGTATAGTGCAGACCATGAAGACTTGTTTTATTGGGGAAGTAACATTGCTACCAAGGGCAATGGGCATCACCCGACTCCCCATATAGTTTCTGGAAGGGTTGGAGCGCCTGCCCAAAATTTCTTGTGAATCATGTCTGACATTCACATAGGCACAATTATTTGTGTGCAGATATTGAGGTATTTGATTGCAGCTCCTTCCCATAGCTTAGATACAGGTCTGACAAGCATCTGTTCTTGTGCACCTCCTTCTGTGTCCATTACCTCCAACACTACATTTTCCAAGTGATGGCTACCCACTGCGTTTGTATTAATTACTGTCCCTGCCATGTCCCATGTCCTCTGCAGGTAAAGCGGCCAAGGAAGCTGAAGCCAACCTGCGGCGCCAGAGGCGGCTTGTGCGCTCCCAGGTGCTCAAGTACATGGTGCCTGGAGCCCGTGTCATCCGTGGAATTGACTGGAAGTGGAGGGAGCAGGACGGGAGCTCACAGGGGGAGGGCACAGTGACGGGTGAGCTGCACAACGGTGAGTGAGTGCTCTAAAGTGAGCACTATCACAGGGGTCGGGCATAGTGACAGTTGACCTTCTCACTGGTAAGTGAGCACTCACCTCCATTTATACTATTCCAGAGAGAGACACTCTGGCAGGAGAGCTGCATAAATTGGGGAGCACTAGCCCTGTGTGTTCTAGTAAGTGGAAGGACACAGTGACTCGAAAGCTGCACAGCTTTTCTAGAGCGCCTGACTCCACTCATTATTTTGTAGATACAATTGGAAATGCGGTAAAGTGACACAAACTGTTAAATGATTGATCGTTATGCTCTGTGCATATTACTATAAGGGTTGGGCAGGGTGACTGTGAAGTTGTACAATGAGTGACTGTTATTACTATAGTGGGATGTCATGGTGACTGGAAGCATACATTGGTGAATGAGCTCTTTGAGGGCACACTGATGGGAGCATTGTGCAAATGTGAGTGAACACTAGGCTCCTTATGTACAGTCCGAGGGGGCATGGGCACGCTGCCTGGCAAGCTGCACAAGGGTGAGTGAGCGCTCTGTTTCATGTATACTACCACCTGGGGAGTGGGTTGTGACACTGGAGCTGTGCGACAGCGAACAAGTGCTTCAACCAAGCTGCACGTAGATTCATGTGTACCATCAATGAGAGGTGATTTGGGAGTTGACTTTGGAAATGAAACTCGTGAATGGGCCCTCTCGAGTACTTCCACAGGGCATGCTGTTAAGTGAAAAGGTGCACATTGGTGATTGTGGGATTTCTACTGGGGGTACTGCATCATGGGGCAGTGGTCTCTGACAGTGAAGCAGAAAAATGAGTGTGCACTGTGTTCCATGTGCACTCACTTGGTTGGGGATCACTGACAGTAGAATCTGCACAATTGTGAGCAAGCCTTCATCTCAGAGAGATGTTCTATTATTCTGAGCAAGCTTTCTGATCAATGGCCAGTATGGCGGAGTTCCTAGCATGAAGGAAACGTCGCTCGCTACAACATTAAAACACCATTGGCCTGCGAAATGCATAGTTTTAATTACCAACTGTCGGTGAGTTCAGAGCATTTCTGTGCAGTGGCTCCTGTTTGTTGTTTATAAAGAAATCCCCTTGTCTGTTTTTGTAGAGCAGATAACAAAAGGAAGTTCCTTTAATTGTTTTTACTTTTCACTTTTACAGCATAGCCATCACACAGGACCCACCTGCACATCCCTACCTCTGCCAACCTCACGTGGCACAAACATTCACTCAACATTCTACGCATGTGCATGAAAGCACCCAAGCTCCTCACAGCATTGTGTATCTAACCATTAGAACAGATTATAGGATGGTTTCCACCAAAGCCATGGTGGGAGGTTTTTGAAGACCTGGGCTGGTGTGGGATTCGGTGAAGCCAACCTGGTGGGCCTGCAAAGGTTTTTTAGACAAATGTCAAGCCATTAGCTCCCTTGGTAACAAGGCTGAGGCATCAGGCGAGTCTCAGTGGAGCAGTGGTTTAGTGTGATGTACAATTGACATCAGAGAAAGGTCATTATTTGTATTGTCCATATACCTTTTTTTATATTCGACAAATACTATTTATGAAGAACACGTGCATTAATGCAAAAAAAGTAGCACTGCAAACTAGGCAAAGCAGAATATGCACATATACCACTAACAGTCAAAATGGATTTCACACAAATTTAGTATTCCTATGGTTGAAAAGGCATTTCGAATGGATTGTGTCCTCCCATGTATTCCTCATCTTTGATAATCTTTCCAGCTTCATCTGCTTTGGAAAAATAATTTCTCGACTGAGGGCGCTGTTCGGTAGCGTTGATAACTCTCTCCCTCGAGGGCATCCATCTGATCGTCGACGTCATCCGCAGTATATGTAGCATGCAGAGTGTTAGGGAGAATTCTCAGAAATGTGCTAATTCCCTCCAGCAACTTTGCTGGATTTTGAGGACTTGATTTTTTTTAACCTGGAGAGAGTGAGACCCTTTTTCCCACTCTCTCATGTATTTTAATGTGATTTTGAACACTGTTTATTTTGGTTGTGGCGTCTGCAAACTCCATAGGCATCATCTTGCAATGGCACAGGGAAGTCTTTCAGATTTCCCAAAGGTTTGAATACCTTCTCAGTGTTTCCCAGAGCAGTAAAGTGAAATTGACTTTACTTACCTTTGTAACTTTCTAGACCCAGCACACACTATCTTACAATAGGGTGCTGGAGGGGTTACCTAGGATCCCCTTTGTCTATCTTCTCATGTAACATTTTTTATGTTACCTTTTCCACACTGAATGGCTGGTTGCAATGGTTTCGTTTGAACTACTGTGGTGTGTATTTACCACGGGCTTCGTTCGCAGCTGCAGTGTCAAAATGGCCCCAGTCGTCTTTTTTCACCATTTCTTTGTGGAAAGGTCCTTCTCCAGATTGACTCTGTGCGCCAAACCAGGTTTGGTCCAATTGTTCGCTTTGCCTTTTGGCGGGATTCACGAGTGAAGCCCCCCTCTGGCTCCAGGGTGTCTGGGGTAGGCAGGCAGTGAGGGAGGTGCCCGAAAACTCCCTGTGCTTAGTCTCCTAGGAGACCCAAATGCACTCTGTGGTGATTGGCCGACTGACTGTCCGGCAAGGACAAGCAACCTGGTGGGTGATTGACAGCTAGTCTGCAATGAATGGGAGAGAACTGAATTAAAGGCGAGGCTTTTGGCTTGGAAGGCAGTAGACCACTGGACGAAGGAACCTAAGAAGAACTTGAAGAGGACGCCTTCTGCAACTCCTGGACCGTTGGTTTGCCCGGTGAAGCCCTGCTGCAGTGCTGAAAGTCCAAATTCGTATTGACAGAGAAGCCCCTGCAAGGACGACTTCTCTCCTTGAGTTGGTGGGACCAATCAACTCCAAAGTAAGCACCTGGACATCCATCTCAGTGCTGGTTGAATTTCCACAGAGTTGCTGCTGGAAACCGTATAGCCAGGGAGAGGAACACCAGATTTTGTGCGTTGCTTTTAAGCTGGCCTTGAGCTCCAGGAAGATCCTCCGGACTCCAAGGAAGCAGGACTGACCGTGCCTGAGCCCCCTCAACAGAGGGCGGGACCCCAGAAGCAAGGAAAGTCCATCTCGACAGCCAGGAACCGCAGTGTTGCTTTTTGCGGTAGACGTGAGGAGCTGAAACACTGAACAGCCACTGAAAGTGAAGTTTGCCGGTTGCGAGTTTTGACCGTCCCAGTACAGTGCAGGAGTTCCCCGACATCCTCCCTCTTGTCCCCCCCCGACTGAGGCCCAGAAATAGTGAGATCTGCAGAGATGCACAGGAACAAGAGTCATCTGCTGCATCTTTTCTTCATTTTTAAAGGTACTTTACAAAGTCTGAGAGAACTTACCTCTTGCTGGAGAGTTGCTTGCATCTTCTACTACTCACAAGTCTAATCAGCTTGTGGCCCTACATTTGATTCTACTTTTCTTCAAAGACTTCTAAAACATTGTGCAAATACTTCCTACTTACCTACAAAGAGGTGCTTCAGCTTACATAGACTTTGACCTATTGACTTTGCTTTAGCCTCTTCCTCTGAATGACTCTTATTGGAGGATCTGAAAGTATTTGCCTGCTTAAGAATATTTGTGGTCTTTTGTTTGTTCTAAATAATCTTTTCCTTTGACTTATTACCATATGATTCAAAATGCAGCAGTGATATATTAATGTCCCCAGCACCCTAGCGATGAAGTCACCTGAGGGTGTAGGTAGTGTCTGTGGGCCATCCCAAAAAGGTATCTACTGATTTAGAGATATTAAGAGTGTGTATTTCATGAAGTGTATAAGTGTTACTATTATATTGCTCCCTTCTGAAGAAGGCTTATTCTAACTGAAATAAATTAATAATTGTTTATTCAAGAAACCTTGAGTGTAAGAGTTTATTTGAATACTTGTAACTGTAAATCTCTGTAACTCCACTACAGCTCACATTGACCCCTCTTGAGATAATCTGGCTGCTCAACACTCTACCAAAACTGTGTAGTACAAGCTTTAACCAAAGGTTGGATTTCCTATACCTGTATGCTGTCAGTTGTTTGTAGTGTTTGCAGAGGGTACTGCATACAAACTTTGCCTAACACACAGTGCCGTTGGCTTCAGTTCTGTTTTTTCCGATGCAGCTTTCGCATCGAGAGAAATTACGGCGTTCGTCGGTTCGTTAAAGAAAACATCATGTCTTCACCATGGACTCCATCGATGCCCAAGCCGGGTTTTAAGAAATGTCAGGATTGTGGGATGAAGATGTCCATCACCGACCCCCACTGCATTTGCCTATGGTGCCTCGGCACGCAGCATCATACGAAGGAGTGTATATCCTGTCAGGCGATGATTGACAAGGCTCTTAGAGAGCATAGGGGTAAATTGGCAGGGGCTAGAATTCCTAAGTCCCTGTCTCTTCCAAAAAATCATACTTCGCCAGCATGGGTCTGGCATGGATTCGCATGCTCATGAATATTCCCCGTCATTGGGCCGGAATCCTCAGTAAAAGAAAAGTTTCACTTTCACTTACAAACTGTCTTTCTCCAATGAACCAATCACTGAGCTCTGTCTTACGGCGCCCACCCAATGACTGCCCTCTCCGTAAGCCCCGCCTCCGGCAGCCTTCTTCAGATTTTTACAGCACGTTCAAGTGTTGGGAGTCCTCGTGTCTTGCTCCTTGAGCTTTTCTACCTTTTCTCGCTTTTTTCGATAAAAAGTTCCTATGTCATATAGGGCCTGTTTGCTCTTTCTTCCTTTGTCTGAGAAGCAGGGATCCGTTTGTCGGCGTCTTTCAACGCCCCTCGAAGATTTCAGAAGACCAATCGGCCTACATTGCACGCCGGACCATGTCAGAGGAGGAGGAGGAAGGATCCCTCTAAAAGCTCTGCTCCAGCTGCGGATTGAGGAACGTGTTTGTGGAGGACTAACACTCTCAGTGCCTCTGTCTCCATCCTGACCACAGGGAAGCGGATTGTGAAATCTGCCTTGGTTTCCCCAAGCACACAGTCAAGGATTGTCACAGCAGGTTGGCAGCGTGGCTCAACGCCAAGGCCTATACCCTGAGTCAAGCAGGGGCATGCCTTTCCCAGGACTGGCCTATCCGAGGAGCGGGCTTCTAAGTCCTTTGAGGGTGCCCCATCTGTAGGGGCCCAAGACAAGGCCAAGCACCACAAGTCCATTTCCGTCGGGGTTGCTGCGCAAGCGGGTCCTGCGACGGGCAGGGCGCGCTCATCTCCGGCTCCTCCTCGAAGAGCAAATCAGCTAACCCAGGGAAGCTGTGGGAGAAGCCGGAGAAGACCAAGGTGCAGGGAAAGGTGTCCGACCTGCCCCTGAATGCCCAGGTTGTCCAGGCAAAGTCATCCTCGATCTCGCTGGTGGCGACTGCCCTCTCAAAGGCAAAAGGGGCTTACTCGTCCAGGAGGCCTCTACGGTGCCCAGAGTGGCCCTCCCCCGGAGGCGGGATTCCTCAGCCAAGCCGGTGGAGAAAACGCCGGAGAAAAGGATGCCATCCTTAACCTACAACCTACCCCTCAGGATTAAAAAAAGGGGTGGGGAGTGGAGGCTTCAACCGTGCTCCAGGGCACAGATATTTCTTCTGCAGACGAAGAGGAGCTGATATCCGTTCACACGGTCCCGAAGGAATCGCCAAGGAGATCGGCGACGGCGGAAACGCAGAGGGGGACAGTGAAAATGGGCCATGGGCCCAGCAAGCCTACCCGTGCCATCACCCACTCCCCCTCCCCCCTGCACAACCTGCCCGACACCTCCAAGGGACGTATCGCTGGACATCCTTTCAACTCTCCACACACTGGTGTCGGGAGATCCAGAAGAGGATGCTGACCGCACACCCGTTACCGGGTCCGCCACCGGCGAAGAAGTGGAAGCGGCACCCTGCCCCACCTCATTAACCGTCTCACATACCCTCCCCCCCTAGGGGTACAGGTACGGACATGACAGACGACTGCTGCCTCTGTCTGCCACTGAGGGCTTCTTCCCCAGACGAAGTTGGGTCGTTCCTTGCCATAGTCACCCGCGCATCTGAGCTCTTCCAGCTGACGCCAGAAGAGACCAAGAAGGAAGGTTATCTTTATCAATGACAGGAGGACAAGAGGAAGACGTTTTGGATGAGGGCCTGTTGCTGATGAGAAACCCAGCAACAGCTGTGGCAAAGACAGATAGTGGAAACGAAGTACCAGGTGCCGGAGTCCGCACCCAAGTGCTTAGGGTCGCAGCCCTCCCCAGACTCTGTGGTCTTGGTGGCTGCGAGGAAGAAGTCTTCCAACATCTCATCTTCAGCCTCCGTTCGCTCAGCCATCGAGGAGAAGAAGTTGAACGCCACGGGTAGGAAGGTGATCTTCTCGGCGGCGATGAGTCAAGGCAGCGAATGCCCTTGCGATACTGGCCAGATAGGACAGGGAGCTGTGGTATAAGATGGCCCCACTGCTGAAATTTCTGCCAGACGACAAGCAGGTTGACGTGCTGTAGATCCTCCAGGAGGGCAAGGTGGCATCGGACCATGCCATCACTGTGGCCCTGCACATTGTGGACACAGGGTTCCGACAGATGGGGAACAGTGTCTGCCTCCATCGTCGTGGCTGGTTGAAGGCCACCAACTACCGTCAAGAGGTCCAGACAAGGGTGCTGGATATGCCCTTCGACAGGGACAAATTCTTTGGGAAAGTGGTTGACGAATCTTTGCAGACCATTAAGATAGACAGACGGCCTGTGCCCTGGGCACTGTTGAGCAGCATTGTCCATCCTTTTGTGCCTCCGGCAGAAAATCAGGCCGTCGTCGAAAGTGTTCGGCGGTGGGTCCTCCTTATACCGTCAACCCTCCCAGTCCATGACCCTAGAGGCCTACAGGGGCCGTTCCAAGGCTTTCAGAGGTGGCCGGCGTCGCTCCAAAGGTAGCACGCAGGCCCTGAGGCAAGATTGAACCCTACAGGACGTCAGGCCCCCACCCATGCACCCCAGTGGGAGGCCGGCTGGCAGGCTTTGTCAGCGAGTGGGGAAAAGATCTCCACCGACCGATGGGTGATGGACGTTCTTGCCCACGGATGCGCTATAGTTCCAGCAGAAGTGTCTGCAGATACCACCGGTGGCCCGGCAAGAGCAGCACATCCCTCAGCTCCTGCAGGAAGTATGGGCCATGCTAAAAAAGGGGGGCAATAGAGCTGGTTCCAAAGCGACTGTGAGGCTCCGAGTCTACTCCAGATGCTCCTTGGTAAAAAAAGACGACCGGGGGCTGGAGGCTTCTGGCCGCCGGAGGAGAGGGATCACTTTTAGGGAGAATTCTCCATAATGTGCTAATTCCTTTCACCTTAGAGACTCCCAGCAACTTTGCTTGATTTTGAGGACTTGATTTTTTTACCTGGAAAGAGTGAGCCTTTTTTCCCCCCACTCTTTCATGTGTTTTGATGTGTGTGTTACTGTTGTGTTCTTTGATTATGGACTTTTAGATAACTCCATAGGCATCATCTTTTCATGCGTGTTACACAGCACCCTCAGTGCAGTGACACAGGATGTCATTTTAGACTTCGAAAAGGTTTAAATACCTTCTCTGGGATAAACTGCTGTTTCCCAGAAAATGTAAAGTTAAATTGGCTTTACTAGTCTTTTTTAATTTCTAGACCCAGCACACACTATCTTCCTATAGAGTCCTGGAGGGGTTACCTAGTATCCTGTGTCTAGAAATTCATGTAGCAGTCAAATGCTACCCTTTCCTATCGAAATGGCTGGAGGCAGTGGTTTTACAACGAACTACCATGATTTTTCCCGATCGCAAACATCGATAGCTAAAAATTGCAGGAGCCATGTTTTTCAAGATGGCGCCTTAAGCCCCTTTCTTAAAACGGGTCCCGGTCTTTTTTTTTTCACCGTTTTCTTGGAAAGGTCCTTCTAGAGTTTGTCTCTGCACGCCAAACCAGGTTTGGTCCCTTTGTTGTTATGCCTTTGGCGGGCTTCAGGACTGAAGACTGCCTCTGGCGCCTGAGTGTCTGGGGTGGGCAGGAAGTGAGGCAGGTGCCCAAAACTCCCTGTGCTTAGTCACCTAGGAGACCCAAATGCACTCTGACGTGATTGGCTGGCTGGCTGACTGTCCGGCAAGGGCAGCCACCCTGCTAGCTGAGTGACAGTAAGGCTGTAATGAAAGGGAGAAAACTGTTTAAAAGGCAAGTCTCTTGGACTGGAAAGCAGAGTCGACCACTGGAACGAAAGAACCGAAGAAGAGCTGGAAGAGGACGGCTCCTGCAACTCCTGGACCATTGGTTTGCCCGGTGAAGCCCTGCTGTAGGTCCGAATTCCCAAGTTCATCTCGACAGAGAAGCCCCTTCAAGGACGCTTTTTCCTTTGAGTTGGTGGGACCAATCAACTCGTAAGCCACCTGGATACCATTCTCGGAGCTGGTTAGATTTAACCAAGGGGAAGGACACCAGCTTGTGTGCTTCACTACATCTACTCGAGCCGAATATCTTCCATTTGCCAGCTTGTTTGACCAGTTCCTGTGCAGTGCAGGAGTCCCCTGACGTCCTCCCTCTTGTCCCCACGACTGAGGCTCAGGAACTGTGAGATCTGCAGGAACTGCCAGGAACCAACGTCTTCAGCTGCATCTTTTCTTCATATTAAGGTACTGTGCCAACCCGATTGAGAGAAACGTACCTCTCGCAGTGAAAGTTTGTGAAACTTTCCCAACTTGCAGGTCTAATCAGCTTGTGACCCAACATATGATTCTTTTTTGTACAAACTACTTCTGAGAACTTTGGCAAAGACTTTACTGTTTACTACAAGAACTGTTCTTTCCTATCCAAGACACTATACCATTGACTCTGACCTAGGCCTATTGAACTGAATCGAGTCCTCTAGTGAACTAAAACTATTTGCACTGCCTAAGAAAGTATTTGTGATCTATTTTATTAACTTGTGCCTTTGTACTCCTATTTAAAGTGACTGAAGTGTTTTTACACCTTGAGTCTAAGAGTCTACTTGAACCACTGTGATTGTAAGACCTCTGTGTAACATCCTTTTACTGCTCACATTCCCTCTTGTGATAAGCCTGACTGCTCAGCTCGCTACCAAAAACTGTGTAGTACAGATTTATACCAAAGGTTGGTTTTGCTTACACCTGTAGTCCTAATTGTATGTGGTGGTCCCAGAAGGTACTGCATGCAATTCTGTCTAACAATCTCCACATCAATGTCCTGGAGATACGGACAGTAGTCGAAGAAAAGACATCATAGGTCTACTTTTTCCTCATGTGACTTCATCTGAGAGAATCACGTCCAACGAAATCAGAACCGCCAGCTGCATGGGAAGCGTTTTGCAGGGAAATTATGAAAATCTTAGAGAAACCCCTATTCCCTCGAAAGAACAGAAGAAAGACCATGTCCTGGTCGCTCTGCAAAAAGACGACAAAGTGAAGTCTAAGGCAAAACCATGTGCACCCTTGAGTCCGGGACGCAAGCCTGACTATCATTTAGGCCTCAAAAGAAAGAAAAGGTGTTGAGGACCTCGACAAGTCGAGAGGCCAACCCTTCAAGTGCTTTGTCAAAGACAATTTAGAACAAAAACAAATTGTTTCTATCGACACCCTCGGCATCCGAACCTTCGACACCCACATTGAAGCCATCAACGCCTAAGTCGAAGAATTCGATGCCATTGGCCTCAAAGCCTACTCTGAAGAGTTTTTTTTTCCGAACCATTGAATGCAACACAAGAGAAATCCTATAAACCGCTGCCACAAAAAGAATTCTTCAAATCTCTTCAATTTTTTTTTTTAAAACTTATTTTTATTCGTTTTCAGGAAAGAGAAAAACGAAAAAAAACAGCATACATATACGAACATAAACAGTAACATCAATTATTGAACTAAACCCTCCCCCCTACCCACACCCCCAGTGGTACAGCACCCAAAAGCCTCATCCCATTCCCTTCACCCCCTAACCCTTACCTAACCGTATAAGTCCAATAGTTTAAGTCTCTGCGGACACCATTGTTCTCTAAAGTCCCCTCTTAGGAATTCCAGGGTCTCCCCCCAATCCGCATGGAAAGACCCCAGTTTGTTTTCCGCAGCATAGGAGGCTCACTCCAACGAGACTATATCCCAAAGCTTTCTGAGCCACTCCTGTTCAGTCGGGATCACGGGCCCCTTCCACTTTTGCGCGATGAGGGATAAGGCCGCCAAGATGAATATCGCTGATGCTTTGCTGCAGCCGCGTCCTGCCTCATCCGCCCCCACCCCGTCCCCTAGCCCACTCCTCCCCAGCAATATCTCTTGCGGGTTTCGGAGGGCTCTTCCTCCCAAAGCCTGAGCGGACGCCTCCTTAAGTTCGTCCCAGAATGGCTGAATAACGGGGCAATCCCACCAAATATGTGAGGCCGTGCCACTCTCCCCGCACCCTCTCCAACATTCCCCTGAAGCGACTGGGTTCATTGCATGAAGACGGGCAGGAGTATGCCATCCCACCAAGCATTTGTACCACACATCCCGAACTTTAATTGCCTTCGCAAGCTTAGGGATCCATGCCCATAATCTCTCCTAATCGGCTTGCTCCATGCGTACCCCTGAGTTCATCTCCCAAATTGCCATGTAGGCCCAATTGGTGCCCGGATTACCTCTCTCGAGTTGTTTGTATAGATCAGAGAGTAGCCCCTTTGTGCCCTCATGGGTTGTTAGGAATCTTTCAAAGTGGGTTAGATCTCTAGTCGCCGCTTGCCTTATAGTCGGAGACATAACCCAGTGTCTAATTTGAAAATATCGATGCCGCTCTCTTTTCCCCAAACCAAACTCTTTTTTTGCATTCCACAAATGTTTTCACTCTCTTCCCGGCAAACATGTCCCTCAGGGTCCTACACCCCCCCTCCTCCCAATCCAAGAAAGCTCCCCTCTCCATCCCAGGAGTAAAGTCCCTGTTTCGGAAGATGGGGGTAAACGGCGAGGGAAAAGTTGTGATCCCCCATCTTAACACCGACCGATCCCAGCACTCAACTACACTTTTCGTGATATCGCTCAAATAGATATGAGAGGATCGTAACCGTCGCGGGAGCCAGAGGACCTCCCCCAAGTGGTGCCGAGCCACCGCCCTGTCCATCCTCACCCAATGTTTCAGGTACTCTTTCGAAAACTCTAAGTATTCTGAGCTGTGCCGCATCGCGATAGCGGCGGAAGTCGGGGAAGGCCAAGCCTCCTCTATCTCTAGAGGCTGTGAGCAGCTGCCTGGACACACAAGATCTCCCCCCCCCCCCCCAGACGAAGCCTCTGACCAATCTATCCAGTCTCTTGAAAAAAGTCTCCGGCACCCTCAAGGGAATGGCCTGGAAAAGGTAGAGCACACGAGGTAGTGTCACCAACCTGAGTACCGCCCCCCTGCCCAGCCAGGACACTGGAAGGGCCCCCCACCTCCGTAAATCTTTCTGGATTGCTGAAAGAATCTGTTCATAGTTAGCTCCATACCAACCAGCTAATGAGGGGGTGATCCTTACTCCCAAATACCGCAACCCAGAGGGGCTCCACTTGAATGGGGACAGATCTCTGACCACCCTCGCCCCCCCACTCGCCCCCCCCGGGAAAGATTCATCAGTTCCGATTTCTGGAAGTCAACCCGCAGGCCTGATATCCCGCCGAAGGAAGTTAACAATGCTATGCAGGCTGGGAGGGACTCTCTCGGATTGGTAAGTGTGAGCAACATGTCATCGGCGAAGGCCGCTACTTTGTGTTGCCCTCCACCGAATGGAATCCCCTTGATCTCCGCTGACTGGCGGATAGCCAATAGGAGGGGTTCTAGATATATGGCAAATAGCAATGGGGAGAGGGGACACCCCTGTTTCGTCCCCCTCTGGAGCCTAAAAGGTCTGGACACCTCTCCATTGATCAATATGCGTGATTTTTATAATTAGCGGCAACCAAGTCAATAAAGCCCTCCCCGAGCCCGATCTTCCCAATAACCCGGAATAAGGAGGACCATTCAACCCGGTCAAACGCCTTCTCGGCGTCCAGCGCCAAGAGGATCGCCGGGGTTTCCGTTTTATGGGATTTCTCGACCAGGTGAGCCACCCTCCTGATATTATCTGCTGTTTGCCGTCCCACAACAAAACCCGACTGGTCCTGGTGGATCAGAGATGGAAGATGTTTTTCCAGTCGCCGAGCCAGAATCTTAGTAAAGATTTTTGCTTCGGTGTTGATAAGGGCAATAGGGCGATAAGAAGTACAGTCCTCCGGGTCTTTCCCTGCCTTATGAATAAGGGTGATCTTAGCCTCCTCCATCGTCCGGGAAATTCCGCCCTCTGAGCTAAATGAATTAAAAAGCTGGGTCAACTGTGGGACCAAAAGGTGGGAGAACGTCTTATAGAAGGAGGCAGGGTAGCCATCGGGGCCCGGCGCCTTATTACGGGGCAGAGCAGCAATAATTGCTCTTACCTCGTCCTCCAGAATGGGACGGCTCAATTCCTTTGCCACTTCCCTAGACACCTGCGGAATTGGTAAATTCTCCAAAAAACCTCCCTGTAAGTGAGGGGAAGGGCCCTCTGAGGAATACAGGGCCTCATAGAATTCCACAAATCTCTCCCTTATCTCGCCAGCCCGGGTCACACGCCTACCACCCTGGTCTTTAAGTGCGGTAATTACCCTCCTCTCCCTTTGCCCCCTCAGAAGCCGAGCTAGCATGGTGCCTGCTTTGTTGGCCTTGGCGTAAAAGGTTTGCCTCATTTTGAGCAGAGCCTCTTCGGCCTTCTTATTTCTCAAAATCCCCAGTTGGCCCTCCGCCAGCCTATACGCCCTAAAGGCCCTCCTCGTGGGGGTATTTCGGAGTTGGACTCTGGCGGCCTCCACCTCTCCCTCGAGCTGGGCCTCCAAACCTCTCATCCGCCTATTCCTCTCCGCCTGAAGGGCGATGAGGTCCCCCCTAAGGGTCGCCTTAAAGGCGTCCCACCTAGTGCCCAGACTCGTGTCGGAGGACGTATTACTCCCAAAAAATCCCTGGATCTTGTCTTCCAGCTCACTGCATATGGCGGGGTCCCTCAAAAGCCCTCCCGGAAATCTCCAACCCCACACCCCTGGCCTATGTCTCCCCAGCCTCAGGACCATTTCTACACCCCGGTGATCGGCCACACCCAGGGGGCCCACCTCCACCGCCCCCACTAGACTGCCAGATACCCAGATGTAGTCAATCCGTGATTGTGTCCTGTGGACATCGGAGAGGAATGTGAAGCCCTCCTCGCTCCCCCGCAGAGACCGCCAAACATCACAGAGGCCAGCCCCTGCCCATCTCTCCCTCAACTGAGGAGAGGCCACTGAACACCCCCCCCCCCCTCACCACCTCTGGAGCGGTCTCCAACCCTATCCCAGGAAAGATTAAAGTCCCCCATCAGTACCACTTGGGCCCTAGCAAAATTCTCGATGGTGTTTAGGACGTCCCGTAAGAACTGATCTTGGCCCACATTTGGCGCATATATTGACCCAATAGTGTAGCTCGAGCCCAATATGGTCCCCCTTACCACCACGTATCTCCCATTGGTATCCCGCAGAACTTCTTGGAGCTGAAAATCCGTACCCCTGCCAAAGGCGAGGGCCCCACCCCCCCCTCTTCATGGGGCACGACGCGAAATAGATCAGGGGATAACCCTTGAGTCGCAACCGGGCCTGATCTCGCTTCCTCAAATGGGTCTCCTGCAGGGCCAGCACATCCGGCTTGTGGGATCTAACGAAATGCTCCAACTTTGTACGCTTGAGGGGAGAATTGAGTCCCCTCACATTATGTGTTTGCCACTTGAAAGTATCAACTGGGCATAACGGGCCATCAGCAGCCTACATTCCGGGGTATCAATAGACCGCCCCGTCAGGGTTCCCCTCCTACTGTCCGACCCGGGGTCTCCCCTCCAGCCCCACTCCTCCCCACAGGGCGGCTCTCTAACTGCCGGGCTCTTAGGGTGACGCTTCCACAACATGTGCTGTAACCACCCACACCCCCCCCTCCAAACCCCCCTATCCCACCCCCCCTCCCCTGTCCCACACCGGGCGCCCCTCTCCTGCCCGCTCCTCTGCCTTCCCAACTCCAACTTGGAAGGCATCCCGCATCCCCCCCCATTATCCGGACTCTCTCGTCCTTGCGTGATCCAAGAAGTGCATCCCGCCCCCTCCCCGAATCGGCTGATAGCCAATTTCCCACCACCCCCTTTTAAGACTCCATCCAAACGGTATCAGCTGGAACCCCCCCGGTCCGGGGACGTCCCTCCTCTCCTCCCTGGGCGGACTTCTCTTTCTCCTCCTGTGGACGCTTCCGCGTCGTCATCTTCTTTGCGTCGGCACCCACCGTAGACATACCCACGGTCTGGCTCCGTCTCCTGGAGCAGACCGGACACTCCCAGTTTCCCCCTCCATGTCCCCAAGGTCCAGGTGGATAATGTTCGCCGCCTCCTGTACACTGGTGGCCCTTCTTTGGGCGCCCTCCCATTCGAACATCAACCCAAACGGGAAGGTCCACTTGTACTTAACACTCTCCCTCGAAAGAACTCTAAGAACAGGGCGCATTGCCCTCCTTTTCACCAATGTACTGTTAGCCAAATCTTGAAACAGAGAAATCTCCTGGCCCATATATTGCAATGGTTCGCAAAGCCTTGCCGCCTGTAGAACTGCCTCTTTTTGTGTGTACCGTGCGAAAGCAGCCAAAACGTCTCGTGGCTTAGAGCCAGGGCCGCGGAGAGGCCGGCCCACCCTATGTACCCTGTCCAGCTCTATAGCCTCGGGGTCTTCTCCTCCCAGCAGGTCCATAAAAATTCTCTGCACTACTCCCTTTAAGTCCCTATCCGTTACTGACTCTGGAAGGAGTTTCACTCTTATATTGACCCGTCTCGACCTATTTTCCAAGTCCTCCAGTTGGGTTTCTAAATTGCGGGTCGCTAGGTCCAGGCGATCGATCGCTTCCGCGTTGGCCGTGCCATCTCTTTCTAATTCTTGCAGGCCCCTTTCCAGTATGTCAGTTCTCACCTAACTGAGCTACCTCCCGTTTCAGCTCCCCGAGGGCCATATTTAAGTCCGACCTCAGCAACTGGAACTGATCTTGGAAGGCTTTAGCGAGAGTTTCTCCTAGGGCATGCATCTCACCCTTGAGGTCCCCCCTTGTCAGGGGCTCCCGGTCTTCAGCCTCTCCGGGTACCTTAGGCGCCTTGTGGCGCTCAGTGTCTTCTCCACCGCTGCCTTTGTCTTCCATTGCTGCTGACCACAAGAAGGGAAGGGTGCTCAGAGGGTCTCCCTCTCTCTGTCTGGTGCGCAGCGCCCTACCCCTGGATCTCGAGGGCATTAGGTCTCTCTTGGGGGCCCGAAAGACCCAGGAATTGGGACAAGCAGGACAGCACCCCTCAGCTCGCCCACCGCTCCTCAACCGGACGCTGCGAGGGGCCGCTCACCACCTCCGACCCCACGGAGAGGGGCAACCACAGATCGTGATGCCAGGGAGGTCCCACCTTCCCTATTGCAGCTTTCACCAACTTTGGGATGGGGGAGAGGCCCAGCAATGATGGGTGACCACATCCCCAAAGGGGAAGAGAGAGACTGCTTCCTGGCTATCAAAGATGTGCCTCCCGTCAGGTGTGAATACTGCAGATAGTATTAGCGGATCCATGGCGACTAGTACCGTGCTAAGCAGATTTGCATGGTTGAGGAAGTCTGAATTTGCACCGGACGTGACTGTTTGGTAGCAAGGCTCATGAAAGTCTGGAAAGGCTACAGACCTCAAAAGTGCCGGCTAAATCTAGGTGCTTAGGCAACCTCAACATTCCTACTCCGGTACATCATCTTGGAGGGTACGTCCTTTTGTTACTCTTGCGTCCAGTCCCCTTTCCTCCATACTGCATGCGCGTCCCTTGCTAGGGACAGGAGATGGAACCTTTCTTCACCAGAAAAACCTTCCCCTTTGAGGCACGTGGGGACGTGTCCCTGGGAGCATGCACTCGCCTGACTCTGGCCAACGGCGCCACTGCTCAGTCCCCTTTTCTGCGTCGACGGGAACAGACAGATTTCACCAGCGCTCCTGGGTTTTGCTTCGGCCATGTAATACCACTCGCTCTTCCCCGGATACTTCTATCTTTTTGTCGTCTTTTTGTCATTCAGGTACTTGGTCCTCCAGTGTCACGCTCCTCCTTGGCTCATGTAGACTTCAGCGGGTGTCCAGCATGCGAGGGGTTCATCCCTACGCCTGACCCCCACGCTCTTTGCCCCGACCACGGCTGGGTAGGTTGTACCGCATGCGCACTGGCACCACACGCACTGATGAACAGGCTAGCTAGGTGGAGGGAGCTCTTTGAAAGATTGCCTCCAGAGGACTTCGTCAGACAAAGATCGAGGCCCAATGGAGGGCTGCTATTTTCCATCGCACCCTGCAAGGGTGATTCTCCAGCATGGGGTCTGGCATGGATTCACATGCTCATAAATATTCCCAGTCGTCAGGCTGGGAATCATCGGTAAAGAAAAAATCAGTATCAGTTTCATTTCTCAACTGTCTTAGTAGTAACCAATCACTGGTCTCTGGGTCATACTGCCCCCAGCCAATGACTGCCCTCTCCCTAAGCCCCGCCCCTGGCAGCCATCCTCAGATTTTTACCGCACGTTCAAGTGTTGGGAGTCCTCGTGCTTTAGCTCTCAAGCTTTTACTGCGTTTTGCGTTTTTTCAAAGAGTTTTATCTCATTTTTTCGGTCAATCGAGCGTCAAGCTCCACCGTTTCTACTTCCGATCAACGGGGACCCGTTTACGGAATTTTCTACGCCCCTCAAGGGTTACGTTTTCGTCGAGTTACGCTTCTTGGAGCATTCC
The DNA here is from genome assembly GCF_040938575.1 of Ambystoma mexicanum. Taxonomy (NCBI): domain Eukaryota; kingdom Metazoa; phylum Chordata; class Amphibia; order Caudata; family Ambystomatidae; genus Ambystoma; species Ambystoma mexicanum. The sequence goes on from NC_090940.1 coordinate 39,779,893, forward strand.
AGAAGTTTCTGAGGCCTACCTCGTGGATATGGCCCAGGAAAAGGGAAGCTCGACACCCAGATCCAAGCTGTTTAGGAACTGCCCTGGATGCGGGTTACAGAATGTGTTCAAGTAGGACGAGCATTCTAGAAGCCTCTATTGCCTTCACGAAGACAAAACGCACATGGAGAAGGACTGTGCGTTTTGCATGAACATGACGGATCGGACTATGAGGGATCGTCCGACCCGTCTCACCAACTGGAAGGAAGGAGCCCAGCAGGTGAGTAATAGTAGTAGTCCGACCAGTCTTCTAAGTCCTGTGAGGGCGCTCCTGTGACGGGGGCCCAACAAAAGGCATAGCACCGCAAGTCCGCGGGCACCGGGAGCGCCGGTCGGGCTCCTCAGCTGCCAGGCAGGGCGCACCTTCACTGGCGCCATCAACCATGAGCCAACGCTCTGGTTCGGGGAAGAGAAAATCCAAGAACCCGGCCAAGCCTCTGGAGAGGCCCCGGTCGATCTCGAAGCAACCAGCCGAGGGGGAACGAGGAAGTGACCCTCCCCCCAAGGTGAGGGCCTCAAGCGCGCACAAGGTGGTGAAGGCCTTGATTCACCCGGCTAAGGCCCCTATCGAGGTAGTTGTGACGGCCCTGGCTAAGCCTGTGGTGTCTACCCCAGTGGAGGCGACCTCGGGGTCCAGAGTTTCCCTGCCACCACAGAGGGAATCTTCTTTTCAGCCCATCGGGAAGACCCCGGTGGAAAAAGGGGGGGGGGGCGTTAAAAACACGGATACAGCCTTCGAGGAGGAGCTGGTTGAAGGCGTGGATGGCCTGAACGAGAAGTTTGAGGAGGTCCGGCCCCGCGGGAGGAATCCCAGCGAGGAGGATGAAGAAGAGAGCGACGGTGGCGCCGACAAGGCTCCCGTGGAGGAGGAGCAATCATCGCGCCCGTCGCAAACCGAGCCACAGGACAACTCTGTGGCCATTTTGATGGCAATCCAAACCTTATGCACGGAGATAAGGACAAGATTGCCCCTACCCCCAAAGGATGACCCAGCAGAGCCGGGCCCGTCGGGAAGCCCCCTGAACAAGCGGAGGAGGGTTCATCCCCACCCCGCCTTTCCAGCCCTCGCGGCCCGCTCAGCCTTCATCTCCTTCCCCTGTCCCTGGGGATGACACGGGAACAGATACAGCCACGGCGGGGACAGATGATGACGACGGTGGTGACGACGGGATGGGCCTCCCGTCAACACCTCCCCGGGCCCCCCGCCCGACGAAATTGGCTCCTTCCACGCTATGATTGCCAGGGCATCCGAACTTTTCCAGCTCTACCCCGAAGAACAGAAGAAGGAAGGCTTCCTCTACCAACGGCGCGAGGCCAAGAGGAAGACGGTCCTCGCTGTGCCGTTGCTGGATGACATCTGGGACGAGGGACTTGATCTTCTGAAGAACCCATTCACGACGCCTGCCAAGAGGGACCGGTACGAAAAGAAGTACCGGGTCCCCGATACTGCCCCTTTGTGCCTTCGGGCACAGCCGACCCCGGATTCGGTCGTCTCGGCGGCGGCCAAGAAGAAAGCGGCGGGGGCATCGGCTTCATCTTCAACTTCCCCACCGGACGACGAGGGAAAGAAACTGGACGCCATGGGACGAGTCATCTCGTCTTCGGCGACGACTATTAAGGTGGCCAACGCCCTAGCGATTGTGACCCGCTACGACAGGGAGTTGTGGTGCAAGATCCATCCCCCTGTTGGACTTCCTACCGGATGACAAGAGGGTTAGAGGCCCTGGCGATCCTACAGGAAGGTGAGGTGGCGTCGGACCACGCCATAACGGTAGCCACAGACATTGCCGACACCGATTTCTATCAGTTGGGCAACGGCACTTGCCTTCGACTGTGGGGATGGCTTAAGGCAACAGATTTCTGCCAGGACGTGCAAACCAGAGTTTTGGACATGCCCTTCGACAGGAACAACCTGTTTGGGAAAACAGTGGATGAGTCACTTCAGGCCATCAAGACAGACAGAGATGGCTCGGGCCTTGGGAGTTTTACAGCAACGACGGCTGCCCTTTCGGAACTCCGGAGGCAAGCAAGGTGCCTCCAAAGGATTCGGCAATGGCTCCTCGACGTACCGGCAAGTGGCACGCTCCTCGTCGCAGGAGGCCTACAGAGGACGAGGCAAGTCGGGTGGATCCCGTCGCCAAGGTGACGAGGCCTCTGCCAAGCAAGATTGAACCGGCCGTAGCATCGGGGCCCCCCACCTGAGCACCCCGGTGGGAGGCCAGCTGGCGAAGTTCATCAGCGTGTGGGAGTCCATCTCCCCCGACCGCTGGGTGCTGGATGCCCTGGCCCACGGGCGCACTCTAGAATTTCTTTAAAAAAAAAAAAAAAAGTGGCCCGCATTCCTCCTGTGGCCAGGAAGGAGAACCACGTCCCTCAACTGCTGTTGGAAGTAAGGGCGATGCTCAAGAAAGGAGCCATCAAGCTTGTCCCAAAGAGGTTCCGGGGCTCTGGAGTGTACTCCAGATACTTCCTCGTCAGAAAGAAGACAGGAGGATGGCGTCCCATACTGCACCTGCATCGATTAAACAAATGCATCAAGGCACAGAAGTTCCGGATGGTCACCCTCCAGCACGTGCTCGGTCAGCTGGAGGAAGGTGACTTCCTATCGTCGTTGGATTTGGAGGATGCGTACTTTCACAGGACACCGAAAATTTCTCAGGTTCGTAGTCCGACGGCACTACCAATTCAAGGCCCTCCCATTCGGATTGAAGCCGGCGCCCAGGGTATTCACCAAGTGCCTGGCGCCAGTGGCGGCGTAGCTGCGCCAGCAGGGGATCCAAGTCTACCCCTACCTGGATGATTGGCTCATCCGAGCAAGGACAAGGGAGCTCGCCGTCGAGCACACAGCGAAGACCGTCCAGCTGCTCATGGACCTGGGATTCTCCAACTTCCCCAAATCACACCTGGTTCCGTCAAAGGTTGCACTGTTTCTGGGAGCCAGGCTCGATACAGCAGCGCGATTGGCCTCTCCGTGGTAGGAAAGGACGAAAGCCATCCTGGGCAAGGTGCAGCGTTTGCTGGCCACGGACGTGGCCAGGGTGAGGTCCATCAAGTCCCTTCTCGGGATGATGTCCTCGTGCATCTACCTGGTGCACCTATGCAGGCTTCGGATGCGTCCCCTACAGGAGTTCCTCGACACCCGTTAGATGCAAGCGGCTGGAAGTTTCGAGGACAAGATCCCGCTCAACGAAGTTTCCCGCCAAGCAATTCGGTGGTGGGGCAACCGCACGCATCTCGCGGCGGGCACAGACTTTCAGACCCCAGCACACCAGGTGACGACGGATGCCTCCCTGGAAGGGTGGGGAGCGCACACCGGAGACCTTCACGCGAGAGGCCTTTGGCTCCCGGAGGAGAGGCCACTCCACATCAACATCCTGGAATTCCGAGCAGTGTTCTGGGCCCTCAGGTCATTCCTCCCGTCCCTCAAGAGCAAGGTGGTGAGGATCTTCACCGACAACACCACCACGATGTTTTACATCCGGAAGCAGGGAGGAACCAGATCCCCAGCCCTATCCAAGGAAGCACAGGGTCTGTGGCATTGGGCCGTGGCCCAGGGGATGTTTCTGGTACCCTTTCAACTGGCAGGGATAAAGAACACCATCAGCGACTCACTCGGCAGGGAGCTGCGCTCGTGCCACGAGTGGGAACTACGTCAGGACCAAGTGGATCGACTTCCAATGATGGGGCAAACCCCAGATCGACCTGTTCGCAACGGCGACGAACTCTCAAGTGCCAGAGGTTCGCCAGCAGGTTTCCCCAGCCGAGGAGCATGGGCGATGCTTTCTTGTTCCCCTGGGACAGCCTGTTCCTGTATGCGTTCCCTCCGTTGCCATTGCTACTGCGACTCGTCAACCAACTCAAGAGGTCCCGGTGCAGGATGATCCTCGTCGCACCGGCGTGGCCGAGACAGATCTCGTTCCCGGACCTTCTGGACTTGTCAGCGTCCCCACCAGTCAAACTGTCGACCGACGCAGATCTTCTCTCCAGAGAAGGAGGTGCCAATACTCCATCACGACCCGGAGTCGCTGAACTTGCAGGCCTGGCTCCTGCAGCACTAGAGTTTGGAGGGTACGATATCCCGGCGGACTTCAAGGAGGTGCTTGCAAAGGCCAGGGCGTCCTCAACTCAAAAGTGCTACGGACACAAGTGGAAGAGGTTCTCTGTCTGGTGCCGTGCACAGAAGATCAACCCTCTGCAAATTACAGCCCCTCAAGTGCTGCCGTACCTGCTGTCGCTGGCCAAGGTGGGGCTAGCTTACGCTTCCATCAAGATCCATCTTGCAGTGATTTCCCGTTACACCAGAACTACGGAACGGTCATCTTTGTGGTCTCATCGCCTGGTGAAAGAATTTATGAAGGGACGGTTCCGATCGTTTCCGCCGGTGAACGCTCCGGCCCCGGTGTGGGAGCTCAACATGGTGCTGACCAGGCTCATGGGGGCGCCATTCGAGCCTCTGCATTCGGCACTGTTGAAGTTCCTGTCATGGAAGACGGCATTTCTTGTGGCCATCACCTCGGCACGACGAGTGGGAGAGATCCAAGCTCTTTCCTGCAAGCCTCCATACTTGACTTTCCACGAGACAAGGGTGGTGTTGAGGACACATCCCTCCTTCATGCCCAAGGTGCCGTCGGACTTCCACCTCAACGAGCCCTTGGTGTTGCCAGTTTTCTTCCCGCCTCCTTCGTCGCCGGCCGAGAGGACTTTGCACTCGCTGGATGTAGCTAGAGCGCTCAAGTTCTACATGGACCGCACAAACAGTTTTCGGAAGACGTCACAGCTTTTTGTGAAGTTTGGACCTGTGAATCAAGGGAAGGCCCTCTCAAAGGTTTCCATTTCCAGATGACTCTCCGGCTACATCATGCACTGTCATTGGTTGGCAAGCCGACCATTGCCTGGCCGTCCGAGAGCCCATTCGACCAGAGCGATCGCTGCTACTACGGCGTTCTTGTCTGGTGTGCCCCTGCTGGACATATTCAGGGCTGCTATGTGGCGGTCGACGCACACCTTCACGAAATTATATTGCGTCAACCAGGATTCCAGGGAGGAGTCCAGAGTCGGCCAAGCAGTGCTGCGCAACCCGTTTGCCTGAAGGTGGGCCTGGTGAGGAGGTAAGGGTGCTTGATGTTGAATTTTTGTAATGCTTCTGTTGAGCCTTGCCACCTCCCATGCTTGTGTAGTGATGTACTGCTATGTCTTCTTTATTCATGATCATGTGAATCCATGCCAGACCCCATGCTGGAGAAGGAACAGGTTACTTACCTGTAACTGTTGTTCTCCAGCATGGGTCTGGCATGGATTCACATGCGAACCCTCCCTCCTACCCCTCTGTGGCTCTTCACTTGGTCATACTGCCACTTTACGTGCTACCAAATCTGAGGATGGCTGCCAGGGGCGGGGCTTAGGGAGAGGCTAGTCATTGGCTGGGGGTAGTATGACCCAGAGACCAGTGATTGGTTACTACTGAGAACGACAGATCAGAAACGAAACTGATACTGATTTTTTCTTTACCGATGATTCCCAGCCTGACAACGGGGAATATTCATGAGCATGTGAATCCATGCCAGACCCATGCTGGAGAACAACAGTTAGAGGTAAGTAACTTGTTCCCTCCTTCCCAACTCACACCATCACACGTACCGAGGCTAGTCCAGCTACCGGCCTCACGGCTGATGGGGTTATCAGATCCTTCCAGAAGCAGCGCTGAGAGACCGCAAGGTTCTTTTACCGGGTGTACACCCGAGGGGCAACGCCCTAGTACCGGCCTAATGTCTGAGGGGGCACCTGCATGCAGCACTACAGCGACACTTGCAAAGGCGATACACCTTCCAGGCCCATCCTGAGGTGCAGGGTAGGTCTCATGCTCCACCGCCAAGATACTTGGAGGAGGCCGGGCCCAGGGAGCCAAGCACCACAACTTGTGCACGTGGCACAACAAAATGGCCACACTTCCGATGCCACTCCTAGGAACGGAGCAGGTGGGAGAACGAGTTTGAAGGTGGGACTGGTGTCATCAGCAGCGCAGGGCAGGTTCCCCCTGCTACCTAGACAGTGCGCTTGTTAGGCAGAATCCTGTGCAGTGCCCTTAGGGACCACTACACACAATTAAGTCCACAGGTGGCAATACAAGTTTACCTTTGGTACAAGCCTGTACTACTATGTCATAGTGGTAGCAGTGGCAGAGCAGCCAGGCTTGTCTCAAGAGTATATGAGCAGTAGCAGAGATAAAACAAAGGGACCACAATTACTGTGACTCAAGCAAACACTGACCCAAGGTTTCAGGTAGAAAAATAGAAGTACATTTATTTTTAAACCATCAGTTATAAACACAGCACTTCTATTAAACTTTAAACAAAACCACACGTTAAATATACTACAACTAACCAATTCACTTTGTACAGTATGTCTCAAAGTAAGTACCCTGTGTTTGAATGAACCGGTGTTATGAACAAAACACGATTAAAGCGGATACAGTTGCGATCACTTTTTGACAGTTCGGTCTACTAAATAAACGTGTTTCTGATGTTTGTTGCTACCGGGGCAAAAACGCACTTAGCACCTGAGATACCCAGAGGGAGTTGGAGGCAAAAATCACAGGCAATATTTAGGTTAGGCAGACAGAATCGAGAAACACTCAGTAACAGGAGTTCAAAAGTCAAAGAGCCAAGTTTAAGTGACACCGGAGACCTGTTGTCGAAGATCACACTGTTGGACAGTTCACGAGTCAGCGTTAGCCAAGAGTACTTTGATATTGTCAGTGTTCGGAAGCAAAAGTTATAAGGAGGGAAGACAGGGGCAAGCCTTGAAGATGAAGAAAAGGGATTAACCCAGTTTCCTCAAGCAGAACACAGTACCTTATTCCAATGGTGCAGCTGGTGCCCTGGCAGTTGTTCCTGTTGGTTTCTCGCAGACCCACAATTCCTGGAGCTTCGTTGTGAAGGACGACATCTGAAGGGGGTCTGCAGCACACAGGGATGAAGCCGGCAGCAGCGACAACGAATAAAAGATGCGCTCCTTAAAAACAGGAGAGGCTCGGACCACTACAGCAGTGTGCAGCGATTTCGACCACGAAGGAGACCTCTGGCTGAAGAAGATGAGCTGGTTATCCCCACCAGGTTCAAGGGAAGAAGACTCCGGACTGGATCACCTCTTAGTCGTTGAAGGGTAGATAGCTCAGAACTGCAGCAGGGCTTCACCGGGACGGCGTAGTTGCAGCAGCCATCGTTCTCTCCGCTTCTCTTCGGTTCCTTGTAGTTCCAGTGGCGACTCTCACTTCCAAATCAAGAGACCTGCCTTTTATGCGCAAAACCCCCATTCACACAGCCTGGCTGTCCATCACGCAGCAGGGGGGTTGTCCAGCCGGGACAACCACCTCAGCCAATCATGGCAAAGTGTGACTTGGGTTTCCTAGGATACCCTGTGCAGGGGGTGACTACACCCCTTCTCCACATACAGTCTACCTAGACACCCAGGCGCCAAGAGGAGGGCTACTCTGCAGAAGCCTGCCAAAAGACAGTGAACAAAGAAGGCGAACCTAGTTTGCCGCGTAAAGTGAAACACAAGAAGGACTTTAACAAAAAGAAATGGCGAATTAACCCGACCGGAGCCAAAAGAAAGACGATTTGGTCAAGCGGGTTTATGCTTAAGGCTGCTAAAATAGCCAAAAGCATTACCACGTTTATCGAATATAATTGCGGTAGAAAAGTTAGGGTAGGTACCACTGCCACCAGCCAAGTCGAAATGTTAAGAGCGAAACAATTCTCAGGGAGGTACAGGCAGAAAAGGGGTACAGATTAGCCCTTTCCAGTACTCCATGTAGGATGGGGTGTACTGGGTCTGTATAAAAAGTGACAAGGTAAAGTAAATGGCAACTTTACCTTTCTCTGGGGGACAGTAGTCAGCCCCAGCGAAATGGAGTCCGAGGGCAGTCTTAAAGACAACCCTGGGCTACTACACTGAAGGTGCTGTGTAACCCACACAAGAACAGGGGCACCTGGAGTGGTGTGCTCCAGTGCCCAAGATCAAACAATGAGTAAAAACATATAGGCCAAAACACATGTAAGAGTGGAAAAAGGATGTACACTCTTACCAGGTGGAAAAATAAACTCCAGAAATCCAGCAAAGCTGCTGAGGGACTCTCTAGGTGAGGGAAATTAGCCCTAGAAGGAGAATTCTCCCTAACAGCGCTCTAGCCCCAGCAGCCCGCAGCCACTCCCTCAATATCTCCTGCCACCTCTTCAGCCTCCATTGACCAGTTATTCAAAAGGTTCCTGGCGCTGGTGCAAATGCACCAGATGGGGGCCATCCTGCGGGATGCAGTCAGGGACTTGCTCCCTCCGGGCACTCCATCGGCGCCCATAGTCATTCCTCCCATGGCTCTGGCGCCACAAGCTGCTCCTGCCGGTTCCTTCAATTCTGGCTCCCCTGCCTCCCACAGTACAGGCAGTTCCACACCATTCTCCGGTCTCCACACTACAGCCCACGGCGCCCAGCACTCCTCCACCCGCCCCCGACCAGCCAGACACTCTGGTGGATACAGACAAGGAGGAGAACCCTGACACGCCGTCTTCAGTAAAGGCCTTCCACCACCGGCTTGCAGGTTTCAGTGAATACTTGGGCCTTCCTCAACCTGAGGTTGAGCACGCCCGAGAAGGGGCTCTTGGCAGAAGTCCTCACCCTACGACCCCCTAACAAAAGAGGTCTCCCGATGCAGAAAGATGTAGTTTCCCTGGCCATGAAGGGGTGGCTCAAGCCACACTCGGCCCAACCTGTCAATAAGTGCCTCGATGGCAAGTATAGACAGATGGAGGGGGATCCACTCTTGCTGTCGGCGCATCCTCAACCGCACTCTTCTGTGATCACTGCGGCGTCACTCTACTCTAACCCTCAGTCGTCCTCAGCCACCTTGTCCTCGGTGCGTGCTAGGCAAGGAAGAGAAGATCTTGGAGGCGTACGGGAAGAAGCTGTACTCCACCTTGCTGCACCTGCGTTAACCCAAGCGGATGCCATGCTGGCAGCCGTTAACCAGAGGCTTTGTTGGGAAATGGTGGACTTCCTTGTTGAACTTCCGGTGCAGAGCCATGCAGGACATCATAGAGTCCACCGTGGCACACATCAATACCTCTGGCCGGGCCATATGCATCGCCACGGACATGAGTATGGACGGCCATCTTCGGGCTACTAAGTTTAACCCTGATGTCCAGGAACTCATATTGGACCTTCCGTTCGAGGGTAGGGATGTCTTTCACTACCACGGACGAAGAATTGTATAAAAAGAATAGCTCACAAACTGCCTTTATCCTAACGAAGGCCGCGCCAAAGGCGTACACCCAGTCACATCAATGCTCCGACAGGGGGCTGTCGTTCGGCGGGTTCCGTGGCTTCCAGGAACGGGGGTCGAGGTAGCCTGACCGCTTGCAGAGTCAGCACCTGTACAAACAACAAAAGGGGGGGGGGGCAAGGGCTTTTTACAGTCCCCCTCCTCTGCAGCAACCTCAAAAGGGAAAGAAAGCATGACACGTCCCTTCTGCTCCACATGTCTCCGGTGGGGGGCAGATTTGCCTTGCATGTGCAATTTTGGTGCCAGAACCTTTCGGACCCCTGGATCATCTCTGTAGTATCCTCGGGGTACTGCCTACCGGTCCCTCCCTCTCCTCCTTCCTCCCCTCCCACAGATTGGGATGGCAACTCTGTTGGCAGAGATTGGTTCACTCGTCGAGAGTCAGGCAGTGGAAACAGTCCCAGCCTCCCAGAGAGGATTGGGCTTCTATTCCAGGATTTTCACCATCCTAAAGAACCAGGCTGGCCTGAGAGTTGTGCTGCACCTATCCACCCTCAACCTCTCCCTCCCTCTTCGGAAATTCAAGATGGTTATGCCACCACTCATTGTGGAGACACTAGACAAGGGAGACTGGGATGTACTCCCTGGATCTGAAGGACGCTTCTATGTTGCGATTTGGCAGCCACGTCACCACTTCCTGTACTTCAGGATCATGGGTTGCCATTTCCAATACAATACCCTTTGGCCTCAACTCAGCCCCCAGGGTATTTACCAGACTCATGAATGCAGTGGGAGCTCTCCTCAGGGCCACCACGTCTGCCCGCACCTGGACGACTGGCTCGTCAGGGTGAGATCTGCGGAGGTGGTTAGCCACACTTCCTCCTCACTTAAGAACACACTCCACGACCTGGGGTTTACTATCAACCTCAAGTCTCTGTTGCAGCCCACGCAGAGCCTCACCTTTCTGGGCTCAGAGCAGGTCTTTCCTTCGCAGGACAAGATTACGGCCATAAAGAAAGCCACTACTCACTTCCTTACCAGAGCAGTGACCTTTGCCTGGTGGTACCAACACCTATTGGGTATCATGGCAGCGGTTCTACTGTCCGTGCCACTCCCGAGACTCAGCATGAGGAGGTTCCAGCTGCACTTCGCAGCCTCATGGAATCAGGAGAAGGGCTCCCAAGCGTAGCCGATCAGCATACCTCCTTCTCTCCACTCAGACCTCACATGGTGGTCCAGGGACTTCAACCTGCGGACGGGCAAGCCCTTCCGGCAGCCGGCCCCACAGGTTACCATCACTACGGACTCCTCCCTGGAAGGCTGGGGGGGCCACTCTGGACAGCCACAGCGCCCATGGAGTTCGGACCTGGCAGGGGTCACCTAGCAACTGGCTGGAGCTCAGGGCCATCTGGCTAGCTCTCAGAGCTCTCATTGGGGGCAAGACCGTCCTTATCCAGACTGACAACTCCACTACCATGTACTATGTCAACAAGCATGGGGGTACCAGGTCCACTCCGCTGTGCAGCCTAGTGGTCAGCATGTGGGAATGGGTCTTGAAGAACATCTACCTCACGGCCGTCCACCTCCTGGAGGAGGCCAACTTGGAAGTGGTCAGGCTTAGCTGACTGGGAGTGGACAATTCCAAATGGCAATTGACCAAACCGGTACTGCTGGAGGTCTTCAGCAGATGGGGGACATCCTCAGGTGGATCTGTTTGCCTCCTGGAGGAACAGTAACTGCCATCAGTTCGCGTCCTGGCAGGGGCAGGGCCCCGGCTCCCTGGGTGATGCATTACTCATACGGTGGGACGACATAACAGCCCTATGCACTTGCGCCTTCTCAATGTCACTGGGCCTAGTAAGATCGTTTTTATGTTGTGCTGTGTTCTCCCTTGCTCCCCTCCCTTGCCTAGTCGTGCTCTGAAACACTTGTGTACGAGCGCGATACAAATAAAATATATCATATATGCCTTTCCGCCTACACCCCTGGTCCACAGGGTATTCCGCACGATATAGGAATCTTGTCACCTCAGCATCATTCAGATTGCTCCATGGTAGCCGGCAAGTACAGACCACCCATTCACCTTCCGATGGGGCCAGCCAACCTCCTGTCCCAGCAGGGGGGCATGGTCCTCCACCCTGCCCCACAGAAGTTAGCCCTTGCAGCGTGGTTCCTGAGCAGGTCACCCTCGGGTCCCTGAGCCTATCGCAGGCTAACCTGGTGATCCTTCAGGGTGCCAGAAGCAAGGCTTCCAGGAGCCAATACAAAAAGAAATGGACTAGGTTCTTTCATTGGGCGGACTTTAAGGAGATCGACTCTCTTATGTGCACCCTGGATGATGTGCTCTCCTTCTCTGCACACCTTGCACACTCAGGAGTACATCTGGACACATGTCGCATCTACCTGTCAGCCATAGGGGCCTGCAGAAATTCAGAGGAAGTCTTCTCCTCTTCCAACCTGATAGTACAACATTTGCCAGGCCTGTCCGGGCTCTACCCGCCCATCAAGAAGCCTGATATCCAATCTGGACAGGACCAAGGGCTTCCCCAAGTCAGACACACTTTTTGTCACCTTCGGGGGGGATCCTGGCCCGGTTATCAAGCATCCAAGGCCTCTATTGCACGTTGGATAGTTGCGGCAGTAAAGGAGGCCTACGAAGGGCAGCACAAGCCGCTGTCAGCTAACATGTATGCTCACACAGACAGTGCCAAGGCCACGGCCATTGCTTTACAAATGCAGGTTCCGTGGCAAGTCATCAGTAGGGCGGCCAACTGGGCCGCCCCTTCAGCGTTCTGTAAGCATTATTGTTAGGACACCGGCTCCAAGTCAGACGCGGCCTTCGGACAGACGGTTCTACAGAACCTATTTGCTTAAGGAGGGTCTCCTCTCCACCCTGGGGCTACATTCATTTGGAATCGCCCATGCAGTATGGAGGAAAGGGGACGGGACGTGAGAGTAATTAATAGTTATTGACCGTAATGACTAACGTACTCTTAGTCCACAGTTACCTTTCCTCCATCTGTCCCTCCATCCTCCCCCCTAATAACACTGGTGTCATTAGGCAATTTTAAATATTGTGGACGCGTCAATGGGGACTGAGTGGCGCCAGTGGGCAGAGTCGGGAGCGCCTGTTTCTAGGGCCGCGCCCTTTACATTTTTAAAGATGATTTTTCTGGTGAAAAAGGTTCCGACTCCCGTCTCTAGCGAGGGGCAGCCATGCAGTATGGAGGAAAGGAGACTATGGACTAAGAGTACGTTAGTCACTACGGTGAGTAACTAGTAATTTCTACTCAATTGTAAGAGGGATAGGACACGCCAGTCATAGAGGACAAAAAAAGATTCCCTCGTGATGGACGAGGGAGAGGTGCTAAATCAGCCCTAGCAGCAGCAGCTTTGCCCTCAGTCGCTGCTTCAGCCGCCTCACAACCTCTCTGAGGCCTTAATCCACAAAACCCCAGTGGGATGCAGGCTGTCCCAGCATCTCAAAGAGTGGTGAGACATTACTTCAGATGCTAGGGCACTGGTGTCGGGCAAAGTTTGTAGGCAGTACCCTCTGGGAACCCTACAAACAACTGACCACAGGTATAGGAAACCCAACCTTGGTATAAGCTTGTACTACACAGTTTTGGTAGCGTGTTGAGCGGCCAGGCTTATCTCAAGAAGGGTCAATGTGAGCTATAGTGGAGTTAGTTACACAGAGATTTACAGTTACAAGTATTCAAATAAACTCTTACACTCAAGATTTCTTGAATAAACAATTGCTAATTTATCAGTTAGAATAAGCCTTCTTCAGAATGGAGCAATATAACAGTAACACTCAAATACACTTCATGAAATACACGCTCTTAATATCTGTAAATCAGTAGATACAATTTTGGGATGGACCACAGACACTAACCACACCCTCAGGTGACTTCAATTGCTAGGGTGGGGGGGACATTAATATATCACTGTTGCATTTAGAATCATATAATAGTAAGTCAAAGGAAAAGATTATTTAGAACATGCAAGAGACCACAAATATTCTTAAGCAGGCAAATACTTTCAGATCCCCCAATAAGAGCCATTCAGAGGAAGAGGCTAAGCCCAAGTCAATAGGCAAAAGTCTATGCAAGCTGAAGCACTTCTTTGTAGGTAAGTAGAAAGTCTTTTCGCAATGTTTTAGAAGTCTTTGAATCAAATGTAGGGCCACAAGCTGATTAGACTTGTGAGTAGTAGAAGATGCAAGCAACTCTACAGTAAGAGGTAAGTTCTCTCAGACTTTGTACAGTACCTTATAAAATGAAGAAAAGATGCAGCAGATGACTCCTGTTCCTGTGCAGCTCTGCAGATCCCACTGTTCCTGGGTCTCAGTCGTAGGGACAAGAGGGAGGACGTCGGGGGACACTTGCACTGTACTGGGATGGTCAAAATATGCAACCGGCAAACTTCACTTTCAGTGGCTGTTCAGTGTTTCAGCTCCTCGTGTCTACCGCAAATAGCAACACTGCATTTCCTGGCTGTCGAGAGGGACTTTCCTTGCTTCTGGGGTCCCGCACTCTTTTGAGGGGGCTCAGGCCAGGTCAGTCTGCTTCCTGGGAGTCCGGAGGATCTTCCTGGAGCTCTAGGCCAGCTTAAAAGCAACACACACAATCTGGTGTTCCTCTCCCTGGCTATACGGTTTCCAGCAGCAACTCTGTGGGAATTCAACCAGCTCTGAGATGGATGTCCAGGTGGCTTACTTTGGAGTTGGTTGGTCCCATCAACTCAAGGGGAGAAGTCGTCTTTGCAGGGGCTTCTCTGTCGATGCAAACCTGGCGTTTCGGCACTGCAGCAGGGCTTCACCGGGCAAACCAATGGTCCAGGAGTTGCAGCAGGCGTCCTCTTAGAGTTCTTCTTCGGTTCCTTCGTTCAGTGGTCGACTCTGCCTTCCATGCCAAAAGACTCGCCTTTTATACAGTTATCTCCCTTTCATTCCAGCCTAGCTGTCACTCACCCAGCAGGGTGGCTGTCCTTGCCAGACAGCCAGCCAATCATCACAGAGTGCATTTGAGCCTTCTAGGAGACTACGCACAGCAAGTTTCGGGCACCTTACTCACTTCCTGGAGCTAGAGACGGGCTTCACTCGTGAATCCTGCCAAAGGCAAAACGAACAGAGGGACCAAACCTGGTTTGGCGCGCAGAGTAAATCTCAAGAAGGACTTTTCCATAAAGAAATGGCGAAAAAAGACTGGGGCCATTTTGACCAACATAGCACTCCTGGGTGCTTTACTGCAGCTGCAAACGCAGCCCGCGGTAAATGCACACCATGGTAGTTAAAACGAAACCACTGCCACCAGCCATTCAGTGAGGAATGGGTAACATAAAAAATGTTACATGAGAAGCTAGACAAAGGGGATACTAGGTAACCCCTCCAGCACCCTATTGTAAGATCGTGTGTGCTGGGTCTAGAAAGTTACAAATGTAAGTAAAGTCAATTTCACTTTACTGCTCTGGGAAACATTATTTTATCCCAGAGAAGGTAGTTAAACCTTTGGGAAATCTGAAAGACTTTCCTGTGTCACTGCACTGAAGGTGCTGTGTGACACAATGTAAAAGATGATTCCTATGGAGTTTGTCAGACTCCACAACCAAGAAAGAAAGAAACCGTGTTCAAAATCACAATAAATTACATGAGAGAGTGGGGGGGGGGGGGGGGGGAAGGGTCTCACTCTCTCCAGGTAAAAAAAAATGAAGTTCTCAAAATCCAGCAAAGTTGCTGGGGGCCTATAAGGTGGAGGGAATTGGCCCATTTCTGAGCATTCTCCCTAACAACTGGAAACGGTAGCCCCAGATTACTGCCTTCCTTTTCTAAAAAGGCCTTTGGATCATCCACCGAGGAACAGCTCATTGAAAATTCCAGATCTGCTCCTTATGCAGGAAAAATGTTGATCCTACTAGAGAAAGGTGCAATAGAACCAGCATCTGAGGCAGTGAGACATGGGTTGGTACTCCCCGTATTTTCTAATCCCCAAAAAGGGCAGAGGATTGAGACCCACCTTGGACTAAGAACCTTGAACATGTTCCCCAGGAAGGACAGGTTCAAGATGGTTACCATTTCTCAGACACTTCATGCCGGCCACAGGCTTATCCCCCAGCTGCAGTACAGCACCCAGGGATGAACATTTTGTCAAAATGGCCCCCGTCTTAATTTTTCACCATTTTCTGTTTGTGAGATCTTTCTTGGGTTTTACTCTGTACGTTGAGACAGATTTGAGCCCTTTGATTGTCTTGCCTTTGGCGGGCTTCAGCCCTGAAGCCGCCTCTGGCTCTAGTGTGTCTGGAAGGACAGGATGTGAGGGAGGGTGTTAGGTAAGATTTTCACAGAATTGGTAAATCTTCCTGACCTGGGTCAAACCCAGAACTTTTTGTTTTATTAGTGGGATATTTTTCCTTAATACCTCAGTGAGTGGGAACCTTTTTCCACACTCACATAATCTTTAACTCTTATTATAGGTGTCATTTAGAAGACTCTCCATGGTGTCTTTTTAAAGTTATCCTCTTTAGCAACTCATTGGCAATAAGTGTCTGTTGTTGCTGGGTTGCCCTAGGGGCTCCCCTTTTAACTTTCTTTTGCTAACCTTGGGTGAAGTACAGTTTCCAAGTGTACAAAGGATCTTTGGATCCATTTTACATCTTATTCTGTGAAGCCAGCACACCCCACCTTACGTGGAGTGCTGGGGAGATGCAATGTGTATCCCCTTTCACATTAAAACTGTAACAATTCTGTTACAGTGACAAGCTTACCTTCAATGGCTGGTGGCAGTGATACCTTATATTAATTTGGTATACCTTTACTGCGGGCTGTGTTCACAGCTACAGTAAAGGCACATAATGGTGCTCATTTTACCAAAATGTCCCCTGTCTTCCCTTTTCACCATTTGTGTTTCTTGTCGTTTATTCTTCCTTTCCCTGACATCCAGGGTGGGAAATTCCTTTGTGTGATTTTTTTTTTTTTTATCTTCGGTGCGAGTCCCCTGGACTCCCTGCCCAGGCTCCAGTCTATCTGAGAGCAGGAAGTGAGGGAGGAGTCCAAAACTTCCCAGGCCTTTGTCTTACGCCTTGCTTGAATGGGGACACATCCTAGTGGGGGGCTGGCTGTCCTGATTGGACAACCAGACCGCCCCTTCTTGTAAAATACAGGGTGAGAATGCAGAGGTTGTGCTGTAATTCCTGATAAATACTGCAAACCTGGAAGCTGAAGAGAAGTTGACCACTGGAACCGAAACAGACGAGGAAGATGAAGGAAACGATGCTGAAACGAATTGCAGTGACCGGAATGCCTGCTGTAGCTCTTCGCTGCATTCGACCTGGGGATTCCGAAAACGACAACCCCAACCCAGAGCCTGGTGAAACTCACTAGACTCAAGAAGACCTGCATTTTGAGCCATCCCACACGTTGCTGCGACCTTGCGTTATTGCAATACCCCAATGCCCTGGGACCTCAAGCCATTGTGCGGTGCACAGTCTTCCGAATTCGGAATCTTGCTGAAACTTCGTGGGCATCCTGGTTGTTCTCCAGGGACACAAATCGAGTCCGAAAAGTCCCCTCAACAGAGTGCTGGACCTTTGTAACGACGAGAATTCAACCGCGATTTTCTGTCTTCTGAGCTTCTTGAAAAGGCGCCAAACCTGCAGAACCCCATTCAGCCGCGAGGGAAACCTTGCCTAGAGCCTCATTCATCAATCCCTGCTGCAAAGGTCCTTCCAAGGTCTTGTTTTCAGTCACCACAACTAGTAATCCACTGACCGGGTATTTGGCTGCAGACCTTGAAGACGTCCTGCTGCAAAATCTTCAATGCTGAGGTACTGTGTTGCCTTGGGTATGTACTTGCCTTAAGCCTGTTAGGATTTCTGTTTAGCTGTGGGTTGTTTTCTGTGATGGGGAAGCCTCTCATTCAGTGCACCCAGCCCCACTGCTAGAATCCTGTTATGGTGCCTTCTGCAAAGCCACTGGACCCTCTTCTAACCCTAGAAGGAAAGTACTCCCCTGTTCGCACAGTTTTCATAAGGAACTCTGACTTTTGCTACTAAATATGCTATTCTGACACTGCCTGAAGGTCACTAGTCCTAGTGACCACCCTTCTGCCACTGAGAACACTCATACTCCAAGAATAAGGGAAAGACTTAAAAGGGATTGGGACTTCTGCCTAGAAAAGAAAATGTGTTTAAAAGTGACTTACTTTTAAAGAGTGGGTTGGTAACTGTAATTCTCAGAGGGAACAGTTATAAAAGTTCTTACTGATCTTGACTGTGTGATGCCCTATTCTTAAAAGTATGGTTAACATCTTTTCTTCCTTAGCCACTGTTTTGCCAGTCTAATAGAAAGTAGATGTCAAGGTTATTTACTCTCCTGTGATTAGGTTGTGCCTCTTCCAAAAAGTAAAGTGTATCACCAGATTAGTTCTGCTAGGATAATTGTTTGAGTGTCCCCAAACTGGGTCTTGCGTCTCCTGACTTGCTGCTAGCCTGTCCAGAATAAGTCTGCATTAGGTTGCTGCGGTATCTGGTCATTCCATCGAATGGCAAACCATCTAACACCAAACCATAGAATGGCCATTTTGTTGAATAAAATTCGATGGATCCAGTGAAATGTAATGTTAAGATTAGGGGTTAGGTTAGGGTTGGGGCTAGGGTTAGATTAAGGGTTACATTAGGGTTAGGGCTGGGGCTAGGGTTAGATTAAGGGTTACATTAGGGTTAGGGCTAGGGTTGGGGCTAGGGTTAGATTAAGGGTTACATTGCAGTTGGGGTTATGGTTGGGGTTAGGGATAGGGTTAGATTAAGGGTTATATTAGGGTTAGGGTTAAGGTTGGGGGTGTGGGAGTTGAGGGGAGGGGGGGGGACCGCCTGCCCCCCCATATACACAAAATAATTAAAAGGTTAGGAGCTGGCCAGGGTCGAAATTTCAGCACTGGACCGTTCCATGTAACGTTTTAAAGTTACAGAAAAAGCATTGAAATACTATCTTTTACATGGAAAAGTGCATTTCCATTGAAACCAGTCCATTTATATTTTCGATGGACTGGTTTCGATGGAAAGGCACTTGTATATGTAAAAGATAGCCTGTCGATGCTTTGGCGTTAAATGCGTTGTATTCGATGGTTTGGTATGTCAACCCTTTATTTTCGATGCAATCACTATAAACCGGTTGTTGCCTGCCTAGAAAAACTTTGACATTCAGTAAAGTGTAACATTGGGTTTTACTTTCCCCTTCATTTTGAGGTTAAAAAAAGTATGTGGGTTTTACTTACCTTGTGTTAGCTGTATGCCATCCAAAAATAAGTTACCAGAGTTATTGCTCATCTCAAATCTGTGGTTCACTGATCTTAAAAGCACCTGTAATTGTATATTACATCCTTAGGTTTTACTCACCTAGTATAACTGTGTTATCACAAAAGTAGTTATAGATTTTTACTGTACCTAGAATAAGTGTTCCACTATTCACCCTAAGTATACTGTCGAGTTGACAGATTTTGTGATTTGTATCAAGAGTCACTGTACAAATGGAAGGGATAACTCCTCTGGTATTACTGAATGTAATTGTGAAAGTAACAATTGGTTTTTACTCCCCAAGAATAGGCTTGACGTATACTGAATGTGTATGAAAAGGTTTTGACTTCCCTAGCTATTGTTGGGTACTTCAAATAAGGTCTATAGTTGGGTCTGTTTACTTTCAAGTATAGTGTTGTTTTTATACTGTGATTTCATATAATATTTTAGTGCTTACTTTCCCCTAGATTTATCTGGGTCTACCTGTATTTAAATAAATCCTTTATTTTTGCAATACAAAGTGTTTCTTTGGATCATTTGTATTACAATTTCATTTGTACTGATTCTACAGCCCTCTTTCCCTCCTAAGATAAGCCTGGCAGCTCTGTCTGCCCTACCATGTACTCAGGTGGTACAGCCTTATACTAAAAGTGGAGTATTGTACTTCCTCTGTTGAATGGTTTTACTAAGGCTTCAGAAAAACTGTCCTAACAGAGCGTCCCGAAACGCTCATGTCCTTTGTCTCTAGGAATGCCTGAATGCATCTAGTCTCGATTGGCTGGCTGGCTGTCCTTTCAGGACATCCACCCGGCAGTGTGATTTGACAGCCTAGGTTGTGCATGAATGGAAGAAACCTGCTTAAAAGGTGATGGTTTTGGGACTACACGCATTCTCAACCACTGGGAGAAACACATGTTGAAGAAACTGTGAACGAAGCTTGCTGTAACCTCCTGGACCTTTGATTTGCCCAGTGAAGCCCTGCTGTTGAGCTGAACTCCTTTTCACCTCGATGGAGAAGCTCCGGAAGGAACAGCTTCTCCCCTTAGGTTAGTGGGACCAAATAACCCAGAGACGAACTTCACTGGACCATCATCCCTGACTTGCTGTGCCTTTCCGTTGCTACGGAAGCCCAATGCCAGGGTTCAAGTGTCCGTAGCCCAGTGCAACGTCTGCCGTGGAACAAATCCGGCTAGAAGCTCTAGGAGAAGCCAAAGGACCTTCCAGAAGCTAGATCTCCAGATCCAGAGTCCCCTCACCAGAGTGCAGGACCGAGGGAACAAAGAGTCCAAACGGTATCCAAGATCCTCAACAGCGATGTTTGCTAAGCACTGAAACCGCGATGTGCCGCTGAACCGAAAGGAGCCTGTAGCTGCCGACGACTGCTCAAGTACTGCCGCCGGAGTCCTCCAGACGTCCTCCGTCTTGTCCCCCCGACTGAGTCTCAGTAACCAGGGTCTGCACCACTGTAGCAAGCTGAACTCCAGCTGGACCACTCTTCTTCAAACCAGAGTTACTGTTTAAGCTTGGGGTACTTACCTTATTGCCTTTTAGACATGCTCTTCTCAGTTGGGAATTGCATTCGCTTACCTGTTAGTTGATTCCAAACTCCCCTTCTCACAAGCTTAACAGCTTGTGACCCTACAAGTGATTTTTTTCTACAAACTAACTTTGTGCAAGACTTTTGTTAGTCAAGATTGTTTGCAGTACCCTGTGGGAAACTGCACCCGCCTTGTCCTCTTGGCAATAGTTAAACCAACCTTTGGTATAAGCATGTACTACACAAGTTGGTAGAATGTCTGAGCAGCCAGGCTTATCTCAAGAGGGGTCAATGTGAGCTGTAGGGTTTCACAGTGACAAGTACCCAAATAAACACTTATACCCAAGGTTTCTTTATTAAACAATTATTTACTTAAGTCAGTTTGAATAAGCCTTCTTAGAAGGGAGCAAAAATATGTAACACAAAAATATACTTCAAAATACACACTCTGTTTCTGTAAATCAGTAGGTACCCATTTGGGATGGCACACACACTGCCTACACCCTGGGGTGACTTAAATAACTAGGACACTGTGGACATTGATATATCACTGGTACATTTGGGCAATACTGAATTTGGTGTCAAGGATTAGGTTTTAAGGAATAAAACAATGATTAATTAATATTCTTAAGCAGGTAAGTATTTTTGAACCCCCAATGTAAAGTAAATTAACCCTTTCCCATCTACACAAGTTATAGAATATTTGACCTTTGTTGAGGGATAGTTAAAGAGCAAAGTCAGAGGATGCAAGTCTTTCAGGGAGCCAGGACAGCCAATGTTAATTGAGAAAAAGTCTAAGCGAGCTTAAGCACTTATTGCAGGTAAGTTAAGTCTTGCACAATGTTTTAGAAATCTTTGTACAAAATGAAATCACTGTAGGGCCACAAGCTGGGAGGGTTGTGAGGGCAAAGCTGCAAGCAGCTCTGCAAAAGCAACCACGACAAGTCTCAACTGAGAACTAGCAAGGCTACACAATAAGAGTTAAGTCCCCTTAGTTTTACAGTACCTTAGGTCTAAAGAAATTGGTTCCAGCTGGCTTATGTTCTTGTGTAGTTCTGCAGATCCTGTTGTTCCTGGGATTCAGTCGTGGGGACAAGAGGGAGGACGTCTGGGGACCTCCTGCACTACGAACTGAAAGTCAGCGGCAGCAATGGGCAAACTTCAAATCAGCAGCACTTTGCAGTTTCAGCTTCTCACGGCTCTCGCAAATAGCACCACTGCGGTTCTCGGATACTTTATGGACTTTCCTCGCATCTGGGGTCCAGCACTCTGAGGTAGCTCAGGCTTTGTCAGTCCTGCTTCACGGGAGTCCGGAGGATCTGCCTGGAACTCAGGTCAGACTTAAAAACGACACACCCGATTCTGGTGTCTCCTTGTCAATCTATTCCTGCACAGCAATGGAAGTACAGCCAGCTCAAGAAGATGTCCACACAAGTTCGCTTTGGGATTGATTGGTTCCACCAACCCAAGGGGAGAAGTCATTTGTTGTAGGGCTTCTTTAGTCGAGGCAAATTCTGTGCTTCAGCAATGCATCAAGGCTTCACAGAGCAAACCAACAGTCCATGGGTTGCAGCAAGCGTCTCTTCCAAGCTCTTCAGATTCCTTTGTCCAGTGGTTGACTCTGTCTTCCAAGGAAAACACCTCGCATTTTATGCAGCTTTCTCCCATTCATTCGCAGCCTAGCTGTCAGTCACACAGAAGGGTGGCCAGCCAGCCAATCACCTTTGGGTGCATTCCTGTAACCCAGGGGATTAAGCACAGGGAGTTTCAGGCACCACCCTCGCTTCCTGTCCTGCCAGACACGCTGGAGCCAAAGGTGCGCTTCACCAGTGAATCCCGCCAAAGACAAAATGAACAAAGGTACCTAACCTGTTTTGGTGCGCAGAGTAAATCTTAAGAAGGACCTTTTCCAACAACAAATGGCGGAAAAAGAAGACCAGAGCCATTTTGAAAAAATGGGCACCCATGGATGCTTTGCTGCAACTGCAATTGCAGCCCGCCTTATAAACACACAATGGTAGGAAAAAGTAAACCACTGCCACCAGGCATTAATTGTAGAAAGGGTAAAATAAAAATGTTGCATGAGAAATTAGATGAAGGGGATACTAAGTAACCCCTCCAGCAGCACCCTATTGTAAGATAGTGTGTGCTGGGTCTAGAAAGTTACACAAATGTAAGTAAAGTCAATTTCACTTAACTGCTCTTGGAAACAGTAGTTTCACCAAGAGAAGGTATTTAAACCTTTGGGAAATCGAAGAGACCTCCCTGTGACATTGCACTGAAGGTGCTGTGTGTCACAATGTAAAGATTATGCCTATGGAGTTTGTCAGACTCCAAAGTCAAAAGAAACGGAGTCCAAATCAGACAATACATATGAGAGTGTGAAAAAGTCCTGCTGTCTCCAGGATAGAAATTAAAAGTCCTAATGTCCAGCAGAAAAAGCTGGGGGTCTCTAAGGTAGAAGGGAATTAGCACATTTCTCAGAATTCTCCCCAACAACTTTGATTTAAGTAGTGCATCGGGTCCATAGACTGTGTTCCTATTGACTTTGGCTGTCCTGGCTACCTTAAGGCTCCTATAGTCCATTGACTTTGATACTGTTTGTCCCACATGGGTGGTAGCTTGCTGTAGAAAGGCGCATCTAGATTTAATTGGCAGATTTAGTTGTCCTCACATATTCTGAGAAACTGTCTGACCTTTTTCCTTCCCTAACCTTTCCTATCTGCAACCTCAGAATCTGCAAAAGTAGAACTAGTGTGATAAATAAATTCCATTACTGTCCTTGTGATTGAAGTCACCTCAGGTTGTAGGAATTGCTTAAGAAGCATATCCAAAGATTATCCACCAACTTATTTTGATTCTGAAAAGTCATTTTAAAGTAGATTTACATTGTTACCTGAATTTCCTTTTTAAAGAATGCTTATTTAAAACTTGATGTTAATTAAATAAATAACTATAACTAAAACCTTGAGTGTAAGTGTTACTTGGCTACTTGTATTTACGGATTTCATTTATACAACTCTACAGCTCACATTTACCCCTCTTGAGATGGGCCTGGCTGCTCAGTCACACTACCAACTTGTGTAATACAGGCCAATACTAAAAGGTGGGTTACCTAATACCAAGCAGATAATTGCTGTGTAGTCTCACACAGTGTGACTGCATCAATTCTTACCTGTCTCGATCACATCTGCCCGCAGGATAAGCGAATTTCAAGCTCTGTCTTGTAAACCTCCATATACGGTCTTCCCTTAGGATGTTAGCATGTCCGCACCTAGACGGAATTGAGAAATGTTAGCATGTCCACTCTTAGATGGAATTGTGAAAGTTAGCATGTCCACTCTTAGATGGAATTGTGAAAGTTAGCATGTCCGCACCTAGATGGAATTGTGAAAGTTAGCATGTCCACTCCTAGATGGAATTGTGAATATTGGCCTGCGCCGCATCTAGATGGAACTGTGAATGTTAGCATGTGAAAGTTGCATTTAGAAAGTGTGCCCTATAGCCTCTCCTTGAATTTTAGAAATGTGCCCAATAGCCTCTCTGGTAAATGGAATTTAGAAGTGTGCCCAAGATCCTCTGTGAAAGTTGCATTTAGAAGTGTGCCCAATACTCACTCTGTGAAACTGCATTAAGAAGTGTGCCCAATAGACACTCTGGAAAGTTGCATTTAGAAATGTGCCCAATAGACACTCTGGAAAGTTGCATTTTGTGAAGTATGCCCAATAAGCTCGCTGTGAATTTAATAGTGTCCCCAATAACCACTCTGTGAAAGTTAGAAGTGTACCCAATTACCCAATAACCTCTGTGAGAGTTACATTTAGAAGTGTGCCCAATAGCCCCTCTGGTAAATTGAATTTAGAAATGTTCCCAATAGCCTCGCTGGAAAATTGATTTTAATAGTGCGCCCAATAGCCTCTCTGTGGAAAATTGAATTTAGATATGGGCCCAATATCCTCTGTGAAAGCTGCATTTAGAAGTATGCCCAATAGCCACGCTTTGAAAGTTGTATTTAGAAGTACTACCAATAGCATTCTGTGAAAGTTGATTATAGAAGTGTATCCAATAGACACTCTGGAAAGTTGCATTTAGAAGTTTGCCCAATAGCCTCTGTGAGAGTTACATTTGGAAGTGTGCCAAATAGCCTCTCTGATAAATTGAATTTGGAAGTGTACCCAATAGCCTCTGTGTGGAAAATCGTACTTAGAAGTTTCGCCCAGTAGCCTCTCTGGAAAGTTGCATTTAGAAGTTTGCACATTGAAAAAGCATATAACCCATCATATCACACCACCACGCTTACTCTCTCCTTTACATCACCACTCAACTAGAACACAGTGATACTATGACACCATTCGGTATAACTGTTCTCATACGAACATCCGCCGCTTACTCCACATCATTCTATGTAAACACTACTGGTCTCACACCCCCAGCCAGGCGTTTTCCTCAGGCCTAACGCAGCCACATCCGTTCTGGATAAATCCTGCCAGAACGAACACATTCTCCTGATCTCTCAACCACCACACCTACCGATAAGAAGCAGCTATTACACAAGTGCCGCACGAGCTGCACACATATCCGGTGCTCACACGCACCTTTTTGACTCTCCCTACTCTCTCTACTGATCTGAACTGCGGTTCCCAAGGGCGTTCAACCTACCAGCGCCTTCAGACCATACCCATGGTATATAAGGCGCTATATAAGTGCAACATAACATAACATAAGTTGATTCTTAAAGTAAGACCTTTGTTTCTGCAAAAATAGCCTCCAACTTCCATTTGACCCAAGGGATAGTTTTACCAACTTTCTATCCCCCTCCTCATCCTGGAAAGGAGAAGGAGATGGAGATGGAGAGGGAGAGGTTACATAGAATGGATGTCTATCAGACTTAGGCCTTCAAGGGACATAGTTATAGACGCTACCGCACAGCGCCCTCTGCTGAGAAATTTTTTGCGAAGCAGCTGGAGCTGGAAAGATAATTATCAAAGGTGAGGAATACGTGGGAGGAACATCCAATCAAAAGATTGTTACCTGGGTAAGTAACTTGTTCTTCTCGAGCTTGTGAATCTGCTCATCTATGCTGTGCGTAGATTAGCAAGGTGTACCTGAAGGAGGTTGAGCAGTAGGAACACAAGAGTATACATGTTTAAGAATTGCTTTTCCCACTTGTGAACTCGCTCTTGCCTGTGTATGTGCACAAGTGTTTAAAACTATGTACTGAACTTGTGTTGCAGCTTTACAAATTTCCGCTAACTGTACATTAGCATTCAAGGCTGAAGTTGCCACTGTGCTGTGCGTGGAATGAGCCCTGGGGAAAAATCGTAGTGTTTTATGTGCTAGCAAGTAACAAAGTTGAACACATCTTGCAATCCTTCTAGATATATTGGCCTTACAACAGGAACCTCCTTTGAACATGTTGCGAATGAAACAAAGTTTTGGCTTTTTCTCCAGCATGGGGTCTGGCATGGATTCACATGCTCATGAATATTCCCTGTCGGCAGGCCGGGAATCCTCGGTAAAAGAAAAAAGTTTAACTTTCACTTACAAACTGTCTTTCTTCTCTAAACCAGTCACTGTACTGTGGGTCATACTGCCCCCAGCCAATAGCTGCCCTCTCCCGAAGCCCTTCCTGTGGCAGCCATCTTCAGATTTTTACTGCACGTTCAAGTGTTGGGAATCCTCGAGTTCTCCAGCATGGGGTCTGGCATGGATTCACATGCTCATGAATATTCCCCGTCGTCAGGCTGGGAATCCTCGGTAAAGAAAAAACCAGTATCAGTTTCGTTTCTGATCTGTCTTTCGTAGTAATAACCAATCACTGGTCTCTGCGTCATACTGACCACAGCCAATGACTGCCCTCTACCTAAGCACCGCCTCTGGCAGCCATCTTCAGATTTTTACCGCACGTTCATGTGTTGGGATCCTCGTGCTATTGCTCTCGAGCGTTAGTGCTATTTTTTCGCGCTTTTTCACAAAAACTTCGATTCTTTCGGTCAAAAGAGCCTCAAGCTCCACCGATCCTACATCCGATCAACGGGGACCCGTGTCGGATTCATCTGTGCCCCTCAAGGGTGAAGATTTCGTCGAGCTACACTTCGGAGGACTCCAGAAGCTTCTCAGGCCCGGTCTCGGAGATGGCCCAGGAGAAGGGAAGCTCGACGCCCGGAAAGCTGTTCAGGGCCTGCCCTGGATGCCAGCTGCAGAACGTCTTCAAGGAGGACGAACACTCTTTCTGCCTTTACTGCCTTCATGGGGACAAGACGCACGTGGAGAAGGACTGTGCGTTTTGCGGCAACATGTCGGAACGGACCATGAAGGACCGCCATCAACGTCTCGCCAGCTGGCTGGAGGGTAAGAGCCCGTCTGGCGAGAAGAAGAAGAAATCTGAGCGGTCTTCTAAGACCTTTGAGGGCGCCCCGGCGACGGGGGCCCAACATAAGGCCAAGCACCGCGAGTCCGCTGGCACCGGGAGCGCCGAACGGTCGGGCTCTACGGGCGCCAGGCAGGGCGCACCCTCCCCGGCACCATCAACCACGAGCCAACGCTCTGGGTCGGGTAAGAGGAAGGCCGAGCACCCGGCGAAGCTCCTGGAGAGACCCCGGTCGAGCTCTAAGGCAGAGGAGGAGCGTGGCAGTGCCCCCTCCCTCAAGGATAAGGCGGTGAGCGCACCTAAGGTGGTGAAGGCCTTGATCCATTCGACCAAGCCCTCTATCGAAACGGTCGCGGCGGCCCTGGCCCAGCCTGTGGAGGCTGCACCAGTGGTGGCGGCCTCGGGGCCCAGAATCTCCCTGCCTCCTCGGAGGGAGTCTTCTTTCGTGCCCATCGATAGGACCCCCGTGAAACCCTCCGTGGGGAAGAAGGGGGGGCAGGGCGTCGTCGTCGTAGATTCGGCCTCAACCTCAGAAGAGGAACTGATCGAGGTCTTAAGCCACGGCCTAGGCGTGGAACAAGACCAGCCCGTCGGAATGGGCCCCGACGCAGGTGACGACGACGACATCGTCGAGGATACCGACGGGGCCCCTGCTCGCCCGTCGGATTCCCCTCTGCCAGCGCCGCAAGACAACTCAGCGGCCATTTTGTTGGCTATACAGTCCTTATGCTCCGAGATAAGGACGAGACTACCGTTACCGACGGAGGAACCTCTCCCGTCGGGGGATCCAGAACCGGGACCTTCTGGTGTTCCCCCTACCAAGAAAAGAAGGATCCATCCACCGCCTCCTTTTCAACCGTCGCGCCCCGTCCAGCCCTCCTCCCCGTCCACCCGAGGGGATGATACGGGGACTGACACGGCAGCGACGGGTACGGACGACGAGGCATACGACGAGGATTTTCCGTCGTCGCCTCCCACCAGGGCTTCTCCGCCCGACGAGATTGGATCGTTCCACTCAATGATCGCCAGGGCATCCGAGCTTTTCCAACTCTGCCCTGAGGAGAAGAAAAAGGAAGGCTTCCTTTACCAACGGCGCGAGGCCAAGAGGAAGACGGTCCTCGCAGTGCCTCTGTTGGACGACATTTGGGATGAGGGCCTTTCCCTCCTCAAGAACCCTTCCACGACGCCAGCGAAAAGAGACCGGTACGAGAAAAAAAAGTACCGGGTCCCGGACTCGGCCCCCCTATGCCTCCGGGCGCAGCCTACCCCGGACTCCGTCGTCTCCGCGGCAGCCAGGAAGAAAGCGGGGGGGGTGCGGCCTCCACGTCGACTTCCCCGCCGGACGGCGAGGGAAAGAAATTGGATGCCATGGGACGCAGAGTCATCTCGTCGGCGGCGACGACGATTAAAGCGGCCAACGCCTTGGCTATCGTGGCCCGCTACGACAGGGAACTCTGGTACAAGATAGCTCCCCTGCTGGATTTTCTGCCGGACGACAAGAGGGCGGAGGCCCTTGAGATCCTGCAGGAAGGTGAGGTGGCCTCGGACCACGCCATCACCGTGGCGACGGACATCGCCGACACTGGGTTCCGCCAGATGGGCAACGGCGTTTGCCTTCGACGTCGCGGATGGCTCAAGGCTACGGACTTTCGGCAGGACGTCCAGACCAGGGTCCTGGACATGCCCTTCGACGGGAACAACCTGTTTGGGAAGACAGTGGACGATTCCCTTCAGGCCATCAAGGCGGATACTGAGACGGCCCGGGCCCTTGGAGTACTGCAGCAACGGCGGACGCCCTTTCGGAGCGGCGGAGGCAAGGGCGCCTCCAAAGGTTCCGGCGGCGGTTTCGCTTCCTACCGTCAAGCGGCCCGCTCGTCGTCGCAAGAGGCCTACAGAGGACGAGGCAAGTCTGGCGGACCCCGCCGTCGTCGCCAAGGAGGCCAAGGCGGCAAGGCCGCGTCCAAGCAGGATTGAACCGGCCGTGGGGTCGGGCCCCCACCGAAGCACCCCGGTGGGAGGCCGGCTGGCGGGCTTCGTCAGCGTGTGGGAGTCCATCTCCACCGACCGTTGGGTGCTGGACGCCCTGGCCCGGGGCCACGCGCTCGAGTTTCAAAGAAGGTGCCCGCGCGTCCCCCCCGTGGCCAGGAAAGAACTTCACGTCCCTCAACTTCTCCTGGAGGTAAAGGCGATGCTCAGAAAGGGCGCCATCGAACTCGTCCCAAAGAGGCTTCGGGGCTCCGGAGTCTACTCGCGTTACTTCCTCGTGAAGAAGAAGACGGGAGGATGGCGCCCCATCCTGGACCTGCGACGCCTGAACAAGTTCATCAAGGCGCAGAAGTTCCGGATGGTCACCCTCCAGCACGTCCTGGGTCAGCTGGAGGAAGGAGACTTCCTATCGTCGTTGGATTTGGAGGATGCCTACTTCCACATTCCCATCCTAAAGGGGCACCGAAAATTCCTCAGATTCGTGGTCCAAGGGCGTCATTACCAGTTCAAAGCCCTTCCCTTCGGACTACGGTCGGCACCCAGGGTTTTCACCAAGTGCCTCGCACCGGTGGCGGCGCAGCTGCGCCGCGAGGGGATTCACGTCTACCCCTACCTGGACGACTGGCTCATCCGCGCCAAGACGAGGGAGCTCGCCGTGGTCCACACGGCAAGGACCGTCCAACTCCTCACGGACCTGGGATTCTCCGTGAACTACGCCAAATCCCACCTGGTGCCCGCGCAAGTCGCACTGTTTCTGGGAGCGAGGCTCGACACAGTGTCCCTTCTGGCCTCCCCGTCGGAGGAGAGGACCAGGACCATCTTGGGCAAGGTGCAACGGATGTTGGTGGCCGACGCGGCCAAGGTGAGGTCCATCAAGTCCCTCCTCGGGATGATGTCTTCCTGCATCTACCTCATTCCCATGTGCAGGCTCCGGATGCGCCCGTTGCAAGAGTTCCTGGATGCGCGCTGGATCCAGACGACGGGCAGCTTCGAGGAAAGGATCAAGCTCGACGAGAGTTTCCGACGAGCGATACGGTGGTGGGGCACCCGCGCGCATCTGACGGCGGGCATGGACTTCCAGACCCCAGCCCACCAGGTGACTGTGACCACGGATGCCTCCCTAGAAGGGTGGGGAGCGCACACCGAAAATCTGCACGCAAGGGGACTCTGGCTCCCGACGGAGAAGTCCCTGCATATCAACGTCCTGGAGCTCCGTGCAGTGTTTTGGGCCCTCAGGTCCTTCCTTCCGTCCCTCAAGGGCAAGGTGGTGAGGATCTTCACCGACAACACCACCACCATGTTTTACATCAGGAAACAGGGCGGAACCAGGTCCCCAGCGCTGTCCAAGGAGGCGCAGGACCTGTGGCATTGGGCCGTCGCCCAAGGGATTCTTCTGGTGCCGTTTCATCTGGCAGGGATAAAAAACACCATCGCCGACTCACTCAGCAGGGAGCTGCGCTCGTGCCACGAGTGGGAACTACGGCAGGATCTGGTGGATCGCCTCTTCCGACGGTGGGGCACACCCCAGATCGACCTGTTTGCGACGGCGACGAACACCAAGTGCCGGAGGTTCGCCAGCAGGTTTCCCCAGACGAGGAGCATGGGCGATGCTTTCTCGTTCCCCTGGGAGGGCCTGTTCCTCTACGCGTTCCCTCCCTTGCCTCTGCTAATCCGGCTCGTCAACCAGCTCAAGAGGTCACGGTGCAGGATGATCCTCGTCGCACCTGCGTGGCCGAGGCAGATATGGTTCCCGGACCTTCTGGACTTGTCGGCGTCCCCGCCAATCAAGCTGCCGGCGGACGCGGATCTACTCTCCAGGGAAGGAGGCGCCATCCTCCACCACGACCCGAAGTCGCTGAACTTGCAGGCCTGGCTCCTGCAGCGCTAGAGTTTGGAGGATACGACATACCGGCCGATTGCAGAGAGGTTCTTGCAAAGGCCAGGGCGTCCTCGACTCTTAAATGCTACGGACACAAATGGAAGAGGTTCTCTGTCTGGTGCCACGCACAGAAGATTAACCCTCTACGGATTACGGCTCCCCAAGTGCTGCCGTACCTGCTGACGCTGGCCAAAGCTGGTCTGGCACACGCGTCCATCAAGATTCATCTTGCTGCGATCTCCCGATACACCAGAACCACGGGCCGGACGTCCTTGTGGTCTCATCGTCTGGTGAAAGAGTTCATGAAGGGACTGTTCAGATCGTTCCCGCCGGTGAAGGCTCCGGCCCCGGCGTGGGAGCTCAACGTGGTGCTGACCAAACTCATGGGACCTCCGTTCGAGCCTCTGCACTCGGCCCCGTTGAAGTTTCTATCGTGGAAAACAGCTTTTCTCGTGGCCATCACCTCCGCACGACGAGTGGGAGAGATCCAGGCCCTTTCCTGCAAGGCCCCGTACTTGACTTTCCACGACACGAGGGTAGTGCTCAGGACGCACCCCTCCTTCATGCCCAAGGTACCGTCGGACTTTCATCTCAACGAACCCTTGGTGTTACCTGTGTTCTTCCTGTCGCCTTCGTCGCCGGCTGAGAGGACTTTGCACTCGCTGGATGTAGCTAGAGCGCTGAAGTTCTACGTGGACCGCACGAAAGGTTTTCGGAAGACGTCACAACTCTTTGTGAACTTTGGACCTGTCAATCAGGGGAAGGCTCTCTCGAAGGCTTCCATCTCCAGATGGCTCTCCGGCTGTATCATGTACTGTCACCGGTTGGCAAACCGACCGCTGCCTGGCCGTCCGAGAGCCCATTCCACCAGAGCGATCGCAGCTACCACGGCGTTCCTATCTGGTGTGCCCCTGCTGGACATATGCAGGGCTGCTACGTGGAGGTCGACGCACACCTTCACGAAATTCTACTGCGTCGACCGGGATTCCAGGGAGGAGTCCAGGGTCGGCCAAGCAGTGCTGCGCAACCTGTTCGCCTGAGGTGAGCCTGGTGAGGAGGTAAGATGCTTAATGTTGAGTTGATGTGATGCTTAATGTTGAGCCTTTGCCACCTCCCGTGGTTGTGCATGTGTGTACTGCTATGTATTCTTTATTCATGAGCATGTGAATCCATGCCAGACCCCATGCTGGAGAAGGAACAAGTTACTTACCTGTAACTGTTGTTCTCCAGCATGGGTCTGGCATGGATTCACATGCGAACCCTCCCGCCTACCCCTCTGCGGCTCTTCACTTGGTCATACTGCCACTTCACGTGCTTCCAAATCTGAAGATGGCTGCCAGAGGCGGTGCTTAGGTAGAGGGCAGTCATTGGCTGTGGTCAGTATGACGCAGAGACCAGTGATTGGTTATTACTACGAAAGACAGATCAGAAACGAAACTGATACTGGTTTTTTCTTTACCGAGGATTCCCAGCCTGACGACGGGGAATATTCATGAGCATGTGAATCCATGCCAGACCCATGCTGGAGAACAACAGTTACAGGTAAGTAACTTGTTCCTTTTGCTCTGTGAGCTATTCTACGGCTTTCGTGAAAAAGTCCTATTTTTGTCAAACGGAGCCTGTGTGCTCTTCTCTGCATCGGCCAACAAGCGAGGATCCGTTTTGCAGAGAGTTTCAGCGCCCCTCAAGGGCAAGGATCATCGAGTTTCATTGAAGCTTCCAGAAAGCCATCGGCCTACTCCACACCCCCCAATCATGGCGGTCGAGAAGCAGGAAGGAAGTTCCATTTTGAAGCTCTGCTCCAGCTGCAGACTGCGCAACGTGTTTGTGGAGGACAAATGCCTCCAATGCCTCTATTGTCTTCACCCAGACCACAAAGAAGGGGATTGTGAGATCTGCTTCGAGTTTCCCCAAGAAACTGGGATAGGCTAGAGAAAAGGTACCGGGTGCCGGAGTCGGCTCCTAGGTGCCTATGGTCTCAACAGTCGCTGGACTCAGTGGTGTCGGCAGCTGCGAGGAAGAGATAGTGTAATTCCTAGTCATTGTCCTCAGTACCCCCAGACAGCGAGGGGGGAACAAGTTCGACGCCATGGGGAGAAAGGTCATCTACTCTGCGGCATTGCGATCCTAGCCAGGTACGACAAGGAACTGTGGTACAAACGGACCCTGATTCTGGAGTTCTTGCCTGACAACCAGCAAGTGGAAGCGATCTCACTGCTCCAGGAGGAGGGGGGGGGGGGGAGTGGCTTTGGACCATGCCATCAGAGTGGCCTTGGACATCGCCGAAACAGGTTTCCTGCAGATGGGGAACAGTGTCTGCCTTTGTCGTTGTGGCTGGCCGAAGGCCACCAATTTCCATCAGGAGGTCTAATCGAGGGTACTGGACATGCTCTTCGGGGATAACCTCTTCTGGAAGGCCGTTGACGAGTCCTTGCAGGCCATCTCGACAGATACGGAGACTGCTCGTGCCCTGGGTACTCCGATAGCACTGCTCTTACTTTTGCGCCTCCGTAGCAAAGTCGGGCAGATCGATCAAAGGTTTTGGTGGAGGCTCCTCATTCTACCGTCAGCCCTCCGGGTCCACGACCCAGGAGGCCTACAGAGGCTGTTCCAAGGCTTTCCGTGGAGGTGGTCATCGCTGTTGTCGCCCCCAAAGCGGAATACAGGCGCTGAAGAGGGACTGAACCGGCCAGAACGTTGGGCCCCCACCCATGCACCCCGTTGGGAGGGCGGCTGACTGGATTCATCAGCGAGTGGGAAAAGATCTTCACCGATAGATGGGCGCTGGACGCTCTCGCCCACGGACATACCCTGGAGTTTCAGCAAAAGTGTCCGTGGATCCTTCCGGTGACCCAGCAGGAGCTGCACATCCCTCCGCTCCTGCAGGAGTTACGGCCATGCTAGGAAAGGGGGCGATAGAAGTAGTCCCAAGAGAACTTGGGGCTCCGGAGTCTACTCCAGATACTTCTTAGTCAAAAAGAAGACCGGGGGCTGGAGGCCCATTCTAGACATGCAGCGTCTCAACAAGTAAAGTTCCAGAAATTCAGGATGGTCACGTTGTACGTGCTCGGCCAACTGGAGGAAGGAGTCTTCATGACGTCGCTGGATCTGGAGGACGCCTACTTCCACATGCCAATTCACAGGAAGCATTGAAAGATCCTACGCTTAGTGGTGCAGGGAAGGCACTACCAATTCAAGGCCCTCCCTTTCAGCCTAAAGTCTGCTCCCAGGGTGTTCACGAAGGGCCTGCACCAGAGGCGGCCCATCTATGTCTACAAGGGATACACGTGTACCCGTACCTCGATGACTGGGTCATCCGGGCCAGATCAAGGGAGGTGGTCGTCGAACACACAGACGAACATCCGGCTGCTGACGGCTCTGTGATTCTCTCAATTGTCCAAAATACTGCTTGATACCATTGCAGAACGCACTGTTCCTCGGAGCCAGGCTCAACACGTTCTCCTGCCTAGCGGCACCCTCTGAGGTGAGGATAGCGTCCCTGCTGGGCAAGGTGCAACGGCTGTTGTCACTGAAGTTCGCAACAGTGCGGACAATCAAGTCGCTGCACAACATGTCGTCGTGCATCTTCCTTATCAGACTATTCAGGTTGCGGATGCAGCCTCTTCAGGAGTTCCTGGACGCCTGCTGGATACAAGTGCCCGGAAGCTTTGTGGACAAGATCCCTCTCGACGAGGAGTTCTGTCGGGCAGTGAGGTGGTGGGGTGTACACTCAACATCTTCCGGGGCACAGGATTTTAAACCCTCCCTGCCCCCCATACCAGGAGACAGTCACCACAGACGCTTCCCTGGAGGGCTGGGGAACGCACACTCGACGTCTGCACACCAGAGGCCTGTGGCTGCCGGAGGAGAACGATCTCCACATCAATGTCCTGGAGCTGCAGGCAGTGTTCTGGGCCCTCTAGTCTTTCCTTCCGTCCCTGAAGGGCAAGGTGGTGAGGATCTTCACGGACAACACCACCACAATGTTCTACATCAGGAAGCAGGGGGCACCTGATCCCCAGCGCTCGCCAAAGAGGAGCAGAACTTGTGGCATTGTGCCGCCCGACAAGAGATGTTCCTCTTACCCTTTCACCTGACAGGAGTCAAGAACACCATTGCTGACTCCCTCAGCAAGGAGTTGCGCTCCTCCCACGAGTGGGACTTCGGCAGGACCAGGTGGACCGCATCTTCACCAAGTGGGGCAGGCCCCAGATTGATCTGTTTACGACGGATGGCGAACTCCAAATGCCAGAAGTTTGTCAGCAGGTTCCACCAGCCGAGGAGCATGGAGGGGGCATTCTTTCCCGTTGAATGGCCTGTTACTGTATGCGTTCTCCCCCCCTATCCCCCCGGAAGCCTCACCCCCGTTGCCTCTCCTGCTGCAAGTCCTCAATCAACTCAGTGTCGATGCAGGATGATACTCGTCGCCCCAGCGTGGCCGAGACAAATTTTGTACCCGGACCTTCTCGGCCTGTCAGCGTCTCCCCCGATCAAGATGCTGGTGGTCGCAAATCTGCTCACCAGAGAAGGAGGCGCAATCCTGGATTGTGACCCAGGATCGCTGAACCTGAGGTCTTGGATCTTACAGCCCTAGAGTTTGGAGGATACGAGTTGCCGTCGGACTGCAGGGAGCGTCATCGACTGTTAATTACTATGATCACAATTGGAAGCATTTCGCTATGTGGTACCTGTTGTAGAATTTCACCCCTCTGAGGGTCACGGCCCTGCAGATTCTTCCATGCTTGTTGTCCTTGGCCTAGGCTTGCCACACACCTCTATAAAGGTGCATCTGGCGGTTATCTCCAGCTACACCTGGTCTCCAGGAAGGTCTTCTCTTTGGTCCAACTGTCTCGTCAAGGAGTTCCTGAAAGGACTGTTCCAATCTTTCCGCTGGTGAAGGCTCCTGCCCCGGCGTGGGAACTCAACTTGGTGCTGACGAGTCTCATGGGGGCCCCCATCGAGCTTATGCATCACGCCCCTCTCAAGTTCCTCTAGTGGAAAACGGCTTTTCTTGTGGCTGTCGCCTTTGCCAGGAGAGTGGGTGAGATCCAGGCCCTGTCCTGCAAACAGCCATATCTGACTTTTCACGAGTCAGGTGGTGCTGCAGATGCACCCCTGCTTCATGCCAAAGGTTCCATCGGAATTCCACCTCAACAAGCCTTTGGTGTTAGTTTTTCTTCCGAAGCCTTCGTCACTGGCTGAAATGGCCTTGCACTCGCTGGACGTTGCTCGTGCTCTGAAGTTCTACGTGGCTTGCATGAAGAGTTTTCGGAGGACGTCTCAACTATTTGTGAACTTTGGTCCTGTAAACCATGGGAAGGCCTTGTCCAAGGTTTCCATCTCCAGGTGGCTCTCTGGCTGTATCGCACACTGCCATCGGTTGGCCAAACGGCCGTGCGAGAGCCCATTCCACCAGAGCGATTGCTGCAACGACAGCCTTTCTGGCTGGTGTGTCCCTGCTGGACATCTGCAGGACTGCTACGTGGAGGTCTATGCACACCTTCATGAGATTCTACTACGTCGACAGGTATTCCAGAGTCATCCAGAGTTGGCCAAGCAGTGCTACGCAACCTGTTTGCTGGAGGTGAGTCTGTTCCATGGGTACGAATTTTGCTTCTGTTGAGCCTTGCCACCTCCTGTGGTTTTGTAAAGTGGTACTGTTATGCATTATTTATTCATGCGCTTGTGAATCCATGCCAGACCCTGAATGGTGCCTGCCGTCAACAAAGTATGTTAAGTGCCCACTGCACCATGAATATTCCGCAAATGTGAGCTCCCAACTGTGCTGCTGCATGTCTAAAAGTGGTGTGTAGAGGACCATGGGGGAATGTGTTTCTGCTGCACATTAATGTATTTATTTCTAATTGTTTTACTTGCATTGACATTCTCTTCTCATTTTGAGGTGAAATGAAATTGTATGAATATGCCTGTTGACTTTTCCCTCCCGTATATATTTGGTGCTGTATTGGTGGGCAGGTGGTGCCTGTTGGTGGGGTGGATGTTTCCTGTGATGTCCCATTCACAGAAATAGCTTCAAATCTCACTTGTGAGCTCTTGTACTTGATGCAGCACGTGTTGGCATCAGCCTTTGCACTCTTCTATTGTTCCTCTGCTTAGCTTTCCCCTCCGGGTCTTTTGGGTACAACTCTTGCTGACCTCTGGCTCCCATGCCAAACATGGTTTCCTTCTGCATTTCACAAAGCTCAGCATTTTCAATATTCCTTTTTACTATTTTATTTCTCTTCCATTTCTCTAACTTTGCTGGGATCAGACCGCTTATTTTATGGCTATACCTCAAACTCAGTTTACGGTTCCAGTACTCTAGTTTGAATTGGAGTGAAGTTGCTTGTAGGTGATACTTTTAAAGTAAGACAGTCACGTCAATCTCTTAATTTCACTGTGTTCCAGAATACATTGTGTAGACAGTGTTGTACCCCTCAAGAATGCTACACATCTTACTCTTGGCTGGGTATCCCCATAGGAGGGTTGTTTGATTTTTGAAGGAGTGGTGAGTGAGCTTTGTCTTAGCATCAGTGTTTGCACTATGATCATACCATCTTTTGCCATTGCACTGTATTTAGATTTTGTGAAAAGTAAGGTGGATATGACCATAGGGGCAAGGGTTCTTGCATGCCACATAGATTGCAGAGCGTAGAAGGGGTGAACTTTGCCATGAACCCGAGAGAATTGTGAGGTAGGTCAAGGTTGGTTTAAATATATTGAGGGGTGTAAGAGGTGAAGTAACGCATTAGGGGCTCTTAAAGGAAAGCGGGTATTAGGAACATTGATGGAGATTATGGCAAACGGGGGTACATTACATGGTTGTAAACCAAGATGCGTAGAAAGGTGTGGAGTTAAGTGTTGGAGGTGGTTTGAGGAGAGACACAGGGTACCATTTGAAGGGAAGGTGGGGTATGGTGAGTTTTAAGGTGGATCAAGTTTACGGTAAAGGGGTTGGACATCTGCATGATGAGATTGAGTTACTTTCCAGTGGGATTATTTGCAATTTGGGGATACAACACCCCATGGTGTGCTTCCTTGGGATGTCAGTGTATCTGACTGTATTTTGCTTTTATGATGAGCTCCCAGTTAAATTTATTTTGAAATCTGGTGCACCTTGGCCTTAAAGTGGCAAGCAGTCAGGGTATTTGTGGCATGGCTTACTGAGCTGGGGACGATGGTAAACACTCTGATCCCGTGCAGTGGGTTACTGTCTTAACGCGCTCCTGTCTGCTCTCTGCTGGGTCTCACAAACTCCTGTCCCTTTCCAGGCTGGATTGATGTCAGCTGGGATGCTGGTGGCTCAAACTCTTACCGTATGGGCGCAGAAGGAAAATTTGACCTCAAACTTGCCCCAGGGTACGACCCTGATTCGGCGGCATCACCCAAACCTGTCTCATCCACTGTTTCAGGCACGACGCAGTCATGGAGCAGCTTGGTGAAAAACAATTGTGTGGACAAGACCACTGCCGCCGGCTCCTCCAGCCGCAAGGGCAGCAGCAGCTCGGTATGCAGCGTGGCCAGCAGCAGCGACATCAGCCTGAGCTCATCCAAAATGGAGCGGCGAGCCGAGAGCGTCCTGGAACAGAGCATAGTTCCAGGCGCCAACATCCACGAGTCCATTGTGGTCTTATCTGCCACAGATGTTATCCCCGAGGTTGGTGGCTCATCCACCGCTAGCACTAGCACTTTAACAGCTGACAACAACGAGAATGCAGAGAGGAAACTGGGGCCCGATGGAGTAATACGCAACCCAGGGGAATCGAGCGCCATCTCCATGGGCATTGTGAGTGTCAGCTCTCCTGACGTCAGCTCTGTGTCCGAGCTCACTAACAAGGAGGCAACCTCACAACGGCCTCTGGGTTCCTCTGCCAGCAATAGACTGTCTGTCAGCTCACTGTTGGCAGCTGGAGCGCCCATGAGCTCCAGTGCCAGTGTGCCCAATCTGTCCTCACGAGAGACCTCCAGTTTGGAGTCTTTCGTTCGCCGAGTTGCCAACATTGCACGGACCAATGCCACCAACAACATGAACTTGAGCCGCAGCAGCAGTGATAACAACACCAATACACTGGGAAGAAACGTCCTGAGCACTGCAAGTAAGAAACACAATTTTATTTTCAACATTTTGTATTCAATGTAATGTCTTTTTAGAGAACAAAATACCTTGCCTTATAATGATCAAAGTAAAGTGAATGGGGAGTTTGTTTCAACTTTTTTTCATTTCCATCCGAAACTGAGTTTTATTGTCATGTTAATCTTCTTACGTGTTTGTGTCATAACTTCATTTTTGTGTCCTTAATACTGTCTTTGATGAGCTTTGTGTCCTTCCAAGGTAAAATGGCTTATTATGGTATCACCTTGATTTGTGCACCAAATAGGTGGAATGCAAGTGATTCATAGGAACTTAAGCTGGCAGACTGAGAGCTTTGGGAGGCTGGTAACCCTATCTCTCTGGGCTTGCAAGGCTGGTTGTGCTGCCTGAAGCAGCGCATTCAAGTGGAGCAGACATTTAGCAGTAGGCTATTGTTAGGATGACTTGTCTTAGTCACTGTTTCCAGTTCCAAGGTACTTACATCTCAGTTGGTTGTTTCCTTATGATTATAGCAGCCTCTCTAGGGGATGGGAAGGCAGAGCAGCCCATCCCTAACTCCCAGCAGGTGAGAACAAAGGTCACAAGGTACAGAAAACACAGGTCACAAGGTACAGAAAACACTTTAATAAATTTTCAATAATACATTGGCCAAACAATATATTCCTAGATAGCTAATCTGTATAAAGATAACGCAAAGTTGACCCCAGTCTCTATGAAGATGGATTTCTCCAGCGTGGGGTCTGATATGGATTGACATGCTCATGAATATTCCCAGTCAGGCTGGGAATCCTTGGTAAAAAAAAACACTTTCACTTTGAAACTGTATTTCAAATGGATTGTGTCCTCCCATGTATTCCTCATCTTATGATGATTATCCTTCCAGCGTCAGCTGCTTTGGAATTCTTTTTTGACAGGGGGCGCTGTGTGCCGTCTCGTCGAGTTGATGTCCCTCAAGGGCCTGTGTTAGACTGTTGACATCGTCAATATAAGTAGCGCACGCAGTGCCCATTGGCTTCAGTTTCGTTTTTCCGAGCTAACGCTTCGAAGAATTATAGCGTGTTTTGGTTCTTCACTGAACTTAGTAAGCTATTTTCAATCAACAAAAATGTCTTCCCTGTCGGCTCAATCAACACCTAGGGCTGGCTTCAAGAAGTGCCAAGACTGTATATCGAAGATGTCGATCACCGACCCCTACCGCATATGTCTGTGGTGTCTTGGTACCGGCCACCGTACCTCCGACTGTAAATCCTGTCAGACGATGACCGAAAAGGATCTGAGGTAGTGTAGAGGTAAATTGGCGGTTGGGAGTTTGCCTTTGAAGTAAAAAAGGAAGTACCATAAGTCGAGAGATTCTCTTTGACGGAAAAGATCTCGATTGAGAAGTCGATTGTGCCATTATTCGTCTTCGAAGAAGAAGGTCTAGAAGCGGCAACATATAGATCACCTTCAACCTCTAGTCATTCCTCGTCAGAGGTAATCAAATGTCTAATTCGGACCCCCCAGCAAAATGGGATGCGTTTCGTAAAGAAATGCTTATCTTTGTGAATGCAGCCCAACCCCCTTGAAGGACAAGTAGAAAGCCCATGCCCCCGTCGATTTGCATAAAGACAACAAAGTGAAGTCGAAGACGAAATCTTCAAAACCGAGCCATAAGCCAGTACAGCATCGAGGAAAATCTTGTTCCGACGAGAAATCGTCAATGGCTTCGACAAGTCAGGAAATCCAGTCCATCAAGGGTTCCTTCGAAAAAGCATAAAGTAGACAACGTCGACGCCAGTGTCGAAGTTGACTTTGAAGTTGTTGTCGACGATTACTTCGAAGCTGTGGAAGCCAACAGTAACCCAGGAAATGGTTTTCAAACCATTGCCAAAGAAAGACATGGTTAAGTCTTTAACCTCCATCTATGAAGATAATGAACCTTCAGATGATAACACACCACCATTTGGGTTACAATATGGCACCCCTAATGTACCAGATGAATTCATCTCAGAAGAGTCTAGGTTAAAAGACTTGTATGATGACCTTCAGTCAGCCAGTGGTTTGTATATAATTTTCTGAGGCTTGTGGAATCTGCTTAGATCACATGCTGTGCATAGGCCGACATCTAGTGGAAGCTGCGGAGTATTACAGTTTGTTTTTCGAAAGTCGAAAATGGGCGTCGACACAGGCGTGCCAGTAATACTATCCCTAGTGTGACGTCCACTGTACCCAAGATCCCTCACGCGTGTAGGATCCTCAGATTGTTTTTTTCCGCCATACTGGTCGGAAGCATCTTGCGGAGTTCCCTGGCCTTAGCCATACTTTTGCTGTTATTATAATTTTAATTCTTATTCATTCCCTTCCCCACCCCAACGTCGACCCTCAACCTCGACGACGGCTGGAGAAGTCATCGACCGTCGACTGCTGCACGACGGATCTGGGCCTCGGTAGGCCGCTGGCCTCGGCCCGGGCCTAGTAGGCCGCTGGCCTCGGCCCTTACAAGTAGGGAGAGTGGGGGGTGGTACATACTCTTCACTCTTGATATATAGTTACATTTATATATATTCCTACACTTAGCAGCCCGCTGCCTTAAGGTGCGTATGGAGGGTACCCCTTTTCAATTCTGCCCCAAGTGCAATCGCAAATACCCTTGGGTCGACAGGCACGCCACGTGCAATCTCTGCTTGCCGAGGGATCACCCCGAAGCGAACTGCAGAGCGTGTAGTAGGTTTAAACCTAAGACACTTAAGGACCGTTCGACAAAGCGTTGGGCCCACCACGCCAGGCAGGAGGCCATGGCAGCGGAGGGCGCCTTCAGCGATGGCAGCGACGCCGTACTTTCGGACGGCGAGGGCATTACGGCGTCGAAAGACAGCCGACGAGCGCAGGTCCCCGACCTCGGAAGGTCGTCCGGCAAGGCGGCTATGGGGAAGACCCCCGGCGACGCAAGCGCTACACACCTAACACACACTAAACACACTAAGACCAACCGGACCTCGACGACGTCGACTTCCCGGAAAGAGGCACAAAAAGAACGGTCCGACTCGGTGTCCTCTGGGCGCTCTCGATCGAGATCGCCTCACGACGCAAGGCAATCATCCACTCTTGCCAAGAGTGCCTCGCTACACACACTAACGGAAGTTCGATCGTCGGGAGACGAAGACGACTTCCACCCCCAGGCCGCGCTCCAAGATACCGAGACCGCGGTTAACATCAGTGAGGCCCCACGCCCGAAGCACACAGATACCTCTCCAGACCCTCGACGCCAGGCGTCGAAAGTCTCTGGGGCCCCCAAGGGACAGGGAAAACATTTTTCCACGCACGGAGAAGGGGGGAAACAGCGGAAAGCACAGCCTTCCACCCCTGTAAAGCCTAAGCAGACAAGCAAACACAAGTCTACCCTTGAAAATAAATCACCTGCTAAAGTAATACCCTGTTCCAGGGAATGGTCCAGTGAAGACATAGACAGGGTTATGTCTAGGATGTCTTCCTTGGCTGATTTTTATGATAAGAACCCAGAACACTTTCTTTCATATAACCCTCAAGGGGCCACACCCTCAGGCTCCTCCGATCCTATCCCGCTAAGTAAAGAGCCCCGGGTCGAAAGACCTGAACCCTTCAAGGTTCAGCCTTACTCCACTCCATATTCTACTCCACTCCCCAGTTATCAGGGACAAGTTTTCCCTGAAGAGGACCAGGAGTTTGCATTTATGGAAGAACAAACCGGGACAGATTACTATGCAGAGGATGAGGACCTGGAGGAGGGAGAAGATGAGCAGGAAATTTACAGAGTAGATTCCCCAGTACAAAGCGAAGCCCCAGTTACTGACTCTCCAGTTGATAACCAGCCCCTCCTTAACGAGGTTCTCGCTCGAGCAGCGGAACACTTCCACATCGACACCCACGGTGTACAGGAGGAAAGGGACTTCGCGGAGGAGTTTGTAGGAGAGAGAAGACCGGTC
The DNA here is from genome assembly GCF_040938575.1 of Ambystoma mexicanum. NCBI lineage: Eukaryota > Metazoa > Chordata > Amphibia > Caudata > Ambystomatidae > Ambystoma > Ambystoma mexicanum. The sequence continues at coordinate 39,822,305 of NC_090940.1, forward strand.
GCTCAGACCATCCCTATCCTCAAATCCATCCAACGAAGAATAGATCCTTCCCTGGTGAATCCTAACCTCACCAGAGCTGTCAACCCCAGAATTGAAAAGATTTTCCGGGCAGCCCAGTCTGACCCTCTGTATATAAAGGGACATCTTAAACCAGATTCCCTAGTGGTGACCAACACTAGAAAGAGGGCTGGCACGCCCTTATCTTCATCAGAAGCTCCTCCCGACAAGGAGAGCAAAAAACTTTACGGGTTTGGCAGAAAGGTAGCCTCAACGTCCGCCTACCAAGCAAGGATTGCGAATTCCACCACCCTGTTGGCTAGTTACAATTGCCATCAATGGGAAGAAGTCGCGGCGCTCATTGCCTCTGCTCCAGAACCGTTAAAGGGCCAGCTGGCTCGGATCTCGGCAGAGGGGAGAGCCGTGTCTGGTTGCATTTTAAAAGCAACTTTCGACGCCGCTGACAACGCAGGGAGATTGATAGCAGAAGGTACTGTTATCAAGAGACATGCGTGGTTACGGCAGTCGGGATTCAAGACAGAAACCCAGGCTTCTTTAATAGACAAGCCAGTGGAACCCGACCTATTGTTTGGGAAAGCGGTCGAAGACGCACTTAAAAATGCCAAAGATGAATATGAGACTCTCAAATCCCTTGGCCAGCTTACCAACAAACCCCCTAACCAGAGGGGGAACAATAATTTTCGTCGCCCACGCGGCCAAAATTCACAAAGAGGCAACTATGCCCAGGGACAAGGTACACAATGGAATAACAACCAGCAGTCTACCCAGAGTTACGGCAGGGGTAACAAGAGAGGTCGTGGAAGAGGCAGAGGCAGCCCCAACAAGGGCGGGGGCACGCCTCCACCAAAACAGTGACGCTCAGTTCAGGGTCCCTTGCCACGCAACCCCAGTAGGGGGACGCATTTCCACCTTCACCCAGGCTTGGGAAGGGATCACCTCAGACAGATGGGTGCTGTCAACAGTATCCGCAGGATATTGTATAGAACTACTGCAGCGTCCCCGGAATCATCCTCCACGACAAAGAGTGCACTCCCTAGAGCATCAAAGGATCCTTCTCGAGGAGATCGCCATTCTGCTAGAAAAGGACGCGATAGAACTCGTCCCAGGACACCAGGTAAACAAGGGTATCTATTCAACTTACTTCCTTGTGCCAAAGAAAGATTTGACAATGCGCCCAGTATTGGACTTACGGCCTGCCAACAAATATGTCAAGCCCCAAAAATTCCGTATGACCACGCTACAAGAGGTAATCCCCCTCCTAAAAAAGGGGGATTACATGGCAACCTTGGATATGAAAGATGCTTATTTTCATATTTCCATGCTCCCAGCGCACAAAAAGTACTTGCGCTTCAAGGTGGACAGTCGCCACTACCAATTCAAGGTACTGCCCTTCGGGATAGCTTCAGCACCAAGGGTATTCACCAAGGTACTGGCGGTGGCGGCTGCACACCTACGCAGGGAAGCAATCCCGGTGTACCCTTATCTGGACGACTGGCTCATAACGGGGGAAACCCCAGGAATTTGCAGGTCAAACATTCAGAGGACTATCGACCTCCTCCACGAATTAGGCTTCTCCATCAACGAGAAAAAGTCAAGTCTGGTGCCAAGCACCTCAAAACAGTTTCTAGGAGCTATCCTAGATACTCAGAAAGGATTGACCTTCCCTTCGGAAGAGAGAATTCGGAATATACTTCTGCAAATTCCGCATTATCAGTCAGGTCAACAGATAACAGTACGCAAAGCTATGCGGTTACTGGGCATGATGGCGTCATGCATTTACCTGGTCCCCCACGCGCGTCTGCGCATGCGTCCCATGCAGGAATGGTTGGCGAAACAGTGGTCTCAGGCAAGTGGTCATTGGGACGATCTAGTGGTCGTTTCGCCAACACTCGTACAGAGCCTACACTGGTGGACAAGAGAGAATCTCGCAAAGGGGAAACCCTTTTACGATCCCGAAGTACAAGCCGTGGTGACTACAGATGCATGCCTGACTGGGTGGGGAGCTCACCATCTCCACCACACAGCTCAGGGTCTCTGGTCTCACTCAGTAGCCAAGAACCACATCAATCTGCTAGAGCTTCTGGCAGTATTCCGAGCGCTAAGGGCGTTCGAGCCCCATCTACTGAACTTGTCGGTGCAGATCAGGACGGACAGCACGACAGCCATGTTCTATCTGAACAAGCAAGGGGGGACTCGTTCGCCAAATCTGTCCAAGCTTGCCCAGAAAATATGGATATGGGCACTCAGACGGAACATCTTCCTGTCATCGCAACATGTTCCAGGGGAGCTCAATTCCCTAGCGGATGCTCTAAGCAGAAACTCCCTCCCAGAAGAACACGAATGGGTCCTTCACAGAGACGTAGTAGAAGATCTCTTCTCTCAGTGGGGTTTCCCCACTATAGACCTATTCGCCACAAGCGAAAACAAACAATGCCCAGGATTTGCATCCAGGTTCCCCCAGCCGGACTCCCAAGGGAATGCCCTGTGGATGAACTGGTCAGGGATGTTTGCATACGCTTTTCCACCAACTCCTCTCATCAGGAAGGTGGTGTACAAGATGAACAAGGAATCTATGACGCTCATCCTAGTTGCTCCCATGTGGGCGAGACAACCATGGTTTCCACACCTACGCAGGATGGCGGTGTGCGAACCCATCAGACTCCCAGCCTGGTACAACCTACTGTCCCAGCAACAGGGTCAAACAGTGCATCAGGAACCCAACTCTATGAACCTAGCAGCATGGCTCCTGAAGTCATAGAGTTTGGACATCTCAAATTACCACAGAGGTGTATGGACATTCTAAAGGAGTCCAGGAAACCAAATACAAGGCACTGTTACTTTGATAAGTGGAAAAGATTCGTTATCTGGTGCCAGAATAAACAAATCAACCCGGTTGATTGCACTCCTTCCAACGTTGTGACATACATGCTCCACCTGCTGGATGCAGGGTTGGTTTTTAACTCGCTGAAAGTACACCTGGCAGCCCTCTCGGCTTACACCACATCCCATAACAAGGTCTCGTGGTGGAAAGTACCAGTGGTTAAAGCCTTCATGGAAGGAGTAAAGAGACTTCACCCTCCTATTTCGAACCCACCGCCAGGATGGGACCTCAACGTGGTGCTAGCTAAGCTCATGGGACCCCCATTCGAACCCATGCATAAAAGTAGTCTCAAACACCTGACTTATAAAACGGCCTTCTTAGTAGCCATTACCTCCATAAGAAGGGTCAGTGAAATTCAGGCTCTGTCAGTGCAGGATCCTTTCTTTACTATCCACAAGGACAAACTGGTTTTACGCACACACCCTAGGTTCTCACCTAAATTCATATCCAAGTTCCATGTAAACCAGTCCATCGAGCTTCCGGCTTTCTTCCAGAACCCGCAAAGCTCGGCTGAGGTGAAACTACACACCCTAGATGTGCGTAGGGCGGTCCTATACTATGTAAATAAAACCAGACCGCTAAGGAAAACAGATCAACTGTTTGTCTCCGTAGCTACAGGCAGAGAGGGGGATCGCGTCTCTAAGGGCGCTATCTCGAAGTGGATTATCAACTGTATACAGCTGTGTTACTCTCTTTCTGACAAGACTCTGCCTTTTACGCCAAGGGCCCACTCTACTAGAGGCATTGGTGCCACTCTGGCTTTCATTGCAAATGTTCCCCTCGACACCATTTGCAAAGCGGCTACTTGGAGCTCTATTCACACTTTTACTCAGCATTACTGCATTGACACTCATTCCAAGACAGATACACAAGTGGGACAAGCGGTTCTAAGACACCTGTTTGCTCATGACCCTTCTCACATCCCACCTCCTTCTTCTGGTACTGCTCGCTAATCTATGCACAGCATGTGATCTAAGCAGATTCCACAAGCCTCAGAAGGGATACATTACTCACCGTAATCGTATTTCTGATGCTTGTATCTGCTTAGATTCACATGCGACCCACCCTTCCTCCCCTCCGAGAGAAGGCGCATGATTGCTTGTAGTCTTACCTTTTCTGTCTATCTGCTTGGATTATCTGTACTCACGCTACTCCTCATGCTTCCTCATGTCAGAAAAAATACAATCTGAGGATCCTACACGCGTGAGGGATCTTGGGTACAGTGGACGTCACACTAGGGATAGTATTACTGGCACGCCTGTGTCGACGCCCATTTTCGACTTTCGAAAAACAAACTGTAATACTCCGCAGCTTCCACTAGATGTCGGCCTATGCACAGCATGTGAATCTAAGCAGATACAAGCATCAGAAATACGATTACGGTGAGTAATGTATCCCATATACAGGGTTGTACCCCCACCCATGGGTGCCATAAGGGTATCCCAATGGTCTCTGTTCACCACAACCAAAAAGAGGAAGAACTGCCCTGCCGGAAAACAACACAGAACACACATAAGGGAGTACAGGATAAGGACAATGGAGGCCCTGTCCCTCCAGTGTTTGGGAGAATTGTCATTTCCGTTATAATGTCCTCCCACCCACCTTAGAGACCCCCAACTCTTTTGCTGGACTTAGGACTTTTTAATTTTAACTCCTGGGGGAGTGGGACCTTTTTCTCACTCATGTTTTTCCCTGATTAGGATTTTGTGTTTTCACTGTTCTGGAGTCTGACAAACTCCATAGGCATCTGCTTTTTGTATAGTGACACGCAGCACCCTCAGTGCAGTGTCACTGAGAAGTCCTTTGGATTTCTCTTAAGGTTTAAATACCTTTTCTTGGGTCAACTACTGTTCCCAAGAATAGTAAGGTGAAATTGATTTTACTTACCTTTTTCCTTTTGTAGGTCAAGCACACACCATCTTATGTGGCGTGCTGGGGGGGGGGGGTGGAGTTAACAAGTAGCCCCTTATCCTACTTTCTCATACAAAAATGTGTTACCCTCACTACTTTAAATGGCTGGTGGCAGTGGTTTAATTTTTAATACCAGTGTGCCTTTTTACCCATGGTTGTCCATTTAGTCAAAATGGACAGTCTTCTTTTTATTTTTATTTTTTTTTCCCATTTTGTTTGTTGGGTCTTTCTTGGCTTTTACTCGGTGCGTTGAGACAGATTTGAGCCTTTGTGTGTTTTGCCTTTGGCAGGCTTGAGCCCTGAAGCCCTCCCCTGGCTCCAGTGTGTCTGGTAGGACAGGATGTGAGGGAGGGTCCTGAAACTTCTGTCCTTTGTCTCTTGGTGTGCCTGATCGAAAACGGTCCTGATTGGCCTGCTGTGTGATTGACAGCCTAGGCTGTAAATGAATGGGAAACTTGCTTAAGGGTTTTAGGACTAGAGGCAGAGTGGACCACCGGAAGAAACCTCTGAAGAAGAAATCATGAAGAGAATCCTGCTGCAACTTCCTGGACCTTGAATTGCCCGGTGAAGCCCTTCTGCTGTGCCGGCCGCGTTTTTCGTTTTGACCGAGAAGCTCCGGATGGAACAACTTCTCTTCTTGGGCTGGTGGGACCAACAAGCACGTGACAAACTCCACTTTGGCATAATCCCTGACTTGTTGTGCCTCTCCAGTCTTGCAGAAGCCCAATGTCAGGGGTAGAGCATCCATAACCGAGCGCAACGTTGTCTGTGGAACTAATCCTGCCAAAAGCTCCAGGAGCTTCCTAAGGACAATCCAGAAGCAGGAAATCCCAATCCAGAGTCCCCTCACCAGAGTCCAGGACCGAGGGAGCAAGGAAAGTCAAACCGGAGATATTTGTTCTGCATCAGTGCTGTTTGCAAGATACTGAAACTGCAGAAGTGCCACTGAATCGAAGAGAGCCTGTAGCTGCCGAAGTTCTTCCCGAGTACTGCTGCAGGAGCCCTCTGGATGTCCTCCCTTTTTGTCCCCACGACTGAGGCTCTGGAACCAGGGTCTGCTTGACTGTAGATAGACTGAATCCAGCTGGACCACTTTTCTTCTAACCAGAGGTACTTTTTGGCGTTGGTTGTACTTGACTTCTCCAGCATGGGGTCTGGCATGGATTCACATGCTCATGAATATTCCCCATCGTCAGGCTGGGAATCCTTGGTAAAAAAAAAATCTGTATATTTCGTTTCTGAACTGTCTTTCTCCTAACAACCAATCACTGGTCTCTCGGTCATACTGCCCCCAGCCAATGACTGCCCTCTACCCTAAGACCCTCCTCAGGCAGCCATCTTCAGATTTTTACTGCATGTTCAAGTGTTGGGAGTCTTCGTGCTTAGCTCTCGAGCTTTTACTGCGTATTGCGTTTTTTAAAAGAGTTTATTCTTATTTTTTCGGTCAAATCGAGCCTCAAGCTCCACCGATTCTTCTTCTGATTAACGGGGACCCGTTTTGGAAATCTCTATGCCCCTCAAGAGCGCTTTTCCGTCGAATTTCACTTCCTGGAGGATTCCGGAAGATCTTTGAGGTCTACCCCGCGTGGACATGGCCGAACACAAAGGAGACTCGACACCTGTTGGATCGAAGCTCTTTAGGATCTGGCCAGGATGTGGACTACAGAACGTCTTCAAGGAGGATGAACATTCCCGGTGCCTCTACTGCCTGCACTCTGACAAGTTGCACGTGGAGGAGGACTGTGCGTTCTGCAAGGAGATGTCTGCCCGTACCATGACTGGCGACGAAAAGCCCAGCGACAGGTGAGCCCAAGAAGAAGTCTGAGCGGTCTTCTAAGACCCTTGAGGGCGCTCTGGCGACGGGGGGCCCAACATAAGGCAAAGCACTGCGAGTCTGCGGGCACCGGGAGGCGCCGTTGGTATGGGCTCCTCGGCTGCCAGGCTGGGCACAGCATCGCTGATACAGTCAACCACGAGCCACCGCTCCAGCTTGATGAAGAGGAAGTCGGAAAACCCGGGTAAGCTTCGGGAGAAGCCCCAGTCGACCCCGATGGAGAAAGCCAAGGGGGAGCGAGGCGGTGACCCTCCCTGCACGGTGAAGGCCTCAGACGCGCCAAGGGTTGTGAAGGCCCAGATTCACCTTGCTAAGGCTTCAAGTGAGGAAGTGGCAGCGTCCCTGGCGGAACCTGCAGATGCTGCCCCGGTGGAGACAACCTCCAAGCCAAGAGTTTCCCTGCCCTTCCAGAGGGAATCTTCTTTTGTGCCCATCGAAAAGACCCCAGTGAAACCCCTGGCCGAGAAGAGGGGGGGGGGTTGCAATAGTTCTACCGGACTCGGATATCTCCTCAGAGGATGAGTTGGCGAGCCTCAAGTCAGTCTTGGACAAGAGATTAGTCGAGGTCAGGTCCTACGGGAAGAGCGACGGGGGAGCCGACGAAGAACGGCAGATCGACAAGGAACCAGAGGACACCATGCTGCTGCCGACGCTCCCATTGCAACTGCTGCAACCACCGACGGACAGGTCGGAGGACATCTTGCTAGCCCTGCACACCCTGTGTTCAGAAAGAACAAGGATGCCTTTGCCTCAGACGGACGATCCAGCGGCGCCTGGACCGTCGGGGAGCCCTCCACTCAAGCGGAGGAGGGTCAATCCACCCCCGCCCTTTCATTCCTCACCTCCATCCCCTCCTCTGAGGGACGAGACGGAGACGACCGGGACGGACGACGGCGGTGACTGAACAGATCTCCCGTCGCCCCCACCCCGGGCTTCTCCCCCCAATGAAATTGGCTCGTTTCATACCATGATCGCTAGGGCCTCAGAGCTTTTTCAGCTATGCCCCGAGGAGCAGAAGGAGGGATTCCTTTATCAGCGACGAGAGGCCAAGAGGAAGACCATGCTCTCGGTTGCCGCTGTTGGACGACATCTGGGACGAAGGGCTGGCCCTCGTGAAGAACCCATCGTCGAGCCCGGTGAAGAAAGACCGGTATGAGAAGAATTACCGGGTCCCAGACTCGGCACCAATGTGCCTCAGAGCTCAGCCGTCTCTAGACTCAGTGGTCTCTGTGGCTGCCAAGAAGAAATCCGCTGGGACGACGGTGTCGACCTCCACTTCTCCGCCGGACGGCAAGGGGAAGAAGCTGGATACCATGGGACGTCGGGTCATTTCGTCGGCGGCGACAACCAATAAGGTGGCCAATGCTCTCGCTATCGTGGCCCGCTACGATAGAGAGCTGTGGTTTAAAATCACCCCCCTCCTGGAATTCCTCCCAGATGACAAGAGGGCAGAGGCCCTTGAAATCTTGCAAGAAGGCAAGATGGTGTCGGACCACGCCATTAGTGGCCACGGACATCGCCGACACCGGCTTCTGCCAACAGCGTTTGCCTTCACCGGCGTGGCTGGCTCAGGGCCACCGACTTCCGTCAAGACGTTCAGACGAGGGTACTGGACATGCCCTTTGACGGGAACAACTTGTTCGGCAAGGCAGTAGACAAGTCACTGCAGGCCATCAAGGCAGACACTGAGAGTGCATGTGCCTTGGGCACGCTCCATCAACGACGGCCCTCCGGAGGCAAGTTAGGTGCCTCCAAAGGATTCGGCGGCAGCTCTTCCTCATACCGTCAGGGGGCCCATTCTTCGTTGCAGGTAGCTTACAGAGGCCGCAACAAGGCTGGCGGACAACGTCGTCGTCGCCAAGGGGCCCAAGGCGGTAAGGCCTCGGCAAAGCAGGACTGAACCGGCTGTGACGTCGGGCCCCACCCAAGCACCCCGGTGGGAGGCCGGCTGGCGAACTTCGTTGGCGCGTGGAAATCAATCTCCACCTACCATTGGGTGCTGGATGCCATAGCCCAAGGGCACACTGTGGAGTTCCAAAAGAAGTGTCCCCGTTTTCCACCCCTGACCATGAAAGAAAACCACATTCCTCAACTACTTCTGGAGGTACGAGCAATGCTAAAGAAGGGCGCGATAGAGCTCGTCCCGAAGAGGCTACGGGTCTCCGGAGTATACTCACGATACTTCCTCGTTCAAAAGAAGACCGGCGGCTGGCGGCCCATCCTAGATCTCCGCCGCCTCAACAAATACATAAAATCCCAGAAATTCTGGATGGTCACCCTTCAGCACGTGCTGGGGCAGCTGGAAGAAGGGGACTTCCTGTCGTTGCTGGACCTGGAGGATGCCTACTTCACATCCCCCTTCACAACGGGCATAGAATGCTTCTGAGCTTTGTGGTCCAAGGACGACACTACCAATTCAAGGCCCTCCCCTTCAGTTGATCCACGTCTACCCCTATCTGGACGATTGGCTCTTCCGAGCAAAGTCAAGGGAACTCGCCGTGGAACCCACAGTGAAGACAGTCAGCCTGCTCACGGAAATGGGGTTCTCGAAAAACTATGTGAAGTCCTGCTTGGAGCCATCGCAGGACGCCCAGTTCCTGGGAGCCAGACTCAACACGGTGGCGCGCCTAACCGCACCGTCGGAGGACAGGATAAAGGACATCCTGGGCAAGGTACAATGGCAGTTGGCCATGAAGGTTGCCAGGCTGAGGTCCATCAAGTCCCTGCTCGGCATGATGTTGTCATGCATCTACCTCGTTCGGCTGTGCAGACTGCGGATGCGGCCGCTGCAGGAGTTCCTCGATGCCTGTTGGATGCAGGCAAAGGGAAGCTTCGAGAACAGGATCACCCTCAACAAGACTTTCCGTCGGGCGCTTCTATGGTGGGGGGTCTAGCTGCGGGCACGGACTTCCAGACCCCGGCGCATCATGAAATGGTGACAACGGACGCCTCCCTGGAGGGATGGGGCGCGCACACTGGAAATCTCCATGCAAGAAGCCTTTTGGCTTCCGGGGAAGTCATTGCACATCAAAGTCCTGGAGCTCCGACCTGTGTTTTGAGCCCTCAAGTCTTTCCTTGTGTCCCTCAAGGGCAAGGTGGTGCTGGTCTTCACTAACAACACCACGACAATGTTCTACATTCATAAGCAGGGGGCACAAGATGCCCTGCTCTCTCCAAGGAAGTGCAGGAACAATGGCCCTGGGCCGTCGCTCAGATGTTCCTGGTACCCTTTCATCTGGCAGGAGTGAAGAACACTGTCGCCGACTCACTCAGCAGGGAGCTGCGCTCTTGCCACGAGGGGTAACTTCGTCAAGATTAAGTGGACCTACTGTTTCGACGATGGGGCAATCCCCAAGTCACGAACACCAAGTGCCGGAGGTTCACCATTGGGTTTCCCCAGCCAGGGAGCATGTGGGATGCGTTCACATTCTCCTGGGACGGCCTGTTTCTCTATGCGTTCCCACTGTTGCCCCTACGACTTATCAGTCAACTCAGACGGTCCCGGTGCAGGATGATTCTCGTCGCACCGGCGTGGCAAAGGCAGATATGGTACATGGACCTTCTGGACTTGTCAGCGTCCCCTCCAGTCAAGCTTCCGGCGGACGCAGATCTTCTTGCCAGGGAAGGAGGCGCGATCCTGCACCATGACACGTCGTCGCTGAACCTGCAGGCCTGGCTCCTGTAGCACTAGAGTTTGGAGGATACGACATCCCGGCGGACTGCAAGGAGGTGCTTGCCAAGGCCAGGGCTTCTTCGACTCTTAAGTGCAACGGACATAAATGGAAGAGGTTCACCGTCTGGTGCCGTGCACAGAAGATAAACCCTCTACGGATTACGGCCCCTCAAGTGCTGCCGTACTTGCTGTTGCTGGCCAAGGCGGAGCTGGCGCACGCCTCTATCAAGATCCATCTGGCGGCTATCTCCCGCTACACCAGAACTCCGGGGCGATCATCACTGTGGTCGCATCGCCTGGTGAAGGAGTTCATGAAAGGACATTTCCGCTCATTTCCGCTGGTGAACGCTCCGGCCCCGGCGTGGGAGCTCTATGTGGTGCTGACTAGGCTCATGGGTCCCGCGTTGGAGCCCCTGCATTCGGCACCTCTTGAAATTCCTGTGATGGAAGACGGCGTTCCTGGTGGCCATCACCTCTGCACGACGAGTTGGAGAGATTCAGGCCCTCTCCTGTAAGCCCCCGTACTTGACTTTCCACGCAACAAGGGTTGTGCTGAGGACGCACCCCTCCTTCATGCCCAAGGTGCCGTCGGACTTCCATCTCAACGAGCCCTTGGTGTTACCGGTGTTCTTCCTGTCGCCTTAGTCGCTTGCTGAGAGAACTTTGCACGTGCTGGATGTGGCTAGAGCGCTGAAGTTCTACGCGAAGCGCACAGTTTTCGGAAGACGTCACAACTGTTGGTGAACTTTGGCCCTGTGAACCAAGGGAAGGCCCTCTCCAAGGCTTTCATTTCCAGGTGGCTTTTTGGCTGCATCGCGCACTGTCACCGGTTGGCAAACTGACCGTTGCCTGGCCGTCCGAGAGCCCATTAGACCAGAGGGATCGCTGCAACTACAGCGTTCCTGTCTAGTGTGCCCCTGCTGGACATCTGCAGGGCTATGTGGAGGTCAACGCACACCTTCACGAGATTCTACTGCGTCGACCGGGATTCCAGGGAGGAGCCTAGAGACGGCCAAGCAGTGCTGCGCAACCTGTTCGCTTGAAGGTGAGCCTGGGGAGGAGGTAAGAGATGCTTAATGTTGAGTTGTGGAAATGCTTAATGTTGAGCCTTGCCACCTCCCGTGGTTGAGCATGTGTGTACTGCTATGTATTCTTGTATTCATGAGCATGTGAATCCATGCCAGACCCCATGCTGGAGAAGGAACAAGTTACTTACCTGTAACTGTTGTTCTGCAGCATGGCTCTGGCATGGATTCACATGCAAACCCTACGGCCTACCCCTCTGCGGCTCTTCTTAGTCCTACTGCCAATTTCCGTGCTAGCAAATCTGAAGATGGCTGTCTGAGTAGGGGCTTAGGTAGAGGGCAGTCATTGGCTTGGGGCAGTATGTCCCAGAGACCAGTGATTGGTTGTTAGGAGAAAGACTGTTCAGAAACGGAACTGATTTTTTTTTCTTTTACCGAGGATTCCCAGCCTGACGACGGGGAATATTTATGAGCATGGGAATCAATGCCAGACCCATGCTGGAGAGCAACAGTTACAGGTAAGTAACTTGTTCCTTCTTGCCTTCATTTGTGCTTTCTCACTTCAGAATTGCACTTGCTTAATTTTGACATAAACTCCCCTTGCACAGGCCTAATAGATTGTGTTCCTTCAGTGATTTTCTTTAACTTACTAACATTGTGAAAGACTGTATCCACGAAGTGCATCAGAACTATAGACTTTGTCCAATTGACTTTGGCTGTCCTGGCTCCCTAAAGGCACCCTTCTGAATCCATTGACTTTGGCATTGCTTGTCCCTCGTAGGTTGTGATTTGTTGAACACTTTTGCTGCTGAGAAAGGCTTACCTAGATGAAATTGGGGGATTCAAACTGTCTTTACTTTATAAGAAAGTATTTTCTAACCTTTCCATTTTCCTTAAAGTTTCCTTCCTGAAAATTGGAGTCTAAAAAAGTATATTGGCGTTATATAAATGCAATACTATCCTTGTTATTGAAGTCAATTCAGGGGGTAAGAGAAATGAATTTGCATATCCAAAGAGTATTCACCAACTCTATTGACTGTTGAAAAGTTATTCCAAAGTTTGCTTGACTGTTACAATTGCCTTTTTACAGAATGCTTAATTAAAACTTGATGTATAAATGAATATATTTATAACTGAAACCTTCAGTGTAAGGGTTACTTGTATTGACCGATTTCACCTGTACAGCTCACATTAACGCCTCTTGAGATAGGCCTGGCTGCTCAGTCACTGTTGGGGAGAATTCTCAGAAATGCTCTAATTCCCTTCTACCTTCGAGACCCCCAGCTCTTTCGCTGGACTTTAGGACTTGTCATTTCTAACCTGGAGAGGGTGAGACCTTTTTCCCACTCATGTATTTTTCTGTGATTTTGGACTCTGTTTCTTTTGGTTGTGGCGTCTGACAAACTCCATAGGCGGCATCTTTACATTGTGACACAAGGCACCTTCAGTGCAGTGACACAGGGAGGTCTCTTAGATTTCCCAAAGGTTTAAGTACCTTCTCTTGGTAAAACTACTGTTTCCAAGAGCAGTGAAGTGAAATTGTCTTTACTTCCATTTTGTAACTTTCTAGACCCAGCACACACAATCTTACCATAGAGTGCTGGAGGGGTTACTTGGTATTGTCCCCTTTGTCTAGTTTCTCATGTAATATTTTTGTTACCCTTTCTACAATGAATGGCTGGTGGCAGTGGTTAACTTTTTATTGCCATTGTGTGTTCCTTTCACAGGCTGCGTTCGCAGCTGCAGTAAGCCACCCCTGGGTGCCCGTTTTGTCAAAATGGCCCCAGTCTTCTTTTTTGCCATTTCTTGTCGGAAAGGTCCTTCTTGAGATTTACTCTGCGCGCCAAACCAGATTTGGTCCCTTTGCTCGTTTTGTTTTTGGCGGGATTCACGGGTGAAGCCCGCCTCTTGCTCCAGTATGTCTGGCAGGGGCAGGAAGTCAGGGAGGCGCCGGAAACTCCCTCTGCTTAGTCTCCTAGGAGACCCAAATGCACTCTGGCGTGATTGGCTGGCTGGCTGACTATCCGGCGAGGACAGCAACCCTGCTCAGGCAGTGGCAGCTAGGCTGAAACGAATGGGAGAAAACTGTTTAAAAGGCAAGTCTCTTGGCTCGGAAGGCAGAGTCGACCACTGGAACGAAAGAACAGAAGACTAGCTGGAAGAGGACGGCTGCTGCAACTACTGGACCGTTGGTTTGTCCGATGGAGCCCTGCTGCAGGTCCGAATCGCCAAGGTCATCTCGACCGAGAAGCCCTTCAAGGACGACTTCTTCCTTTGAGTTGGTGGGACCAATCAACTCGTATTCCACCTGGACACCATTTTCTGAGCTTGGTTGTATTTTCCTCAAAGTTCTGCAGGAAACCGAATAACCAGGGTGAAGGACACCAGGTTGTGTGCTTGAAGACAGCTACCGGAATCGAAGATTTGCCAGTGTGCCAGCTTTGTGACCAGTCCCCCCCCCCCCCCCCCCGACGTCCTCGCTCTTGTCCCCACGATTGAGGCTCAGGAACAGCGTGATCTGCAGGAACTGCCATGAACAGAAGTCTTGAGCTGCATCTTTTTCTTCAAATTAAGGTACTGTGAAAACCCGACCGAGAGAACTTACCTCTCACTGCAAAAGTGTGTGAAACTTTGTCAACTTGCAGGCCTAGTCAGCTTGTGACCCGAAATATGAACCTTTCTTCTGTGAACTACTTCTGAGAACCGTGGCAAAGACTTCGTTTAACTACCAGAACCGTTTTTACCTATACAAGACACTAGTCCATTGACTTTGGCGTATCTATTGCATTGAATCAACTTCTCTGTTGAACTCAAACTATTTGCACTGTTGAAGAGTAACTGTAATATTCGTTTTATTAACTTATTCCTTTTTGCTCCTACTTCAAAGTAGTGTAAATGTTTCAGAACCGGTTAGTGTGAAGTATTGTAGTATATTTTTTTGTGATATTAATTGCCTTCTTTTAGTGAATGTTTTCTAACTGACTGTGTAATAAATTAAGTGTTTTACCAGGAAACCTTGAGTTTAAGTGTCTATCTGAATACTTGTAATTATAGACCTCTTTTTAATACCCTTACAAGCTCACATTCCCTCTTGAGATAAGCCTGTCTGCTCAGCTCTGCTACCAAAAACTGTGTAGTACAGACTTATACCAAAGGTTGGTTTTGCTTAAACCTGTAGTCGTAGTTGTGTGTAGTGGTCCCAGAGGGTACTGCATGCAAACTTTGCCTAACACTAACCATGTGCCCTGTTCTAGACTTGCGCCTAGCGAACAAGTTTGACAAGCCCCAAAGGTTTTTTATGGTGACGTTGCAAGAAGTAATTCTTCTTCGCATGAAGGGGGATTAAATGGCAACATTAAACATGAAAGATGCACTGGAAGATGCATTTCGCAATGCTAACATGGTTCCATGTGTTAAAATCATGGCAACATGGCTGTGGTTACAAAATATCATGGCAAGGCTGTGGTTTTGCCACCGCAATCCATGTAAAGGATGCAGGGGACAAACCTGCAGCCCCCGAACCCATTATACCATTTTTAAGGAGAGCGGGGGATACCCCGCAATCCCCGCTTCCCTTAAATGGTATAATGGGGTACACCTTTACCTGGTCAAACCACAGCATTTTTGCCACAAATTTTTATACAGGTGACATTTTTGCCGCAATTTTCACTGCATCTCGGTAAAATGTTACCCAGAAAGGCAATAAAGTCAAAGTACTAAGGGAAAACTAGTTTTCCAGTACTGACTGCCGGAAGAAGTAGTCTGTTTCCCCATAAAAGTGAGCAAAAGCCCAGTGGAGTCGATCTGAAGGCTTCACTTCACTGTAAAAAGTCAGGACACAGTGAAAAACAAAAGTAAGAAGTTTGGGGGTCCATATAATATGGAGGGAAAGTTGCTAACAGTGCAAACTTTCCTGACACACCTCCACAGGGGTAGAGCTTGGCACTCCTGATGTCCATTCTCGTAAAAATGCAGGATATAGGTTGTTAGGCAAAGTTTGTACGCAGTACCTTCTGGGAAAACTACAATCAACTCTGACTACAAGTATAGGAAACCCAACCTTTGGTATAAGCTTGTACTATACAGTTTCTCCAGCATGGGGTCTGGCATGGATTCACATGCTCATGAATATTCCCCGTCGTCAGGCTGGGAATCCTCGGTAAAGAAAAAACCAGTATCAGTTTCGTTTCTGATCTGTCTTTCGTAGTAATAACCAATCACTGGTCTCTGCGTCATACTGACCACAGCCAATGACTGCCCTCTACCTAAGCACCGCCTCTGGCAGCCATCTTCAGATTTTTACCGCACGTTCATGTGTTGGGATCCTCGTGCTATTGCTCTCGAGCGTTAGTGCTATTTTTTCGCGCTTTTTCACAAAAACTTCGATTCTTTCGGTCAAAAGAGCCTCAAGCTCCACCGATCCTACATCCGATCAACGGGGACCCGTGTCGGATTCATCTGTGCCCCTCAAGGGTGAAGATTTCGTCGAGCTACACTTCGGAGGACTCCAGAAGCTTCTCAGGCCCGGTCTCGGAGATGGCCCAGGAGAAGGGAAGCTCGACGCCCGGAAAGCTGTTCAGGGCCTGCCCTGGATGCCAGCTGCAGAACGTCTTCAAGGAGGACGAACACTCTTTCTGCCTTTACTGCCTTCATGGGGACAAGACGCACGTGGAGAAGGACTGTGCGTTTTGCGGCAACATGTCGGAACGGACCATGAAGGACCGCCATCAACGTCTCGCCAGCTGGCTGGAGGGTAAGAGCCCGTCTGGCGAGAAGAAGAAGAAATCTGAGCGGTCTTCTAAGACCTTTGAGGGCGCCCCGGCGACGGGGGCCCAACATAAGGCCAAGCACCGCGAGTCCGCTGGCACCGGGAGCGCCGAACGGTCGGGCTCTACGGGCGCCAGGCAGGGCGCACCCTCCCCGGCACCATCAACCACGAGCCAACGCTCTGGGTCGGGTAAGAGGAAGGCCGAGCACCCGGCGAAGCTCCTGGAGAGACCCCGGTCGAGCTCTAAGGCAGAGGAGGAGCGTGGCAGTGCCCCCTCCCTCAAGGATAAGGCGGTGAGCGCACCTAAGGTGGTGAAGGCCTTGATCCATTCGACCAAGCCCTCTATCGAAACGGTCGCGGCGGCCCTGGCCCAGCCTGTGGAGGCTGCACCAGTGGTGGCGGCCTCGGGGCCCAGAATCTCCCTGCCTCCTCGGAGGGAGTCTTCTTTCGTGCCCATCGATAGGACCCCCGTGAAACCCTCCGTGGGGAAGAAGGAGGGGCAGGGCGTCGTCGTAGATTCGGCCTCAACCTCAGAAGAGGAACTGATCGAGGTCTTAAGCCACGGCCTAGGCGTGGAACAAGACCAGCCCGTCGGAATGGGCCCCGACGCAGGTGACGACGACGACATCGTCGAGGATACCGACGGGGCCCCTGCTCGCCCGTCGGATTCCCCTCTGCCAGCGCCGCAAGACAACTCAGCGGCCATTTTGTTGGCTATACAGTCCTTATGCTCCGAGATAAGGACGAGACTACCGTTACCGACGGAGGAACCTCTCCCGTCGGGGGATCCAGAACCGGGACCTTCTGGTGTTCCCCCTACCAAGAAAAGAAGGATCCATCCACCGCCTCCTTTTCAACCGTCGCGCCCCGTCCAGCCCTCCTCCCCGTCCACCCGAGGGGATGATACGGGGACTGACACGGCAGCGACGGGTACGGACGACGAGGCATACGACGAGGATTTTCCGTCGTCGCCTCCCACCAGGGCTTCTCCGCCCGACGAGATTGGATCGTTCCACTCAATGATCGCCAGGGCATCCGAGCTTTTCCAACTCTGCCCTGAGGAGAAGAAAAAGGAAGGCTTCCTTTACCAACGGCGCGAGGCCAAGAGGAAGACGGTCCTCGCAGTGCCTCTGTTGGACGACATTTGGGATGAGGGCCTTTCCCTCCTCAAGAACCCTTCCACGACGCCAGCGAAAAGAGACCGGTACGAGAAAAAGTACCGGGTCCCGGACTCGGCCCCCCTATGCCTCCGGGCGCAGCCTACCCCGGACTCCGTCGTCTCCGCGGCAGCCAGGAAGAAAGCGGGGGGGGGGTGCGGCCTCCACGTCGACTTCCCCGCCGGACGGCGAGGGAAAGAAATTGGATGCCATGGGACGCAGAGTCATCTCGTCGGCGGCGACGACGATTAAAGCGGCCAACGCCTTGGCTATCGTGGCCCGCTACGACAGGGAACTCTGGTACAAGATAGCTCCCCTGCTGGATTTTCTGCCGGACGACAAGAGGGCGGAGGCCCTTGAGATCCTGCAGGAAGGTGAGGTGGCCTCGGACCACGCCATCACCGTGGCGACGGACATCGCCGACACTGGGTTCCGCCAGATGGGCAACGGCGTTTGCCTTCGACGTCGCGGATGGCTCAAGGCTACGGACTTTCGGCAGGACGTCCAGACCAGGGTCCTGGACATGCCCTTCGACGGGAACAACCTGTTTGGGAAGACAGTGGACGATTCCCTTCAGGCCATCAAGGCGGATACTGAGACGGCCCGGGCCCTTGGAGTACTGCAGCAACGGCGGACGCCCTTTCGGAGCGGCGGAGGCAAGGGCGCCTCCAAAGGTTCCGGCGGCGGTTTCGCTTCCTACCGTCAAGCGGCCCGCTCGTCGTCGCAAGAGGCCTACAGAGGACGAGGCAAGTCTGGCGGACCCCGCCGTCGTCGCCAAGGAGGCCAAGGTGGCAAGGCCGCGTCCAAGCAGGATTGAACCGGCCGTGGGGTCGGGCCCCCACCGAAGCACCCCGGTGGGAGGCCGGCTGGCGGGCTTCGTCAGCGTGTGGGAGTCCATCTCCACCGACCGTTGGGTGCTGGACGCCCTGGCCCGGGGCCACGCGCTCGAGTTTCAAAGAAGGTGCCCGCGCGTCCCCCCCGTGGCCAGGAAAGAACTTCACGTCCCTCAACTTCTCCTGGAGGTAAAGGCGATGCTCAGAAAGGGCGCCATCGAACTCGTCCCAAAGAGGCTTCGGGGCTCCGGAGTCTACTCTTCCCTTCGGACTACGGTCGGCACCCAGGGTTTTCACCAAGTGCCTCGCACCGGTGGCGGCGCAGCTGCGCCGCGAGGGGATTCACGTCTACCCCTACCTGGACGACTGGCTCATCCGCGCCAAGACGAGGGAGCTCGCCGTGGTCCACACGGCAAGGACCGTCCAACTCCTCACGGACCTGGGATTCTCCGTGAACTACGCCAAATCCCACCTGGTGCCCGCGCAAGTCGCACTGTTTCTGGGAGCGAGGCTCGACACAGTGTCCCTTCTGGCCTCCCCGTCGGAGGAGAGGACCAGGACCATCTTGGGCAAGGTGCAACGGATGTTGGTGGCCGACGCGGCCAAGGTGAGGTCCATCAAGTCCCTCCTCGGGATGATGTCTTCCTGCATCTACCTCATTCCCATGTGCAGGCTCCGGATGCGCCCGTTGCAAGAGTTCCTGGATGCGCGCTGGATCCAGACGACGGGCAGCTTCGAGGAAAGGATCAAGCTCGACGAGAGTTTCCGACGAGCGATACGGTGGTGGGGCACCCGCGCGCATCTGACGGCGGGCATGGACTTCCAGACCCCAGCCCACCAGGTGACTGTGACCACGGATGCCTCCCTAGAAGGGTGGGGAGCGCACACCGAAAATCTGCACGCAAGGGGACTCTGGCTCCCGACGGAGAAGTCCCTGCATATCAACGTCCTGGAGCTCCGTGCAGTGTTTTGGGCCCTCAGGTCCTTCCTTCCGTCCCTCAAGGGCAAGGTGGTGAGGATCTTCACCGACAACACCACCACCATGTTTTACATCAGGAAACAGGGCGGAACCAGGTCCCCAGCGCTGTCCAAGGAGGCGCAGGACCTGTGGCATTGGGCCGTCGCCCAAGGGATTCTTCTGGTGCCGTTTCATCTGGCAGGGATAAAAAACACCATCGCCGACTCACTCAGCAGGGAGCTGCGCTCGTGCCACGAGTGGGAACTACGGCAGGATCTGGTGGATCGCCTCTTCCGACGGTGGGGCACACCCCAGATCGACCTGTTCGCGACGGCGACGAACACCAAGTGCCGGAGGTTCGCCAGCAGGTTTCCCCAGACGAGGAGCATGGGCGATGCTTTCTCGTTCCCCTGGGAGGGCCTGTTCCTCTACGCGTTCCCTCCCTTGCCTCTGCTAATCCGGCTCGTCAACCAGCTCAAGAGGTCACGGTGCAGGATGATCCTCGTCGCACCTGCGTGGCCGAGGCAGATATGGTTCCCGGACCTTCTGGACTTGTCGGCGTCCCCGCCAATCAAGCTGCCGGCGGACGCGGATCTACTCTCCAGGGAAGGAGGCGCCATCCTCCACCACGACCCGAAGTCGCTGAACTTGCAGGCCTGGCTCCTGCAGCGCTAGAGTTTGGAGGATACGACATACCGGCCGATTGCAGAGAGGTTCTTGCAAAGGCCAGGGCGTCCTCGACTCTTAAATGCTACGGACACAAATGGAAGAGGTTCTCTGTCTGGTGCCACGCACAGAAGATTAACCCTCTACGGATTACGGCTCCCCAAGTGCTGCCGTACCTGCTGACGCTGGCCAAAGCTGGTCTGGCACACGCGTCCATCAAGATTCATCTTGCTGCGATCTCCCGATACACCAGAACCACGGGCCGGACGTCCTTGTGGTCTCATCGTCTGGTGAAAGAGTTCATGAAGGGACTGTTCAGATCGTTCCCGCCGGTGAAGGCTCCGGCCCCGGCGTGGGAGCTCAACGTGGTGCTGACCAAACTCATGGGACCTCCGTTCGAGCCTCTGCACTCGGCCCCGTTGAAGTTTCTATCGTGGAAAACAGCTTTTCTCGTGGCCATCACCTCCGCACGACGAGTGGGAGAGATCCAGGCCCTTTCCTGCAAGGCCCCGTACTTGACTTTCCACGACACGAGGGTAGTGCTCAGGACGCACCCCTCCTTCATGCCCAAGGTACCGTCGGACTTTCATCTCAACGAACCCTTGGTGTTACCTGTGTTCTTCCCGTCGCCTTCGTCGCCGGCTGAGAGGACTTTGCACTCGCTGGATGTAGCTAGAGCGCTGAAGTTCTACGTGGACCGCACGAAAGGTTTTCGGAAGACGTCACAACTCTTTGTGAACTTTGGACCTGTCAATCAGGGGAAGGCTCTCTCGAAGGCTTCCATCTCCAGATGGCTCTCCGGCTGTATCGTGTACTGTCACCGGTTGGCAAACCGACCGCTGCCTGGCCGTCCGAGAGCCCATTCCACCAGAGCGATCGCAGCTACCACGGCGTTCCTATCTGGTGTGCCCCTGCTGGACATATGCAGGGCTGCTACGTGGAGGTCGACGCACACCTTCACGAAATTCTACTGCGTCGACCGGGATTCCAGGGAGGAGTCCAGGGTCGGCCAAGCAGTGCTGCGCAACCTGTTCGCCTGAGGTGAGCCTGGTGAGGAGGTAAGATGCTTAATGTTGAGTTGATGTGATGCTTAATGTTGAGCCTTTGCCACCTCCCGTGGTTGTGCATGTGTGTACTGCTATGTATTCTTTATTCATGAGCATGTGAATCCATGCCAGACCCCATGCTGGAGAAGGAACAAGTTACTTACCTGTAACTGTTGTTCTCCAGCATGGGTCTGGCATGGATTCACATGCGAACCCTCCCGCCTACCCCTCTGCGGCTCTTCACTTGGTCATACTGCCACTTCACGTGCTTCCAAATCTGAAGATGGCTGCCAGAGGCGGTGCTTAGGTAGAGGGCAGTCATTGGCTGTGGTCAGTATGACGCAGAGACCAGTGATTGGTTATTACTACGAAAGACAGATCAGAAACGAAACTGATACTGGTTTTTTCTTTACCGAGGATTCCCAGCCTGACGACGGGGAATATTCATGAGCATGTGAATCCATGCCAGACCCATGCTGGAGAACAACAGTTACAGGTAAGTAACTTGTTCCTTATTCCCACACTCAATTTCTGCTTCACATGGTGGGGTATCCCTTCCCGTGGGTTCTGTCAGATCTTGTATTGTCCCAAACAGTTCCGCTATTAATGATTTGCATGCCATCAGGGTTCCCGCCTCCTCCTCTCCCCCTACATTGCTCGCCTCCTGCCATACCATGGTTTCTGCTTCCGCCCATTTCTGCAACTCTTTCCACCACACCGCCACCCGTGGCCTGTGACATGTCTTCCATCCCATGGCAATCCTTCTTTTTCAAAGCACTTATGCTAGATCTTTCAATTTACTAACATGCTTAAGTTTCTGCGATCTGGGGTTCCCCCCCCAGCAAGCAGGCCCAGGCTTTATCTATAACAATCTTGACCCCCTTTTCCGCTAGTTTCTGTGCTACTTCCCCTCAGAAATGCTCAATTACCGGGCATGACCAGAACATGTGTACCATGCCAGCCTTTTCCTCATCACATTTGGGGCATGCTTGTCGTCCAGCATTTTCAAACCTAGATATCCTCTGGGGTGTCATATATGCCCTGTGTGTAATATATAGTTGTATCTGTTTTAGTCTCGCGTTCCTTGACACCTTCTTGTGGTACCCCAGGGCACGTTCCCACATCCCATCCTCTATCGGGACACCTACTTCCGCCTCCCAGTCTAGTCTCAATTGTGTTAATTCCTTCCCGACCTTCGACGACATCATCTCGTACAGTCTAGAGATCTCGTGCCCCCCTTCCGTCATGTCATATATTAGATCTATGGTAGTATCTGGTTCTTCTTCTAATACCGTTTCGGGCCACGTTCTCCTAATCTTCTGCACCATTCTGTGATACGTAACATATTGGCCCGTATGTAACCCCATTTCCTCCCTCAGTGCTTCACAATCTGCGATGGCCCCCTCTCGCCAGATATCTCCCATCGATACTAACCCCACCGATTCCCAGTGGTTCCTAATTATCAACCTTAGCTGCTCATCTCCCCCTGCCAGTGCAACTGGTGGTACCTGCGGGGAGCATGGGAATGGGTTCTCCATTATCCGGCAGGCCCGGCGCCACATCTTCCACCCAAGCATCATCATTATTTTAGGGCGCTCTTCCATTTCTGTCTTGGGCAGCCAGATCATCTCTCTTAAATAGAATGGGGCACAATCATGTCCAAACAACCTAGTTTCGGGGGTCACTTCGTCTGAGAGCCATTTGGCTATATACTGCAGCTGGCTTGCCACATAATAGACCTCGTAATTAGGCAGTTTTATCCCCCCTTTATCATAAAAGTTCTGCAGCTTCCATAGTGCCACCCTATTTTGCGTACCATGCGACAGGAAGTCCCTACACATGCTGTTCAGTTTAGTGAAAAACGTCTTGGGTATCAGGTTTGGGATATTCCCGAAATAGTGCATGAGCCTAGGTAGGACCACCATCTTAAGCATTGCCCCACGCCCCATCATTGCTAGGGCCAACTTCACCCAGAATTTCATGCAATTCTCGATTTTCTTAATGGCTACCTCAGTCTTATGCCTGTGCTCCTCTTCCACTGTGTGGTACACGCCTATCCCAAGATACCAGCAGGTACTAACTGCCCATGGTATTTGTAACACCGGTAACCGTCCCACAGGGATTCCCTTATACCTACTTAACGGGAAAATACTGGATTTTTGGGGATTCACCTCTATACCAGACAACCCTGCATATCTCTCCATTACTTCCAGAATGTACTGGAGATTTTCTTCCGGGTGCCTCAAGTACAGCAGCAAGTACAGCAGCAAGTCATCTGCATATAAGGAGATAAAGTGTCGTTCCCCTCCCACCTCAATGCCTATAGTATCGTATTGTTGTCTAAGGTATATTGCTAGGGGCTCCAGGACCAATATATAGAGCATTGGGGACCATGGGCATCCCTGTCTGGTGCCTCTACCAAGTTGCCATTTTATTCGGATATCACTAATCCTGTTCTAACCCTGGCCAACGGTTCACTATATAGCATCTTCGCCCACCTTATGTATCCAGGCCCCATTCCATAACCCGCCGAATCGAAGGCCTTCACCGCATCCAAGGACACAATTGCCATTTAGCCCTCGTTCCTGCTACCCGATTCAATAACCCGTTGAACACCCCCGTTCTATTATTTTTTAGAATTGTTTTTGCCCCCCTTCCCTGGGGGCAGATGATCAGCCATCTGCATCCAGGGTTGTGCACATATGTGCCCCCATGCTTTGGGAGCCAGGGGGGGGAGAGGGGCTGCTTACTTGAAGCAGCCCCTCTTCCCCCCCCCACGTCACAAACGTTTCCATGGTGGTCCAGTGGTCCAGTGGTTGCTGGTCACGGATCGAGCGCTCTGCGCTGATCCGTGACCAGCAATGTGTCATATAAGTGGTGTCCTTGGAAAGGGGAGAACCTCCCCTTCTCCAGCATTGGATCTTTCATAGATTCAGATGCTTGAATATTCCCCGGTGATAAATTTAATAATAATTTTTTTTTTTTTTTAAAATATACACACACTGCTACCTAGCAGTGCATGTACATAGCCCATTATGGCCTATGAGCCATTTCATTGTGTAGTCCCTCCACCTCACTTTGGTCCTTTATGGCCCCAGCCAATGAGGTGGCAGGGCTTAAGCTCCGCCCCCGGCAGCCATCTTTAGATTTTTCACCGCAGTCTAACAGACACAGGGAATCCTCAAGCTCTCTCAAATTCTTTCTACTTTTGTGTGGAATATATTTGGTAAATATATTCCATTTTGTTCCCCTTCTCAGGGGCTTTGTTTCCAATTAACCTGGGAGACAAAACTTGTTGTTTTTCCTCTCAAAATCGTCGACTGAACTTCTCTTCAGAAATGGAGGCACCTCAGGCTGTCAGGAAGCCTTCCCTGTTCAGGGACTACACGAGGTGCAAAAAGAAATTGGTTTACAACAAAGACCCCCACGAGCATTGCATTTATTGTCTGTACCCACATGACATTAAAAAATGCGAGATTTGTAGAACCTTTTCCACCAAGACCCTTCATGACAGGCATAGAAGACTCCTTTCTTACCTGGAATCCAGGGATCAATCTTCGGACGAAGAGTCTGTCAGAACAGCTCCTGTCCAATCCAGCACTCCATCTGAGAGACAAACTTCAAAGAGAAGGGCCTCTTCAGTGGAAAGGAGTTCCTCTCCTAAGTCCAAAAAGAGGAAGCTGGAATTGATACCCTTTCTGCCTCCAGTTGACTTACCAAGCCAGAAAAAGTCAGCAAAATCTGCCTCCAGAGGTAAGGAGGAGTTTGCAAAAAACGGGGGGGGGGGGGCAGTCGTCGGCGAGGAAACCGCCCACGAATGAAGGGAAAGGTAAAGGCCCGTCATCGGCCATACCGTCGACGAAACCAGCAACGACGACGACCACGCTTAAGACATCGTCGACAATAAGATCATCGTCATCGGACACGTCGACCGCGAAGCAATCGTCGACGAGCAAGAAACACCACTCGTCCACGAAGCATTCATCCATGACGCAGTCGTCCACGGAACGCATTCCACATTCGGCAACGAAGCTCTCGTCGACGGCGAAGCCCTCGTCGAGGGAAAAACCTCCAGTCGTCGACGGCGAAGCCCTCGTCGACGGGAAAATCTCAGTCGTCGACGAAATCTCATACGGGATGCTTGTCAACGAAGATATCGTCCATAACACCTTCAGCGGCACCACAAATTTCGGCAGTTACGGAGGAATTGCTGCCTTCCACATTTGAAACTCCTGTCATTGAAAGCAATGTCATTGAGAAGAATACTGAGACTGAACCACTGGTACAGCAATTTTCACCTTTGGGTCACATGGCAGAACTTCCGGATGTAATTCTTCAGGAAGAATTCTCTGATGCGGAAGTGATGGAAGAGTCCACCGGTCCCTTACCGAAACAATACAGCCCCCCTTGGCAACCGTCCACGGGAGAATCCGAATACCCTCATGACCCGATACTCATGTTATCCGTGCAGAGGATTGTAGAAGAATTTTACAGGCGGCAAAAGGAGAAGCAAATCCCGATTGATCCCATAGAATCAGGAATTATTCCTAGAGTCATCTCCGATTCCAGGCACATCTGGTTGTTCTCCTCACAGGAGTAGACCGCAAAAACGGATGATATCACCGGAACCTGCTCGAAGACCAAGGAACAGCACCCACAGTGCTTCACCTACAAGAGTCCCGTCGCCACAGACCGCGATCTCCGGATGTGGACCCTACTATGGTACCGTCCACCATCTCGGTATCAGACTGGCAGGAGGATCCTTTTAGAGAATTCTCGGAACCAGAAGGAGAAATAACACAGGAGCCAGACGCATCCAGTGAGTGGGATGACTACGTAGTCGAGAAGCCCAGGAGGAGAGACTCGCCGGGCAAGGCCTCACCGCTGGATGATCTCGTCTCTTTCCACACCATTATAGGTAAAGCCGCAGAATTGTTTAAAATTCAGGTTTCTTCTGAGGAAAGGAAATCAGTGCTCTATGAGCATAGGGACAAACGAAGGAGGACAGTGACCACAATTCCTCTCCTCGATACCATCTGGGATTCCGGATCCAAGATCCTATCCACACCCTTATCGACTCCGGCACTGGTGTCCAGGCCAGAAAAGAAATATAAAGCTCCGGATTCGGCACCTCTTTGTTTGAGAGGTCATACGAAACCAGACTTGGTTATCACAGTGGCGGCCAGAAAGAAACTCGCCAACCCCTCCTCACCGTTGTCGGCACCACCGGATAAAGACGGACGTAAACTGGAAGCCATGGGCAGGAAAGTATCATCTTCTGCATCGCTTACAATCAGAGCGGGCAATGCGCTGGCCATGACCGCAAGGTTCGATCGCGAGCTTTGGCTCCGCATGTCTAAATTGGCGAAACAATTGCCACCAGAGCTCCAGGAGGAGGCAAAATCGATAATCGCGGATGGTGAAGCAACATCGGATCACATGATCGACGCAGTGGTTGATGTGGCCGAATCAGGCTTCAGGCAGATGGCGCACGGCACAGTGCTCAGAAGGCAGGCCTGGATGAAGGCTACTAACTTTAGACCTGAAGTCCAGGCGCAGATATTAGACATGCCGTTTGATGGACAAGATCTCTTTGGAAAGAAGATAGACGATCATTTGAAGGGATTCAAGACAGACACGGACACAGCCAGAGCCATCAGTTCTTTAAAGGACAAAAGTAAGGACCATCGGTCTTTTCGTCCCTTTAGAGGCTCATCTTCCAAGTTCAGAGGATACGGTCGTTCCTCGTATGGTCAAAAAGCACAAGGCGGCACGTACCAAGACAATAAATATCAGTCATCCAACAGATACGCCCATAGAGGCAGACGTGGCTCCGCCCAAGGGAAGTCACAAGGCAAGCAAAACTGACGACCAATTTTTTTCCCCTCTTCACCACACCCCGGTGGGGGGAAGGGTGAGCCAGTTATTCCAGCGCTGGCAATCAATTACATCGGACAAATGGGTGTTGCAGGTGATCCGAAAGGGTCACACCTTAGAATTTCTGGACCAACCTCCTTCCCTGCCTCCAACATCTCGCAGAGTGCATATGCTAAGACAGGTCATGTCCGAAGTGCAAAAACTGCTCCAGAAGGCAGCAGTAGAACCAGTTCCTTATTCTCAGAGGGGAAAAGGTTTCTACTCCCGATTCTTCCTCGTCAGAAAGAAAAACGGTCAATGGAGACCCATCTTGGACCTGAGGGCACTCAACAAATTTATCAAACGCATAACATTCAAGATGGTAGCTTTACAAGGGGTGCTACCTTGGTTAAACAAGCACGACTTCTTAGCCACTTTAGACTTGGAGGACGCATACTTCCATATACCGATCCATCCAGCGCACAGGCAGTTCCTCAGGTTCACGGTGGGAGAGCTTCACTTTCAGTTTCAAGTGCTCCCGGTCGGGCTAAAATCGGCTCCGAGAGTTTTCACAAAATGCTTGGCGCCGGTAGCGGCAAGTCTCAGGAGGGCAGGAACGGACGTTTTTCCATACCTGGACGATTGGCTGATAAAGGCAAGTTCCGCTGCAAAGGCTCGCTCGGCAGTGTCGAGGACTGTCAACCTCCTAAAAGAGTTAGGTTTCTCCATAAACCAGACAAAGTCCTGCCCCGTTCCCAGCAAGGTAGCTCTCTTCCTGGGAGCCGAACTCGATACCAGCATTCCCAGAGTGAGGCCATCCGCAGAAAGAATAGCAGCGATTCTACGCTCAACTTCGAACTTCCTACAGAAAGAGACAACATCCGTACGCTCTTACAAATCCCTATTGGGCATGATGTCATCATGCATATTCCTCATACCGAACTGCAGGCTTCGCATGAGACCTGTGCAGGAAGCTCTGGACCACCAATGGAAACAAGCTTTCGGAGGCTGGGAAGACATTGTCCAGATTCCATCGACGTTGCACAAGGCCCTTCGATGGTGGAATGTTCCGAGGAATCTTCTGCAGGGGATGCCGTTTCAAGCACCGACATCGACCCTTCTGCTGAGGACGGACGCTTCCTTATCAGGTTGGGGCGCTCATCTTGCGGACCTCCAAACCAAGGGCTCTTGGTCGACACAAGAGTCCCAGCTCCACATCAACGTGTTAGAGCTCAGGGCTGTAAGGTTGGCGCTGAAAGCCTTCCTACCGGTGATAGCTGGTCAAGTTCTTAGAGTCCAGACAGACAACACGACCTCCATGCACTATACAAACAAGCAGGGAGGCACGAGGTCACAGATCCTGTCGCAAGAAGCCCAACAGCTTTGGGCATGGGCCTTGCACTACGGGGTGCAGATCAGGGCAGAGCATCTTCCAGGAGTGGACAATGTCCTAGCGGACAGGCTAAGCAGAGAATACACAGCGTCCCACGAGTGGGAGCTGGACGAAAAAGAAACCCAACGGATATTTGCCTTATGGGGCCATCCGCAGATCGACCTTTTTGCCACCAGGAACAACAAAAAATGCAAGAGATTTGCTTCAAGATACCCGGAGCACCAATCACTGGGAGACGCGTTCTCAGTGAATTGGTCGGGGAAGTTCCTCTATGCCTTCCCACCCATTCCCCTCATGTCGAGGGTACTTCGCAGGGTAAAATAACAGGATTGTTCTTTGATTCTAATTGCACCGGATTGGGCACGGCAAGTCTGGTACCCGACGCTGAGGCATCTATCCTGTCAACCCCCGATTCGTCTCAAGACACATCAATATCTACTGACACAACAGAACCGCAAGGTCCTCCACCACGACCCGAGGAGCCTGTCTCTCAAAGCATGGTTCCTGAGCAGCGCAAACTGATGCACCTAAAGTTACCATCAGAATGCTGGGATATCATCAGGGCCGCTAGAGCCCCGTCCACGCAAGTCACCTACACCAGGAAATGGACCAGGTTTTCCAAATGGTGCGAGACCTCTGCAATCGATCCCCTCACGGCCTCGGTTAATCAGATTCTGCCCTACTTGTTGCACCTGGCTAAGTCAGGGCTCTCACTGTCCTCTATCAAGGTCCATCTGTCAGCCATAGCGGCTTACACAGTAACCGCGGAGACGCAAGCCTTACTTTCCTTACCAGCGGTTAAAATCTTCCTGAAAGGACTGATGCGTACTTATCCGCCTACACCAGTTCCGGACTGGAGCCTCAACACCGTCTTAACAGCCCTCATGCAACCTCCCTTCGAACCCATACACAGATGCGAAATGAAATTCTTGTCCTGGAAGACATCTTTCCTGATAGCCATCACATCAGCCAGAAGGATCAGTGAGTTACAAGCTTTGTCTTCTGAACCCCCGTTTACTTTGTTCCAGAAGGACCGCGTCATCTTAAGGCCTCACCCGAAGTTCCTCCCCAAGGTACTTTCGGAGATGTCGTTCACTGAGCGCATTGTTTTACCAACCTTTTTCCAGAATCACGCTTCTGAAGCGGAAAGAACATTACATTCTCTAGACGTTGCTAGAGTGTTGAAGTTTTACTTGCAAAGAACCAAGGAGTTCCGCTCCTCAAACCGGCTATTCATTTCTTTCTCTGGCTGTACCAAGGGTCAGCATATATCTCCACCAGAGGAAGGGCTGCGTCAACAGCATTCCACTCAGGGGTGGCATTGAAGGACATATGCAGAGCCGCCACGTGGAGCACTCTGCATACTTTCGCCAAACACTACTGCCTGACTGAAGATACCAACAAAGAAGCTGCAGTTGGACAGGCAGTGCTCCGCCATCTCTTTGTATAAGGTAGGACCAGCCTCCTTTCCCACCTTTCCCGAAGTATGTAACCGTTGTGTTGCTGCATGGTAAAGGTTTGATCAGAAATATGTTTTTCTATATTTATGCATATATATATATATAATGGTGGCATGTTTTAACTGCTTGGTATTCTATTCAAGCATCTGAATCTATGAAAGATCCAATGCTGGAGAAGTCTTAGTTACTTACCTGTAACTGTATTTCTCCAGCATTGGTATCTTTCATAGATTCACATGCGCCCGCCCGCCTCCCCTGAGAGGCTGCTTCTATGCTCGGCATCCATCATACTGTAATCTCTACGGTTCAAAATCTAAAGATGGCTGCCGGGGGCGGAGCTTAAGCCCTGCCACCTCATTGGCTGGGGCCATAAAGGACCAAAGTGAGGTGGAGGGACTACACAATGAAATGGCTCATAGGCCATAATGGGCTATGTACATGCACTGCTAGGTAGCAGTGTGTGTATATTTTTAAAAAAAAAAAAAAATTATTATTAAATTTATCACCGAGGATTCCCAGTCTGACGACGGGGAATATTCAAGCATGTGAATCTATGAAAGATACCAATGCTGGAGAAATACAGTTACAGGTAAGTAACTAAGACTTTCCAGGGACACCACTTTCTCCTATATTCCTGGGGGCCCCAGGGCCCCAAACTCCCTGCCACCTCCCCCTTCCCTCGCCTTTTTTTTTTCCATTTCCTGATTGGGCCAGGACGACGTATACCCGGACCTTCTGGACACGTCTATCTGCCCTGTATTCAGGCTTCACCAGAGAGTGGATCTTCTCTCGCATGATGGAGGCCATTTTATTCACATGGGATTCAGAACTCTGAACCTCCACGCCAGGTTTCTGAGAAGCTAAGATATAAAGACTGGGACCTCATGGACGACGTTATGGAGGTGTTGCTTTCGGCTAGAAGACCAGCAACCAAAGCCCTATACTGCTACTGTTGGAACACGTTTTGTAGCTGGTGTACAGTGAAAGATATAGACACGTTCTCTTGCAAAACACCTGCGGCGTGTTCCTTTTTACTGCATCTAGCCCATTAAGGGTTGCAGGTGGCTGCCGTTTGATGGCGCTGTCGATCTTCAAACACATGCCAGAGCAGGGCTCTTATTTTAAGATCCCTCTGATAATCAAGTTTCTGAAAGGACTGACTAACATATTCCCGCCGGTCCCTTTTCTGGTTCCATCCTGGGATTTGAACTTGGTACTTACATTTCTGATGGGAGTGCCTTTTAAGCTACTCCTTCTCCTGCATGGGTACTGGCATGGATTCACATGCTCATGAATATTACCCGTCGTCATGCCGGGAATCCTCAGTAAAAGAAAAAACAGTTTCACTTTCACACTTTATTTCTCCTATAAACCAATCACTGAGCTTAGGTCATAATGCCCCCAGCCAAGGACTGCCCTCTCCTTAAGCCTATCCTCTGGCAGCAATCTTCAGATTTTTACTGCACGTTCAAGTTTTGGGAGTCCTTGTGTTTTGCTCAGAGCTTTGCTACGTTTTTCGCGATTTTTTTTTTTTTTTTTCTTTTTTTTTTTTTAAAAAGTTCCTATTTTTCTCAAATAGAGCCTGTGTGCTCTTTCGTTCCTTTGACTGGCAAGCAGGGATCCGTTTGTCAGCGTAGTTCATCAAAGTACATCAAAGATTCCATAAGGCCATCAGGCCTACACCGCACACCGGACCATATCGGAGGAGATGGACAGAGGTTCTCGCTTCAAGCTCTGCTCCAGCTACGGATTGAGGAGCGTGTTTGTGTAAGACAACACTCCCAGTGCCTCCCCTGTCTACATCCGGACCACAAGGAAGCAGATTGTGAGATTTGCCTTGGATTCACCAAACGCCTCTAGTCCGTTCAGCAAGCAGATGCATGCCTCACCCAGGACAGGCAGGTCTGAGGAGAGGGCTTCTAAGTCCTTTAAAGGCACCCCAGCCGTGGGAGTCCAAGACCAGGCCAAGCACCGCAAGTCTGTTTCCGTCAAGGTTGCCGCGCATCCCGCGACGAGCAGGGCTTGCTCCTCATCGCCATCGCAAGCCATCGCTCCAGCTTTTCCTCGAAGAGGAAATCGGCTAACCCGCGGGAGAAGCCGGAGAAGGCCAAGGCGCAGGGCCAGGTGTCCGACCTACCCCTGAAGGCCAAGGTAGTCCAGGCTACATCATCCTCGGCGATCAAGCTGGTGGCGGCCACCCTCTCGAAGGTTAAAGGGGCTGACCCCCGCTCTGGGGGCCCCCCCCGACAGTGCCCATAGTGGCCCTTCCTCCCACGCGGGAGGCTTCTGCCAAGCCGGTGGAGAAAACACCAGAGAAAAGGATGCCATCCCTGAGCCTGGCACTGACCCCTCAGGATGCAAAGAAGAGGGGTGGGGGAGGGGGTCAGTGGAGACCTCTACCGTGCTCCAGGGTACAGATATTTCTTCAGATGAAGAGGACATGGTGTTCGTTCACACGGTCCAGGAGGACGTGGGGAGCAAAGGAAACGCCGAGGACCACGACTGGATCTTTCGCTGGACTACACGACTTTTAATTTCTAACCTGGAGAGTGACCCCTTTTTCTCACTCTCTCATGTGTTCTTATTGTGATTTGGACTCTGTTTCTTTTAACATTGGAGTCTGACAAACTCCATAGGCTTCCTCTTTGCATTGTCACACACAGCACCTTCAGTGCAGTGGCACAGGGAAGTCTTAGATTTCCCAAAGGTTTAAATACCTTCTCTCGGTGAAACTACTGTTTCCAAGAGCAGTGAAGTGAAATTGACTTTACTTACATTTTGTAACTTTCTAGACCCAGCACACACTATCTTTCCATAGGGTGCTGGAGGGGTTACTTAGCTTCTCCTTTGTCTAGTTTCTCATGTAACGTTTTTGCGTTACCCTCTCTACAATTAATGGGTTGTGGCAGTGATCTACTTTTTACTACCATTGTGTGTTTTTACCGCGGGCTGCGTATGCAGCCACATTAAGGCACCCATGGGTGCCCATTTCGTCAAAATGGCCCCGGACGTCTTTTTTTGCCATTTCTTGTTTGAAAGGTTCTTCTTGAGATTTACTCTGCGCGCCAAACCAGGTTTGGTCCCTTTGTTAATTTTGTCTTCGGCAGGATTCACGAGTGAAGCCCGCCTCTGGCTCCAGTATGTCTGGCATGGGCAGGAAGTGAGAAACTCCCTGTGCTTAAACCCCTTGGTTACAGGAATGCACCCAAAGGTGATTGGCCGACTGGCTGTCCGGCAAGGACATTGCTGCCGCTGACCTTCCCATTACAGAGCAGGAGTCCCCAGACGTCCTTCCTCTTGTCCCCACGATTTGAGGCTCGGAAACAACAGGATCTGCAGAGCTGTACAGGAACAGAAGCCAGCTGGAACCTTTTCTTCTAACCAGAGGTACTGTAAAGTCTAAGAGAGCGTACCTCTTGTTGTGTAGCCTTGCTTGCTCTCAGTTGAGACCTGTCTTGGTTACCTTGCAGAGTTGCTATAGCTTTGCCCCTCACAAGCCTCCCAGCTTGTGGCTCTTCAAGTGTCCTATTTTTCTAAAAACATTGCAAGACTTTTTACCTACCTGCAAAGAAGATCTTCAGCTCCCCTAGACATTGTGCAATTAACATTGGCAAGGTTTTAAAGGTACTTACTGGTTTGTGAATTATTTGTTAACCTTTGTATTCCTCTCTTCTATCTTTTACACCATACTCAGTATTGCTCTAAAGGTAGCAGTGATAAATCAATGTCCAGTGTCCTAGCTATTTAAGTCACCTGAGGGTGTAGGAAGTGTCTGTGTGCCATCCCCAATGGGTATCCTCTGATTTAGAGAAACTAAAATTGTGTTTTTTAGTTTATTATAATGGTTACATATATTGTGCCCTTCTAAAGAAGGCTCATACAACTGACTGTGAACTAAATTAATAATTGTTTTATCAAGAAACCTTGATTTGAATAACTGTATTGTGAAACTGTGTCACAACATTACTCATCACATTGACCCCTCTTGAGATAAGCCTGACTGCTCAGCCACACTACCAACCTGTGTAGGTTAGGTCCTTATTGCCAGGGTGCCATGGTTATAGTGCATCCAAAGGGTACTGCATACAATCTTGCCTAACGACTGACACGGACGATGGCAGCGTTTCCCCACCACCAAGAGCGTTTCCCCGTGCGAAGTGGGATCGTTGCGCTCCATGGTCGCCCGCGCGTCAAGAGCTCTTCGAGCTGACGCCAGAAGAGACCAAAGAGGAAGGGTTCCTTTACCAGCGCTGAGAGGCTAAGTGGATGACCATTCTGGCAGTGCCTCATCGACAATGTTTGTGATTGAGGGCCTGGCGATGATGAAAAATCCTGCCCAGCGAAAAGAAGTACCGGGTGCTAGAGTCCGCATCCAAGTGCCTGCAGTCGCAGCCTTCGCCAAACTCTGTTGTCTCAACGGTTGCGAGGAAGAAGTCCTCAAATCCATCGTCTTCAGCCTCCGTTCCCCCGGATAGCCTGGGGAAGAAGTTGGACCCCATGGGTAGAAAGGTAATCTACTCTGCGGCAACAACGTTCAAGGCAGCGAATGCTGTTGCTATCCTGGCCAGATATACGGGGAGCTGTGATATAAGATGGCCCGTTGCTGGAATTTCTCCCCACGACTAGCGGGTCGAGGCGCTGGAGATCTTCTAGGAGGGTGAGGTGGCATCGAACCATGCCATCACCGTGGCCTTGGACATCGCGAACACAGGGTTCTACCAGATGGGGAGCAGTGACTGCCTCAGTCGTCGTGGCTGGCTTAAAGCCACCAACTTTCGGCAGGAAGTTCAGATGAGGGTCCTGGACATGCCTTTTGATGGGGGAAAATCTCTTTGGGATTGCCGTCGATGAATCGTTGCAAGCCATCAAGACCGACACTGAGACGGCCCGGGCCCTTGGCACGCTTCAGCACCTCGGGAGGGAAATCTGGAAGATCGTCGAAGGGTTTTGGCGAGGGATCGTCCTGGTACCGTCAGCTCGACAACGACCCAGGAGGCCTACAGGGGTTGTTCAAATGCTTTCAGAGGTGGCTGCCATCACTCCCAAGGCGGCACGCAGGCCCCGAAGCAGGATTGAAACGGCCAGGACATCAGGCCTCCACCCATGCACCCGGATGGGAGGAAGGCTGGTGGGCTTAGTCAGCGAATGGAAGATCTCCACCGACCGATGGATGCTGAATGCTCTCGCCCACCAGTGGCCCAGCAGGAGCAGCACATGCCTCGGCTCCTGCAGCAAGTACGGGCCATGCTAATAAAAGGGGCAATAGAACGGGTTCCAAAGCGACTCCAGGGTGCCGGAGTCTACTCCAGATACTACTTAGTAAAGAAGAAGACTGGGGGCTGGAGGCCCATTCTCAACCTGCAGCGTCTAAACAAGTTCCTCAAGTCCCAAAAATTCAGGACCGTCTCGTTGCAGCACGTGCTCGGCCAACTGGAGGAAGGAGACTCCCTAACGTCGCTGGATCTAGAGGACCTACTTCCACGTCCCCATCCATGAGAAGCATCGGAAGTTCCTGCGCTTAGTCGTACAGGGAAAGCACTACCAATTCAAGGCCCTTCCCGTCGGACTGAAGTCGGCTCCCAGGGTGTTGATACAGTGCCTGGCACCAGTGGCGGCCCATCTACATCTGCGCGGGATACATGTGACCCGTGCCACAACGACTGACTCATCCGGGCCAAGTCAAGGGAAATCACAGTTGAACACATGGACAGGACCATCCGGCTGCTGACAGATCTCGGGTACTCCGTGAACTATCCGAAGTCCTGCTTGATTCCATCGCAGAACGCTCTTTTCCTGGGGTCCAGGCTCAGCATGGTGGTCTGCCTGGCGCCCCCTCCCCCCCCCCCAGTAGAGGGAATCATGGCAATTTTGGGCAAATTGCAACGGCTGTTGGCACTGAAAACCGCCACAGTGCTGACCATCAACTCGCTGCTCAGCATGTGATGTATTTACCTGGTCAGACTCTGCAGGTTGCGGAGGCGACCCCTTTAGGAATTCCTGGACTGTCGGTGGGTCCAGGTGTCCGGGTGCTTTGCAGACAGGAGTTCCGTCGAGCGATAAGGTGGCGGGGCGTGTGCTCCAAGATCGCCGGAGGCACAGATTTCCAGAGCCCTCCATACCAGTAGACGGTCACCACAGACACTTCCCTGGAGGGCTGGGGAGCCCACACTGGATGTTTCCACGCCAGAGGCCTGTGGCTACCAGAGGAGAGGGATCTCCACATCAATGTCCTGGAACTGCGAGCAGTGTTGTGGGCCCTCAAGTCGTTCCTTCCGTCCCTCAAGGGCAAGGTGGTGAGGGTCTTCACGGACAATACCAACACTGTTCTAAATCAGGAAGCAGGGGTGGACCAGATACCCAGTGCACGACTTGTGGCACTGGGCCGTCGCCCAAGAAATGTTCCTCATTCCCTTCACCTGGTGGGAGTCCAGAACACCATCTCAGACTCCCTCAACAGGGAGCTGCGCTCTTGCCACGAGTGGGAGCTTCGTCAGGATCAAGTGGACAGCCTCTTCCTCAAATGGGCCAGACCCCTGATCGATCTGTTTGCGACAGCGAAAATTCCAAATGCCAGAGATTTGCCAGCAGGTTCCATCAGCCAAGGAGCATGGGGGGTGTTTTTTCCTTCCCGTGTGAAGGCCTCTTCCTGTATGTGTTCCCTCCTTTGCTGCTCCTGCTGCGAGTCATCACTGAAATGCGTGCAGATGCGGGATGATACTAGTCACCCCAGCGTGGCCGAGGCACATTTGGTACCCGGAACTTCTCACCATGTCTGTGTCGGCCACAGTCAAGCTCGCAAGAGAAGGAGGCTCAATCCTACACCGCGACCCAGGATCGCTGAACCTGAAGGCTTGGCTCGTGTAGCCTCAGTGTTTCGATGGTATGAGCTGCCAGCGGACTGCAGGGAGGTCCTTGCCAGGGCCAGAGCGTCGTTGACTCTGAAGTGTTACGAGCACAAGTGGAAACATTTTGTGACATAGTGCCGGGCGCAGAAGATCACCCCTCTGAGGGTCATGGTCCCGCAGATTCTTCCGTACTTGTTGTCCTTGACAAGGCGGGGTTGGCGCACGCCTCCATCAAGGTGCATCTGGCGACTATCTCCCACCATCCCGGTTCTCCAGGGCGGTCCGCTCTTTCGTCCCACCATCTCATCAAGGAGTTCCTCAATGGACTATTTCCATCGTTCCCGCCGTTGAAGGCGCCTGGCCCAGCGTGGGAACTCAACATGGTACTGACAAGGCTCATGGGGCTCCCCTTTGAGCCTATGCATCAGGCTCCTCTCAAGTTCCTATCGTGGAAAACGGCTTTCCTAATGGCCATCACCTCTGTCAGGAAGTAGGTGAGATCCAGGCCTTGTCCTGCAAACAGCCGTATCTGACTTTTCACTACACAAGGGTGGTGCTGCGGGCGCACCCCTCTTTCAAGGTTTCATCGGACTTCCACCTCAACGAGCCTTTGGTGTTGCCTGTGTTCTTTCTGAAACCTTTGTGGCCGGCTGAAAGGACTTTGCACTCGCTGGATGTGGCTCGAAGAGTTTCCGGAAGACTTCTCAACTATTCGTGAACTTTGGTCCTGTGAACAATTGGAAGGCCTTGTCCAAGGCTTCCATCCCCAGGTGTTTCTCTGGCTGTATCACCCACTGTCACCGGTTGGCAAACCGACCGCTGCTCGGCCGTCTGAGAGCCCATTCTACCAGAGCAATGGCTGCACCGACAGCGATCCTGTCTGGTGTGTCCCTGCTGGATATCTGCAGAGCTGCTATGTGAAGGTCTACGCACACCTTCACGAGATTCTACTGCGTCGACAGGGATTCCAGAGAAGAGTCCAGAATCGGTCCAAGCAGTGCTACGCAATCTGTTCGCTTGAAGGTGAGCCTGTTCCGGAGGTAAGAGTAATTGCTTCTGTTGATCCTTGCCACCTCCCATGCTTATGTAGTGATGTACTGCTATGCATTCTTTATTCATGAGCATCTGAATCCATGCCAGACCCCATGCTGGAGAAGGTACAAGTTATTTACATGTAACTGTTGTTCTCCCGCATGGGTCAGGCATGTATTCACATTCGAACCCCCCCCCCCCCGCCCCTCTGCGGCTGTACTTGGTCATACTGCCTCTAAACGTGCTACCAAATCTGAAGATGGCTGCCAGAGGAGGGGCTTAGGGACAGGGCAGTCATTGGCTGGGGGCATGATCAGTGATTAGTTTATAGAAGAAAGACAGTTTGTTAGTGGAAGTGAAACTGTTTTTTCTTTTACTGAGTATTCCTGAGCATGTGAATCCATGCCAGACCCATGCTGGAGAACAACAGTTTACAGGTAAGTAACTTTTTCCGTTGACGCCCTCATAACCTGGAAGGCCATTTTCTTATTAGCGATCACTTCTGCTCGAAGGGCAAATGAGCTACACGCCCTATCCTGCAAGCCATCCTTTACTGTATTTTCCAAGGAGAAGATGGTTTTGAGGGTTTGCCCCTCCTTCTAAGTGTCTCTGAATTTCATTTATCCCAGAAGATCACGCTTCCAGCTTTCTATCTCTCTCCTCCCCCTTCTGAAGGATGAAGAGAGGTTGCACAGACTTAGCTTTTACATCGCAAGAATGGCAAACAGACAGGATGATCGGCTATTCATCGGATAAACTAGGTAAAGCATTCTCTTTCCAGACAAATTATTTGATGCATTTCAGAATGTTACTCCATTGCTGGGAAGGAAGTCCCTGATCATTTAAGAGCCCACTCCACCACGGCAGTGGTAACTACTTTGGCTCTATAAAGAGGTATACCAGTGTAAGATGTTTGCAATGCTCCAACGTGGATTCTATCTCCATATATTTTCAAAGCATTGTCAGGACGCTCGGTTTGGCAGAGCGGTTCTTCTCAAAATCCTGGACTAAAATTAAGTGTCTTGAAATGCTTTTCCACCTCCATCACAAATACTGCTATGGTAGTCTGTCTACAATGAGGAATCTCTGGGAGGACGCAATCAAATAGAAGAACAAATTACTTAACCCAGGTAATGTTCTTTCTGATGGATGTTCATCGCCCTCCCAACCTACCCCTCTGACTATGTGCACATTCTCGTTCCTTCTCTCTTTCAATGTCTATACAAGGTTAAGTTATTTTTCTTAACTGCTGTGCACGGGCGGAAGAAAAAATAGGAACTGAGTTAACAGGGTGTGTTGCGTACTATTTATGCAATCGTCCCGTCCAGATGTGTAAATGAAAACAGTTGTGATGTTCTCGGTGGTGGCTTCTCAGCGCCTGGGTCTTACATGACTGTATTTTTATAGAAAACTTAAATAAGAAAAAAAAAACCTGGTGTGTTTTAAAGCCCTTCTTGGGATTGAATTTTCTTTTCAAAGCGAGGCGTTTTAGCCTCCCCTTGTGTTTATTCTATAGTCTACCTGGCCCCCGCTCTTGGGGTTAGCTTACAGCTGTTTTCAGGGTTGCAGGGAGGTATTTTTTATTCTTGCAGCCGTCCTTGCTGCTGTCGCCATAGATGGAGGGGGAAAGAATGAGAGGGGCTACCTTGCCCCTGCCAGATAAAGGCAAAATTTTGCCTGGGGACAAGGTGGCCCCTCTTTGAACTTCAAAGGTCCCCGCTACCCATCCGCCCGGATGGGAAGGCGGGGGGGGACCTTTGATTCGAGGTGAGAGGGCAGGGACACTTGTCGTTGTGAGAGCCGGCTACCAAATTGGTGAATAAAGTTCAAAGAAAACTCCTAGTGGTGGTATGTCTCGTAGGAACATGGATGAGGCCTGATATAACTAAGATCATCTGTCTCAATGTACTCTAGCTCTTGCTGGATTCTTAACATAATTTGATACATTAATTGTGTGACTGTAGACTATCGACAGACACTTCCCGTTATCCCTACTAGATAGTCGGTGCACCCTCGGCCATCTAGGGAGTGTGTGCCCTGACAGGGTCAGGGTGTTCTTCCTGAAAGGGACAGTCAGTGTGTGTTTTCGAATATCAATCCGGATGAGAATTCTTATCATGGTGAAAATACTTACTCCGAAATCCTTTGGTGTTAAACTGTAAATTGATCATTCCTATAGCTTGAAGCATTTGCTCTGTGTGTTTGCCGACAAGGGCAACATCTTCCAGGGCACATGAGACACCACTCACTCGGGACACGGTACCCCAGCTATAGTTAGTATTTATTGGGAAATACCCAAGAAGTATTCCAACTTCACTTTAAGGTGATATGTGCAATTGTAACAAAACAAGAATTCACAGGGACATAGTCTCTCAGTACTGACCATCTTGGAGACTATTCAGTTTCCCCACAAGAATGAGCAAAACGGGCAAGGGAAGAATGCTTTACCGACCTCCAAAAGTCAGTTAAGGGTTACAAACAAGCAAAAAGAAAGGATATCCCATTGAAATCTATGGGGGAAAGTTGCAAAAAGAAAATATTTCCTAAAAGCTGAAAATATATAAGAAACTACAATATGCCAATAAAACAAAAATCTCCTATTCCTGGATCTGGCACCCATTACTGAGAAAAGGAGAAAAAACGATATCAAGAAATCATGTCTCGCCCGAAGAAGCAAGGCAGGACTATGACCTGCCAAATTACACGTGACACAGAAAGAAAAGGAGTACATTTTCTGGGGCACAGAGGCCCTGGTCCTGATGTGCATGCAAACATAGAAAAGTGTTATTTGTTATTCCATGAAGATAGAACACTTTCCTTAAAAGCACCATGTTCCGTTAGTGATAATGTGGTGGCCTGGCATCAGAGCTATGACTTTTGCATGTGCCCGATTTACTGCCTGAAAACAGGCTTCGCAAACCAAGAGGATTGCAGGGCAGGCACTGCAAGGGGATTCTCCTTTCCAAAGCACTGATTTTGTATGTTAAAAAAGATCAACTCTGACACCTCCTGAAGTGTGATTATCCTCTACTGCATCCATTCCCCTATCTAAAATAGCATTTCCCATACTGCAGCATCACACTTCTAAATTTGAAAGCTTAAGGACACTTTCGCAAATTAGAAAAGTTGCAATCTTTAATGAAATGCTCGTACTGCCACTGATGCGTGTTATTCACACATCGAGATATTTTAGCAGCATTTTATACAGCAAAGCACAACCTCTGCCCTCCAATACTCCCTCCACCTCAGAATGGTGGTGCTGGAAACTGGAGAGGAGAATGTTGGCTTTCCACACTACTTTTAGCAAAAGTTCGGACTCTAGAGGCTCTGCAGAGTCTGTCCCGGAGGGGTATCATCTCCCGAGTTAAACAAGGTGTGAAGAAACACTGTTGTGTGCTTGGAGAGGACGTGTAGTATGAAAAAGCACACTAAGCTGAAGTCTGGAGCACACTCAACTCGGGCAACAGGGGTAACTCTGGCTTTCATAGCAATTGTACCCTTGGACGCCATTTGCAAAGCTGCCACTTGGAGTTCCGTTGATACCCTCACACAACATTACATTGTTTCTCCAGCATGGGGTCTGGCATGGATTCACATGCTCATGAATATTCCCTGTCAGGCTGGGAATCCTCTGTAAAGAAAAACACTTCTGAACAGTCTTTCTCCCAACAACCAATCACTGGACTCTGGGGTGTACTGCCCCCAGCCAATGACTGCCCTCTACCCAAGCCCCTCCTCTGGCAGCCATCTTCAGATTTCTACCGCACGTTCAAGAGTTGGGAGTCCTCGTGCTATAACTCTCGATCTTTTATTGCGTTTTGTGATTTTTTTTCTAAGATATTTGCTTTTTGGTCAATCGAGCCTCAAGCTCCACTGATCAACCTTCCGATTAACGGGGATCAGTTTTTGGATTCTTCAGCACCCCTCAAGGGCGGATTTTTGTCGAGTTTCTTCTTGGAGGATTCCAGAAGCTTCTTCGAGGCCTACACCGCGTGTCATGGCGAAGGAGAAGGACTCGGCACCTCTCTTCAAGGTTTTGCCTCGGCAACAACCTACGGAACGTCTTTTCGGACGATGGACATTCCCTGTCCCTCTACTGCCTGCATTCGGACCAGACGCATGTGGAGGACGACTGCTTGGCTTGTCGGGAGATGGTCGGGCCGACCAACGCATGTGCCGCAACGAGTGGCTGCAGGCCAAGGCCCCTGCTCTGGGTGAGTCCCAGCAGCATGCCTCCCCTGCCCAGAAGAAGAAAGCGGAGCAGTGTTCTAAGACCTTTGAGGGCGAGTACACTGCCTTCGTGAGCGCCGTTGTGGCATGCTCCTCGGTGGCCAGGGCTATTTCAGCGTCTCCAGCACCTTAGACCACGAGCCAACGCTCATGTTCTTCAAAGAAGAGGAAGTCTGACCATCCGGGTAAGCTTTTGGAGAAGACCCAGCTCGGCCCGACGGAGAAGGCCAAGGGGGAGCGGGGCTCCGACCCTTCCCCTGAGGTGAAGGACTCGGCCAGGACCACGAAGGCCCAGGTGCATCAGATGAAGGCCCACACTTCCATCGAAGTAGTAGCGACGTCCCTCGCAAAGGCCGCCAGGGAGGATTTGCAGGGCACGGGCCCGGAGGCGAGAGTATCCCTGCCTGTCAGGAGGGGGGGGGCTCCTTCCAGCCCATCGAGAGCACTCTAGAGAAGTTGATGCCCACCATTTCTCCGAAACCGTCTCCCTTGGTCGCAGAGAAAAGGGGGGGCACGGAAGTCCTCCAGGGCACAGACATTTCCTCAGAGGAAGAGCTCACCAGCCTCCCGCTCCTCCAGGCGGGGAGATTATGCCGAGAGCAGGCCCTACGGGAGGTATCCCGACGAGGGCGACTATGGTAAGGAGGAAGGTGACGACAAGGAGACCGAGGAGCAGCAGGGCGGTGATGACGGAGCGGACCAACCTAAGCCGCAAACGCCCCAGTCCCCTTCCCCTTCACCTCCACCCCAGCAGCCTCCTGGGGATATCTCAGTGAACATTGTGACGGCTCTGCATGCTGTGTGCTCGGGAATCCGGACACGAATGCACCTTGTGCCGGCTGCCCCGCCCACAACGCCGAGGCCTTAGAAGGAATTGGGAATCTCCCGTTTCCGCCAGCCAGTTCGTCACTGCCCGACGTGATTGGCTCGTTCCACGCCATGATCTCCAGGGCCTCAGAGCTGTTCCAGCTCGTCCCGGAGGAGAAGAAAGAGGGTTTCCTTTACCAGTGCCGGGAGGCGAAGAGAAAGACTGTGCTGTCGATCCCGTTATTGGATGACATTTGGGATGAGGGGTTGTCACTCATGAAGAACCCTTTGTCGGCTCCGGCAAAGAGGGGTCGCTACGACAAGAAGTGCTGCACTCTGCGGCCAAGTGCTTACGGTCCCAGCAGTCTCCAGACTGTGGTTTCGGGCGCGGCCAAGAAGTCTTCGAGCTCAGCCTCGTCGTCGGCCTCCCGCCCCGGACGGTGAGGGGTAGAAGTTGGATGCCATGGGGCCAAGAGTGATCACGTTGGCCGTGGCGATCATCAAGGCCGCTAACGCCCCTGCCATCGTGGCACGTTACGACAGGGAACTTTGGTTCAAGATGGCCCGCCTCCTGGACTTCCTTCACGACGACAAGAGGGCTGAAGCGTTGGAGATTCTACAGGAAGGCGAGGTGACTTTGGACCACACCACACCATAACAGTGGCCACGGACATTGCCGATACGGGATTCCGCCAAATGGGCAACAGCGTTTGCCTTCATCAGTGAGGCTGGCTGAGGGCTACTAATTTCTGTCAGGATGTTCAGTCGAGGATGTGCCCTTCGACAGGGACAATTTGTTTGGAATGACAGTGGACGAGTCTCTCCGGGCCATCAAATGGGACACTGAGACAGCTCGGGCCTTAGGCACGCTTCAACAATGACAGCCATCCTTCCGGACTTCTGGAGGGAAATCCCAAAGTTCCTTTAAAGGATTCGGAGGGGGTACCTCGTCCAACCATCAGCCCTCCCGCTCATTGGCCCAGGAGACCTACAGGGGCCGCGCCAAGTCTGGGGGAGAACTTCGTCGCCAAGGCCCCCACCTGTGCACCCCGATGGGAGGCCAGCTGGCGATCTTCGTCAGCATGTGACAGACCATCTCCACCGACCGTTGGGTGCTGGACGCTCTCGCCCACGGACACACCCTAGAGTTCCAACGGAAGTCTCCACTGACACCACCAGTGGCCCTTCAGGAAAACCACGTCCCTCAGCTGCTGCTGGAGGTACAGGTCCATGTTAAGAAAGGGGGTGATTGAACTTGTCCCAAAAAGGCTCCGGAGTGTACTCTCGTACTTTCCTTGTCAGAAAGAAGACCGGCGGTTGCAGGCCCATCCTGGACCTCCGCCGTCTGAACAAGTACATCAAATCCCAAAAGTGTCGGATGGTGACTCTTCAGCATGTGCGAGAACAGCTGGAAGAGGGGGATTTTCTTCTGTCTCTGTACTTGGAAGATGCCTAT
Organism: Ambystoma mexicanum; assembly: GCF_040938575.1. Lineage (NCBI taxonomy): Eukaryota > Metazoa > Chordata > Amphibia > Caudata > Ambystomatidae > Ambystoma > Ambystoma mexicanum. The sequence continues at coordinate 39,866,154 of NC_090940.1, forward strand.
TTTCACATCCCCATTTCAAGGACAACATTACCAGTTCAATGCCCTTCCCTTCGGATTGAAGTCAGCGCCACAAGTGTTCACCAAGTGTCAGTCCCGGTGGCGGCGCAGCTGCGTCTACGAGGGATCCGCGTGTACTCATACCTGAACAACTGGCTCATCCGGGTGAACTCAAAGGACATCACCATCGACCACACAACGAAGGCAGTCCTACTCCCGACGGTTCTGGCGGTTCTCAATAAACTTTGCAAAGTCCTGCTTGACTCTATCGCAGGACACACTGTTTCTGGGAGCCCGACTCAACACAGTGTTGTGCCTGGCGTCTCCGTCGGAGGAGAGCAACACAGCCATCTTGGGTAAGGTACAAGGTCGCAAGGGTGAGGTCCATCAAGTCCCTACTCGGCATGATGTTGTCATACATATACCTCATTCGGCTGTGCGGACTACGGATGCGACTGCTGCAGGAGTTCCTCGACGCCCGTTGGATGCAAGTGGCGGGGAGCTTCAAAGGACAAGATCACACTCGACAGAGTTTCCGTCGAGTTATACGGTTGTGGGGAGTGCGTGCACATCTGTCCGTGGGCTCAGATTTCTAGACCCCACGACGGACGCCTCCATGGAAGGATGGGGAGCGCACTCCCGAAGTCTCCATGCAAGAGGCCTGTGGCTAACTGAGGAGAAGTCATTACACACCAACGTTTTGGAGCTGCAAGCAGTGTTTTGGGCCCTCAAGTCCTTCCTTCCGTCCCTGAAGGGCAAAGTGGTATGGGTGTTCATGGACAACACCACCATGATGTTCTACATCCGGAAGCAGGGGGGAACTAGATCCCCGGCGCTGTTCAGCAGATGGGGCAATCACCAGATCGATTTCTTCGCGACGGCGACTTAACCAAGTGCCGGAGGTTCGCTAGCAGGGTTCCCCAGCCAGAGAGCATGGGGGACGCATTCTCTTTCCCCTGGGATGGCCTGTTTCTGTATGCGTTCCCTCCGTTGCCATTGCTGCTTCGACTAGTCAATCAACTCAGACGGTCCCAGTGCCGGATGATCCTCGCACCGGTGTGGCCGAGACAGATATGGTACCCAGACCTTCTGGACATGTCAGCATCCCCTCCAGTCAAGCTTCCGGCGGTCGCATATCTTCTCGCCAGGAAAGGAGGCACAATTCTGCACCACGACCCAGGATCGCTGAACCTGAAGGCCTGGCTCCTGCACCACTACAGTTTGGGGGCTGCGATATCCCAGCGAATTGTAACGAGGTGCTCGCCAAGGCCAGAGCTTCATCTACTCTCAAATGCTACGTGCACAAGTGGAAGAGGTTTGCCGTTTGGTGCCGTACCCAGAAGATCTACCCTCTACGAGTCACTGCTCCGCAGGTGCTTATGTATTTGTCGTTGGCCAAGGCAGGACTGGCCCATGCTTTAATCAAGGTACATCTGGTGGTTATTTCCTGCTACACCAGATCTCTCGATCGATCATCCTTATGGTTGCATTGTTTGGTCAAGGAGTTCGTCAAAGGACTATTTTGCTCGTTCCCGCCGGTGAAGACTCCGGCCCTGGCGTGGGAGCTTAATGTGGTGCTTACTAGGCTCATGGGTCCCCCGTTCGAGCCTATGCATTTGGTGCCACTGAAGTTTTTGTCGTGGAAAACAGCTTTTCTTGTGGCCATCACCTCCACACGAGTGGGAGAGATCTAGGCCCTCTCTTGTTAACCACCTTATTTGACATTCCACGAGACGAGGGCGGTGCTGCGGACGCACCCCTCCTTAATACCCAAGGTGCTGTCTGGCTCATCTAAACGAGCCCTTGGTTTTACCTGTATTCTTCCCAACGCCTTGGTCGCCGGCTGAGAGGACTTTGCACTCGCTGGATGTGGCTAGAACGCTGAAGTTCTACGTGGACCGCACGAAGAGTTTCCGGAAGACGTCACATTTTTTTGTGAACTTTGGCCCTGTTAACCATGGGGAGGCCCTCTCCAAGGCTTCCATTTCCAGATGGCTCTCTGGCTGCATCACTCATTGTCACCAGTTGGCAGACCGACCGTTGCCTAGCCGTCCAAGAGCCCACTCGACCAGAGCGATCGCTGCAACTAAGGCTTTCCTATCTGGTGTGCCCCTGCTGGACATCTGCAGGGCTGCTACGTAGTTGTCGACCCACACCTTCACATAATTCTACTACTTCGACAAGGATTCCAGGGAGAGAAGTCCAGAGTCGGCCAAACAGTGCTGTGCAACCTGTTCGCTTGAAGATGAGCCTGGTGAGGAGGTAAGATACTGCTTAATGTTGAGCCTTGCCACCTCCCGTGGTTGTGCATGTGTGTACTGCTATGTATTTTTTATTCTTGCGCATGTGAATCCATGCCAGACCCCATGCTGGAGAAGGAACAAGTTACTTGCCTGTAACTGTTGTTCTCTAGCATGGGTCTGGCACAGATTCACATGCAAACCCTCCCGCCTACCCCTCTGTGGCTCTTCTTTGTCCTACTGCCACTTAACGTGCTACCAAATCTGAAGATGGCTGCCAGTGGAGGGGCTTAGGTAGAGGGCAGTCATTGGCTGGGGACAATATGACCCAGAGAACAGTGATAGGTTGTTAGGAGAAAGACAGTTCAGAAATGAAACTGAAACTGATTTGTTCTTTACCTAGAATTCCCAGCGTGACGGGGAATATTCATGAGCATATGAATCCATGCCAGACCCATGCTGGAGCAACAGTTACAGGTAAGTAACTTGTTCCAAATGTGATACATAGGTGGGTCGGGTGGTGTTAAAACATCTTTGCTGCTCTACCTTCAAAAAACAACCTCCTTCCCCAGTCATTTTAGGAAGATTGCTCTTCTGAAAGAAGTGGTGGAGCTTGTTAGCAAGAGGGGTGACTTGTACTAACATAGATTAACCAGGTAATTGGTGGAATCATGGCACTAATTGGTCCTTCCTTTATACTAGATTTGAGAAGAGGGGATCATGAATTCTTTTAATGATTACAAAAGAGGGCCAGATCAGGTGTTCTCCTGTTAATATTCTTAGGAATCTGTTACCCTGTAAGGATTGTATAGTAAAATGAAAAGGCTATTGGAGTGGACCTCTCTTTTGGGAGTTAAAGCCATAAATTGGAGGGACGCATGGATGTATTTATTCACTTGAAACGTCTGATTCTGTCTGTTTTTAGGGTTGTAATCTGTTAACTTATATTGTTACATGTGATCCTGTGTGGCACAAATGCATTGTGAAGCATCAATTCCTTGAACTCTTAAAATCAGCATCTTTGTCCCCACCGCCTAGATTTAGGAAGACAATTAAAGATGTCAAGATATTTTTATATATGATTATGCTTTCATGTAGGCACGTGTTCTGTTGGGCCCCTCATGTAGAATGCTCTGCTTTTTCTTTGCTATTTAAGTAAAACTGTATTACAAACAAAAGTCCAGTGGTCCTTCAAAAGGTCCCATCTCCTTTCCAAAAATAAAAATGTCTATTCAATCGTCAAACCTTATTCCATCCATTCCTCATGGTCTTGCTCCTCTCAGCCCTCTGTCTTAGTTCTCCACCTCCATTGTCTGCCCTTCACCTGCCTCCTGCACTCCCCTGCCTGCAGGAACTCGCCTGTCTCCAACGCTTGCTCTTTCTGGAAACACCTCCAACCCAGCTTAGAATTGGCTCTTCCTCCTAACTTGGCCACCACATGACTGAGCCAGCGTCTCACTGTGTAGAGGGCGGGATGGGGCCAGGCTATTGGGCTGTCCCCCGGTGATGGCCTACAAGCCCTAGTTTGGGACTTCCAGCTTGGCTCGGCCCTCCCCTTGGGAGGTCCTCCTACTGCTTGTCACACCCTGGCCCTGTCTTTCTGCCCATCTCTAGGGTAAAGTGACTTTGATGTGCAGGCTTGCTATAGGAAACTGACAGTAGTCCTAGTTCTCAGAGATCTGGGTGGGCCTCTAGTATCTGTGGGGCTACAGCTTCTAGAACGGTTTGCCATCTTTGGCTTCCTAATTCGCCTGTCCTCTTCAGGGTGCTGGTTGGTGTGTTCCACCCGGGAAGATGTCTGAGGTCTGACGAGCTAGCTAGTTCCTCTTGTGTTGGACAAGCCATGAGCTATTGACTTGCAACTGAATGAGGGTAGAGGCCTTGTGTGATGACTGGCTGGCTGACTGCCCCTCGGATTTTCCGGGCCTTGCTCGGGTCCCTCTTTCTCTTGGTAGATATAGTAGCAGGGTCCTGCCTCTGTGGTCGGAGAGGACAGTGGGCAGGCACTGTGGCAAGCACTTTTTCTTCGCATGTGGCATGGTGTGATAGGCAGAGTGATACTCCCATTATGTTGCATGTGGCAGCACCCAGTCCTTTTGGCAACTCTACCATCCACCATCTTGGTCAGGCAAGGGACTATGTTGCACTTCATATGGACACATGCAGGTATGCTATGCTTAAAGTATTCAAGAATGCAACCTCCTCCAATGTTGTGCCATTCTTATTGGATGCTTGCCAATGAATGGAGTGCTGTAGTGTGCACACCACATACCTTAACTGGCCTCTGTTTTATCTCTGTCTTCAGCATCTCCTCTTATGGGAGCCCAAAGCTTCCCAAATCTGACCACCACAGGCACCACATCCACAGTTACCATGTCCACCTCGAGTGTGACCAGCAGCAGTAACGTAGCCACAGCCACCACTGGCTTAACAGTAGGGCAGTCCCTCAGCAATACGTTGACAACCAGCCTGACGTCCACATCCAGCGAGAGCGACACCGGGCAGGAGGCCGAATATTCCCTCTATGGTAAGTACCATCCCATGATTGCTGGAGCTCAGCGAGTGCCATTGCTTTGCTTTTTTTCTAGGGGACCTATGGACCATAAAACAGGTTGCATCCGTTGTCCCAAGCCCCTGGGTTCAGTGTTGGGCTCTAGATCGTATTGCTCTCCTGCCATTCCATGTAGATGTTATTTGCTCTGAAACATGGAATGTTGCCTTCAGGAGCATGTAACGTAGGGTTTTCTACCGTTGGTGGTAATATGGTACGCACAAACCGATCACATTACCACGTGGTAACACGTCATGATTGATACCAATCGGATGTTTAAATACTGCAATATTGTGTACATTTAATGCAAGTAGGGTGAAGACATGAGCTTCTTCCAGCTCCCTAGGAGCATCACAGTGCTTTACTGAGCTGTGTAGTCGCCATTTGTCCTAAGGGGCACAGGACAGTGAACGCAGCATAGAATACAGGGAGCACACCTTCAGAAACTAGGTGCCTATGGGCGTAAGTGTAACAGTATGTGTTGGACAGTCACTGAATAAGACCTACTATGTGAGCATGTACAGACCAATCAGAAATAAGTGGTACAGGTCAAGCTTTTTTAAGTTAAGAAGTCAGCAGCCAGCCTGAAGGTAGTTGCCAAGGCTGGGGTAGGTGAGCGTGGCTGTTATGGAAGGGGCCACACTAGCCTTGAGTGTGAAAGCAAGTTCCATATGTCGGGGGCACGGCCACACCTGGGTTCTTGGGGTTACTACTTCTTGGGCTGCCAGGATTACCATAATGTGCATGGCTGCCTTTTGCCAATAGCTGTGCCTGGTTTCCCTCAATGCCTCCCAAGCCGCACACCTTCAGCAGCATGTCCACTGGGGCTGACCCCCCTCCCCCTACATATAGGGTAAGATGATGTTCTGTGTGAAGTGCTATGTTCCCTCCCTACTGCCCCGCTCCCCTCCTAGCTAGAAATCTTTGTCGGCCACGCCAGCAATCCTATTAAATGCCACTCTTCCCATGCCTAGATTTCTTGGACAGCTGCCGCGCAAGCACTTTATTGGCCGAGCTCGACGATGATGAGGATTTGCCTGAGCCGGACGAGGAAGACGATGAGAATGAAGATGATAATCAGGAGGACCAGGAATATGAAGAAGTCATGGTACGTTTGGCGCCTGTGCTGCAGGAGGCGCCATGTGGACAGCGAGCAGTGGAAAGTGCTTGTACACATCATGTGGGCTACTTGCATTCTATCATTACCATGATTTCTAATGTTAAAGGCAGGGGGTTTGAAGAACAGGAAGTGCGGTATATAGTGGTGGTGCTTGAGAACAGTGTTTTAGGACAGGATTGTATGGGGCAGACTGCAGTGAAATGCTTTAAGGGCAGCAATGGTATAATTCTAATGGCTTGGAGTGATGCATGTATGTGGGTTTTTAGTATTTTGTGGGCTTACCATGGTGTTACAGGGTTGTGGCTTTTGCAGAGTAAATACGTTAAGGACCAATATGCTGCCATCTATGTGGTTCTAGAATTGCTGCTGTTTTCTAATAATTATAAAGAAATTGCTGGGTCACCACCAGTCTTTCTCCCAGATTTGGTAGATAAAGTCAGCTTTTAGGGAAATTACTCAGTAAATTCCCCTTGCGAGGTAAGGGTATTTTAGCCCCTGATTACAAGTTCAGTGGTGCAGTAATCTTCGCGCAGTAATTCCTTCCTCGCAACTTCTTTTGGCCTTAATGGAATTGAGATCCATTTTTCTGCATGACCAATTTTCGAATTTGGAGGTGAAGTGGAGAATTTACCTTCTAGAGGTAGCTGGTGGTAAATCCTATACACGGCCTCAAAAAATCATACGATTTAGTACTGCAGAGTTAGCGCTCACATTTAATACTACCTGTCGAGTGCACCGTGAGTGCTATTACGCTGCGGTGACTTTGCCTGAGGCTTGGATCCCTGACGTTGCAACCGCAAATCCTATGTTCTTTGGAGTTGGTATGCACCCAGCGACTTGTGAAATCTACTTATAACTCAATTGAAAGAGGACCTTTAAGTCTACAAACTTTTATGGACTTCTAATTGCTGTCTTATTGTCAGGTCCAATTAGTTGCTTCCTGCTGGAGTGATGCTGGCCCTCCAGACCCCCCAAGTGTGCCTGCCCAATAGTCACTTTACTGATAAAACTACCTGGCTGGCAAACCCAAGGGGGAAGTGGGATAAAATAACAAACGCAGAGCTTCACTGCTCCCTCTGCTCCTTGCACTGGGAGTCTGCAGAACTAGAATGTGGACCTAAAAGCAATCACAATTCCAATTACTTTTCACTTATTTCTTTACTACTCTTACCTTATCTTCTTGCCCATCTAGATCTCCCAAATACCTGCAGCCTAAGCTTGAGTAGCTGAAAGGCTTCCTTTAAAATTGCTGACTCTCTGGCAAACCAAATGATTGCTGAATGCTGCCTTAGTACGGAAAAGGACATTTCTAGTTCATCTGTTTCTTCCCTTCACTTCTTTACAAGAGACCTTACTCCGTGTCCTACTGGAGTCCATGTGAATTTGTAACTGACTTTGTCTGCTGGCTGTACTTGAAGAAATGCTTGGTGCGTAGTTCATATGTTCTCTGACTACTCTGAAGCACCAATGAGTCTTTTCTAACAGCAAGCCTGCCTTCAGCTGATTAGATGCTTACCGAACTGATTCGCTACAAAACAATCTTTAAACTTGCACAGTTTGAGATCAGAGTTATTGCAGTTTTACTCCTGGATTAACAGTTCCCTGCAACAGCTGACTTCCGCCGCTGCGCAAACTGAATTTCTGTAATTCATTTGTACCGGAGCTTAGCGTTTATCCTAGTGTGGACCGCGTACTGTTGCTCACGAAGCAAGATTCCCAACAGAAATACGCGACGCAACTGGATCACAAATGCGCCAGAAGGTGCTTTACTCCAAAGTTTCCAAAACGAACTACACTATTGCCAGCGGTAATACTTTCTACAGAAAACTACATTGAATAGTTAATCTGTTAAAGTTAATGGTTTAGACTATAGTACATTAGCGCGATCCGACGGAAAGGAACTGCGCGCACAATTAATGAAAACATTTAACTGCAAGAAAGTTAGCGTGCGCCCTGCAATTTCACGTGCGCAACGCTGAAATTAAACGCTTGCCCAACAGCTGCTACGCAGTTCTACAGTTGAATCTTACAATAGATGTAAAACACACAAAGTTCTCAGCAACTTCTTTTTAGCTGCTGTATGCACATTTACAGACTTTTTCACAACGCTGGCTGATAGCAAAATTATTTACAATGAAGTCTTTGGCACTTATCTTACTACTTCTTCTGTAGAAGGGTCAGCTCACTTGCCTCATTTGCTACCTTACTTGCGTTCTTTCTACTGCTACTGTTCCTGAAGTTTTCCTTTTCTCAATCTTCTTTCCCTGGATATGAACAACTTCTAACTTAACTATAACTACAGCAGCTCTAAAAACGGCAACCTGTTTCCTTGAGTTCTTGAATGAAAGGCAGTTTAGATTTCCCTGTGGAATTCCAAACTACCTCCCTTCCAGTCTCCACCAATCACAGCTGCTGAAGAGAGGCTCCATCTTGCCTAGGGGAAAGAATAGCCTCCTGCAGACTTAATTAAGGAAAGGTTCTTCTGAGTTCTCAGAACCATAACCCATACAACCACCTACAAACCACCACACCAGTACCTCCTCCAACTAGAGTATTTCAGACATTTACTAGTGGATGAATTCCTAAAAGGACGACCCTTACAGTGAATGTCCTTATGTGACAACCTTATTGTGTACCCTGGAATCCTGACAATTATTTCCTTTTCTCCTTATAGCATGATTAAGCCCCTCTCGGCTTTTGAGGTGTGTATAAAAGCAAACTGAGCACACACCCGCGCGTCGAGTGCACCGTGAGTGCTGTTACAGCGGAACAGCGGTGCGTGGTGCCCTTACAGCTTGCTCCTCGCCATCACTTTTGTCCTAAACGTGTTACTTTAGAGCTACTTAGAGATAGTGTAGTGAAAAGGGGTGCAAGCACCATTTTGGGACCAGCCCACACACTATAACACACCTCCCACTAACAGGTTCGACTCTGCGTGACAGCCATGAACACATCACTAGAGAGATTACACTTTCAGCAATAAACTTAACATTTATTAGACAGAAAGCAACATGTAAGGAGAAACAATAATTTTTGCAGCAATTGGAAATAATACAAATGTAAGTTAGAGAAATCACAAATAATTAGAACATAGCCTCACGTTCCTTGTATATTAGCACTGGGGGACCCTGCTAATCTTAAAAGAGCACATCTCCAGCTGTTATTCTTAAGCCAGATGACAGCTCCACAAGGAGCCGCAGGAGCACACCAAACTCTGGGCACTTGCTCGAAGCGAGTCCACAGAAGAATCCCCCCCGGGTCATGTGTGCATGCATTCTTGTACCTTTGTGCTGTCAGCGTGACGCAATATTCTAGAACTGTCTCAGTGCAAAACATGTTTGCTGATGGAAAAAACCCAAGATCAGTAATTTTCCAAAAGCGCTCCCTTTCCTTCCCCTACCCACTCGGAGCCCATCTGCAAAAGCGCAGGAATGTCTCTTATCAGTAAGGGCCGGGTCGAGGCAGCTATTTCACACGCTAAAGAGGAGCTGTTTAGGGACGCTGGCAGTGCTGCGGTTGCAAAGAAAGAGTATTCTAGTAGAATCCAAAGCAATATACATTGCATTAACCCATACTGAGCAAGTTTACTGGGCCTGCACTCTGCTAGCTAGTGTCTATACTGCTACAAGACTGGCTAGCTCAACGCTGTAATGCTTTAAGCACTCAAATACAGGTCTCTATTATCTACTAAACTTGGGCTTCTGCCCTGCCTTTTGCCAGATATGACTGTAACCTTCCACCCCTTTGATGCCTGCATGTTCAATGTAGCTCACTATGCTGAATATGTAGGTGCTACTAAGCATTAGTAATCCATCTATAAAGGTCTATTTCAGCATTTAGTACACATTTCGAATAAGCTATTAGTCCTAGCTGTTAATGCAGCCATCTAAGGACCTAATATGTAATATGGATAGTTCAGCAGGCTAATGCACCCAAGGAAAATGCGACTTCCTTCACACTACATTATCCTGCAATAAGTCACGTTTAATTTCTTGTACTAGTCTTGTAAGACGTCACTTCCTTCTCTTCATGTTTGCTCGTTCGAGCTTGTGGTTGCTGTACTAAAGCCCTCTTTTGCTGAAGTGTAAGGCAATGGGGGAAAGACCTCTTCCAATTTGTTAATTTTTTTATCAACATGCCGTGTTTTTGAAGGATAGTGGATGCTCTCTCTAATGGGATCAAGCTGAGGTAACGATGTAATAGAATACATGGAGAAATTCATGATTTCCTCCTCCAGATCATCAGTGTTATCATCTATTCCACTGGGATTGGTATTACCCTGTCGGTTGGTTTTGTTCGATGCATTAGGAGAAACAGTGCGGGTTACAATTTCCAACCTCGGAGGAGCTTTCTCAAGGGATACATACAGCATCACTGGCACTAGGAGATTACTCGATTTACCATTTTTAGCCCGAAGCTTTTCAGCTATAGGAAATCTTAGTGGAGTTTTCAGCCCATTAATAAAACTTTTGGTTCTCTGATTAATAATTTAATTTTTTTTTTAACTTGGGCAGATTCTTTTATTTTTACCTGGGACATGTGATTATGCTTTATACCTTTTTTCTTCCGTGGCATCGTATGAAACATGTCAAAAATTTGGGGACCATCTATTTCTTCTACAGGTTGTGATTCAATGACCACTTGCAGCTGCTCATTGGTATCAGGTAGAATGTTTGGCGTAATTATAATTATCTCTGTATCACGAGTTGCTTGTATACTTTCTTTGTCAGTTATCAAGAGGACTTCTTCAGCTTCCGAGACTGAGGGAGTGAAATGATCAACTTGTGGTCTTGAGTTTGAATTGGAGACCTGATGAGAATCAAGATCCACCGGGTGGGATGGTAATTCTCCCGCCACCCCATCAATTTTAGCTATCAATAATGCCATGGTTCTATTATTTTCTTCAACACTCTACGATTATCTAAATCAGCAAATGCCCATTTCGAATGGCACAAAGACACTTCCTACACCCTCAGGTGACTTAAATAGCTAGGACAATGTGAACCGTCCCGCCCCCCCGAAGGAAGGCAAAACACACAGTCAGAAGGAAGAAGAGTCATCCAGGGAGCCAGGCTAGGCCAAAGTCAATTGGGCAAAAGTCTAGGTGAGCTGAAGCACTTCTTGCAGGTAGATAAGTCTTGCACTAGGTTTTAGTAGCCAAACCGGTTCAAGGTACCAAGACAAGTGGTCTAGGCTAAGCCTCAGAGTGTTAGTCTAGGGCAAAACAAAAAGTGTACTGCATTGTACAATGATAAAATGTTACCACAAGTGATACCAAGTCACTAAAAATAGTAAAAAAGTAACAAGACTAAGGGAAACCATGTTTCCCAGTACAGACATCTTAAGGCTTCACTGCTGTCCGGTCCTGTCTTCTTGGTCCGCAGGAGATGCTGAGCCACACAGATCCCTCAAGAACGTTGGATCAACAACTGACATAAAACCCCACTGAAGAACTAACAATCTCCAGGGAAAAGGGGAAGTGGATAAAATAAACGAGAGACTCCAACTCCTGGACTGAAGCAATCTGCAGGAGAAAAGACATTGGTTACTAAAAAACACTTTCTCATACCCTCTCTAATTACTCATTTCTTTTTATCGTGCATAACACATACCTGTCGAACCTCCTTGCAACACTTAGAGGTTATGTGTTGCTGTCTTACTTCACTTGTAGGAGGAAATTATCTTGACTCTTAGAATTGATGAAATTAGAAATCCTTTAAGTTGAGAAAGTGTGCTTCACACAAGTTCCCTTCTTTTGAACTTCCTTAGCTGAAGGAACTTGAAGCAATTTCCAAATGACTGAAATGGGTTTTTCTTAACAGTTCACCTTTATTAGTTACTTAGATTATTGTTCCATTACTCCTTGGAATCCCTTGTGCTTATTTTACATGGCTGCTGCTTTATTCATAAACTTCATTTATCTAGCGTGCCAGATTTATGTGTTGATCTTGAATTATTAGATTGCTCCTGTATGCATGTACGTAACCAAGTCCACTCTACGAAGCTTAAACTTCTGAGCGCAATCGTAAATCTACTTCGCCCATGCACACAGAGAATCTCTTCACACGGAACCTGTTTCGAAACACTCGCACCGAAACTCTATGCACATGCGCGGAACAAACTCTGCTTTATGGAGTTTTCGTTCCGCGACGTGCATGCATATTTTGTAAATGTCTTGTCAGTTTCTCCAAAAATTGTATTCCTTGTGCCTCCAATATTTATCCTCCGCACTCCGATCCCTGAAAACAGTTGGAATCGAGTCAAAGATGATATCGCCTGCGTTACTAATCTCTTACGCATGTGCGAGCAACAAAACTTGAAGTATTAACGCTAATCAAAATGAACTGCGCAGTTACGTTGTTATCATGAAACACTAGTGCCACATTAAAAACAAGACCAACACGTCCTGCTGCAGCTCTCCGCTCACTTCAAAAATCCAGTGCCACCAAATACAAGTTGACTTAACTTTAAGCTAGTTTTCAGCAACTGCCCAGCAAACGCTGTAGAGTCTCTTGAGGTGATAACTCAGATAGGAAACCTGTTGTCTGAGGATTCTCAGCAGAATTAAGTTCCAGAGGTTTCCCTGAATTAACTCTAAATACCGAACTAAATACCTAGCATTAAACAAACTTAAGTTGAATTTACTTCACTCCTGTTCTATAAACGCTGCACTCCCACCAGCTGAGCTTGTCCCACGCACATCGGACACACTGGATTTTGCATTAATCAAGTTTTTCTCCACCTGAATATCTCAAAGGGCCTTAATTCAGGAACTCAGCTTAAACAGGACTCTCTCACTTGAAGATGAACAATGAAAGGCAGTTTAGAACTCTGGTAGAGGTCTGAAGTTCCTGATCCCTCCAATCAGAAACCAGCACCACCTCCACCATGTTGGCTTGGGGAGCCCTCACTCTGATGAATGGTAGTTAAGATCAACACATCAAAATGCATTAAAACACCATATCATACAGATCTGATAATTCATCCATCCTATACTCAGAACTATGATACATTCCCAAAACAACCCCTCCCCCCCCACATCCAAACCTGACTAACTATTACTCAGACCCATCTGACCTGACAACTGCCCTCTAAAAAGAAGAGGTCTGATACAAAAATAAGAACAAATGGGTTGGGAGTCCATCTAAATGGACAAAACAGAGCTGCTCATAGTCTGGTCTTCCTCCAGAAGCAACTCACTACAACCTGCATATGCCTCATTTACCATTGACGGTACCACAATCCCAACTCTCAAGTCAAAACCCTTGTCGTCTACCTAGACGCCACCCTAACCATGACCAAACAAATTAATACACTCATCAGCCACCTCCTACACTGCCAAGCTTATCTCTCGAAGTCGCAAATTCCTCACGCCCAAAAACGGCCTCATCCTAGCGAGAACATTAATACTCTCAAAGCTCGACTATTGCAACATACTCCTCCTAGGCAACTCCAACACCAATGTGGCCAAACTCCAACTTGTGGAGAACAAAGCCTTCAAGCAGCATTAGGTATAAAAGAGATAGCACATCTCCAACATCAGAAAAGACAATCACTGGCTCCACATCAAGGCTAGGATCATATTCAAAACCCTATGCATTACTCATCAATGCATCACCAACAAAGCCCCCAAATATATCAACAATACAATCAAGAAAGAAATCTCCACCAGATCCCTTAGATCCAGCAACAACTCACTCCTTGAAATCCCTCGTTTGAAAAGAACGACAGCGGGGGGAAGCAGCTTCAAAGTCCTAGCCCCAAGACACTGGAATGCTCTCCCAGGACACATTAAGAATGCAGAATCCCACCAGCTATTCAAAAAATCCCTGAAAATCTGGCTATTCAACCAACACTAACCAGTTCCGGACACTCCCACCCACCTATCTTTATCTCTTGCCCCCTTAGATACCTTAGGTCCCATGCCACCACCAGGTACTGCCTTAATGACAAAATTTGTAAATCATGTGTATAGAACTGTAAGATTGTAATTAACAAGCTGTCTGTAACTACATCATTATACCTCCGGGTCTGGCCGTATAACAAATGTAATAAAATAAATTAAAACAAAATAAATGGAAAGAAAGGTGCAGTAAAGAGGAATCTTTCCTAACACTGTGGAAACCGGCTGTCTGAGGCCCGCGAAGGTCATCTGCTGCCAGAGATGCCTGATTTGCTTGAGTTAGGGGAGGTAGACTCCATTCGGACAGACGTTAAGCAGGGTAATCAAGGGCACAGTTTCTCTGCTGCTGGAGGCCTTTGGTGAATTGGTACCCTGGATTAAGTTCTTCCCATTCTCCGCACCGGTTGTGTCATTGTGGCGAGTGCAATCTGCACCCCACGGGAGAGAGTGGGAAGCTTGAGAAAAGGGTATTCCTTTTCTCTTTTTTTATCTACTAGCCAACAGTAACGACACTAGCAGCTAACGCCTATACCGATGTATGCCTGCACTGTACCTGCACCTGAGTGTTTTGTAGCACTTGTGCAAGTTTGAGGAGTTAAGGTGGTGAGGTGAGGCATGGTGGCTGTGAGAAGGTGAACAAAGCTCGACTCTGCAAAATACCAGCATGAAGTGCAGTGAGCCATCTCCTGTTAATAGAGTTGGGGGAGGCTTGGCCACAACATTAATATTCTGTTACTTCTCTGCCATCAGCAGCCATCAGCCTCCGACACTTCATGCTACCTTTTTAAGTACGGGTGCTGAGGTGGTTGTCTAGCTATTGGTGCTGCTCTGGATGGTTTTGGATTGTCTGGTGTTTTGTTTTGGTTTGGCGTGGACTAAATGTATTGCCATGGTGGCGGAAAAAAAAGGAATGTGCCACAGCAAATTATATGGGCACCGTTAGATACGTTTTTCTAAAGTCCAACTGGTGTTAAACTTCATGGGACTTATCGCTTGGTATAAGGGACCCAACTCTTAATATAGGCCTCTACTCCACAGGTTGGTAGAGTGGCTGAGCAGCCAGGCTTATATTAGGAGAGAGTAACGTGAACTGTAGAGCAGTGCAAAGAAATCGGTACATACAGAGATCCAAGAACACACTTACTCAATTAGTTATTTTAAAATATATTTCTCCAGCATGGGTTCTGGCATGGATTCACATGCTCATGAATATTCCCCGTCAGGCTGGGCATACTCAGTAAAAGAAAAAACAATTTCACTTTCACTTGCAAAATGTCTTTCTCCTATAAACCATTTACTGAGCTCGGGGTCATACTGCCCCTTGCCAATGACTGCCCTCTCCCTGGGCCCCTCCTCTGGCAGCCATCTTCAGATTTTTACCACACGTCTTAGTGTTGGGAGTCCTTGTGTTTCGCTCTTAGAGGATTTCTGTTTTTTCATGCTTTTTTGCTAGAAAAATCCTATTTTTTGTTCGAGCCTGTGTGCTCCATAGTCTCTTCATCCGACTAACTGGGATCCATTTGTCAGCATCTCTCATCGCCCCCCAAGGGCAGAATCGTCGAGTGTTTTTTCTTCGAAGATTCCAGAAGGCCATCGGGCCTACGCCAGACCATGTCGGAGAAGGACAGGGGTTCCTTCTTCAGGCTCTGCACCAGCTGCAGTTTGAGGAATGTTTTCGTGGAGGGAGAGCATTCCCAGTGCCTTTGTCTTCATCCGACGCGCAAGGAGGAGGATTGCGAGATCTGTCGTGGCTTTACGAAGCGCACCATCAAGGATTGGCACAGCAGGTTGGCGGCATGGGTAAACGCCAAGGCCTCTAACCTGGGTGGTTCACAGGGTAATGCCTCAACGTGATCCGGCCAGTCTGAGCAGCCTTCTAAGTCCTTTGAGGGCGCTCTATCCTTGGGGGCCCAAGACAAGGCCAAGCACTGCAAGTCTGTTTCCGTCGGGGTCGCTGCACAAGCAGGTCCCGCGACGGCCACGGGGTGCTCATCTTCTCCATTGGCCTCCGTCTCCAGCCATCGCTCTAGTTCTTTGTCGAAGTGAAAGTCAGCTACCCCAGGGAAGCTGCGGGAGAAACCGGTGAAGTCCAAGTCTCATGTTAAGGCTCCCTACCTACCCGTGAAGGCTCGGGTGATCCAGGCTAAATCGTAGTCAACTTAAGAGTTGGTGGTGGCCGCCCTTTCCAAGGCGACTGGGCCAGGGTGCCCCGGTGACGGCCAGAGTGGCTCTTGTTCCCAGGTGGGAAGCTTCGGCCAAGCCAGTGGAAAAGACCCCAGAGAAGAGTATGCCGTACCCTGAGCCTGACCCCTGGATGCCAAGTACAGGCAGATGGAGGGGCATACAGTCTTGCTATCGGTCCATCATCAACCACACTCCTCTGTGATTGCTACGGCATCACTATACTCCAAGCCTCAGTCCTCAGCCGCCTCCTCTGCTGCACTGCTAGGCAAGGAGAAGATCTTGGAGGCGTACGGGAAGAAGCTGTATTCAACATGTCCTTGTACCTGTGTCAAACCAATGCGGATGCCATGCTAGCAGCCGTTAACCAGAGGCTCTGGTGGGAAATTGCGTACTTCCTCCCAGAGCTTCCGGCGCAGAGCCAATCACGATTCAAGGCGGGATTGGTGGAGGCAAAGATTGTGGCGCAGGACGACATGGAGTGCACCGTGGCCCACATCGACACCTCTGGCTGTGCCATCCGTCTTGCCACGGCATGAGAAGAACGGCCTGGCTCTGTGCTACAAAATTCAACCCGGATGTCCAGGAACACATCTTTGATCTTCCATACAAAGGGGGTGACCTCTTTCACTCCACAACGGACGAGGAGCTGGATAAAAAGAAAAACAGCTCTCAAACGGTCAAGTCTTTATCCATCCTGGCAAAGACCACACCCAAACCGTTGTCAGGTCCCTTGGTACTGGAGGCTTTTTTCTGATCCTTGTGTAATCTGCTTAGATCACATGCTATGCATAGGCTGACATCTAGTGGAAGCTGTGGGGTATTAGTTGTTTTTAGAAACTCGAAAATGGGTGTCGAAATAGGGCATTCCACTAATACTATCCCTATTGTGACGTCCCCTGTACCCATAATCCCTCACGCGTGTTTGTTCCTCATATTGTTTTTTTCCGCCATCGTGAGCGGTCGCTAAATATAAGCGGAGTCCATTTTTTCGGCGTACGCCGTTGAAATTTATTAATTATGTTACTGTGTCTTCCTGTCCCTTTTGCTGACGCCGTGTTTCGACACAGTAAAGATCGAAAAAGACTGTGAAGCTGACCGTCAGATGACTTCGACAATGCCACCCGGCCTTGGAAGGCCCTTTCGGCCTCTGCCTAACAGTAGGGAGAGTGGGGGGTTGACATAAACATGTATATTCCCACCTTTTACCATAGTCGCCCAGCTGCCTACATACGTTATGCAGCGTACTGCTTTTAAGTTCTGCCCCTCTTGTAATAGGAAGTTCATATGGGTCGACAAGCAATGGGTCTGTAACCTCTGCTTAAATAGAGACCACGACAATGTACATTGTCGGGCGTGTAAACTACTCCGACCGAAAACCCTCAAGGACAGGCGAACAAAACGTTGGGCCCATCACGCCATGCAGGCCGAGGCCTCCATAGACGTCGAAGAGGCATCCAACAACGGCAGCGAGGCTGTCTCTTCGGACGGCGAGGGTGACTGGGAACCCCAGCGTACCCCAGTGCCAGCCCCTGACCCTAGTAGACAGGCCAGAGGTACTGTTATGGGGAAGACACCCAGTGGCATGGGCACCACTTTCACCCACAAACATACACCCCACGGCGATGCGAGTAAGGTCGCACACCTAGAGTCGATGGTGAAGGGCAGATCATCTGATCCTTTGTCCTCTGGGCGCTCCGAGCGAAGGCCGCATGACAAGCCCGTCAAAAGCAAAGTCAACCGACTCGATACTCCCCCACCTGGCCATACGACGGCGAAAGACGCCGCGCAAGCCATCCCTGTAGTCGAAGTTTGGCCTACATCCGGGCATAAATCCAGGAAGTCCTCCTTTTTTTTTTTTTTATAACTGTTTGTTTTACAGAACAACAATACATAACAAGTACGACTTATGCATGATAAAGTTAAAATACAATTTAGGATTCCTGCTGGTCTGAAAGTGCGCCTTCCGGGCGTAAGTGTAGAGAGTGCGTGGTAGAATGTACCAGTTCTTAATGTTCCGGCGTAGCGCCCAGTTAGGCCTTGTCTTCCCATTTCCCCCATATCTTTGTGAATTTCCGGGGGCTACGCCTTGCTCTATATATCCTCCTTTCCAGACCCATGCAGCGGTCCATGTCCGCCTCCCATTGGTTTAGTTTGGGTCGTTCCGCTGAACCCTATGCTGTTGCTATCAGTCTCTTGATCAGCCCAAGGGCCAGGGCCAGGAAGATTTTCTCATGGCTATTAGTGCTTTCCCAAATTCCCAGCAATGCTAGTTTGGGGTCCAAGGGGATCGGGCCCCCAGTACGAGGGATAGTTTCCGGGTACATTTGGCCCAAAAGATTCTAATTTGTGGGCATTCCCAGAGTGTGTGATGGAATGTGCCACCCTCCATTCCGCATCTGAGACAGTTATTATCAATTCTCCCCCACTTGTTTAGCATTGTGCGAGAGTAATATACTCTGTGGAGGATTTTGAATTGAATCAATCGTAGCAGTGCCGCTATCCCTATTTCTCTTGGGAACATCAGGGCCTCTACCCATTCTTCAGGTTCAATCCCACCCAGATCCTGCTCCCATTTATGTTGCAAGCTGGCTAGGTCTCCTGTCCCGAACGCCGTTAGTACTTGATATAAGGTGGATGTAACCTTAGTGGGAATGCTTGTTTCAAATAAGTTGGCTTCCAGCGGGGACTTGCAGGGGATGTTGTTCGGGGGTGGGAACTGGGCCGAGATGGCATGGGATATTTGTATGTATCTAAATCCCTCTGCTGTGGACAGTCCATATTGCATTTGTAATTCCCGGAACGGCCTAGGTTTGTCGTCCTTTATAACGTCTGCCAGGGTGTCTATCCCTTTCTCTGCCCAGCTTTCCAGGTATGCTACTTTCAGAGTTCCCCGAGGAGTGCATTGTGCCAAATGGGTTGTGCAAGGGTTGGTTTTTGGCCCCATCCTATATCCTTGTGAGCCTCAGCCCAACTCTGACACGTGTGCTTCATTGGCCCGGGTAAGGTTCCCTGGTATCGTTTCCCCCCATACAGGGCTTGTCTGGTTGTCCTCATTCCCAGCCGTCCTCTTTCGGCCGCAATGTGTGGAAGGGATTGGTCCCTGTGCAACCAGTCGTTTACCGACCCCAGCTGGGCTGCCCAGTAATACCTGTGTAGATTGGGTAGGCCTATCTCTACCTCCCGTACAGACCTTTGCAGTGTTTGAAGAGCCACCCAGGTTGTTTCCCACCCCACAGGAGCCCTCTCAGGGATGCCTCAATGTTAGTGAAAGTCTTTTTGGGGATTGGGAGCAGAGCATTTTGCAGGACATATAAAAATTTTGGCAGGGCCAACATTTTGAACAAGGCCGCCTTTTCCCAGAAGGGTCAGTGGGAGGGATTGCCAATGAGCGACATCGACTGCAAATCTGTTCATCACCGGGGTTAGATTGAGTTGAGTGAATTCTCCCAGTTGGGGGCTGAACTGGATTCCAAGATATTTAAAGCCTGTTGTGGACACTGTGTATGGGCATTCACGAGGAAGCTCAGTTATTTCACCCCGCATTGGGAAGAGGACCGATTTTTGCCAGTTAATTTTGAGCCCGGAAAATGTCTGATATTCCTGAAGTATTCCGGTCACTATAGGGCAAGAAATCATGGGGTTGCTCATGTAAATTAAAAGGTCATCCACGTAAAGTGATACTTTGTCCCCCCCCCCCCCCCCCATGGCCACTTAAATCCTTCCCAGTATGTGCTTTCCCTAAGCCATATTGCAAGTGGTTCGATCGCAAGGATAAAGAGTAGCGGCGAGAAGGGGCAGCCCTGCCTAGTGCCTCTTTCCAGTGCAAAGGTTCGGGATGTGGTCCCATTTACCCTTAGTCCGGCTGAGGGGGAGGTGTATAATAGTCGGACCCAGGTCAGAAATTTTTGCCAAAACCCATTCTGTTCATTATCTCCCATAGGGACTCCCACCTCACCGAGTCGAACGCCTTCTCAAAGTCAATGGAGAGCAGCGCCAACTCCTCCGGTATCGTAATGGCTATATAAATGGCCAGTTGCGCCCTGCGGATATTCATTCTGGTGGATTTAGAGGGCATAAAGCCGCACTGGTCCGGGTGTATTAGTGAGCTTATCACTGGCATTAAGCGGTTGGCAAGAATTCGGGCTAGGACCTTGGCTTCCCCGTTTATTAAAGAGATTGGCCTGTATGATGCACAGTATTCCGGGGGCTTGCCAGGTTTTGGTAGGACAACTATGCATGCCTGTTTGAGGTCGGGTGGGAGGTCCCCATCTGTTTTACACTGCAGGAAGAGGCGATGTAAGTGGCCAGTAATCTTATTCCCCAGTCGTTTCCATACCTCTATGGGAAACCCATTGGGTCCAGGTGTCCAGTCTGTAGCTGGGAAATTGCTTCGGAGACCTCCTCTTCCGATATGTCCGTCTCCAGTCCGGAAGCCTGCTGAGCCGATAATTTCGGGATAGGCACATGTTCGAGAGCTGCCGGGTCCCAGTCTTCTCGGTCTCTGCTACCCACACTATATAGCGCTTCATAATATTGAGCGAAGGCTTCGGCTATTTCTGCGTCCCCTGTGATTTCTTCCCCTTGGTTATTCCTTAGGGCTCTGATATGCCTCGACCCTTCTTCCCTCCTTTCCAGCCAGGCCAGTGTCTTGCCCCCCTTATCCCCAAACTCATGAATTCGACTCCGACAGATCTGGTGGGCTTCTTTCGCGTTGTCCAGCGAAATGTTGCGTAGCGACTCCTGTGCTGTGACAAGCGCTCGCTTGGCCCTCTGCTCCCCGGAGGAGAGGAACTCTGTCTCTGTTTGTTGAACCACCCCCTCATCCTCCTCCAACTTCTCCCTATGTTGTCTCCTTTTGTCCGTGGCCATTGACAGGGCCTCTCCTCGCAAGGGAGTCCTACTTAACCACCTCTTCGACCCCGAGTTCCAAAAAATCATCATCTAAGCGCAGGGACCATAAGGAGAGAGACACATCCAGTTCCTCTAGAGAAAGGGACTCGCTTGACGAGGAGAAGATTAAAAAAAAACTTCTGGCCAACATAAAAGTATGCCCTTTCAGGATACTACAGGACAGTCTGAAGAGACACATCAGCCTGACCCTATAAATCTTGAGGAAGAAGAGGAACATACACCCTCTACCCCCACAGGGGTAATAACCAGTTCAGCCAAATGGTCTGCATACGATATTGACCGAGTCATGAGTCGCATAACTTGCCTAGCAAATTTCTTTGATAAACATCCTCAAATTCTGCAGAACTTGAACACCACGCCTCCCACTACACAGGTGTCTAGTTCCAACATAACACCTACAGCCTCTCAGTCACAGGCATCGTGTGTACCCTATAAAAAGAAATCTCTCCCCACCATAGAATTGGCGGTTGAACCACCACACAAGACTCCTATGATCTTTATGATCCGGATGTGGGGGATGAGGAATACTTGGAGGAGAGTCAACCCCCTTATAGGGACATCAAGGGTTACGACGACGGGGAAGAGGACGGCCAAGACCAGGAAGACTCTGTCTGTAGTTTTTGCAACGGACTCTCCAGTCCTGCAAGAGCCTGTCCTACCAGACTCCCCTGTTGATAACCAGCCACTATTTAATTATATACTAATAAAAGCGGCAGAGCATTTCGGCTTCGAAACACAAGACAGGACAAAGAGTTTGCTGAAAATATGTCAGCCGATTAAAAAAAACAGCAACCCAGTTCACCCCCCCCTGCTCAAATTGGTCCAAAGAAGGATCCAACCTTCCCTAGAACAACCTAACGATACCAGGGCAGTAAAACCTAGGATCGAAAAGCTCTTCAGACCTGCACCTTCCGACCCCCTATATATAAAGGGACATCTTCGACCTGACTCTGGTTGTTACCACCACCCGCAAAAGAGCTGGTACCCCCTTGTCCTCCTCCGAGGCCCCTCCGGACAAGGGGAGCAAACAATTATATGCCATGGGAGGGAAGATGGCGTCCACTGCAGCATACCAGGCACATATAGCAAACAAAGCCCCCTTGCTATCCAGCTTTGGCCGCACAAAGTGGGATGAGGGTAAAGGTACTAGCAGAGTCAGCGCTAGATCCACTGAAAGCAAAACTCTCCCTTCTGGCTGCCGAAGGCAGAGCTACAGCAGGCGTCCTCTTTAAGAATAACTTTGACTCAGCTGACAACGCGGGACGCGTTATTGCTGAAGCCACCATTTTAAAACTAAATATGCCAGTGGAGCAAAACATATTATTTGGGAAGGCAGTTGAAGAGGCCCTCGAGTCTGCCAAGGATGAATGAGACCCTCAAATCACTTGGTCAACTGACTAATAGACAACCACAAAGAGGTGGTAGTAATTTTCATCACTTTCGGGGGCAAAGCGTGCAAAGAGGAACAGGATACAACCAAAACCAAGGTTCCTCTTGGAATACAAATCAACAAGCCATCCAGGGTTACCGCAGGGGTCAGCGCAAGGCCCGCGGAAGAGGGAGAGGTTCCCCCCCCACCAGAGGTGGAGGGACACCCTCTAAGCAATGATGCCCCGCTACGGGTCCCCTTCCATGCCTCCCCAGTCGGGGGACGAATATCGTTTTACACCCACGCATGGGAGCTATAACATCAGACAAATGGGTGTTATCAACGGTGAATGGGGTTATTGTATAGAGTTTCAAGGAAGACCGTCAAACCTCCCCCACACCAAAAGAAACCATCGCAGGAAGAACAACGTATCCTGCTAGAAGAGGTGAAAGATCCACTCCTCAACGATGCCATCGAGCTCGTGCCACAAAGAGGTAAACAAGGGTATTTATTCAACGTATTTCCTTGTTCCAAAGAAAGAACTGACCATGCGCCTGGTACTAGACCCGCGCCCTGCAAACAAATTTGTAAAACCACAAAAATTTCACATGACAACGCTACAAGAATTAATCCCTCTATTTAAAAGGGGGGATTACATGGCAACATTGGACATGAAAGATGCCTATTTTCATATCTCAGTGTTCCCAGCGCACAGAAGATTCTTGCGAATCAAAGTAGCAGACCAACACTATCAGTTCAAGGTACTGCCCTTCGGTATAGCCTCGGCTCCAAGGGTGTTCACCAAAGTACTGGCGGTAGTGGCAGTGCACCTACGCTGGGAGTCCATCCCAGTGTACCCTTACCTGGACGACTGGCTGATCACGGGAGAAAACTACCAGTTTTGCAAGACAAACGCGCAAAGGACAATAGACCTTCTCTTCCAATTGTGCTTCTCAATAAACGAGAAAAAGTCAATTCTAATACCAAACACATCAAAACAGTTCCTAGAAGCTGTATTAGATACAAAGACGGGCTTAGCCTACCCATCCAAGGAAAGAGTGCAAAATATGCTTCGGCAAATACCCCAGTATGAAGCCGGTCTCCGGATAAGCGTACACTAAGCAATTCGCCTGCTGGCTATGATGGCATCATGCATTTACCTAGTCCCCTGCGCATGCGACCAATGCAGGAATGGTTGGCGAAACAATGGTCTCAAGCAAGTGGTCAGTGGGACGATCTAGTGGTTGTTTCGCCAACACTGGTCCAGCATTTACGCTGGTGGTCAAGGGAGAATCTACTGGAGTGCAAGCCTTTCCATGAACCGGAAGCACAAGCGGTCGTGACGACAGAGGTGTCCATTTCGGGGTGGGGGGGCCAACTATCTTCACCGCACGGCCTGTGGTCACAAGTGACTGCACAGAAACACATAAATGTTCTGGAGTTATTGGCAGTCCTAAAAGCCCTACAAGCCTTCGAGGAAAATCCAACGAACATGTTGGTACAAGTCCTAACAGACAGCACAACCACGATGTTCTATGTCAACAAACAAGGAGGTACACACTCTCCAAATCTGTCCAAACTGTTCCAGGGATACTAAACACACTAGCGGACTCTCTAAGCAGAGACCCTCTACCAGAAGAGCACGAGTGGAGACTACACACAGACGTCGTAGACCACATCTTCTCTCTTTGGGGTTACCCCTCCCTAGACTTGTTAGCTACAAGAGAAAACGAGCAATGCCCAGACTTCGCATCCAGGTTTCCCCAGCCACTCTCCAGGGGGAACGCCCTATGGATGAACTGGTCACGGATGTTTGCTTACGCCTTTCCCCCGACTCAATTAATCAGCAGGATAGTGAACAAAATACACCGGGAACAAATTACACTCGTCCTAATTGCTCCTATGTGGGCGAGACAACCGTGGTATCCACATCTGCGCAAGCTGGCGATGTGCGATCCCATCAAGCTCCCGTACCAGGTCAACCTGTTGATTCAACACTGGGAAGTAACGTTACACCCACAACCTCACTCTTTGAACTTGGCAGCATGGCTCCTGAAGTCATAGTGTTCGGACACCTTAAGCTTCCACGATGGTGCATGGACATCCTAAAGGAAGCACGGAAACCAATCACTAGGCACTGCTATTTCAACAAATGGAAAAAGATTTGTCATTTGGGCCCATCTAAACAGATCAACCCCATAGAGTGTATCACATTCTTACTTACATGCTCCACCTGTTGGATTCAGGGTTGGTCTTTAATTCTCTTAAAGTCCACCTAGCAGCTTTATCAGCATACACCACCTCTCATGGTGGAAAGTGCCAGTCATCAAAGCTTTCATGGAGGGAGTGAAAAGAATACATCCTCCAGTCTCTAATCCTGCTAGTTGGGATTTAAACGTAGTGCTAGCAAAACTCATGGGACCCCCCTTCGAGCCTTTGCAACAGGCTACTTGGAGACGTTGCATATAAAACTGCCTTCTTGGTGGCGATCACTTCCATAAGAAGAGTCTGCGAGATCCAAGCCTTGTCAGTGCAAGGCCCCTTCTTTGTCATACATGAAGACAAATTGGTTTTACAGACTCACCCTAGGGTTTTGACCTAAATGTATTTTTAAGTTTTCACGTACACCAGGCTATTGAGCTCCCATCCTTCTTTCAAAGGCCCACTAGCTCAGCTGAGGTCAAACTCCGCACACTAGATGTAAGGAGTGCGGTTCACTGCTACGTAGATAAAATCAAACTGCTTAGGAAGACGGATCAACTGTTTGTCTCCATGGCTACAGGCAGAAAAGGGGAGTGCGTTTCAAAGAGAGAAATCTCCAGATGGATAGTCAAATGTATACAGTTATGCTATTCATTATCACAAAGACACTGCCTTTTACACCTAGAGCCCACTCCACAAGTGACACTGGGGCTACGTTAGCCTTTCTTGCAAACGTATCATTCGACAACATTTGCAAAGCAGCTACATGGAGCTCAGTTCACACCTTTACTCAGCACTACTGCATTGACATACATTCCAAGACAGATACACAGGTGGGACAAGCGGTTCTAAAACATCTATTTGCCGCTACTCCTTCTCACAACCCACCACCTTCTCATAACACTGCTCGCTAATCTATGCATAGCATGTGATCTAAGCAGATTACACAAGAATCAGAAGGAATACATTACTCACCGTAATCGTATTTCTGGTGCTTGTATCTGCTTAGATTCACATGCGCCCACCCTTCCTCCCCTGAGAGAAGGTGCATAGATGTTTACTTGAGATTTCCATGTATCTATGGAACTAGGAACTCTGTACTCACACTACTCCTCATGCTACCTCATGTCAGAAAAAATACAATCTGAGGAACCCTTACGCGTGAGGGATTATGGGTACAGGGGACATGACAATAGGGATAGTATTATTGGCACGCCCTATTTTGATACCAATTTTCGAGTTTCGAAGAACTGTAATACCCTGCAGCTTCCACTAGATGTCGGCCTATGCATAGCATGTGAATCTAAGCAGATACAAGCACCAGAAATACGATTACGGTGAGTAATGTATTCCATACTGCTGTTTTAGGTGGTGTTTGGGTTGAGTTTACAATGCTTCCTGGACCTCATGTTAGACAGCTGCCATTCTCCCAGTCCATGGTGGTGAACATCCTGCTCAGTAATAATTGGCTATGGACTATTGTGATGCAGTTTGGAACCTCTGGAGAGGTTCTAAACTGCCTTTCATTCAAGACCTGTTTAAGAGTGGTCACAGCGCCCAAGAGCTCCTATGAAGACTACAGAAACTCAGTAAAGAAACCACACTACAGGAATAAAAATACATCAGAAAGTGCTTGAGCCTTCATTCAGATAAGTGACAGTTAAAGGAACTTGTTCTACTGAAAACCCAAGTTAAAACTGCATGTACAGTATAGCTGTGGATTTCAGTTTACAAGAAATCCGAAGAAAAGCATCTGGCATTTGTGAAAATGTAAGTTATTTCTTTGGAACTGTAAATATTGTGTAATTTGTACTTATTTGGATAAAGCGCGTGCGCAAGCATTTGTTTGTAGGAAAGAGTGTTTGGGCAGCATGTGAGCAAAAGCATTGCAATGCTATTTTAATGCGCGTCGTATGGGAAGCCGCATTAGAGAAAAGGACCTAGCGGCGTAGGTCTAAGTGCTTCCTAAGGCAGAAAGTGAGCCGCGTTCACTTCCCTGAAGTCAGCTTAGGCGATCGGGTAGAAGTTGCGGTGTATGCCGAACGAGAATCCTTTCATCAGTGCGTCAGCTGTTCATGTGCGCGTACCAAGTCACGGATCGGAGCACAATTCTTCCATCTGTGCGGATGCGGCGGTGAGTCAGCTGTGAGCATGCACGTTTCATACTGAAACGGTACAAAAAGTGAATCATTACGTTTTTCAGAAGCGCTTCTGCAATTTAAATGATAAAAAGAGAAGCTCTTAAATGTTCATTTAAAAAGATGAAAACAAAACTAGTATTTTATAGACGGTGTGAATTAGTATGCAATAGGAGATGGAAGGCAGCACTGCTACTTGGAAGTATTCTTACGCTTGGATATTTGAGTACAAAGCAGTAAGCACATTTTATTTAGTTTAAGGTTAAAGCAACAGTCAAGTGAAGCAGAATAGTTTTTGAAGCAGACGTTAAGGAACAGCTAAATCACTTCTTTCTGAGGAAAGTCCAGTTATCGGATATAAAGTCACAGAGCTGAAGAAAGGTTTTTAAAGTGAATAAGCAACGTTGGCAGAAAAGGTCAGAAGTCATAGAGGGCTCCTCAGTTATCAAGTTGGTCAAGCCAAGTTTAAAGAGTTCCTACTTTTAAAATTGCCTCTAGGCAGTTTGCAGCAGTAGACAGGTAAAAGAGGGTTTTTTGGGAGAAGAATACATTTATTTCATAAGGCGAGAGAGTGTTGTGCTAAATGCTCATTATACTGTATTATTTACAGGGGTTCTAGTGATCAGAGCAGTCAGGACATTGAAGGGAACCAGAAGAATCCTGTCAGTTTGTTATTTTCTCCACTTCCCCTTTTCCCCCCGTCTGGTCAACTCAATAGTTGTTTTCATTAACTATTGGGTGTACTGGTTTGGGGGATCTGGTGGGCTATTTGTCTGCTCCTGCAGAAATGTTGGCGCTGGGACCTGACAACCGTACACCCAGTCACAGCAGCGCTCTGAGAAGGGGCGTAAGTACGCAGGGTACCGCTGCTTCCAAGAGCGGAGGTACAGGCAGCCTGACCGTTCGCCGTCCCAGCATCGGTGCAAACAACAAAAAGGAGGTGTGGGGGGGTAAGGGCTTTTTCCAGTCCCCTTCCTCCGCAACAGCCCCAGAGGGAAAGAAGGCATGACGCACCCCTCTGGGTCCACGTGTCTCCAGTGGGGGGGCAGGCTTGCTCTCGACGCACATTTCTGGTGCCAGAATTTTGCGACCCTTGGATCCTCTCGGTAGTCTCCACGGGGTACCACCTCCCTATCCCAGCCTCTCCTCCCCCCTCCCCTCCCACAGGTTGGTACAGCAACTGTTTTGCTGGAGATCCGGTAGCTCATCGTGAGCCTGGCCGTGGAGGAAGTCCCAGTCTCCCAGCAAGGCTTGGGCTTTTACTCCATGATTTTTGCCATTCAGAAGAACCAGGCGGGCCTGAGAGTTGTGCTGGACCTTTCCACCCTCAACATCTCCCAACCTCTTCAAAAAGTCAAGTTGGTTACGCCAGCTTTGATAGCAGAGACATTGTGCAAGGGAGACTGGGTGTGCTCACTGGATCTGAAGGACGCATACCTACACGTCCCGATATGGCCGCCTCATCGTTCCTTTCTACGATTCAGGATCATGGGCTACCATTTCCAATACAAGGTGCTTCCTCTCAGCCTCAACTCTGGCCCCCAGGGTCTTTACCAGGCTGATGAACACTGTGGTGACCCTCCTCAGGTCTCAAGGCCACTACATCTACCCGTACCTCGGCGACTGGCTTGTCAGGGCTATGTCTCCGGAAGCAGTGCACCATACATCCCACGCTCTTATGAACACACTGCACGAGCTGGGTTTTTCACTGAACCTCAAGAAGTCGCAGCTGCAGCCCACGCAGGGGCTGACCTTCTTGGGCCTCATTTGGGACCCGTGCTCAGAGTTTTTCCTTCGAAGGACAAGATCACGACCATCAAGAGGGCCACGGTGCAATTACTCAGCAGAGAAGTGACCTTGGCCTGGTGGTACCAACACCTACTGGGTCTCATGGCAGCAGTCCTCTTGGCCGTTCTCCACACGACTCAGGATGAGGAAGATACAACTGCACTTTGCAGCATCCTGGAACCAGGAACATGGCCATCAGTCAGATGATCAACATTCCTCCTTTGGTTCACCCAGACCTCACATGGTGGTCCAGGGACGGCAACCTGCGACGGGCAAGCCTTTCCGGCAACCTACACCACAGGTCACCATCACCACAGACTTTTCTCCCTCTCTCGAGGGTTGGGGGGGGCCACCCTGAACAACCACTGCGTCCATGGCACCTGGACCCGGCAGGAGAACCACATCAATTGGGCGGAATCGAAGGCCATCTGGCTGGCGCTCCGGGCCTTCCTTCCGGTTATCGAGGGCAAGGTCGTCCTCATTCAGACAGACCACTCGACCAGCATGTTCTATGTCAACAACCAGGGAGGTACCAGATTTCCCCCCGGCCCCCACTGTGCAGGCTGGCAGTCTGCATGTGGGAGTGGGCCCTGGAGAACATCATCTACCTCACGGCGGTCCACCTGCCGGGGGAATCCAACCTGGAGGCAGACAAGCTCAGCAGACTGGGAGCGGACAACTACGAGTGGCAGTTGAACGACCTAGTACTGCAGGAGATCTTTTACAAATGGGGTCACCCTCAGGTAGACCTCTGCCTCCTGGGGCAACTGGAAGTGCCACCTGTTCAAATCCTGGCAGGGTCAGGTACCGGGCTCCCTGGGCGATGCATTCCAGATCCGGTGGGACGGAATGACCGCATACGCCTTTCCGCCCACACCGCTGATTGACAGGGTGATATCCAAGATCAAGGTGTCTCGCCACCTCAGCATCATTCTAATAGCTCCATGGTGGCAAGCCATGCCATGGTTCTTGGCACTGCTCAGCCTCTCGGAGAGGCCTCGCATTCGCCATCCGACGGGCCCAGCACATCTTCTGGCGCAACAGGAGGGAAGAGTCATCCAGCCCGTGCCAGAGAAACTAGCCCCCACAGAGTGGTTCCTGTACAGGTCACGCTAGGACATCTCAGCCTCTCTCAGGCTAATCTAGATATCATATAGGGCACCAGGAGCAAATCTACCAGGGCCCAGTATAAGAGCAAATGGACCAAGTTCTGCCACTGGGCAGACTCTAAGGGCATCAATGCTCTGCTCTGTGCATCTCGCCCATTCAGGCGTAAAGGTGGACACTTGCTGCACCTACCTGGCAGCCATTGGGGCCTTCAGAAACTCGGAGGGAACCTTCTCTTCCAACCCGATTGTCACACATTTGACGGGTCTCGGCAGGCTCTACCCGCCTATCAAGAGGCTGCACCCTGTGTGGGACCTCAACATAGTCTTGGGTGCCCTGGCGCACAAACCATTCGAACCAATGGCATCCGCGGACATGAAGCTGGTCACCATTAAGGCGGCCTTGTTAGTCGGCCTCACCTCGGCTTGCAGAATCGGCGAAATCCAGACGCTGGTCGCCTCGGGCCTTACACTACGTTTCACAAGGACAAAGGTAGTCCTACGGACGCACCCAGCATTCCTACCTAAGATGCTTTCTGCATTCCATTTGAAAGAAGAAATTGTGCTGCCCACGTTTTTTGCTGAGCCCAAAGATGAGGCGCAGAGAGTTCTGCACTGCCTTGATGTCAGGCATGCGCTGAAATTCTACCTTGACAGGACCAAGGGCTTCCGCAAGTAGGACGCTCTGTCACCTTCGGAGGATCAAGCCTCCAAGGCCTCCATAGCCTGGTGGATGGTCTCGGGCATCAAAGAAGCCTACGAGGGACAGCACAAGCCACTGCCGGCCCACATGCATGTCCCCTGGCAAGTCTTAAGCAGGGCGGCCACATGGGCCACCCCTTCGACTTTCTGCAAGCACTACTGTTTAGACGCTGGTTTTAGATCAGATGCAGCTTTCGGACAGGCGGTTCTTCGAAACCTGTTTGTGTAAGGAGAGTCTCCTCTCCACCCTGGGGCTACACTCCCTTGTAATTGCCCATGCAGTATGGAGGAAAGGGGACCTGACGTAAGAGTAATTATATGTTACTCACCGTAGTGACTAACGTACTCTCAGTCCCCTTTCCTCCATACGTCCCACCATCTCTCCCCCTCCCCCCCCCCCCCAATAAAACTGGTGCCGTTAGGCAATGTTAATCTATTGTTGACACCTCTATGGGGACTGAGGTGTGGCGCCGGAGGGCGGAGTCAGTGCAGTGCATGCTCCCAGTGCCGCACCCCTGTGTGCCTCTAAGGCGAAGGTTTTTTCCGGTGACAACGTTCCGTCTCTCGTCCCTTGGAAGGGACGCCCATGCAGTATAGAGGAAAGGGGACTAGGACTAAGAGTAAGTTAGTCACTACAATGAGTAACTTAAACTTTAAATCACCACATCTGTTTTTGTTTCTCTGTAAAGGGGAACGTGTGTTAGATCCTCCCCTTGTCCTTACTCTTCGCTCCCTTGGTTGCCATCCCAGCCGCTTTCTACCCAGGCCGTGTGATTGTGCAATATCATAGTTTCTTGCTAATATTGGGGAAGCGGGGGAGGGATTCCATGTGATTTTAACGAATTCAAAAATAAAGAATGCATTTTTACCAAAACGATAAAAATAGCCCACTGGTTCCACATGTTTAAAACCCCTCCCCACCAGACTTAACCCTTTACCCCATCCCCACAAATATTTTTTAAATTGTCTTTTTTCTTTTCTTTATTTTGTATTCGTTAAAATCACTGGATTTCAAGTTGGGGCATGCTTTCATGGAATGAACACTGAATGTATAGGTATAGGTAATGGGCCCTGAAGTGTGTGCTGTGCTCACTGAACCATTAGTTTGAGGCGGCTGCGTTGCCAAAATCAGGAAGTGAGTGCACCCATAAGCACCTACAGATTATACATTTTCAATAGTTCCTGATTGGCGTGATACGCTCTGCCATTAAATATTGATTAGCCGCTATTAATGTTAATATATTAACATTAATAGCGGCTAATCAATATTTATGGGCAGAGCGCCCCACACCAGTCATGTACTATTGAAACTTTACTTCCATGTAATGTTGGCTGGTCAGTTAGCAGGCGTCCATCTTGTGAAGTGTCTTGTCTGTGAGGCCTTTATACCAGGACTTAATCATACTTAATACTCCAATATTTTTCAGCAGATGCCATGGCCTGCCACTTATAATGCAGTGCTTATGATTCTATTTTGGTACATGTGTAGTCGTTCTGCTTTTTTCACTACTAGGAGGAAGAGGAGTATGAGACGAAGGGTGGTCGCCGTAGAACATGGGATGACGACTATGTGCTCAAACGCCAGTTCTCCGCTTTGGTCCCAGCCTTTGACCCAAGGCCTGGGCGAACTAATGTCCAGCAGACAACGGATCTTGAAATCCCATCTCCAGGTAAGACAACCAGTGCCCCTTTCTGGCTCACTTTTAGCTAGTAACTAAACGCTTGCATAGATTTTGGGATTAGTATTTTTGGCAGGTCTGTGGGATAAGCGTCAAACCTGTGCTCGAATACTGAGGTTAAAAAGCCCATTACAAGCATTTATTATTTCCATTCAGGTTTCTTGTGGCACCATTTACCCAAGGTTCCCAACCTGCATTCTCTTTCCTTCACACTGAAAGACCGCGATTTTAGGCTTCCCAATAAATACTGCATCTCCTAAAACACCAATCTGTCACTTGTCCATGAGTAGGGTGGCTGTCATTTGGAAATGGAATGACCCTGCTCTTGCCTTTCCCTCCGAGACCTTCCCATTCTATGGCTACTGTTCCAGCACTAATGTGCACAAAGGCACAAACACTTAAAGGGTAGAGGAGTGGGAACTCCTGATATATGAATTTGGATCCCAAGCCCCAGAAGTCTGTCCTTAGTTCTAATGAATTGCAACTTAGGCGATGCGTGGTCATATTGTAAGATTCTATTTCAACTCTCAAATACTGCAGGAACACCTCACTCTGAACTGCTGGAAGAAGTTGAATGTTCTCCGCCACCCCGGCTTGCACTCATCTTGAAGGTCACCGGTCTTGGGACAACACGAGAGGTCGAGCTGCCCCTGAGCAACTTTAGATCAACCATCTTCTACTACGTTCAGAAACTGTTACAGGTGTCTAGCAATGGTGCTGTCAAAACTGATAAGTTACGGCGTATCTGGGAGCCCACCTACACGTAAGACTGTCTTTTCCTTCATATTGACAGGTTGATTCTCTTAATTGGTGCTTGAATATAAAGCTCCAAACTCCCATGATGTTGGCAAATTACAAACACCCACGAGGAAGTGGTGTGCTGTGATAGTTGTGTGAGGAGGGAGTGGGCAGAGGAGCAGGCTTAAATAATAAGCCCAATCTATAAGAAATCAACCTTTCAGGAGATGTGTGTGGCAATGGGGGGGGGGGGGGGGGGTGCACTTTAACAGAAAGGCATATCTATGTTCTGTCGCCTTTCCACCAAAGTGATGTACTTTTTTTGTCCTGCATGCAATAGGTTGGACAACCTTTGCGCATTGCATCTTTTTACATGTTAAAATGAGCACACATCTGGCCCCACAACTTCAGGGTCTTGCGCACAGAAGCAAAATGTAAGTAACCCTCTTTTCACATAGACTTGTTCTTTGGGGACAGAGAAAGATTGTCTTGGGTAGGGAAGCTGTTTGCTACAGCATCCACTCCAGTAAGTGCAAATAGAGACTTCCTATAAGTAACTGGTTACTGTGTTGCAAATGTGACAGAACCGTAGGTTTGAGTATTTACAAAAAAAACTTGTGGTGATTACATAAGGAGGTCAACATGATTGTGGTAAGCAGAGTTTACCTAAAACTATTCCTGACTCTACTCTTGAGCACTCACATAAGTACGAAATAAGTTAATGACCACACAGTATTAGTGAAATTATACTCTTTATAGAATGGAATACATTAAAAAAATTATGCACGTTCATTATAAGTTCTCAAAGTTAGAAATCAGTGTCAATAGTATGGTGACCCCTAAAGGGCACTGCCAAACAACTCAAGCAAGTACTCCACATATCCTAGCAGGTAAGACCTGTTTAGGTACTGTTAGGAAGAATTCTCAGAAATGTGCTAATTCCTCTCTACCTTAGAGACCCCCAGCTCTTTTGCTCGACTTTAGGATTTTTAATTTGTAACCTGGAGAGAGTGAGACCTTTTTTCCACTCCCTCATGTATTTTTTTTTCAGTGATTTGGACTTTGGTTTCTTTTTGACTTTGGAGTCTTGACAAACTCCATAGGCATCATCTTTACATTGTGTCACACAGCACATTCTGTGTAGTGGCACAGGGAAGTCTCTTAGATTTCCCAAAGGTTTAAATACCTTCTCTTGGTGAAACTACTGTTTCCAAGAGCAGTGAAGTGAAATTGACTTTAATTACAATTTGTAACTTTCTAGACCCAGCACACACCATCTTACCATAGGGTGCTGGAGGGGTTACTTAGTATCCCCTTTGTCTAGTTTCCCATGTAACATTTTAATGTTACTCTTTCTACAATTAATGGCTGGTGGCAGTGGTTTACTTTTTACTACCATTGTGTGTTTTTACCATGGGCTGTGTTCGCAGCTGCAGTAAGGCACCCAAGGGTGCCCATTTTGTCAAAATGGCGCGGTCTTCTTTTTTTTGCCATTTCTTGTTAGAAAGATCCTTCTTGAGATTTACTCTGCACGCAAACCCAGGTTTGCTCCCTTTGTTCGTTTTTCCTTTGGCGGGATTCATGAGTGAAGCCCGCCTCTGCCTCTAGTATGTCTGGCAGAGGCAAGAAATGAGGGAGGTGCGCGAAACTCCCTGTGTTTAATCCTCTTGGTTACAGGAATGCACCCAAAGGTGATTGACCGGCTGGCTGTCCTCGGAGGACAGCCAACCTGCTGTTCTTGACAGCTAGGCTGGAATGAATGGGAGAAACCTGCATAAAAGGCGAGGCTTTTTGGCTTGGAAGGCAGAGTCGACCACTGGAAGAAGGAATCTGAAGAAGAACCCGGAAGAGACGCCTGCTGCAACTCCTGCACCGTTGGTTTGCCCGGTGAAGCCCCGCTGCTGTGCTGAAGCTCCAAATTCGTTTCGACTAGAGTAGCCCTGCAAGGATGACTTCTCCCCTTGGGTTGGTGGGACCAATCAACCCCAAAGTGAACTCTTTTGGACATCCTCTCAGAGCTGGCTGTACTTCAGCTGCTGCTGGAACCGAAGTGCCAGGGAGAGGAACACCAAACCGAATGATTCGTTTTTAAATCTCACCCGAACGCCAGGAAGATCCTCCGGGCTTCCCTGAAGCAGGACTGTCCAACCCTGAGCCACCTCAACAGAGCGCTGGACCCCAGATGCGAGGAAAATCTGAAGTGGTATCCGAGAACCGCGGTGTTGCTATTTGCTGTCAGACACGAGGAACTGAAACCACGAAGTGCCGCTGAATTGAAGTTGCCCATTGCTGCGACCGACCTTCCCATTACAGTGCAGGAGTCCACAGACTCTTGTCCCCACGACTAAGGCCCAGGAACACCAGGATCTACAGAGCTGTACTAGAACAGAAGCCAACTGGAACCATTTCTTCTAATCAAAGGTACTATAAACCTAAGAGGGCTTACCTCTTGTTGTGTAACCTTACTTGTTCTCAGTTGAAACTTGCCTTGGTTGCCATTGCAAGTTGCTTGCATCTTTGCCCCTTACAAGCCTTCCAGCTTGTGGCCCTTCAAGTGAATCTTATTTCTACAAACCTTTCTAAAAAATATTGTGCAAGACTTTCTTACCTGCAAAGATCATCTTCAGCTCCCCTAGACTTTGCTCAATTAACATTGGCTGTCCTAGCTCCCTGAGACTCTTCTTACCTCTGACTCTGTTCCTTTACCTTTTCCCCAGGAAAGGGTTAACTTTACTTGACATTGGAAGGGTTAAAAAGTACTTACCTGTTTATGAATTATTTGTTAACCTTTGTTTTATTCCCAAATCTACCCTTTGCACCGAACTCGGTATTGCTCTAAATGTACCAGTGATAAATCAATGTCCACAGTGTCCTAGCTATTTAAGTCACTTGGGGATGTAGGATGTGTCTGTGTGCCATCCCCAGTGGGTATCATCTGATTTAGAGAAAGTGTTGTTTTGAAGTGTATTATAATTGTTACATGTTTTGCTCCCTTCTGAAGAAGGCTTATATAACTGACTGCTAAATTAATAAGGCGTGAGGGCGCAGCCGAGACAGACAATACAGGAAACGGGTAGGACAAAAGTCCCAGTGGGTTAGAGAGAGCCTTTGGTTAATTTCAAACCAGCGGCCAATAGAAAAGCCACGACTTAAGAGCTTTCTTAAAGACCGTAAGGGAGGAATGTTGTCTGAGGGTCTGCGGTAGTGAGTTCCAAAGCTTATGTGCGACAATGAAGAAGACCCCATTCTCCACCTTCTTTAGTTTACATCGCGGAAGCAACAGGAGGCTCTGGTTGCATGATCTTAACAACCTGCTGCTGGCCTTCTCTATGATAAGGTCTTGCAGATATCTGGGTATCATTCCAAGTCTACATTTAAAGACGATCGTTAGTAATCGGAATTTGGCTCGGGCCTCGACTCTGAACCAATGTAAGGCACGCCTAGCCTCTGAGACATGGTCCCGGCGGGCTAGGCCAGCGACTACTCTTACGGCTCCGTTCTGGACTACCTGGAGTCTTTTGGAATCAACTTTGCAGAGACCGACTAAAAGACTACTGCATTAGTCAATCTTTGCCCCAACAATGGCTCTGACAATGGATTCCGCGTTGGCTTGCGAAATATACAGTCTCAAATGGGCGAGCAATTTCACATAGTAGATGGACGCTGAAACGGTGTTGCTCACATGGACTCTCATATTAAGCGTCTGGTCTAAAACAACACCCAGAATTTTTAGTTTTGTTTGGGGAACAATTTCGACTGATCCCAACATCCATGATTTAGCAAGGTGTACTTGGAGTTCCCAACTATAATCAGTTCTGTTTTGCTTTTGTTTAATGGCAAGTTGTTGTGCATCATCCAGTTTTCTATCAGTGTGAACATTCTGTTGAGCTCATGTTCGTTCTGTGAATGCACTCCCGATAATGGTACGACACACTGGGTGTTGTCCGCATAATTCGAAAAAGTGACTCCTTCCTGCTCCAGCATATTGAAGAAAGGGCTGTGTATATGTTATAGAGACAGGGAGACGTACTGGCTCGCTGGGGAATCCCAAAAAGCACTGAGACAGGAGAGGCTTCGGCTTCCCCGAGGCAGACTCTGCTCTGTCGGTTAGCCAGGAAGGACTTGATCCAGGAAGCTGCATAAGGGGAGAAGTTGGTGTTAGGCAAAGTTTGAATGCAGTACCCTCTTGGAACACTACAAGCAACTATGACTATAGGTATAGGCAACCCAACCTTTGGTATAACCTTGTACTACAGAGTTTTGGTAGCGTGTTGAGCAGCCAGGCTCATCTCAAGAGGGGAAATGTGAGTTGTAGTGGAGTTACACAAAGATTCACAGTTACAGGTATTCAAATAAACTCTTACACTCAAGGTTTCTTGTATAAACAATTAATAATTTATCAGTTAGTTATAAAGCCTTCAGAAGGGAGCAATAGAATAGTAACACACAAATATACTTCAATACTGTACACCCTGAGTTTCTGAATCAGACAAGACCCTTTTGGGATGGCCCACAGACGCAACCTACACCCACAGGTGACTTCAGTAACAAGGGTGCTGCGGACATTAATATCTTACTGTTGGCATTCAGAATACTCTTTAAAAGTTGGTAAATGGTAAAGGTTATTAGAACACAAGACATTACAAATATCCCTAAGCAGGGGAATTACTTTTAGAGCTCACTAGAAAAGTCATTCAATTCAATAGGCTAAGCCAAAGTCAATGTGCAAAAGTCTTGGATAGGATAAAGCACTTCTGGTAAGTAATGGAAATGTCTTTGCACAAGTTCTTAGGAGTCGTTGAAGAAAAGAATCAATTGTAGGGCCACAAGCTTAGTAGGCTTGTGAATTGCAGAAGTTACAAGCACTTCCACAGCAGGAGGTAAGTTCTCTTAGACTTGTTTTACAGTACCTTGGTAAAGAAGAAAAGATGAAGCTGAGGACTTCTGTTCCTGTGCAGTTCTGCAGATCTCACTGTTCGTGGGCCTGAGTCGTGAGGACAAGAGGGAGGACGTCGGGGGGACTCCTGCACTGGCACGGTCAAAGCTGGCAATCAGCAAACTTTACTTTCAGTGGCTGTTTCGCATTTCAGCTCCTTGCGGTACATCAAATAGCAATAAGCGCGGTTCCTGACTGTCAAGGTGGACTTTCCTCACATCTTAGGTACCGGTCTCATCTGAGGGTGGTCAGGCTTGGTCGGTCCTGCTTCATGGGAGTCCGGAGGATCTTCCAAAAGCTTTGGGCCAGCTTACAAGCAATGCACACAATCTGGTGTCCCTCTCCCTAGCTCTACGGTTTCCTGCAGCCACTCTGAGGAAATTCAACCAGCTCCGAGATGGTGTCCAGGTGGCTTACTTGGGAGTTGATTGGTCCCACCAACGCAAAGGGAGAAGTCGTCCTTGCAGGGCTTCCCTGTCAATGCGAACTTGGCAAGTAGTCACTGCAGCAGGACTTCACTGGGCAAACCAACGGTCCAGGAGTTGCAGCAGGCGTCCTCTTCAAGCTCTTCTTCGGTTCCTTCGTCCAGTGGTCGACTCTGCCTTCCAAACCAAAAGACTTGCCTTTTTATTCAGTTCTCTCCCATTCATTCCAGCATAGCTTCCACTCACCCAGCAGGGTGGCTGTCATTGCCGGACAGTCAGCCAGCGAATCACCACAGAGTGCATTTGGGTCTCCTGGGAGACAAAGCACAGGGAGTTTCAGGCACCAGATGTTGCGGATGGTGCCGATAGAGGCAACACCCGTTGACCATGATGTTACCAAATATCTGTATTCCCTATATGCTATGTACCTATATCCCCATATTTATCTTTATCCCACATATATGTATCCATCCTGTCGCTATATACATGTATGTTGCTATGTACGTCCCCACTGTCCTGCTCACGAGCCTGGTCTCAGGCGCTTTTACTGATAACCACCATATCACACAACTACGCGTACTCTCTTCTATACACCATCATTCAACTAGAACACAGCTATACCCTAATTAATTCGGCCTAGCTGCTCACATACGAGCACAACCCCACGAACACCTCATCACCCTAATAAAACACAGCAAGCTGAAGCACATTCTGGCTAGCTTAGGCGTTCCTCAGGCCTAACGCAGCCAGGATCCAGTCTGGGTGTCCACCCACCAGACTGAACACATCAACTGATTTCCTCAGCACCACACCTATCGCTATGAATCAGCTATCATCCAACAACCATACCAGCTGCACACATATC
The DNA here is from genome assembly GCF_040938575.1 of Ambystoma mexicanum. Classification (NCBI taxonomy): domain Eukaryota; kingdom Metazoa; phylum Chordata; class Amphibia; order Caudata; family Ambystomatidae; genus Ambystoma; species Ambystoma mexicanum. The sequence continues at coordinate 39,905,008 of NC_090940.1, forward strand.
CGGTGCACCCGCGCGCCATACGACACTCTCTCTCTCTACTTAATTGAATTACGGTTCCCGAGGGCGTTCAACCGACCAGCGCTTTGAGGTCATACCATTGATATATAAGGCGCTATATAAATGCAAGTAACATAACCTCCTTCACTTCCTGCCTACCCCAGACACTCTGGAGTCAGAGGTGGGCTTCACTCCTGAATCCCGCCAAAGGCGAAATTAACAAAGAGACCAAACCTGGTTTGGCGCGCAGAGAAAATCTCTAGAAGGACCTTTCCACAAATGGTGAAAAAAGACCAGGGGCCATTTTGTCAAAGATGGCTCCTGCTCCATTTTGAAAAAGATGGCTCCCGCGGTTGCTTTACCGGAGCTTCGAACGCAGTCCTCAGTAAATGAAAACTATGGTAGTTCAAATGAACCACTGCCACAGCCATTCAGTGAGGAAAGGGTAACATAAAAAATATTACATGAGAATCTAGACAAATGGGACACCAGGTAACCCCCTCCAGCACCCTATTGTAAAATAGGGTGTGCTGGTTCTAGAAAGTTACAATGGTAAGTAAAGTCAGTTTCACTTTACTGCTCTGGGAAACAGTAGTTTATCCCAGAGAAAGGTATTTAACCCTTGGGGAAATCTGAAAGACTAAGGTGCTGTGTGACACAATGTAAAAGATGATGCCTATGGAGTTTCTGACTCCATAACCAAATGAAACAGAGGTAAAATTCACGTTAAAATACATGAGCTAGTGGGGAAAAGGGTCACACACTTTTCAGGTTAAAATAATCAAGTCCTCAAAAACCAGCAAAGTTGCTGGTGGTCTCTAAGGTGGAGGGAATTGGCACATTTTGGAGAATTCTCCCTAACAGGCCCTTGCGAAGAGGGACCGCCTGGAGAAGAAATAACTGGTTCCGGACTCTGCGTCCAAGTGCTTGCGGGCCCAACTGTCATCGGGCTCGTTGGTCTCTGCAGCGGGCAAGAAGTGGGCATCGGGCTCTTCTTCCTCGGCAGCGTCCACCCCTCCGGACAGCGAGGGGAAGAAGTTGGATGCTATGGGACAACAAGTTATCTACTCTGCAGCGACGACCATCAAGGCCGCCAACACCCTCGCTATCGTAGCGCACTACGACCAGGAGCTGTGGTTCAAGATCATTCCTCTTCTGGACTTCCTGCCTGACAAGAGGTTGAAGGCATTGGAGATTCTACAGAAAGGGGAGGTAGCGTCACACCACGCCATCACGGTGGCCAGGGACATCGCCGACATGGGTTTCCGCCAGATGGGCAACAGCATTTGCCTTGGTCATCGTGGCTTGCCCAAGGCCACTAACTTTTGACAGAACGTCCAGGCGAGGGTTTTGGACATGCCCTTTGTCGGAGACCATCTCTTAGGAAAGGCTGTAGATGAGTCTCTACAGGCCATCAAGGCGGACACAGAGACACGTGACCTGGGCACGCTGCAGCAGCGACAGCCGACCTTTCAATCCACAGGAGGCAAGTCTCCCCTTTCCTCAAAGGGCTATGGTGGGAGTTCCTCTTCGTATCGTCAGCCCTCCCGCACCTCGGTCCAAGAGACCAACAGGGGCAGCTCCAAGGTTTTTGGAGGAGGACGTGGTCCAAGCAAGAATCAACTGGCAGTGATGTCGGGCCCCCACCTGTGCACCCTGGGAGGCCGGCTGGTGAACCTAGCATGTGAAAGACCATCTCCACTGACCATTGGGTGCTGGATGCACTCGCCCACGGACACTCGATCGGAAGTGTACCCGAATACCACTGGTGGCCCAACTGGAAAACCACGTACCTCAGCTGCTGCTGGAGGTTCGGGCCATGCTAAAGGGGGGGGGGGGGGGGATAGAGCTAGTCCCTGTTAGGGGGAATTCTCAAAAATTTGCCAATTCCCTCTACCTTGGAGACCCCCAGCAACTTTGCTGGATTTTGAAGACTTGATTTTTTTACCTGGAGAGAGTGAGACCCTTTTTCCGCACACAAACTTCATAGGCATCATCTTTTACAATTGTCACAAAGCACCTTCAGTGCAGTGACCCAGGGAACTCTGTCAGATTTCCCAAGGTTTAAATACCTTCTCTTGGATCAACTACTCCTTCCCAGAGCAGTGGAGTGAAATTGACTTCACGTAGTCCTATAAAATTCTAGACCCAGCACACCCTATCTTACAATAGAAGTGATGGAGAGGTTACTTAGTATCCCCTATGTCTAGTTACTCATGTAGCATTCACATGTTACCCTTTCCCCTCAGAATGGCTGGTGGCAGTGGTTTTGCAATGAACTACCATGATTTACGCCGACCGTGAACTGTTCGCAGCTCCGGTAACGTTAAATCACGGGAGCCATGTTTTTCAAAATGGCACTGAGCGCCCTTTGTTAAAATAGTCTCCAGTCTTCTTTTTTTCTCCATTTCTTTGTGGAAAGGTCCGGTAACGTTAAATCGCGGGAGCCATTGTTAGAAAGAATTCTCAAATGTGCTAATTCCTCTCTACCGTAGAGACCCCCAGCTCTTTTGCTGACCTTTGGGACTTTGTACTTTTAATTCTATTTGTTTTCTGCATTTGTTTCTTTGATTATGATGTTTTAAGATAACTGCATATGCATCATCTTTTCATGTGTGTTACACAGCACCCTCAGTGTAGTAACACAGGGAAGCCTTTCTAGGGTCTCCCAAGGTTAAATACCTTCTCTGGGATAAACTACTGTTTCCCAGAGAATGTAAAGTTAAATTGGCTTTACTAGTCTTTTTAAATTCCTAGACCCAGCACACATTATCTCACAATAGAGTGCTGGAGGGGTTACCTAGTATCCCCTATGTCTATAAACTTATGTAGCAGTCAAATGCTACCCTTTCCTATCGAAATGGCTGGTGGCAGTGGTTTTACAACGAACTACCATGATTTTTCCCGACTGCGAACGCCGGTAGCTAACAATCGCGGGAGCCATGTTCTTCAAGATGGCACCTAAGCCCCCTTTGTTTAAACAGGTCCCGGTCTTCTTTTTTCGCCATTTATTTTTGGAAAGGTCCTTCTAGTGTTTCTCTGCGCACCAAACCAGGTTTGGTCCCTTTGTTTCCATGCCTTTGGCGGGCTTCAGGACTGAAGACCGCTGGGTGGGCAGGAAGTGAGGGAGGTGCCCGAAACTCCCTGTGCTTAGTCTCCTACGAGCCCCAAATGCCCCCTGGCGTGATTGGCTGGCTGGCTGTCCGGCAAGGACAGCCACCCTGCTGGGTGAGTGGCAACTAGGCTGGAATGAATGGGAGAAAACTGTTTAAAAGGCGAGTCTCTTGGACTGGAAAGCAGAGTCGACCAGTGGAACGAAAGAACCGAAGACGAGCTGGAAGAGGACGGCTGCTGCAACTCCTGGACTGTTGCTTTGCCCGGTGAAGCCCTGCTGCAGATCCGAATCGCCAAAGCTCCTTTCGACAGAGAAGCCCCTTCAAGGACGACTTCTCCTTTTGAGTTGGTGGGACCAATCAACTCGTAAGCCACCTGGATACCATTCTCGAAGCTAGTTAGGACACCATCTTATGTGCTTGAAGAACAGCTACTCGAACTGAAGTGACTCAATTTTGTCCACGTTTTCAACGATCCCGTGCAGTGCAGGAGTCCCCTCGACGTCCTGCCTCTTGTCCCCACGACTGAGGCCCAGGAACAGTGAGATCTGCAGGAACCAACGTCTTCAGCTGCATCTTTTGCTTCATACTAAGGTACTGTGCCAACCCGATTGAGAGAATGCTTCTCTCGCGGTGAAAGTTTGTGGTTTTTTCCCAATTTACAGTCGTAATCCGCTTGTGACCCAACATATGATTCTTTTTTTTCGTACAAACTACTTTTAAGAAATTTGTCAAAGACTTTACAGTTTACTTCAAAAACTGCTCTTTAATATCCAAGACACTAGTCCACTGACTTTGGCCTAGGCCTATTGAACTGAATCGAGTGCTCTAGTGAACTATAACTATTTACACTGCCCAAGAAAGTATTTGTGATCTTTTCTGCTAACTTGTGCCTTTTTGCTCCCATTGAAAGTAACTGAAATGCAATTTGCCCCTATTTCATGGGAGCCTAATTTGTTCAAAAACTTATTGGTTTGCCATTGAAGTGTGATTGTGTATAATGCTAAGTTGCCTCCTTCTAGTGAATGTTTTCAGAATGATTGTATAATAAATTAATAAGTGTTTTACCAAGAAACCGGGAGTATAAGTGTCTACTTGAACTACTGTGATTGTAAGATCTCTGTGTAATCTCTTGTACTGCTCACATTCCCTCTTGAGATGAGCCTGGCTGCTCAGCTCGCTACCACAAAACTGTGTTAGTACAGACTTATACCAAAGGTTGGTTTTAGCTTCCACCTGTAGTCCTAATTGTATGTGGTGGTCCTAGAGGGTACTGCATGCAATTCTGCCTTACACATTTGCAGAAAACGTAATTTTATAAAAGAGGTGCAAGGCAGATGTGCAAGAGGGGAAATAAAGTAAGGAGAGAGGTAAGTAGAGTGAATGGTGCGTCTTTGGCGGAGACGGGTAAAAAGGATGTTGTATGTAAGCTGAAGGACGACAGGTTTGACTTAAAAATGGTAGGCAAGGAAAATAGGACAAAAAGAGATACCCACGGGGGCAAAAAGGAAAAATCAAGGTCTGCTAGATAATTGGATAAATGGGTCAACGAATGAGATTCCGATGGTGAGGGATACTATGATGATCCACTAAGAGATTAAACTGATACCAGAGGCTGGTGGGAAGGGTGCTGTAGAGAGGGGCGTCATTGTGAAGTGTGTACATATAGCTCCTAATAAAACTGGAGATAAACTTTCGATTAAGGATAGGGAAATTTACATGGCTGAAATGGAGAGATTAGCAATGCATTGTACATACAAAGATAAAACCGGAATTAACAACTATGACGTGGAGGGTGAGGATAAGAAGAAAGTGATCCTGGGAAAATCCCTGAAACTCATTGAGAGGAATACCAGTGAAAAAAGTTCCTTTATGATTAGGAAATGGCTTCTGGAGCAATTACATATGATGGCCGACTTAAGTGGGATCACATCTGCTGACATTGTGAAAGTGACACTTCCAAAATTGTGGAGCTGGGAGAATTGGTCCATCGTACAATTTTTCTCACCAGTAATAGTGGAACTCATTTGTTATCATGTGGAGACGCTGTGGAACAATAAGTATGAAATGGTGATCTGCAATAAAGCAGAGGAAAAGGAAAATAAAGAGGTGGGACCTATTAGTGCTGGGCCTTGGAGGAGGCTACCCCTTAGTGGAATATGTAGGTGTGATATATGGGTACCTGAGACCGCTCACTTTGAGGAGGATTGTGTGACTGGGAAATTAAAAGAATTGGGTACTATATCATGGAATACTAGAGGATATCGTTCCTTTATGTATGGTGTAGGTAAAGAATGTCTTTAACTGTGAAATGTTTGCATTGCAAGAGACTTTGGTAAGTGGAACTCTCATGATAAATGGATTCAATGTTATTACTAAACCTGCTGTCTGTAGAGGGGTGGGAAGACCTTTGGGAGGGGCCTTTGTATAGGTGTGAAATGCCCACTGATTGTAAGGGAATATGATGGCATTGGAGATTCCCCCTTTGTTATATGTGTAATTGTTGAAAACAAAGGCATATCTAATGAAATGCTGGTGATTAATTTGTATTCCCACCTTATTGGGGGAAAAAAAAAGAAACAATTACAAGTGTTGTAGAGAGAAGGTTAAGGGAGGTTCCGGATGCGGATATAATGGTGGTTGGTGATTTTAATGCCCATTGTGAGGAAGCCCAAGTAGCAGTGAATGAGTGGGAAAATCGTTGTGGCGAGTATGAAGTGACCATACCCACCTGCTGGGAAAAAACATTACATAATGCTGCCCCTAGCTACCTAATCAATAAACTGTCCAGAAAAACTTCCAGAAGGCCCACTAGAGCTGATAACTCAGACTGTCTGGTGGTACCAAGATTTAAGTCCTCCAAGATAGGCGGCAATAGCTTCCCTGTGAAGGCTGCCAAACTTTGGAACTCACTGCCAAACGAGTTGAGAGCTGACCTACCCTATCCACTCTTCAGAAAGAACCTCATCATCCACCTTAATCTATCCAAAGAACTTTAACTCTGTACTACTTGACACTCCTCACCTAGAGTATAAACGTCTGTATATTACTATGTAGATAAATCTCCCTGTACTTTTACTTTATATGCATACCACTGTATACTTCTGTGCACTACAATGTAAATAATTTGTCTAAAATCTTGTAACAACATATTCTGAGCTCTAACCTTGTGTATCTTATTTGCCAATGTATACTGTTTACCATTATGTAACTTTGTAAGCTTTGCATTTCCTTGCTGCGCCCTGCTACCTTCGGGTCCGGTTCGCTCTACAAATTCAATAAACAAGCAAACAAAGAAGGTCAAATCCCCAATATAGAACTTAAGAGGGTTAATGGAAAGAGATGGGTAGAAATGTTTAGTCATTGGGGTCTTAGCTACTTGCACACTGATAACCTAGACCCATATAAAATGACATAGACCAACGGCATAGTTAGTGAGTTATCGGATATATTACATGTTTGTTTCTAAGGGTCTTTTGAAACATGTAAAAAAAAATGTGAACATATCCCCATGAAACAAAGTGATCACTTGGTACTTAAATGTACATTCAAGGCAGCAAAATGCCAAAAAACGCATACGGAAAGTTCCATTAATATCCAAACTACAGCCGGAGGGAATCGGATTAATTGGACGGAAAATAATCTGTCCCTCTTTAATGAGATGTTTAATTATCTCCCTCTTGATAATATGGTTAACGCCGAGCCCGGTCTGGCGGGGTTAGGCTCTTCCATTGCACTTATCCTAAAGACTACAGAGAATTAGTATTACTCAAGCATCCGGAAGGAAACATTCGAATGTGTACGATCAGACCATCCATAATGAGTGTTGGGCACAGTTTGTATGCAGTACCCTTCTGGTGCACCACAACAACTCTTAACTACAGTTAATGGGAAACCCAACCTTTGGTATAAGCTTGTACTACACAGTTTGGTAGCGTGTTGAGCAGCCAGGCTAATCTCAAGAGGGGTCAATGTGAACTGTAGGGGAGTTACACAGAGGTTCACAGTGACAAGTATTCAAATAAACACCTACACACAAGGTTTCTTGATTAAACAATTATTAATGTATCAGTTGGAATAAGCCTTCTTCAGAAGGGAGCAATGGAACAGTAGCCCTCAAATATACTTAATAAAATACACATTCTTAATATTTCTAAATCTGTAAGTACCCTTTTGGGATGGCCCACAGACACAACCTACACCCTCAGGTGACTTCAATAGCCAGGGTGCTGGGTTCATTAATATATCACTGTTGCATTTAGAATCATGTAGGAGTAAGTCAAAGAAAAAGGTTATTCGAACAAACAAGAGACCACAAATATTACCAATCAGGCAAATACCTTCAGATCCTCCAATAAGAGTCATTCAGTGGAACAGGCTAAGCCAAAGTCAATAGGCAAAAGTCTGTATGAGCTGAAGCGCTTCTTTGCAGGTAAATCAAAGTCTTTGAACAATGTTTTAGAAGTCTTTTATGAAAAGAAGAATCAAATGTAGGGCCACAAGCTGTTAGACTTCTGAAAAGTAGAAAATGCAACCAACTCTACACCAAGAGGTAAGTGACTTTACAGTATCTTGTACTGAAGAGAAATTGCAGCCGATGAATTCTGTTCCTGTGAAGCTCTGCAGATCTCTGTTCCTGGGCCTCAGTCGTGGGGACAAGAGGGAGGACTTCTGGGGACTACTGCACTGCAATGGGACAGTTGCCGCTCGCAACCGGCAATCTTTCCAACAAGTGGCACTTCGGTGTTTCAGCTCCTCGCGACTACCGCAAATTGCAACACTGTGGTTTTGGCTGTCGAGATGGACTTTCCTTGCTTCTGGGGTCCAGCACTCAGTTGAGGTGGCCCAGGCTCGGTCAGTCCTTCTTCCTGGGAGTCCGGAGGATCTTCCTAGAGCTCTTGGCCAACTTAAAAGCAACGCACACAAACAACTGAAAAAGAGAGCTATGTAGTGGGCATGTGTAAGAACTTGAGCGTACTCAGTAGGAAAAAAGGCATATTCATTATACTTTGATGGTGTATGAAATCGGGATAACAAAGAGATATATTACAAACATTTATAACCCTGGTTTGTTAAGTTTTAGATTACTGGTTCAATGTACTCCCTTGTTTTGAATACCTGGGGAGCTGGAAAGCGTTAACGTACCAGGATAGATTGTGTCGGCTGTGCCAAAAGGAGGTGGAAACCAGTAGACTCTTGCTGGCAAACTACATAATTTGTCAAGAATATTCTAATAATGGGTACAGAGATCTAGTGAGCGACCCAAGAATGGTGCCATTGTACCAATTCTGGGACGCAATATATACAGCTGAAACGATAGTATATATGGGTGCGGCATACTATATCTGGAAAGAAATTGAAAAAAGCTGCCTTCGACTCAGCCGGAGGATCTTTCCAGTAGTCACGTTGAATAGTAAGCCAGTCAGCTTTAATAAACGTGTGGATAAGATTTCTTGGTGAGGCTTCTTCCTTTTATAAAAACCCTCAGGCTTACTGCGTTTAGTCAGTAGGCAGTTGTTGGTTGGAGGATATGCCTCTCGTGATTTTATTTTATATGATAGTTTTATATATACATTTTACCTATGTAACCATGCTGGTCTAATAGCACAGCGAGTAGAGCTCTCGCTTTGACATCTGTGCAGAGCCTGCTGACGCAGGTTCGAATCCTGGCAGGGCCAAACTCAGCCTTTCATCTTTCCGAGGTCGATAAATGAGCACCACACACCGTGGGTAATAATAAGCAGCGCTCAGATGCCTGAGGGTTCGTAGTGCTACATAAATGATAAATTATTATTAATATGAATGGAAATCTGGGAATTTATTACGGTCTGACGGGAATGTAATTTTTTTTTGTATTGTTCTTAATGAATGTTTCTAATTTTAAGTTAGATTGTTTTGATATGATATGACATTTATAGTGCGCCTATACACAAGTGTTTCTAGGCGCGAAGAGGCAAGGGAGGGGGAACCGGAGAAGACAGACAACGATCCTACTAGGCCAGGTGCCATTCAGATCGCGCAAGTGCATGGGAAGGGCTATGGGGGAATGTGCAGTACATGGGATAATGGAATAAATAGCAATAGGTAAAAGTACGACCAGCAGGTGGCAAGTGCAAGGGTAAGTGCAGACATCAGGTATCAAGTGCTGGTAGTGGGACTGTAGGGATACAGGAAACAGTCTCCTAGTGCGGGCTTTGCCAGAAAGGCAGTGCAGGTGTGTGTGACTGGCACGGGAGGGACCTGGGCCTGAGATCAGAGGGTGGCCAGGTAACAAGTGCAGTTTCAATTTCAGCCAGGAGGTCGGGGAGGGGGAGAAAAAGCAGCTGCAAAGAGAAATGTTTTAAGTTGCTTCCGGAATCGGAGATGGTTCTCAAGTTTCAGGGAGGCTGTTCCAGAGGGAGGCCTCCGCCGAAGAAGATATACCACCAAATCGTTGCTTAGAGAAGGGACTGACCCTGAGGGAGTTGGAGGCGGAAGAGCAAAGAGCTTGAGAAGGAAGATACTTAGGAAGAGAGAGTTAAAGGTATTGAGGCCCCAGGCCCCAGAAGGCCTTGTGGACAATGCAAAGGGGTTTGTAATTAATCCTTGCAGCCACTGGGAGCCAGTGCAGGGATTTCAGTCCTGGAAAGATACGATGCCTGGGCTTGAGGCCAAGGACAAGTCTTGCAGTCCTGTTCTGGATGAGTTGCAGGGGGCGGAGAGTAAAAGCAGGCAGATTTAGAAAGAGGCTGTTGCAATAGTCCAGCCTAGAGAGAACCAGAGCTCTGGAGACAGTGAGCTTCTGGTGGAAGGAGAGGAAAGGAAGAATCCCTCTGAGGAGGTGCAGCTGGTAGTCTGACTTCTTAGAGACGCCAGAGATGTGAGGAGAGGAGGAGAGTGTGGAGTCGAAGATGACCCCAAGGTTTGTAGCCTCATAGGTGGGAGCAGGAGGTTGGCCGAGAGAGGCCGGCCAGAGTGACAGGAAAGGAGGGAGCGGGTGTGCCGATGAGGAGAATCTCGGTTTTACTGGCATTTAGGCAGAGATCTTTGGCGGCGCACCACTCCTGGATAGCAGGCAGTCAGATTAGAGAGGGAGAAGAGGTGGCTGAGGGTAGCCTGACAATGAGCTGAGTGTCATCCGCATAGCACTGGAAGTTGGGGCAGAGCGCAGCAATGCGGTGGGCAAGAAGTGCCAGGTATTGGTTGAACAGCCAGGCAGATAGGTGAAACCTCTGGGGAACACTACAGATAGAGATAGAGGAGAGGAAGGACCCAAGCTGAACCTAGGAGGTTTGGTCAGAAAGGAAAGAAGTCAGCCATGCCAGGGCCTGGCAGCTGATCCCCAGTTTATCACAGACGGTTGAGCAGGATGGCATGGTTGACCGTGTCAAAGGCAGAGGAGAGATCAAGTAAGATCTCTACTCACACAGGGGGTGTTGGAATCAAGGTTGGAGAGCAGGTCTTCACGGATGTTCAGGAGAGCAGTTTCCGTGCTTTTGGCAGCTCTGAAGCCAGACTGATGGTCATGGAGACAACCAACCGATTCAGTGTGAAGATTGAGCTGGGAGATGGCCAGCTTTTCCAAGAGTTTGCCCAGGAAAGGAGTGATGGAGTTAGCCTGGCAGGACGGGTCGGCAGAGGGTTTCTTAAGAAGGGGGTGCACAAGGGAGTCGTTCAGAGGGGAGGGGAAGGGAAGATGCCAGTGTCGAAGGAGTGGTTGCAGAAGTCTGCCAGGGCAGGAGCCAGGGAGTCAATGTGGTTCTTGATGGTTTTGGAGGTACAGGGGTGAACCTGTTTTGACGAGACTTTCATAGATCGGACTTGTCTAGAAACCTTGTTTGGGGAGAACAGGGGAAAGGCAGAGCAGGAGGGAGGAGAGGTGGCTGCAGAGGGGCCAGAGGAAGAGCAGGGGGTGGAGGGAGGAAGGGGAGAGGAGGAAAGAGAGGACAGGATGTCCTGAGTTTTAGAGGTGAAATCAGAAGCCAGTGCTGTGCAGAACGCCTGGGAAGGGACAGGAGAGGTAGAGACTGCGGCAGGATTGGCCAGTTCCTTGCAGATTTGAAAGAGTTCAGCCGAGTTGTTAGAGGCTGCAGAGATGCACGCTTGAATGTGAGCTCTCTTCTTGGAGAGGACAGAGCCGGTATTGCCTTTGGAGCAGGCGGCAGGCCAGTTTGTCAGAGGATGTACATGAAGCACGGCATTGCCTCTCAGCCACCCTGCACTTGCGTTTAAGGGTGACGAGGTCTGAATCGTACCAGGAGTTGCACTTGGCCTTGGGCTTCAGGCGGATCCTCATGACAGGGGTAAGAATATCAAGAGTATCAGATATAGCAGAGTGGAGCATGGAAAGGGCTGTGTCAGGGTGAGAGCCAGCCAAAGAGGGTCGGGGGTGGCGAAGGGGGGTGAGAAAGTGGTGGTGAAAGCCTCAACTGTCAAGTGCTTCATGGGTCGGATGACCGAGAAGGTGGGTGGCAGTGATGGAATTGGCTTGGCCTGAGGGGTAGAGAGGGTGAGCTGCGAGGAAAGGAGAAAGTGATCACTCCAGGAGAGAGGAGCGGTTAGAGGGACAGAAAGGGGAAGGTCTGAGGAATTCAGAACATCCAGAGTGTGCCCTGCAGTGTGCATCAGGCCAGGGGGGAGAATGGAGAGTGAGAGAGAGTCGCAAAGGTCGCAAAAGAATCCAGAGCAAGGACAGGAAGCGTCCAGGTGGATGTATGTATGTATGTATGTTTATTCACTTTTTATGCGCACCAGACCCGTGGGTAGCAGGGCGCAGCAGTAAGAAGATACAAGGCTTACAAAGTTACCTAATAAAAACAGTATACAATGTACAATAAACACATATAGATCTTGCATGGATACAAATATACAAGGTACAATTTACCAGCTATTGCGCTAAGTAATTGCAGCAGGTGGTGGGCGACTACAGCAGGTGGTGGGCGATTAGGGATCAGTAGAGATGAGATGGGAATAGTTTCTTACCTGTAACTCCATTTCTCCAGCATTGGTATCTTTCATGGATTCACATGCTTAGAATATTCCCCGTCGTCAGGCTGGGAATCCCCGGTACATTATATAGACCCTTTCCCATAGGAAAACTTTTTCGACGCTATGCGTCCTATCCACCTCGTTTTGTATCATGCGTGCCCGCGCCGTCAGGACGCCATGATATAAATACAGGACCCGCCCCCGCGCTCCCTCAGATTTCGGCCCCCAAAGTAGTGGGGGAACCGGTTTGCATGCTCAGGGGAGGCAGGCGGGCGCATGTGAATCCATGAAAGATACCAATGCTGGAGAAATGGAGTTACAGGTAAGAAACTATTCCCTTCTCCAGCATTGGATCTTTCATGGATTCACATGCTTAGAATAGATTACATAGCAGTACCATCCCGAAAAGAGGAGGCGTGCATGCAAACTCACATACTTTCCTCACAATGCCCGTTCCCTATGGTCGTGTACCCATCAGCAATAGTTAACATAGAGAACGAACAATATTCAATCATAATTGCAACAAGATCTAACCCCTCAACCGGGGAGTACCTTATTGGAATAGGTGTCGAAGCACCGCCTGTCCCATCCGAGTATCTTCGGCATGTTGTTGTGGCAGGCAGTAATGGCGGGTAAAAGTGTGTGTAGCCGCCCAGGTAGCCGCCATGCAGATGTCCCCCAGAGGGACTCCAGACCACAGCGCCGTCGACGATGCCGCCGCTCTAGTTGAATGAGCTCTTGGGCGTCGCAGAAGAGGCTTCCCAGCCTTGGAATGGCAGTACGAAATGGTAGACGATACCCATCTTGACAGTCCTTGCTTTGAAATAGCTTTGCCTTTAGCACCCAAACCATAGGCCACGAACAATTGTCTCGTTTTCCTGAAAGGTTGCGTGCGATGCAGATAAAACTTGAGAGCCCTTTTCACGTCTAATGTGTGTAACGTGCGCTCCGCTCCCGAGCATGGCTCTGGAAAAAACGTAGGTAAGACAATAGAGGAATGTTTATGGAACACTGAAGGAGCTTTCGGTATGAACTGTGGGTTAGTGGCAAGGACCACCGTGTTCTTGAAAAATCTTAAGTATGGTGGGTCTACCATTAGAGCTTGGATTTCCGAAATACGTCGGGCTGAAGTGATGGCCACCAGGAAGGCCAATTTCCACGACAAAAACTTTAGAGACGATGATGACATTGGTTCAAAAGGAGGTTTCATAAGAGACGCTAACACCAGATTGAGGCTCCACACCGGAGGAAATCTCTTCTCGGGAGGGAAACTCCTAAACAGACCTTTAAGGAAGTGCTTAATCAGGCGGTCGCTGAATAATGGCGCGGAATGTCGTTGACGTGTAAACCTGGAGATGGCGGCCAGGTGTACTTTTATCGACGACACCGATAAGCCCTTTTGAGCTAAGAACAGCAAGTATGGAAGGAGCTGTTCCGGCGTAATCGACTGCGGAACCAAACCTGGGTGATCCCCACACCACTGACAGAAACTCCTCCATTTGTACGAGTATGAAGTGTTTGTGGAAGGTGCTCTTGCCGCTTGCAGAATACGCCGACACTCCTCCGGAATCGTTAGCTGACCAAATTCGGCGAAGTCAGGAGCCAGGCCGTCAACTTGAGGCTGTCCGGGTCGTGATGCCAAACAGTACCCTCCTGTCGAGACAGAAGGTGGGGGATCTTCCTGAACCTCATTGGCTCCGCCGCCGCCATGTGCAGCAGGTCTGAAAACCACACCTGTCTGGCCCAATACGGGGCCACCAGAATCACCCGACATGGGTACTTGAGGATCCATTGCAACGTCCTCCGGATAAGAGGAAATGGAGGAAATGCGTACAGAAATTTGTTCGTCCATGGGAAGGAGGACGCATCCCCCAGTGAGCCCTGCTGAGGCCATCTGCTTGCATACTGCGGGCATTTCCTGTTGTCCTTCGTCGCAAACAGATTGATGGAAGGATGTCCCCACTTCTTGAATACATGTTGTAGTTGCTGGTCGTTCAGCACCCATTCGTGAACCTCGTTCATTTCCCTGCTGAGGGCATCGGCCTCCACATTTCTCACGCCTGGCAGGTGGAACGCCAAGATTAGCATGTTGTGTTGCAGGGCCCAATGCCAGATTTTCTGTGCCTCCATCGACAGGGACCTGGAACGTGTTCCTCCTTGTTTCCGTAGGTAAAACATTGTAGTCGTGTTGTCCGTCATGACACGCACCACGGAGTCTCTCAATTGAGGAAGAAAAGATTTTAGAGCCCACCGCACTGCTCTCAGTTCTAGCAGGTTGATATGCAGGGAGGACTCTTGTAACGACCACCGGCCTTGTACCTGTAACGTGTCCAGATGAGCTCCCCATCCGCTCAGCGATGCATCCGTCACCACCGTCTTCTGGAACTCCGGTTCTACCAGAGGCATTCCTTTCGTTAGATGAGTAGAAGCTCTCCACCAACAGAGTGCTTGTACCAGTTGTTTGTCGATGACCAGTCTGTCGGACCAGCGACCTTGGCTCTGCGCCCAACGGTCCGCTAGAAATTCCTGGCAAGGCCTCATAAACAGACGGCAGTTGTTTATCAACGGAATGCAGGATGACATGGTCCCTACCAGGGACATGTATTTGCGCACCGACACCCTGGTACCGCATCTCCATTCCGACGCCTTGCTTTGTAGCTTCTGTATCCTTTCGCTGGATGGTCTTACAAGGCTTGTGTGCGTATGAAACTCCGCTCCTAGAAAGACCAAGGTCCTCGAAGGCTCTACGGAGGACTTGCTGAAGTTTATCGCGAAGCCCAGTTCCTGTAAGAGGGACATCGTGGCCCACAGACTGTTTCGTGTTTGTTCCATGGACGAACCTCTGACCAGCCAGTCGTCTAGATAGGGATAGACATGGTGACCGTCCTTCCTTAAATGGGCCGCTATAGGGGCCAAACACTTGGTGAACGTCCTGGGGGAGGACTTCAGGCCGAACGGGAGGACCATGAACTGAAAATGCTTTCGCCCGACGACGAACCTTAAATATCTCCTGTGTCGTGGACGTATTGGGATATGAAAAGATGCGTCCTGAAGGTCTAGCGACGACATATAATCCATGGGTTGCACTGACCTGATAACCTCCTGGAGCTTTAGCATTTTGAATTTTGAGCTCTTTAGCCATTTGTTGAGTACCCTCAGGTCGAGAATGGGCCTCCATTTTCCATTTGGCTTGTTTTTGAATTGCAGCGCATGACCCATGCGAATCGTGTCCAGAAACCATCGATCTGTGGTGATGCATTTCCATTGGTCGATATGATGAGAGACTCGACCCCCCAGGACGTTCCGAAGGCCGTCATTGGTTGCTGGTTTGCTTGTCCTTTGTCGACGAGGGACCCGAGCAGCGTCTTCTGGAGGCCTGATGATCTCTGCCTCTACGTGCCGACTGGGATGCACGTCTGTAACCTTGTGAGGAGTATGAGGGCCTGTTAAATCCACGGTCCCTAGAGGCTCCAAAGCGGGAGTTTCCGGAAGCACCCCTGAAGGGGCGAAAAGAGCGAAAACTTCTACCTGTCTGGAGGGCGCCGAGAGACCTAGCGGTATCCGTGTCTTCTTTCATCCCCTTCAAGGCTTCATCTACCTTGTCTCCAAACAGATGTTCTC